>NC_062551.1:59877519-60502519 GCF_016906955.1 Phacochoerus africanus
CATTCTGTTACAATAATTCAGCTTTGCCATGGCAGCTTACAAGCAGTCACAGACAACATGTAAACCAATGGTTGTATTCCAATAAAACTTTATTTACAAAAACAAGGAGAGGTTTAGATCTGGTCCCCGGACTACAGCTTGCTGGGCCCTGGTCTTACAAAATACTTAGTTTAGTTGTGTATTATTTATTTCTTTGTACTTCAGAGCTGAGGCAAAATCTATTAGGGCGAGGATTTTTTTTTTTTTTTTTTTTTGCTGATGTATCTTAAGCACTGAGAAGGGTGCCCGACCATATACATTTAGCAATTTCTTAAGTACTTAGATACTGATGCATACATTAGAAAAACTCAAGTTTATTCATTGCGTAATTATGGAGCTTTAACAGTGTACCGATCACTATGATAAATTTAGAATAAAGATAATATACATCTGTAGTTTCAAACTTAAGGGGAATTGGAAGTGTGATTTAAAAAATGTAGGGTTTTATTTATATACCTTATAAGTGTTCAGGGAAGAGGCCTCCACACAGGATGGGGTGGGCAATAGAAAAAAATGGAATGTTATACATTTTTGAAGGATAAGAGAAGCGTTCTGGAGTCTACAGCAGAGGACAGCAAACGGCAGCCCATGAGCCAAATCTCAACAACTTTCCGCCCTTACAGAGTCTTAGTGAAATGCAGCCACACCCATTCACCTACACATCCTCCATAGCTTCTCAAGGTTGGATAGTTGTGACCGAAACCACGGAGCTCACAAGTCCCCCAATATTTACTAACACTTCAGAGAAAAAGACCCTGGTCTACAGAATTGAATCCGTTAACGTCAAATCAATGGTTATAAAGTAAAGGCCTGGGGGAAGAAAAGACAAGAGTTCTTTTCCTCAAGACAGTTTTTTGATAAACTGCCACATCAAAGGAAGCAAGGTTCTCAAAGGAAAGGTTTCCATGTATTCCTTGACGTGCCGATCCCTATCGCATTAGAGACAGCCACAGATTTAAATCACAACAAAGCAGACGTAAATTTTCAATAAAACGTCATATGCTATACACCTGGTTATTTTCTGATACAAGTCCACTAAGCACGTCAGGAGACCACAGCCATAGTGTTGCTATTTTATGAAGAGGAGATACTGTTATAGTGTATATATTTCTCCTATTTCTGAGCCCCCCCAAATAGACATTTGAGATGGAACACTTTCAAATAACTGTTGCAAAGTCAATAACTTCCAAGAATGATAAGTTCATTTTTTTTCAGACCATTGATCTTTCCTCATCTCTGGAAATACATGAGGAAGTTGGTTATTTAGCATCACTGAGAAGAGCCCCTCAGAAGGCTGTCGAAGGTTATTACCTGTTTCCTCCAGGACGCCTTGGTTCGAGGCCATCCCACCATGACGAAGCTCCACAGAGATACACGGTGTTTTTGGCCAACATCATGTATCATGGCTAAGACATGGCCACCTCCCCATTTGGAAAGGGGTCCTGATAACACACCCCTTCTCCACTAAGACCATCCCTCAACAACGATGCCCTGGTAACAGCCTGCACCAGAAGATGTTCTCTCCCCCACAAGTATTAAACCAGGTCAGGGCTGAAACAATGGGTTCCTTCCCATGTAGCCCTGGTCCATGGGATGTCTCTCTGGGTCTGGCCCAGCCACACTTCTCTTTGTGAAAGTGAGGATCTGAGAGATTTTATGGACCCTTCTTCTTAGCTGAAGTGTTTTGCCAAAAAATTTTACCCTGCTCTATTTCTAAATCTCTGCAGAAGTAAAGGCTGTGCAGTCCTAACGGTGCCTTCAGTCACAGGTCAGCAGCTCATCACCCCATAAATGAGAACCCTGTCACTGAGTCCTCTCCCCTCTATGCATGGGTTTTCTCTTCTTTTTTTTTTTTTTTTTTTTTTTTTGCTATCTCTTGGACCGCTTCCGCGGCATATGGAGGTTCCCAGGCTAGGGGTCGAATCGGAGCTATAGCCGCCGGCCTATACCAGAGCCACAGCAATGCAGGATCCGAGCCGCGTCTGCAACCTACACTACAGCTCACGGCAACGCCGGATCGTTAACCCACTGACCAAGGGCAGGGACCGAACCCGCAACCTCATGGTTCCTAGTCGGATTCATTAACCACTGCGCCACGATGGGAACTCCGGTTTTCTCTTCTAATGACCTCGTCCTCCCACTGCAGTCTCCTCTATGGCTCAGTTTTGGAGGTTGGGAGGGAGGGGTATTTGTCTTGTAATCAAAAACTAACTAAACAGAATGAAATGAGGGTCATGTATGCCTTTAGAATAATCAGAAGATAAGAATATTTCAGAAACTTGCCTCATTCCCCTACGACTGAGACTGTGACAACTTTAGCCACGTGGGAAAATAAAAAGCTGATCAAAGTAAAAAAATATTTTTACCCTGCTCTTGTGCTGCATTGTTGAGAGCGCACGTTTCCTTTGCCCTGTGCACAGCCACGTCCACTACCCAAACTCTTACATGGTAGAAACGTGGTCACCCAAGGAAGCCACCAGGACACTTACTCCAGCTCCTGTAATTTACAGGTTGGAAACATCAAGGGCAGCGTTAAAATGCTTACTCCAAGATTTTCTAGCAAGTTCACACCCAGATCAAGATGCTTTAGAGTTTTGCTGAGCATCAGAACTCTCCCAATGGATATGCAACCAGTTTTAGTGAGACAGCAGAAGAGTAACCTGCATGGAATCACAGAGAAGAGCATCAAGTCAGTAAGTTTGACCACCTGAAAAAGGATCTGATGTAACCACCCATCCACAATCTACACGAGTTTCTTTGTCTTCAGCTACCAGAGCCCCAAATCCTTGTTGGGAAGGGGAAATAAAAATTACCTGAAATAGTGAAGAGGGTGAAACTCAGAATGGATCAAATGAAACAGGGTGTGAGAAAAATCAAGTTCCTTCTTCAATTAATCTGATAACCTTGGAGAAATTACTTCTATAACTTGGTCTCCTCCTTACTTTGATATGGCATATCTGGTTATATTTAGTCCCAAAGTGATTTTCAACTTTTAAATTCTACCATTCTGAAGGAGTTCATTGGCTGCTGAAATTATATGAACCTCTGAAAATTTTGAAAACAGATGAAAGATAAGGACAGAAAGCATTCCTGATGCCCTTTGGTTCTGGACTTGCAGCCCCATTTTTGTGGTATCTACAGCTTCCATTTTAATTGGTTGGCAACATTCAGGAGCTGAAGCATTTCCAAGTTGGGTTTCTAGATTCTGTTTTTTAAACAAATGTTATTGGGGTACCTTAGAAAGTTGTGTTCGTTTCAGGTGTACAGCAAAGTAGATCAGGTATGCAAATACATTTATCAGTTTCTTTCCAGATTCTTTCCCCATGTGGATTATTACAAAGTATGGAGTGGATTCCCCATTCTATAGAGTAGTTCCTTGTTACCTATTTTATATGTAATAGTGTGTCTATGTCAATCCAGACCCCCTAATTTATCCCTTCTGTGCCTCATTTCCCCTTTGGTAACAATATATTTGATTTAAAAATCTGTACTATATTCTTTAAAAAGCTGGGAAGAACTGCCCTTGGTCTCCCCCATATAGGAAAAGGCTGCGCTGGAGTGGGGTTGGCCAAGTACACCCAGAGGACCAAAGCAAAAACAGAGTATATACATCAATGGAACAGAAATAAACCCAAGAAATAAACCTATGAATAAACCCAAGCACCTAAAGTCAACTCATCTATGACAAAGGAGATAAAAACATAGTGGAGGAAAAACAGTCTCTTCAATGAGTGGTGCTGAGAAAACTGGACAGCTACCTGTAAAACAGTGGAAACAGAACACTCTCCGATACCACACACACAAATAAACACAACGTGGATTAAAGACCTGAACGTACGGCCAGATACTCTAAAATTTCTAGAGGAAAACACAGGCAGGATGCTCTTTAACATAAATCACAGCAGCATCTTGTTTGATCCACCACCTCCTAGAATAATGATAAGAAAAACAAAAATAAACAAATGGGACCTAACTGAACTCAAAAGCTTTTGCACAGAAAAGTAAACCATTAAACAAACTAAAAGACGGCCCACAGAATTGGAGGAAATCTTTGCAAAGGATGCAACAGACAAAGGCCTAATCTCCAAAATATACAAACAGCTCATACACTCAACAACAACAACAAAAGGCAAACAACCCAATTGAAAAATGGGCAGAAGACCTAAATAGATGTTTCTCAAAGAAGATGAACCAACTGCCAACAGGCACATAAAAAATGCTCAACATCACTAATTACTGTTAGAGAAATACAACTCAAATCTATAATAAGATACCATCTCACACCAGTCATTATGGCCATCATTAAAAGTCTACAAATAGCAAATGCTGGAGAGTGTGTGGGGAAAAGGGAACCCTCTTTCACTGTTGGTGGCAATGTAAATTGGTACAAACACTATGGAAAACAGTATGAAGGTTCCTCAGAAAACTAAATATATAACTACCATATGACCTGGTCATCCCACTCCTGGGCATATATCTGGACAAAACTATAATTCAAAAGGATATGTGCACCCCTATGTTCATTGCAGCACCATTCACAATAGCTAAGACATGGAAACAACCTAAATGTCCACTGACCGATGAATGGATTAAGAAGATGTGGTCCATATACACAATGGAATACCACTCAGCCCTAAAAAGGACAGCATAATGCCATTTGCAGCAAGATGGATGGAACTAAAGATTCTCATACTAAGTGAAGTAAATCACAAAGAGAAAGACAAAAACCATATGATATTACTTATATGTGGAATCAAAAACATGGCACAAATGATCCTATATACAAAACAGAAATAGATCACAGACGTGGAGAACAGACTTACTGTTACCAGGAGGCAGGAGGGATCAGTGGGAAGGAAGGGGAGTTTAGGGTTGATAGATGCCAACTATTACATTTAGAATGGATAAGCAGTGGGGCCCTACTGTACAGAACAGGAAACTATGTCCAATCTCTTGGGGTAGAACATGATTGAAGATTGTATGAGAAAAAGAATACATATATATTCTTATATATATACTATTAATAACTTATTTTAATGTTATATATATTATTTTATTCATATATATATATATATATATATATATATAAAAGAATACATACATGCCTGGGTCACTATGCTATGCAGCAGAAACTGACACAACACTGTAAATTAACTATATTTTTTTTAAAAAGGAGAATTGTTTCAGTCCTGGTTGTCATGATTTGAAATCTGAGTTATGAAAAGATTACATTCTTCAATGATTTAGGAATTTGGGGGTTGCATATAAGAGATCATGTCCTTAAATACACTGAGCTACTTACTCTGTTTTGTTTCCTGACCATTTCTGCCCTTTTATGTTTTTTGTACCATCATGCCTTCATCTTACCACATTCTGACATCTTGCACCATGCCTCAACTGGCTGAGATAATCCACTTTTCTAGCAACTTTTCCAGAATGGAGAGAGATCATATGCAACCACAACAAGTAAGAAGTGTGACCATAGCTCATCATCTGCCACCTTGGAAGAGGCAGAAACTAGACAGAAGCAATCCCTATTGCAAGGCTGTCAAGCACCCCAGCTCCTTTCCGTGGCATTCTTCCTCGTGCCCCAGCAAGACATTCCATATGACACCTGGCATATTGATTATCGTTCAAGTAACTACAGGTGCGCTGTTCTTACCAAGTCAGTTGCTATGGCCCAGATGGGTTTAGAAACTACTTGGCACCCTATTTAACTCTCTCTCCAAATCCCTAAGATCGGAAATGCTATGCCTTCACTCTCCAGACTGTGAGGTGCAGGTTGAGGAAATCTAAATAGATTTTTGCCAGCCCTGTGGTACACGTTATTTATCCTTCCAGAACAAGAACCCAGACCTGTCCGACTCCAAATACCATGCCTTCACCTATTATGCTTTGCTGAACCTCACCCCCCACTCCCCACCACATTGTGTTTGGCCATAGGCCTCACTATTTACAGCAAAATGTAAGCTTCTGCATGGTAGGCTTGTCCATGCTGACTTACACCAGTGACTCAAGAGTACAGTCTGGATGGAGCAAAGCATTGCATAGAATTTTCACCCCTTCATTTTTCAATGGATTGTTGGATAAGGTCAGTTTCTTCAAGTTCTTGCTCTTGATGAGGAGTGAGGCAATTTCTTGACATTCGCTAGCTTTCAAATCACATTTCATCAAGCTGCAAGAGGAATACATACAGAGAAAATGAGGCTGCTCAGTTTTTCAAGCCATCCCTCTTTTAACGTCAAACTGGCCCCAACAAAGTGGGAGGACAGGAACTTTAAATGGGAGTTAACTGGATCTCTGCTTCTCATCTTTCCGCAGACCAGCCCTCAAAGTTCCCATTTGGGTAAATTTGAAGATCCAAGAAACGCCATGACTATGAACTTCAGTATTTTGCATCCATCTCTACAGAATATCCATCACTGTTTCAGAACTCTAAGTCAGGAATCAAGCTACACACCTCATCAGGACACCCAGCTATCCATCACATTTGCAGACTGCTGATTTTTTTTTCTACATAGCCTGTAATGTCCTACATGATTTGACCTTGGAATGCCTTTCTGACTTTGGCAAACTTTCTACACATTGTTCACTCTAGTTCACCCTCCCTGGTCCTCTCACTCTTGTTCATCCTCCAAACACATTCCTGCTTTAGCACCTCTGCTCTTGCCATCGTCTTTGCTAAATAAGTTTCCCTTAGGTATCTGCATGGTTGGCTCTCTCACTTTCTTAAGTCTGTCACTCAAAGTTCACTTCTTTCATGAGAACCTTGCTGATCATCGTATATTCAACTAACACATACTGTCTACCATATTTCAGGCATTGTGCTAAGTTCCTAGGATAGAGCAGAGAACCAGAAGAAATGTGGCTAAATTCTACTGAGTAGAAATAAATGACTAAATGTGCATTGTGTCCAGTAGGTAATCAGTTCTATTTTTTTAATCAAGGTAAATAAAGAGAAAGGGAAGTAGCTATTCAACTTTTAGGTGGAGTAGCCAGTGAGAAAAGTACCAATAAATAAGGTAGCGTTTGAGCAGAAATAAGAGAACTAAGATGGCATGTTCCAGATCTCCAGGAGGAGAGACTCTCTAGAGGAAATAAGTGCAAAGGTGAACAGCCAAGAGTAGGCTTGGTGGTTCAAAGTCCTAAAACACTGTCAATACAGATACAACACAATCAGTGAATAGAGGAGAGGAAGGAGAGGGCTGACCAGTGATACCCACTGTGAAATGATGGATTTTATTTTGAGTGAGATTGAAGATTGGAGATCAGAAGACAGAAAAGTGGCAAATCGGACCTAAATTGAAAATTAAAATTGCCCTTCTACTCTGTTTTCCAAGTGGCAGACAAAAGTAGAGACAGAAAACTGGTAAAAGAACATTGGAATAGTTCAGATAAGAGATGACAGTGACTTCAGCTACCATGCCTATCAGCAAAGGGAGCAAGAAGTAGTCAGATGGATCCATTCTGATTGTAGACCTAACTAGTTTTACCAGCCACTAGAAGAGCTGTATTTGACATGTCTTTAGGACATCAAAGTAGAGATGTTGAGAAGTTTGTTAGGTACAAGTCTGAAATCGAGAGAGATATATATGTCAACATGCATCTTGGAATCTTCAGCAGAAAGAGGCTAAAGGCATGTAAGTAGATGAGAACTCATAGAATGAACATCCAATGTGTTTAAGACGGCTTTGAAATTTCTTTGTGTGAACCAATTTTTCAATTGTAGATCAGAGGAGTTGATGAAGATATGGTACATATATACAGTGGAATATTACTCAGCCATGAAAAAGAATGAAATAGTGCCATTTGCAGCAACATGGATGGACCTAGAGAATATCACACTAAATAAAGTAAGTCAGACAAAGACAAATATATATCCTTCACATGTGGAATCTAAAAAATGATACAAATGAACTTATTTACAAAACAGAAACAGACTCACAGTCTTTGAGAACAAGCTTGTGGTTAACAAAGGGTAAAAATAGTGGGGAGGGATGGATTGGGAATTTGATATTGGCATATACACACTATTTTATATGAAATGGATGGTCAACAGGGACCTGCTATACGGCACAAGGAAATGTACTCAGTATTCTGTGGTAACCAATATGGGAAAATAATCTGGAAGAGGATGGATATATGTATCTGTATAACTGACTCACTTTACAGCTGAAATTGGCACAACACTGTAAATCACACTTTAAAATGTTTTAAAATAAAAACTCCAAGTGTTTATGATAAAAAAATTAGCATCAGAATGGTGTTCTGGGAATGTTAACTACATCACAGATTTTAAAGACAATACTCCCAAAAAAAGAGAGGAAAAAAATTAATAGTTTTTTCCAATCACTTACATATTGATATAATTTGATATGTTAATACATATTTTAGTAATATATATTAATTTACATTATTTAATAATAATAATTTGATTTTGCCTGTTTCATTTTACTTTTTTAATGTAATTACTCAAAGAAGTTAATTATCTTTGTGGCTTGCACAGTATTTCCATTGGGTAGGCTCTAAGATTTGATCAGGGTGGTCTATGTCCAAAAATGGGAAAAAAAGAGAAAGATGATTGGAGAAATATGGGTCACAGAAATGAGAAGCCGAGTTGTAGAAAAGGTCATCCATGTAGAAATTGAAATCATCCACAATGACAGGAATAATGTTGGTGGGAGAGATATAAGCCATGTGCTTAAGATTTCCAAGGAACGGGTATCAAGGAGAAGTAGCAGGTGGTGTTACACAAGCATACTTTTCTGCACACTGGAATTTAGCCATTCCTCTCATATACTACGAGAATTCAGCAGGGCAGTGACTCACCTCAGATGCTGTATTCTGCAGACTGGATTCTCCAAGACCTCACCTAAAAGTGAAAACATTTTTAGGGAATGGGGCACACAATTCAGGCTCAGGAACTTCAGATTCGGGTTATAAACAATAGCCCTGAACACATCTTCAAATCTGGTACCAACTGAGAGATAGGATAACCTGCAGAAGACAAAATAACGGGAGAGTTACACTTAAGGTCCGACACGGAATACACACTTCTGTGCAGCGTAGGAAACTACGTCCCATGTCTTGGGGTAGAACATGACAGTATGAAAAAAGTAATAATAAAGTAAAATACCTAGGAATGAAACTACCTAAAGAGACACGAGACCTGCACTCTGAAAACTATGATGCCGATGAAAGAAATCAAAGATGACACAAACAGATGGAAAGATAGAGTATGCTCTTGAATTGGAAGAATCAATATGTCAAAATGACTATATTATCCAAGGCAATCTACAGATTGAATGCAATACCTATCAAATTACCAATGGTATTCTTCACAGAACTAAAACAAAATATTTTAAAAATTGTGTGGAAACACAAAAGATTCTGAATGCTGAAAATGAAAAACAAAGAATGTATACATGTTTGTATAACTGGGTCACCATGCTGTATACTAGAAAAAAATAATGTATTGGGGAAATAAAATTTAAAAAGTAAATAAATTTAAGAAAAGAAAAAGAAAAACAGAAATGGAGGACTTGGGCTCCCTGGCTTCAGGCTATACTACAAAGCTGCAGTCCTCAAAACAGTAAGGTACTGGCACCAAAAACAGAAATAGATTTCAATGAAACAGGATAGAAAGCCCAGAAATAACCCAAATACCTATGGTCAACTATTCTATGACAATGGAGGCAAGACCTTATAGTGGAGAATAGACTCTTCAGTAAGTGGTACTGGGAAAACTGGACAGCTACATGTAAAAGAATGAAATTAGAACATTCTCTGCATAATTTTCCCTGCCTACTCTACTTCCTATCAGAACAGATCCTAAGTGTGGATCATTTCCTCAAGTAATACTCTCCATTTTAGACTCCCAGTCAGGTCACAGAGTTTCAACTAATTTTAAAATCATGTTTCCCCCTTGGAAATAATCTGGGTTTATCATGTGTTTACCACATTGAACTTCCTGTAAGCACTATCCAAAGTGACGCTAAGAAAATACACACACCCGCATGCAAAATGAAACCATGCTTCTTCAACCATGGAATCAAAGGTCATAATATGCTAACAGTTAAGGGATCCACAGCATCTAACATGCATTAGGGATTCACAGTTTCATTGAAAAAAAGGAATCATTGAGCACTTTCCCCCAAGGAGAAGAATATCCATCCCCCAAGAGAACACCCCAAAACAGGAAGATCCTGCCAGCTCTACCTCCAAAATAAAGGCAGCATCTTATCATTTCTCATCCTCTCTAGCACTACCTACCATGTGAACCACTATCTCCTCTCCTGGATCCTTCCAGAAACACTTTAATTGTTCCTCCTTTCACCTTTCCTACTAGTGATCTTCTACCTGCCAGAAACCACAGTGTCTGCTCAAAACCTTCAAAAGGCGTTTATCAGAAAATCCAACATCTTGAACAGGCAACACAGCTTCTTAACAATTTAGCCCCAGTAGCTCTGGGACCTCACTTCTGTTCTCTTTGCACATTCAGCTCAGTGCTTTGCCTTCTCTTATACTACAGGACATTTACACCACAGGGCATTTGAAATGTGCTCTTTTCTCTGCCAGAAGTTCTATCCCATGACAGCCAAGTAGCCAACTTCCCTTCTTCCTTCAGGTACCAAATCAATCAACTTTCAGATAGTATTTCCCTGACCACCTTAAGGTTGCCTCTTTAACTTTGTGCCCCCTTGTACTACCTTTTTATTCATAGCATATTCCACTAACACCTAAAATGTTTATTACACACTTACAATGCCATTTCTGAAAGCCAATAATTGTTTTACCTATGCCAGTTATTATTCCTGCTTCCCCTCATATCCCAGTCATTACTGACATGCAGTTGGGGCTCGTTAAATGTTTTTTGAATTAACAGATGGCCATACCACAGCTAAAATGCTCTACACCATCTCTCTCCTGGTTTACCTCCTCAAAACTGTCACCTCACTAACCCTGCTATCATTACACAGTGAAACCAGGCAGGAAAATTTTGAAAATTTTTCATGTGAGAGGTGGAGGACTTTGCTACAGTTGATCATAAAGTAGAAAATGAGACGTGGTTAGATGTTTTAAGGACCCAGAAGCTGTGGTTTGGATATATTTAGAAAGTTGGGGCTATCTCAGGGAAGGGGTGTGGACTGTGAAAGAAGCAGAGCTGAGGACACTTCTCGAGTTTGTCATGATTCCCTTGGAAGTTGAAGGGCAACATCCAAGCAACAGCTTTTGTCATTACCCCTCCAAAGGCCACATGGAGAGAAGGGTTAGGAACCCACAAATGCTCCTCTGGTAGACTCAAGATTACTAGGGACAGAGTATGTTCCCCTGGGTACTGGAGATAACTATCTTTGAAGTAACTTGAAATTAAACGAGAGACATGAAGAAGACTGTAAAAACTGGCCAACCTCAGTTTAGGACTGATGATTCTGTGATGAATTCAACTGCAGAACACACATGGAAGGCCCCTTTAAATTCAGTCCCAACCTACATGAGAAGTTAGTAGGAGCTGAATGTGTCTCACATTTTTCTGTTTCTGAAGCCCTCACCCAATTCTTCTCTTGACTCCTCTTCCCCAAACAATTTTCTTCCCATCTGTGCTCCTGTTGCAACAAAGCTACTCAAAATTATCCAGTTCTCCTCTCACTGATGCCTTTTGCAATCAGGATTTTCCATCACTCCCCTTCTAAAACTGTTCTTGGCCACCAAAGACCTCCTCACTATTAACTTGAAAAGTTCTCCATCTCTCCCATCCTGACACTGTCAGGTGTTCCTGCTTTAATACTTTCACTTCGCTTGAAGGATACCAGTCTTTACTTTTCCTCTTAGCCTAATGACCACCTCTCAGACTTCTTTGCTGATTCCCGACTTTCTCCCCAACCATGGAATGCTGGAGAAGACGGAATCAGTCTTTGAATTCTTCCTTCCCCCAAAGAAATTCTTATCTTCGGTGAAACCATCAGTCTTTGGCTTTAACTATTGCATATTTACATAGTAATTTCACACTAATACACGCACACAACATAATCATTTTCAGCTCAGGGATCCTCACGCTGTTATTTAGATTTCTAACAGACATCTGAGATTTATGTCCAACAGTGTCATACTGACATCCCTCCAAATCTTGACCCAGTCATGTATTTTCCCATCTCAGTATCAACTCAGTCCTGCCAGATTTTTAAACCAAAGGTCTCGGGAGCCATCAGTTGCTTTCTTATATTCTATATCCTAGTGATCCAAGAACCCTCCTCTACCAGTATTCACCCAGTATCTGGCACCCCACCAACCTCTGCTGCCTACGCCCTCATCAGATATGCCATTGATGCTTACCTGAAAACTTCCCCTGATTTCTCCAAGTCTCCCTTACATTCCTGATGTATTTGAACATGGTAGTCAGAATAAACCTCTTAAAATGCAAGTCACATTATCGTCGCTCTAACCCCCAACCACACCTAACGTCGCTCCAGAACCTCAAGTCATGACACTGGCTAACCGTGCTTGTGATCTTGACTTACAAGCCTGGGAGCGCTTTGCCTGGTGCCCTTCCACTCTTCTGCTAGTCCGACCGCATGGGTCTCTGAGAGTCTCTGAACACATTCAGCCTTTGCTCCAATGATCCCTTCCACCAAGCATACTCTGTGACCAGTGGTTTATCTGGCTCATTCATTCTCTCAACAGTTCAAGTCTTTGTTCAAATCTTACCTTACTATGCATCTATTACTGAAGCCTGTCCCCTCCACCACTCAGACACCCCATTTAGACTCCTTTTCTTGCTATTCTTTCCCCAACAGTTAACCTCAAATATATTAAAAATACATGTTTTTATTACGTTTGCCTTTTTTCTATCCCATCAGAAAAGTAAGGACACTTGCCCCCACCTCAACTCAACTGACGTATCCCAAGTGCCTAGACTAGCACCTGAAACAACACGGGCATTCTTCTTGGATGAAAAGAAGGCTAAGCCTCAGACTCAGGTGAATGTTAGATTACCAGTGACTTTGTTTTGGCAAGGGACGTATTCTCCCATTGATTCTAATGCACTTCTATGGAATCAGCTGTTAGACTCCTACCCTGAACCATTTTTGCGTTTATCCTTAGAATAAGTCTTTTGTTTGTTTTACAATTTATCACTGCTTCTAAGAATAGATACTGGCTTCTGTGTCCTCCTTTGCAACTACGTGAAACTACCTCAGGACCAAATGAACAGGTCAATGAGATGCAAACAGAAGTGACCCAAGTGGGGATTCTGGAAGGGCTTCGTTAAGGAATCTCCTGAAACTTGAATGAATGCCTTTCCCCCTCCTCCTCTTCCCTCTGCTTCCTGCCCGGAAGATGGGCACAATGCCTGGGGCACAAAGTCATCTTCATCATAGAAGCACTAAAGACAACTGAGGAATAGTACGGGGGCGGAGGCTAGACCATGATAAATCTGAATGTACACCTGCCATGAGCTTCTTACCTCCAGACTTTCCATCAGAGTGGAGAATAGGGGGAGGGCTTCCACTTCATGTGGTTGAACATAATCCAGAGTAAGGTGGCTTTTTTTTTGCCCAGATAACTTGTGATTCATCAGCATCTGAATTGATTATCTTTTTAAAATGTTATAGCCCCACCCTGAACATATGGAAGTTTCTGAGCCAGGAACTGAATACAAACCATGGCTGTGACCTATGCCAAAACTGCGGCAACACCAGATCCTTTAACCCACTGTACCAGGCAAGGGATTGAACCCATACTTCTGCAGCAACCTGAGCCCCTGAAGTCAGATTCTTAACCCACTGCACTACTGCAGGAACACCTCAATTATCTTTTTAAGGTATAACTGATATAAAGCATGACATTAGTTTTAGGTGTACAACATAATTTGATATTGTATACATTGTGATAGGTCAGCTGTTTTCTGAAGATCCTACAACAATATCAGGGAGCGTCTCCCCACTTCATTCATCTGCCCCAGTTCCCATTCCCAGCATTACCTTGATCATATGAGATCCTCATTGCTTTCTTGCACTATACTGTCCTCACCCAGAGAAGGAAAAGAGTAATACTATTATTCCCAGGGGAACATCTAAGGTAAGAGTTGATAGAATACCTACTTGAGTGTTTGAAGGTGACAGCTGCTGTGTGTCAGAGCTTTGCACAGAACCCTCTCTGAGGTATCATCAAAGTCACTATTACAAATTTCCAGTTCCTTGAGGTTCTCCTTGGTGTGGAGTAAATTGCAGAGGTCTCTCCAATAGACGAGGCTCCTCATTTTACTGCTGGAGGGAAAAATATAACTCTAGAGGAAAAAAATCAACTCCAGACATTTCATAGATAATATATGCATTAATAAGTATTTTGGGAGTACTTGTTTTCTGACTCAGAATTAACACCCAGCAGAAAGAAGTATGATGAAGCACTAAATATGGCATCCAGATCCACAAAAGTCGTTGTTGTGTCTCTAGGCAGGAAAGATCCAACATATTGAGGGTGTATTGCATGTGACAATGTTAACTAAGATACATCAAATTGATGACAAATGTTATGTACAACTGGGAACGCCCCTAAGTGATTTGTAAGACTGCTTTAAGTTAATCCACACAACAGGTCTGAAGAACTGAGGCACAACCACTGCTTCTCAATGAAGCAAAGTGTGGGATTTAGCAATGTACGAAGGTATTTTTTATTATCACAACTGGATAAAGGGATTAAGTTCTACTGTTTTCTTTTGGGTGAAGGCCAGGGATACTACGCAATGGTTTACAATGCACAGGAAAGCTCCCACCACAAAGAGCTATCTGGCCCAAAATGTCAATAATGCTGATGTTTACCCAGAAATCCTGAGTTAAATGGAAGCAGAGAGATTTTTAAATCACTGGATCAATCAGAGGCTCTGCAGGACTCCACGGTCTGCATGGCCTTGAGATTCAGTGCTGTTACAGTCAACACGCAGAATTTGGGGAAGGTCTAAGAAATACAGGAAAGAATTTTTAGAAGACTCACCTAGGAGTTAGCGTATGAGGCTCTTTGTTTTCAAAGATGCATTGAACACTCAACTTAAGTTTCTGTAGGAGACGGCAGTGCTCCAGACAATATAAGGAAACCATCAGATCTTTGTTTTCTTGAATATAAATGGTCACCTCTAGGAAAGAGTCCATAATCTGTTTCACAAATTCTTCATCCTGATTCTCGAAGAGACAATAAAACAAAGGCATGTGGTGTTCCACTGTCTTTGGATGATCACCCATGTATTTCATTTTCTGTAGAAAGTATTTCTTGAGCTCTCCCGTCAACAGATTACAGCCAATGGATGTCTCGAGAATTTTCCTCCTCTTCTCATTCAGAAGACCAAAAATAGACATGGTGATGGGGCTAAAGTCATTGTACCGTTCCCTTCTCTCTGGATACTTTTTGTTGGCTGAAGGGATCTGGCACTCACTCAGTAACATCATATATCCCACGGCTGCACAAAATTCCTGGATTTTCAAGTGTATGAAAGTATGGCGGTCGGTACAGTTGCTGCTTGGCAAAAGAATCCTCAGAGCCTTCAACGCAGAGACATCAGCCTTCGTCAGCCCAACACTCCTAAGATCCGCATCAGTGAAGTGCAGCATGTCATGCCACAGTCCTTCTAGAGCCAACAAACAAAGACGTTCCAATAGGGTGCGGCGGCGCTGACTGGTCATTATCCCAGCCCCAGATGTCAGTGTGTTGGCAAGAAAGTGGGCATATAAGTCAGTGAGTGTTTGGCATGAGAGTTTCCCCTCACCTCCCATCTCCACCTGCCGGTTTAGGGCAACACAGGTGATCCAGCACGAGACAGGTACTTGGCACAGGTTCACAAACATATCATTCTCTTGGACGAGCTTGAGGGCTCTCGTAGCCTTCTGACTGTCCTTAAAGAATAAGGCAAAGTACTTCTTCCTCTTTTCATCAGAAAATTTCAGTGTTATAGAGTAATTCTTCTTCACTGATGCCATCACAGCTGCCTTGCCATCCGGCCGTAAGGAGATGAGGAACAAGGAACCTGGAGCCATTTTTCTCTTGAACAAACTTGACAGGAGGACTGATACTGGCACGTGCTTTCTGCTGTCACTACACAAGGCAGATTCATCTACATTTAAGCTGGCGTCCACATTGTCCATGTCCTCGAGAATAAAGAGGAGCTTCTGAGAATCAGACAGGATATCTGCAACAGGAGCCTGGCCACTGGGCCATTCCTTGGAAATCAGCTCAACCAAGCTGCTCTCAGACATCTGGTTTATTTCATGAGAGGTGAGATGAACAATATATGAGATGACATCTTTCCAAATATCACCGTGTGTCCACTGTAACAACACCACTTTCATAACCATCGTTTTTCCCGCTCCTTTCTCTCCTACCAGAAATACGTCTTTTGTGTAAAAAGTGCTCCTGGGGTCATATACGGTATCGAGTTTTCTGAGAACTTCTACTATTGTTTCTTCATAGAAGGTATTATGAACATTTTCGAAAAGGCATTTTTCCCACTGGAGTAGTATTTTATTCTTTATGAGAGCTTTGTGTGTTTCCCTGTTACCTAAGTTATGGAACACAGGGCAGAAAAAAATTCAGAACGTGGGCAGAAGTTTAAGATACAAAAATATACATATATGTTCACCCATTATCTCTACTTATTAGCATTCATCATAAAGAAACAGGTACAAAATATCTGCTATAACATTTGCAAAGAAGACTGCATAGAGATAATAGAGACCATGGTGGAAAAATGGACAGAGCTCACCTTCCACAAAAACATCAAAAATACATTTATGCATGGAACACTCCATGCATAACATCTACTGAACACTGACACAAGACATCAGACTTCCAAAAATGCAAAAAAAAAAAAATGAAGCTGAGTGGGATAAGAGGGATGA
The DNA here is from genome assembly GCF_016906955.1 of Phacochoerus africanus. NCBI lineage: Eukaryota > Metazoa > Chordata > Mammalia > Artiodactyla > Suidae > Phacochoerus > Phacochoerus africanus. Next base: position 59,894,442 of record NC_062551.1, read on the forward strand.
GAAAGGAAAAATAGAAAAAGGAGAGCAAGAGAAAGAGAGAAAAGAACCAGGATGCAACCTGCACCCCAGGGAGGAAGTTTTAAGGGAAAAAAGTTCCCACACCCCTGGTAACCCTCTCACCAGTGAGATCAGCCTGAACAGAGGGGAACTTTGGAGCCCAGAAAGAAAGAGCAGCAGGAGGTCTGCAAGGAGAAAAACAGAGTAAGCTATGCGGAGGGTCAGCAGTGCATTGCTGTGCGCCCCAGCATCATCCCCCAGGATGCAGAGGTCAGATTCAGGGAGATGACAAGGGTTGGATGCACAGAGACGACCTCAAGAGGCTGGATGGTGACACTGGAGGTGGGCTCAGAAGAAACCGGGTCCTGCCAGAGAGGCAAAGCACCATTGCTGGGGGGCAGTCTATGAGAGGGGCATGGCTGCCATTAGAATCCCCCTTCTGTGAGCACTCTCAGGTGACAGGAAACCGTCTACTAGTGTGTGGGGTGGGTGTGAGCCTCTAGCACCACTGTGAGGTCCAGAGGCCAGCAGATGCTAGGAGACCAGTGGCAAGCTGGCACTGAGCCCTGCCTCTGAGATTCTGAAGTGCCTGGATTTTAGATACCTCTGAAAAACTGCCAGTAGGTGCCACCCTACTCCCATGGTCTTAGGAGCTCTCTAATACCAGTCGTCCCTGTGAAAATTGCCAGCAAGCACCTGACTCTACTCCAGCTGTGCTGAGAGTGCAGGGAGTCCCAGATACCCTGGAAATTTCCCAGCAGGTACCTGATTCCACTTCAGTTCTCCCAGGACTGCAGAGAGTCACAGATACTGCATGAGACTTGTGAGTGGATACCAGCTGGTCCTCTGCCCCAGCTACAGAGAACCCCAGTCACCTTGCGAAACCTGCGATGGGGCACCAGATCCTGCCACTGCTGTACAGAAAGTGCAGGGATCCCATGTGCCTGATCAGTGCCCCCACCTGCCTCCCTTCTCGATAGGTTCCTATACCCCTGTTACCTCAGGAGCAGACTTGAGTGGGCTCCCCACACTCAGAGGTTGGGGCTGTAAATACAGCTGAGCCCCAGGGGCCCTTCAACTAAGGAATGAGAGCTGAAATCTCTCCTCCTGGCTGTGGGAACCACAGATTTACACCTCCTGCTGCCAGCTTTGTAAATCCAGTGCCTGTGAAACATCTCAACAGGCAAAAAGTGCTTCTGTGGCTGATACATGTCTGACTTTGCCATCTGTGAGATCCGTGGCCATGTACATGTGGGGACTGAACCAAGCTAGAGCTAAGCTGTCTCCATGGCTCCCAGAGCAGGCACTGGGGCCCGACTTCATCAGATCTGTGCAGATGTCCTGGTGAAAACAACACCTGAGAAACCAGGGCCAACTGCAGGCATAGCACTGCCATCAATCGTGTACTTGGTGAACCCCCACAGCAGATGAAAAGTGACACAACAGAGCACACTCACAGGTGACCAGCTCTAGTGGAGGAATATTCAGATGCTTGTCTCTTAATGGGAGCACGCCAATCCTTCCTACCTCACACCACAGGGCACAAACAGTTCAAAAACAGACCTGCTGGATCCTACCCTCAACAAATAGGGAGAAGACTGGGTAGTGACAACCACAGAGCAAAAAAGAGCCTCCATTCAATATCCAGTGCAGGCTCAGGTCACCACATTAGTCTCACCTCCTATCAATGGGATAATGGCCAGCAGACACTAAGGAAAGACATAACAGACATCCATACTAAAAAGAGCCCTTGCATCAAAAATATACACTCAGGAGTTCCCATCGTGGCACAGTGGCTAACGAATCTGACTAGGAACCATGAGTTTGTGGGTTCGGTCCCTGGCCTTGCTCAGTGGGGTAACAATCTGGCGTTGCTGTGAGCTGTGGTGTTGGTTGCAGATGCGGCTTGGATCCCGCTTTGCTGTGGCTCTGGCGTAGGCCAGTGGCTACAGCTCCGATTCGACCCCTAGCCTGGGAACCTTCATATGCCACGGGAGCGGCCCAAAGAAATAGCAAAGAGACAAAATATATATATATATATACACTCAGACAGACAGTCTTAAGTCATCCTGAACTCACAGCCAGCTCTAAAAACACTCCTTGTCATAGCCCTGACCATCAGAGAGACTCAGCTCCACCCACCAGTGCACAGGCACCTGCCTCTCCTACCAGGAAGTCTATACAATCCCCTGGATCAGATTCACCCATGAGGAGGCAGACACCAGAAACAAGAGGGAACAATACAGTAGCCTGTGGATAGGATATCACAACCACAGAAAGTTAGACAAAATGAGATGACAGAAAAATATGCTTCAGACAGAGGATTACAATAAAAACCCATAAAAACAACTAAATGACGAAAACAAGGGTTCAGAGCAATAGTAAGGATGATCCAAGATCTCAGAAAAAGAACGAAGACCCAGATTGAGACACGAGAAGAAATGTTTAATGCAGCGCTAGAAGATTTAAGAACAAGTGGAGTTCCCATTCTGGCTCAATGGTAATGAACCTGACTAGTATCCATGAGGATCCTGGTTCAATCCCTGGTCTCACTCAGTGGGTTAAGGATCCAGCAATGCCATGATCTGTAGTGCAGGTTGAAGACATGGCTTGCATACTGCATGGCTGTGGCTGTGGCTGTGGTGCAGGCCAGCAGCTGTAGCTTCAAGTCAACCCCTAATCTGGGAACTTCCAACTACTGCATGCGTGGCCCTCAAAAAAGCAAAAAAAAAAAAAAAGGTAACAAAAGGTGAATAACACAATATCTGAAATGAAAATGAAAACTACACTAGAAGTAATCAATAGCAGAATATCTGAGCCAGAAGAGTAAATGAGGTGAAAGATAGTGTGGTGGGTATCACTGCCACAGAAAAGAATAAAGAAAAAAATGTTAAGAATTGAGGACAGGAGTTAGAAGAAAAGGAAGAAGAGACAAACCCTAAAAAATTATAATGATGAGAGCAGGAATAAATGAAATTGAGACGAAGTAACAATAGAGAAGATCAATGAAACCTAAAGTTGGTTCTTCAAAAATATCAACAAAATTTAAAACCTTTAGCTGGGCTTATCAAGAAAAAAGGGAGAGAGCTCAAACCAATAAAATTAAAAATGAAAAAGGAGAACATACACAAAACATTCTCTGACATCAACTTACAAATGTTTTCTTAGGTCATTCTCCCAAGGGAACATAAATAAAAGCAAAAATAAACAAGTGGGACCTAATCAAACTGACAAGCTTTTGCACAGCAAAGGAAACCATTAAAACAACAACAACAACAACAGAAAGACAACCTAGAGAAGGGAGAAAATAGTTTCCAACGATGCAATTGACAAGGGCTTAATCTCTAAAATCTAGAAACAACTTATACAACTCAACAGCAAAAAAAGCCAACAACCCAAGTGAAAAATGGGCAAAAGACCTGAATAGAAATTTCTCCAACGATACACAGATGGCCAAAAGACACGTGAAAAATGCGCAACATGACTGATTACTAGAGAAATGCAAATCAAAACTACTATGAGGTACCACCTCACACCAGTCAGAATGGCCATCATTAACAAGTCAACAAATAACAAATGATGAAGAGGGTGTGGAGAAAAGGCTACCCTCCTACACTGTTGGTGGAAATATAAATTGGTACAATCATTATGGAAATCAGTATGGAGGTTCCTCAAAAAACTAAGTACAAAACTACCATATAAACAGGCAATCTCACTCTTGAGAATGTAAAAGGACAAAACTTTCCTTGAAAAAGACATATGCCCCCTTATGTTCACTGCAGCACTATTCACAATAGCCAGGACATGGAGACAACCTAAATGTCCATCAACAGATGATTGGATTAGGAAGATGTGGAATATATTTACACAATAGAATACTACTCATCCATAAAACAGAATAATGCCATTTGCATCAATATAGATGGAACTAGAGACTCTCATACTAAGTGAAGTCAGAAAGAGAAAGACAAATACCATATGCTATCACTTATATCTGGAATTTAATATACAGCACAAATGAACCTTTCCACAGAAAAGAAACAAACTCATGGACTTGCAGAACAGACTTGTGGTTGCCAAGGTGGAGGGAGCGGGATCAACTGCAAGTTTTGGGTTAAGAGATGCCAACTATTGCATTTGGAGGGGATAAGCAGTGAGATCCTGCTGTATCACACAGGGAAGTATATCTAATCACTTATGATGGAACATAATGGAGGATAAGTTGAGGGAGGGTGAGACTGGGTCACTCTGCTGTACAGTAGAAATTGACAGTACATTGTAAACCAATTATAATGGAAAAAATTAAAATCACTTAAGAGAAAAAAGGAGAAGTTATAATGAACATCACAGAAACACAAAGGATCATAGACTACTATAAGCCTATATTCCAATAAAATAGACAACCTAGAAAAAACAGATTCTTTAAAAAGTTACAAGCTTCCAAGACTGAACCAGGAAGAAATAGAAAATATGAATAGACCGATCACAAGTACTGAAATTGAAACTGTGATTTTAAAATTTCTGAAAAACCAAAGTCCAGGACCTGATGGCTTCACGGGTGAATGCTATCAAATACGCAGAGAAGAATTAATACCTAGTCTTCTGAAACTCTTCCAAAAAAGTGCAGAGGAAGGAAGACTTCCAAGCTAATTCTATGAGGCCACTATCACTCTGATACAAAAAACAGACACAGGTAACACCAAAAAAGAAAATTACAGGTCTGTATCACTGATGAATACAGATAGGAAAACCCTCAACAAAATATTAGTAAACCAAATCCAAACAAATATTAAAAGGATCATACACCAAGTGGGATTTATACCAGGGATACAAAGATTCTTCAATATCCACAAAAGCAATGTGATATACCACATCAACAAACTAAGGAATAAAAACCATATGATCATCTCAATAGATGCAGAAAAAGCTTTTGATAAACTTCAACACACATTTCCAATAAAAACTCTCCAGTAAGTGAGCATAGAGAGAACCTACCTCGACATAATAAGGGCCATATATGACAAACCCACAGCTTACATCATTCTCAGTGGTAAAAATCTAATAGCATTTCTTCTAAGTACGGGAACAAGACAAGGATGTCCAATTTCTCCACAGTTATTCAACATAGTTTTGGGAGGAAAACCAAAGAGGAAAAAGAAATTAAAGGAATCCAAATTGGAAAACAAGAAGTTAAAGTATCACTGTTTGCAGATGGCATGATTTATACCTAGAAAATCCTAAAGATGCTACCAGAAAACTGTTAGAGCTCATCAATGAACTTGATAAAGTTGCAGGATACAAAATTAATATAGAGAAATTGAATGAATTTCTATATACTAACAATGAAATATCAGACAGAGAAATTAGAGAAACAATCCCATTTACCGTCACATCAAAAAGAATAACACACCTAGGAATAAACCCACCTAAAGAGACAAAAGTACTCTGAAAACTTTAAGATGCTAATGAAAGAAATCAAAGACGACTCACGTAGATGGGAAAATATACCATGCTCTGGGATTGGAAGAATTAATATAGTCAGAATGACTATTCTACCCAAGGCAATCTACAGATTCAGTCCAATTCCTATCAAATTACCACTGACATTCTTTCCCAGAGCTAAAAGAAAATATTTTAAAATTTGTATGGAAACACAAACCACCACAAATAGCCAAAGCAATATTGAAAAAGAAAAACGGAAATGGAGCAATAAGGCCTCCTGAATTCAGAGTACACTACAAAGCTACAGTGCTCGAAACAGTATGGTGCTAACGTAAAAAGAGAAATAGAGTTCAACGGAACAGGATAGAAAGCCCAGAAATAAACCCAAGAACCTAAGGTCAACTAATCTATGACCAAGGAGGCAAAAATAAACAGTGGAGGAAAAACAGTCTCTTCACTAAGTGGTGCTGGGAAAACTGGACAGCTACACATAAAACAATGAAATTAGAATGCTCTCTAACCCCATACACAAAAATAAGCTCAAAATGGATTAGAGACCTAAACATAAGGCCAGATAATAGAAAACTCCTAGAGGAAAACATGGGCAGAACGTTCTCTGACATAAATTGCAGCAGTATTTTTTTTTATCCATTTCCTAGAATAATGACAATAAAAACAAAAATAAACCAATGGGACCTAATTAAACTTACAAGTTTTTGTGCAGCAAAGAAAACCATTTTAAAAAATGAAAAGATAACCCATAAAATGGGAGATCTCTGCAAATGAAGTGACTGTTTGTATATCTCCAAAATATACAAACATCTCATAGAACTTTTATATCACAAAAACAAAAAACCTTGTCAAAAAATGGACAGATCTGAACAGATATTTCTCCAAAGAAGACCTACAAATGGCCAACACACACATGAAAAGATGTTCAACATCAGTAATTTTTTGAAAAATGCATGTCAAAACTACAGAGAGGTACCACCTCATACCAGCTAGAATGGCAATGGCCATCATTAACAAGTCTACAGACAATAAATTCTAGAGAGAGCATGGAGAGAGTGGAACCATCCTACACTGCTGGTGGGAATGCAAATTGGTACAACCACTCTGGAGGACACTATGGAGGTTCCATTTAAAAAAAAACTAAAAAGAGAACTATCATAAGATCCATCAATCCCACTCCTGGGAATCTATCCAGAAAAACTATACTTTGAAAAGATATATACAACCTAATATTCACTGCAGCACTATTTACAATAGCCAAGACATGGAAGCAATCAAAATGTCCATCAGCAGAGGACTGGATGATGGACATTTTGGTCAACATATACAATGGAATATTCTCAGCCATGAAAAAAGAAAAATAATTCCATTTGCAGCAATATGGATGGATCTAGAGATTTTCATACTGAGTGAAGTAAGTCAGAGAAAGACAAATATCATATGATATCACTTATGTAGAATCTAATAGAAGTTGACACAAGATAGCTTATTTCTAAACAGAAAAAAAAGCACAGATTTAAAAGACGATCTTCATGCACCAGCATGTTCATTGCAGCACCATTCAAGACATGGAAACAACCTCAATGTCCCTTGACAGACGATTGGATTAGGATGATGTGGTATATATACACAATGGAATACTACTCAGCCATAAAAAAGAACAAAATAATGCCATTTGCAGCAACATGGATGGAACTAGAGACTCTCATCCTAAGTGAAGTCAGAAAAAGAAAGATCAATACCATATGATATCACTTATATCTGGAATCTAATATAGGGCACAAATGAAACTTTCCACAGAAAAGAGAATCATAGACTTGGAGAATAGACTTGTGGCTGCCCAGGGGGGAGAGGGAGGGGGTGGGAAGGATCAGGAGCTTGGGGTTAACGAATGTGAACTATTGCTCTTGGAATGGATTTACAATGAGATCCTGGTGTGTAGCACTGAGAACTATGTCTAAATACTTACATTGCAACACAACAATGGGAGGAAAAATTACGTATACAGGTATGTGTAACTTGGTTCCCATTCTGACATTGGAAAAATAAATAAATATAATTTTTTAAAAAAGAACAAAATCAAAAGACAATCTTATGGTTACCATAGGCAAAACCATAGCAGGGAGGGAAGAATTGTGAGGGTGGGAATAATATATGAACTCTCCAGTATAAAATAATTAACAAAATGATTAATTTTGTTAATCATTTTTTTTTGTCTTTTTAGGGATGGGCCCATGGCATCTGGAGGTTCCCAGTCTAGGGGTTGTATCGGAGCTGCAGCTGGCGACCTACACTACAGCCACAGGAATGTCAGATCCAAGATGCATCTGCCACCTACACCACAGCTCATGGCAATGCCAGATCTTTAACCCCCTGGCGGATTAAAACTACATCCTCAGGGATGCTAGTCAAATACTGGTGAGCCATGATAGGAACTCCAATTTTGTTAATCATTTTATAATGATGATTAACAAAAACCTACTGTACAGCACAGGAAAAATCTACTCAATTGTTTTAATAACCAATATGGGGAAAAAAGAATGGATATATTTGTATGTGTGACCGATTCACTTTGCTGTACATCTGAAAATAGTACAACATTGTAAATCAACTATACTCCAATAAAATTAAAATTTAAAAATACGTTATTTCAATGGAACCTAACCAAACTAACAATCTTTTGCATGGAAAAGGAAACCAAAAAACAACTTATAGAATGGGAGAAAACAGTTTCAAATGATGCAACTGACAAGGGCTTCATCTCTAAAATATACAAGCAACTTGTACAACTCAACAGCAAGAAAGCCAACAACCCAATGGAAAAAATGGACAAAAGACCTGAATAAACATTTCTCCAAGGAAGATATACAGATGACCAACAAACACATGAAAAAATGCTCAACATCCCTGATTATTAGAGAAACGCAAATCAAAAATACCACGAAATACCACTTCACACCAGTCAGAATGGCCATCATGAATAAGTCCACAAATAACAAATGCTGGAGGGGCTGTGGAGAAAAGGGAACCTCCTGCACTGTCGGTGGGAATGTAAGCTGGTACAACCACTATGGAGAACAGTATGGAGGTATCTTAGAAAACTATACATAGAACTACCATATGACCCAGAAATCCCCCTCTTGGGCGTATATCCAGACAAAACGCTCCTTAAAAAAGACACATGCACTGCATGTTCATTGCAGCTCTATCCACAATAGTCAAGACATGAAACAACCTCAATGTCCATGGACATACATTTGGATTAGGAAGGTGTGGTATATATACACAATGGAATACTACTCAGCCATAAAAAAGAATGAAATAATGCCATTTGAGCAACATGGATGGAACTAGAGACACTCATCCTGAGTAAAGTAAGTCAGAAAGAGAAAGACAAATACCATATGATATCACTTATATCTGGAATCTAATATATGGCACAAATGAACCTTTCCACAGAAAAGAACATCATGGACTTGGAGAACAGACTTGTGGTTGCCAAGGGGGAGGGGGAGGGAGTGGGATGGATTGGGAGCTTGGGGTTAATAGATGCATACTATTGTCTTTGGAATGGAGTAGCAATGAGATCCTGCTGTGTAGCACTAGGAACTATGATAATGTGAGCACGATAATGTGAGAAAAAAGAAATCTATACATGTATGTGTAACTGGGTCACCATGCTGTATAGCAGAAAAAAATAAATAAAAGATTAAAAATTAGCATTTTTTCATTCTTTTTATGGGTGAGTAGTATTCCATTGTGTATATATACCACATCTTCCTAATCCAATCATCTGTACAGTAGAAAATTGACAGAACACTGTAAACCAGTTATAATGGAAAAAAATAAAAATCATTGAAAAATTTTTTAATTTAAAAATAAATAAATATAAGACGACTGCATAAACCTAGGTTTCATCAGTGGAATTAATAATGTAATATTTATCCAAACAATCTTTCAAGAGCTTCCCTCTCATGTATCTTGGTACAAGAGAATTCTTATTTCCTTCACCTTTTGTGGTTCCATGGCCTTTTATTTTTTTTTAAGCTTTTAGTTACAGCACTTCAAAGAAAAGGTTTGGTGTAAAATGAAGTAATGATTCTTGATTTCAGAGACTGTCTGCTCATATACAACTGGCTCAAAAGAGCCAACCACTAGATCTCTAACTACTAACCATTAGTTACACATTTTTCTATTATTTTTATATTTATGTATATCATTACTTAAACACTGCTCATTTAATGAGTCTATTAAGGTCCCAACTTTTGGAAGTGTTTCTTTCTCTTCAGATTCAGCATAAAGAAAACATATTAAAAAGAGAATAACTTATAACATGTTCTCCTAAGATTCCTCCAGAAGTATTTAAAGCCAAAAGACATGGAAGCAATTTCTGCCCTAATAAAAGGGATGAAGAGTACTATGTCTAGTCACATTGTCCTTTGTGTAAATATAAAGTTAAATCAAAGAATCCAGCACCCATGGAGCCTTAGGGATATTCATCACTTCAGGGACTGGCGTGTGCAATATACCATATACAGGTTTATATATGGAAATGAGTACAAACAAGAAGATAATTACAATTGCCGTCAAGAGCCAAGATTACAAATCTTGGCCATATAAATTCTACATAAACAAGGTGAAGGAGGCAAAGGGGAAAGAGAAGACTATCTTTCATAGGCAGGAGTGAATCTATATTGCAATACTTAAGACCAAAAATATCCAAAGCAATATTGAAAAAGAAAAACAGAAATGGGGGAAGTTGGCTCCCTGTCTTCAGACTATACTACAAAGCTACAGTCATCAAAACAGTATAGTACTGGCACAAAACCAGAAATAGATTAATGGAACTGGATAGAAAGCCCAAAGTAAACCCAAGCATCTATGGTCAATTAGTCTATGATAAAGGAGCAAGAACACACAGTGGAGGAAAGATAGTCTCTTCAATAAGTGGTGTTGGGAAAACTGGTGAGTACATATGAGATACCTGCTGTGCAGTACAGTGCCCTTCGTCAACAGTACTGTGTTTTACATTTAAAACTTTAAGTGGGGAGAGCAGACAAGATGGTGGGATAAAAAGACCCTGATCTCACCTCCTCTCACAAAAACACCAAAATCAAAACTATGTGCAGAACATCAGTGGAAAGGGCTACCACCTACCAGAAAAGATCTTCCACAGCTGAAGATATAGAGAAGAAACCACAACAAGATAGTTGGGGGGTGGGCTCATGATATGATCATCTCCCACACCTCCCAGGTGGGTGACCCACACCCTAGAGAATTACACTGCAGAGTATCTCCCACAGGAACAAGGGCTCTGAGTGTCATGTCAGGCTCCAGAGCCTGGGGATCCAGCACTGGAAGACAAGCCCCCAAGAGCATTTGGATTTCAAGGCCAGTAGGGCTTAATTACAGGAGTCCCCCAGGACTCAGGGAAATAGAGCCTCCTGTTTTTGGCTTTTTAGGGCCACAGGTGTGGCATATGGAGGTTCCCAGGCTAGGGGTCAAATGAGAGCTACATCTGCTGGCCTATACCACAGCCACAGCAACACCAGATCCAAGGAATGTCTGACCTTCACTGCAGCTTACAGTAATGCTGGATCGTTAACCCACTGAGTGAGGCCAGCTATCAAACCCACATCCTCATGGATATTAGTCAGGTTCATTTCCACTGAGCCACAGTTGGAATTCCAGAGCCTTCACTCTTGAAGGGTGCACACAAAATCTCATGTGCTCCAGGACCCAGAGCATAAGAAATACTTTCATAAGAACCTGGGCCAGTCCTACCTGCTGATCTTGGAGGGTCTCTTAGAGAGGCAGAGGTGGGGGTGGCAGTGGCTTACCCTGGGGACACATACACTGGTGGTAGACATTGGGGAACATTGTTTGTGGCTGACATTGCTTCATTATCTTTAAGACTTGGCCCCACACAACAGGCTGGAGGTGACAGAGCTGAGACACCTCAGGCCAAACAACTATCTGGCCAGAGACACAGTCCCATCCTTCAGGAGACAGGCTGCCTAAGACTAATGAGTCCATAGCTGCCTCTAGGCTCACCCACAAGACATGGCCCAGCCCACCAGAAGGCCAAGAACCAGCCCAACCCAAAAGTGGGCAGGTGCCAGCCCCTTCAACAAGGAAGCCTGCATAAGCCTCTAGACTGGCCTCACCCCCCAGGGGGACAGACACCAGAAGCAAGAATGATCCCACAGAGCAAGCTAGACCCTACCCTAGGACCAGCTGGACACTGGTCCTGCACACTAGCAGGCCAGCACAACCTTCAGGACACCCCAAACTCCATATCCAGCTTCGAAAGGAACTGACACACCTCACCACAACAACCCAAAATGAGCTCTTGGATCTCTGGGCCCTGCAGCCGGACCCCAGTAACATGCTCACTGACCTCAGGGGTCTAGTTTCACCTTCCAGTAAGTGGCCAACAGCCCTCAAGCCTTTGAAACTGACTCCACCCATCAGTAAGCCAGCACTAGCCCTGAAACCACCATGACAGCAGCCAGCAGCATCCACACAAGACAAGGTCTGTCAACCAACTGGACTAGGGGTCAACCAAGCCTATCAGACCACCCACCTGGTCAGCCCACTCAAACAGAAGGACCCATACAGCACTCATAGGGAATCCCTAGAGCACATATCTCAGGAGATTAAAGGAGCGTGCATTGCTGGTATGTATGGAATGCCTCCTAGAGGCCACTTCCCCAAGGTTGATAAATGTAACCAAACAACCACAAACATAAAAACAACAAACATCAACTATTTAAAAGGATAAAAGGGGAGTTCCCGTCGTGGCGCAGTGGTTAACGAATCCGACTAGGAACCATGAGGTTGCGGGTCCAGTCCCTGCCCTTGCTCAGTGGGTTAAGGATCTGGCATTGCCATGAGCTGTGGTGTAGGTTGCAGACACGGCTCGGATCCCGTGTTGCTGTGGCTCTGGTGTAGGCCAGTGGCTACAGCTCCGATTCGACCCCTAGCCTGGGAACCTCCATATGCCGCGGGAGCGGCCCAAGAAATGGCAAAAAGACAAAAAAAAATAAAAATAAAATAAAATAAATAAAAGGATAAAAGAAAAAAGTTACAACCAAGAATACTCTTCCCAGCACAGCTGTCATTCAGATTCAATGGAGAGATCAAAAGTTCACAGTCCAGAAAAGTACAAATTTAGCACCGCCAAGCCAGCTTGACAACAAATGCTAGAGGAGTGTCTCCAGATTAAAAAGAAAATACTGCAACCAGAAATAAGAAAAATAGTAGTTCCTGTTGTGGCTCAGCAGTAAGGAACCCGGCTAGTATCCATGAGGATGCAGGTTCAATGCCTGACCTTGCTCAGTGGGTTAAGTATCCAGGCATTGCCGTGAGCTGTGGTGTAGCACAGGTGTAGGTCCCAGACATGGCTTGGTTCCCGCACTGCTGTAGCACAGGCCAGCAGCTGTAGCTCCAACTCAACCCCTAGCCCAGGAGCTTCCATATGCTGCATGTGCAGCCCTAAAATGGCAGAAAGACAGACAGCAAGAAAGACAGGCAGACAAAGACAAGACAGACAGAAAAGAAACAGGAAAATTACGAAACAGGAAATCTCACAAAAGGCAAACATAGTAAAGGTAGGAAACCATCCACAAATAAAGCAGTACATAGGTTAAAAGATAAAACAAGTAAAATCATGTATCCTCAATAAACAATTAAGGGACACACAAAACAAATGTAAAACATATCATAAACAGTAATTGTGAGGGGAACAGTAAAACTACAGGGTATTTAATGAGATTGAAATTAAGCAATCAACAACTTAGAGCAATCATTATATATATGATGAGAGAGAGAGCTACACAAAAATTTCAAGGTAACTACAAATCAAAAATCTGTAATAAGTATACAACCAAAAAAAGAAAAATAAATTCAAACATAACAATAAGAGTCGTCATTGATTTGCATGCAGCTGTCCAGGTTTTCCAGCAATACTTGCTGAAAAGACTGTCTTTTTCCCATTTTATGTTCTTGCCTTCCTTGTCAAAGATTAATTGACCATAGGTGTCGGGGTTTATTTCTATGTTCTCTATTCTGTTCCATTGGTCTGTCTGTTTTCGTACCAGTACCACAGTGTCTTGATGACTGTGGTTTTGTAATATTGCCAGAAGTCTGGGAGAGTTATGCCTCCTGCTTTGTTTTTGTTCCTCAGAATTGCTTTGGCGATTCTGTCTTTTGTGGTTCCATATAAAATTTTGTATTGTTTGTACTAGTTCTGTGAAAAATGTCATGGGTAGTTTGATAGGGTTTGCATTGAATCTGTAGATTGCTTTGGGTAGTGTGGCCATTTCTACAATGTTAATTTTTCCACCCTGGAGCATGGACACCATTTGACAAAGTCCAACATCCAACGTGATCAGAACTCTCACCAACGTGGGTATAGAGGGAACACACCTTAACATCATCAAAGCCACTTACGGCAAACCCACAGCAAATTTAACACTCAATGGAGAAGAGCTGAAAGCCTTCCCACTAACACCTGGCACAAGACAAGGATGCCCACTCTCACCACTGTTATTCAGCATAGTATTGGAAGTCCTAGCCACAGCAGTCAGACAAACAAAAGAAATAAAAGGCATCCAAATTGGAAGAGAAGTAAAATTGTCACTGTATGCAGATGACATGATACTATATATATAGAAAACCCTAAAAACCCAAAAACTACTTGAACTGATCAACAAATTTAGCAGACTAGCAGGTTAAAAGATGAACATTCAGAAATCAATCATGTTTCTGTATACTAACAATGAAATATTAGGGAAGAAATACAAAAATACAATACCTTTTAAAATTGCACCCCCCAAAAAATCAAATACCTGTGAATAAACCTGACCAAGGAGGTTAAATACTCATATGCTGAGAACTATAAAACATTCATCAAGGAAATTAAAGAAGATGCAAAGAACACCCCCTCACACCATGCACAAAACTAAACTCTAAGTGGCTGAAAGACCTAAATACAAGACAAGACACCATCAAACTCCTGGAAGAGAACATAGGCAAAACATTCTCTGACATCAACGTTACCAATGTTTTCTCAGGTCAGTCTCCCAAAGCAATAGAAATAAAAGCAAAAATAAACCAATGGGACCTAATCAAACTGACAAGTTTTTCACAGCAAAAGAAAACAAAAAGACAACTTACTGAATGGGAGAAAACAGTTTCAAATGATGCAACTGACAAGGGCTTCATCTCTAAAATATACAAGCAACTTGTACAACTCAACAGCAAGAAAGCCAACAACCCAATGGAAAAAAATGGACAAAAGACCTGAATAAACATTTCTCCAAGGAAGATATACAGATGACCAACAAACACATGAAAAAATGCTCAACATCCCTGATTATTAGAGAAACGCAAATCAAAAATACCACGAAATACCACTTCACACCAGTCAGAATGGCCATCATGAATAAGTCCACAAATAACAAATGCTGGAGGGGCTGTGGAGAAAAGGGAACCTCCTGCACTGTCGGTGGGAATGTAAGCTGGTACAACCACTATGGAGAACAGTATGGAGGTATCTTAGAAAACTATACATAGAACTACCATATGACCCAGAAATCCCCCTCTTGGGCGTATATCCAGACAAAACGCTCCTTAAAAAAGACACATGCACTGCATGTTCATTGCAGCTCTATCCACAATAGTCAAGACATGAAACAACCTCAATGTCCATGGACATACATTTGGATTAGGAAGGTGTGGTATATATACACAATGGAATACTACTCAGCCATAAAAAAGAATGAAATAATGCCATTTGAGCAACATGGATGGAACTAGAGACACTCATCCTGAGTAAAGTAAGTCAGAAAGAGAAAGACAAATACCATATGATATCACTTATATCTGGAATCTAATATATGGCACAAATGAACCTTTCCACAGAAAAGAACATCATGGACTTGGAGAACAGACTTGTGGTTGCCAAGGGGGAGGGGGAGGGAGTGGGATGGATTGGGAGCTTGGGGTTAATAGATGCATACTATTGTCTTTGGAATGGAGTAGCAATGAGATCCTGCTGTGTAGCACTGGGAACTGTCTAGTCACTTATAATGTATCATGATAATGTGAGAAAATAGAATGTGTGCATGTATGTGTAACTGGGTCACCCTGCTGTACAGTAGAAAAAAATTATGTATTGGGGAAATTAAAAAAAAAAAACAGTAAGAGTCTTCAAACCACAACAGAAAAGAATAAATAGGAGAAAAAAGGAACTACGAAAACAAACACAAAACAGTAAAATGGAAGTGAAGCCATACAAATCAATAACTACTTTAAATATAAACTAAATACTCCAACCAAAAGATGCTGGTATTAACAGGCATAAAAAGAGAAAGCAACAGAAACAAAATACAGTGGGGGAATTTATCATCCCACATACATATGGACAGATCATGAAGACAGGAAATCAATAAGAAAATATAGGCCTTATGTGACCTATTAGACCAGAGGGGTTTAACTGATATTTATTGAACATCCCATTCAACCAGCAGAATACACATTCTTTTCAAGTGCACATGCTCAGCCACAAATCAAGCCTCAGTAAATTTAAGAAAATTAAAATCATACCAAGAATTTTTTTCTGACCACAGTGCTATGAAGCTAGAAATCAACTACAAGGGGATAAAAATCACGAAAACAAAAACACATGGAGGCTAAACAATACGATACTAAACAATCAATGAATCACAGAAGAAATCAAAAAATTCCTAGAGACAAATGAAAAGAAAACATGACTATTCAAACTCTATGAGACACAGCAAAAGCAGTTCTGAGAGGGAAGTTTATAGCACTACAAGCCTAGCTCAGGAAATAAGAAAAATCTCAATCTATCTTTACACCTAAAGGGACTAGAAAGAAGAAGAAAAGACAAAACCCAAAAGTTAGTAGAAAAAAAAAAAAGAACTAATTTCTGCTCTGATATTTATGATTTAAACAGAGACTAAGAAAACTATAGAAAAGACCATTAAAACTGAAAGATGGTTCTTTGAAAAGATAAACTAAATTGATAAACCTTTAGCCAAACTCATCAAGAAAAAAAAAAGGAAGAGGGCCCAAATCAATTTAATCAGAAATTAAAAAGTTACAACCATCAGCACAGAAGTACAAAAGATCATAAGAGACTACTTTGAGCATCTAAATGACAATAAAATGGACAACCTAGAAGAAATGGACAAATCCTTAGAAATATACATTTCCCAAGACTAAACCAGAAAGAAAATAGAAGATAGAAACAGACCAATCACAAGTATTGAAATTCAATCAGTAGTTTTAAAACTCAAAACAACAAAAAAAATCTAGAATCAGATGACTTCACAGGTCAGTTCTACCTAACATTTAGAAAAGGGTTAGCATCCATCCTTACTAATCCAAAAAAAAAAAAACTGTACAGTAAGCAACATTCCCAAACTCTATCTATGAGGCCACTATCACCTTGATACCAAAACCATCCAAGCTATCACAGAAACAGAAAATTACTGGCAAATATAATTGAATGAATCATAGATGCCAAAAATCCTTACAAAATGCTATCAAACTAGCTCCAACAATATCTTAAAAGGATTGTATACCATGATCAAATGGAATTTATCCTAGGGTAGCAAGGTTTTTTTCAATATCCATAAATCAATCCGTGTGATACACTGAAGCTGAACAATAAAAACCATATGATCATCTCAACAGATGGATAAAAAGCATTTGATAAAATTAAATATTCATGATTTTTAAAAAAAGCTCCAGAAAGTGGGCATAAAGGGAAACTACCCCATATAATAAAAGCCACATATGACCACACACACCTAACATTCTCGATGTTAAAAAGCTGAAGGCATTTCCACTAAGATCAGGAGCAAAACAAGGATATCCACTGTCACCGAGTTTATTAGTTTTGGAAGTCCCAACTACAGCAATCAGAGAAGAAAAAGAAATAAAGGAATTCAAAATGGAAAAGAAGAAATAAACTGTTGTGGTTTGCAGAAGGCATATTATACACAGACAATCCTCAAGACCCTGGCAGAAAACTACTAGAGCTCATCAATGAATCTGATAAAGTTGCAGGATACAAAATTAATACACAAAAAATGATTGTATTTCTCTATACCAACAATAAAAGATCACAAAGAGAAATGAGGAAAACAATCCCATTATCATCACAGCAAAGAGAATGAAATATCTAGAAATAAAACTACCTAAAGAGACCAAAAAAACAAATGCTCTGAAAACTACAAGACACTGATGAAATAAATCAAAGATGGCACAAACAGAAGGAAACATATACCATATTCCTGAATTGGAAGAGTCAATGTTGTCAAAATGACTACACTACCCAAGGAAATCTACAGATTCAATGCAATCCTTATTATATTACCAAAGACATTTTTCACAGAACTAGAACAAAATTTTAAAGTTTGTTTGGAAGCACAAAAGACCCAAGATAGCCAAAGCCATCCTGAGAAAGAAAAATGGAGCTGGAGGAATCAGGCTCCCTGACTTCAAACTATGCTACAAAGATACAGTCATCAAAACTGTATGGTACTGGCACAAAAAGAGAAACAGAGATTAAGAATAGGATAGAAAGCCCAGAAACAAACCCAAGCACCTATGGTCAATTAATCTATGACAAAGATGGCAAGAATATACAATGGGAAAAAGACATTCTCTTAAAGAAGTGATGCTAGGAGAACTAGACAACTACATGTAAAAGAAGGAAATTAGAACACTCTAACGCCATACACAAAAATAAACTCGAAATGGATTAAAGACCTAAATGTAAGTTCAGACACTATAAAATTCTTAAAGGAAACATAGACAGAACACTCTTTGTAATTAATTGCAGCAATATCTTTTTTGGATCCACCTCTTAGAGTAATTAAAATAAAAACATTAATCAACCAATGGGACCTAAAATCTCTCTCTTTCTGACTTACCATAGGATATTACTTATTTGTGGAATCTGAAATATGGCACAGATGATTCTATCTACAAAACAGAAACAGATCCCAGACATGGAGAGCAGACTTGTGGTTGCTGGTGAGGGGGGAAGAGGGAAGGGAGTGGGATGGCCAGGGAGTGTGGGGTCAGTGGATGTCAACTCTCTCTCACATTTGGAATGGATGGACAACGGTCTCCTACCGTAAGCACAAGGAATGTGTGTGACTGGGTCACTTTGCTGTGGAACAGGAATCAAAGAAACAAGCATTCTACATCAACTATAATTTTAAACAGCTTAAAACTTCTGCACAGCAAACAATAAAAAAGACAACCTACAGAATGGGAGAAAATCTTTGCAAAATTGTGAGCAATAAGAGATTAATTTCTAAAATATACAAACAGCTCATACACATCATTGCAAAAAATAAATAAATGGACAGAAGACCTAAATAGATATTACTCCAAAGAAGACATACAGATGGCCAGAAAACATTAAAAAATGCTCAACCTCACTAATTATTAGAGAAACATAAATCAAAAGAACAATGAAGTACCACCTCACACCAGTCAGAATGGCCATCACCAAAAAGTCTACACACAATAGATGCTGGAGAGAGTGCATAGAAAAGGGAACCCTCCTATAACGTTTGTGGGAAGGTAAATGGGTGCCATCACTATGGAAGACAGTACTGAGTTTCTTTTAAAAGCTAAATATAGAAAATACCATATAATCCATCAATCACAATCCTGGGTATTTATCTGGAGAAAACTCAACTTGAACAGATACACACAATGTAAATTGTGAATTGTATTGTAAATTGCCAATTTACAACAGCCAAAACATGGAAGCAGCCTAAATGTGCATCAGTAGACGAATGAAGAAGATATGGTGCATGTACACAATGGAATATTCCTCTTCCATAAAAAAAGAATGAAGTAATGCCATTTGCAGCAGCATGGATGGAATTAGCAATTCTCACTCAGTCAGTCAGACAGAGACAAATATCGTGACATCGGTTATATGTAGAATCTTTAAAAATGCTACAAATGAACTTATTTACAAAACAGAAATAGACTCACAGATATAGAAAATGAATTTGTGGCTACCAAAAGGGAAATAGGAGAGAGATAAATTTGGAATTGGGGTTTAGCAGATACAGACTACTCTATATAAAATAGATCAACAAGTTCCTACTGCAGAGCACAGGGAACTATACTGAGTATCTTCTAATAACCTATAATGAAAAAGAATCAGAAAAAAGAATAGGTATATAAATTTATAACTGAATCATTTTGCTGTACACCAGAAACATTGTAAATCAACTATACTCCAGTTAAAAAGTAAAAATTTCTTAAATTAAAACGAAATCTTCAAGTGGGTAGATCTTATGTAAAATATTCTCACCACAAAAACAAAAAGAGAGGCTCAAGGAAGCTTTTTGAGGTAATGTTAACTTTGTCACGGTGATGATTTCACAGGTCCAAACTCATCAGATTGCATACATTAAATACGTGCAGACTTTTGTGCATCAAGTACATCTTAATAAAGTTGTTTTTGGAAATAAGTCTCCCAAAGTTAACTCTTTATTACACATGATTAGAGTTTGAAGGCTGATTTTAAATGACTCAAATGTCTATGCCCTTAACCAAGGGGGTTTCCAAGGATGGGTGAGCAATGATATCCTCATGTTTTGTTCATATTCCTACTACTGTCCCTATATGAGAAGGAACTGCTACACAGTGTCATTTTGAGTCACTGAGTTGTCACCATCCTACAGCAGTGGGCTTGTGACATCACCCATAAGGTAATGGAGTGTGCTGACCTGAACGAACTGCAAAGGTCAGCAATGGACTCTTCCCATGAGAACATCAGCAATTAGATGTTAGAGAGCGGGGTGGATATGGTTCTCCTGACTCACTCAGGCAAAAGCCAGATCCTCTAACAGAACCCACTATTTGAAGCATTTTACATATTAGAATTTCACTCTTTCCATTAAAATTATTCTCCTAAATATATTGAGTTCATTGTAAAAACTTTGAAGGGGATACCTATGAAAACTGCCAGCTTGTTCCCTCCTGGAAGGGAGACACAAAATGTGGAAGATTTAAGGTATTTTTAACCTTGTTTGTAAAGGTTTATAAAGTTTGGTAGATAAAAATCAGCTCAAAAATGAAGTGTATAGTATGACTATTTGGGTACATCTGCACCTGCCTACCTGCTTAGAAAGTTCCTGAAGGATATTGCTATTATGGATGACTGAATGTAGATCAGGATGGAATAATTTCAGGTGAATTTTTATTTTATTGTTACCCTGTTTATATTCTTTGCTGTTTATTAGTTATATTTATTTTTTTGTGAAAAACAAGACAGATAAAGATAACAAACCAGTAGCTGCCAGAGGGTGAGGACCTGGGGGAGACAAAGAAAACAGATCAAATAGATTAAGAAGTTCAAACTGCAGCTGTAAGTCAGAGAGAGATAATGTACACTTAAGAAACTACCATCAGTAACAGTGTAACCATATCTTGTATGGTGACAAATAGTAACCGGATTTACTGTGATGATTTTTCATAACACATAAAACTACTGAATCACTATGTCATACACTTGAAACTAATATAAAACATGTTAATTATAACTCAAAAAAGAAATGTTCAGCTTTCGAATAAGTAAGATGTACGAGCCTAGTTTCTCTATTGCTTACCAGGTCCTACTACATAGCCTCCCACCAAGTACCCTCGCATTTAGTGCCAGAGGGTTAAAGCCAGTAGCGCAAAATCAACGCCTGTCCCATATGACCGTTTTGTTTGAGTTACAAGGCATGTTCTTTTCATTTGCAGTATTTGTCAACAGGTAAGTGTTGAAAGGTAAAAATATTCCATATCCCCAAACTCTCTTCTCACATCAAAATATGTGGAAACATGGGGACCTCGTTATTAAAAGTAGAAGTTTAGTGGTGCATACCCAATAATCAATTTTTGGTTAGGATTGGAGGGATGACTGAGAGTTTGGGATAGGCAAATGCGCACTCAAGTATTTGGAGTGATTGGTCAATGAGGACCTGCTGTGTAGCACAGAGACCTCTACCCAATATTCTGTGATAATCTATGTGAGAAAAGAATCTGAAAGCAAACAGATGTGTGTGCATGTACAACTGAATTGCTTTGTTGTCTAGCAGAAATTATCACACTATAAATCAACTATGCTTCAATACAATTTTTTAATGAAAAAAAAAAAAAAACATGAGTTGTAACTACCTGAAAGGAACAAGAGCTGAGGGATTAGTATTGAACTTGAACACGTGTTTTGTCTACAACTGGGAACTACTTTGAATATTTCTATTCCCTAACTCAATGGTCCTGCTACGTTTTTGAGTCTTTCTAGACAGAGAGAAAATATGTAAGGGCTGGGAAAGATATTAGAAAAGATCCCAGCATTTAGAGTTGGCTACGTTTTGGCATAGAATCTTTTCTCTGCTACCTCGGAGACTTTGGACTAGATTGACAATCTTGGTCATCTCTCTTAACCTCTCCAACACTCCATTTCTTTCCATTGAAATAACTGCAAATATTTCAGAGATGTGCAGTAAGGACTTAATGAGCCAATAAACATGATGTGCTTAGCAGAATACCTCGTATGTTAAGTTCTCCATAATCTTTGCACACAGGTCTACAGATTTCTTTGGCCAGATCTTAACAAGTCTATGGCAAAGCTTCATGTGTGGTATCAACACTAGCTTGAGCCCTTTCTTTGGGTGAGTCTACTCCTTTGGCTGGCTACTTTCCTAAGAGCTAGGAGGATGGAAGAAAATAGGGTAAAATCAGAAAGTCACTGGAGTTCCCATCATGGCTCAGTGGTTAACGAATCCGACTAGGAACCATGAGGTTGTGGGTTCGATCCCTGGCCTTGCTCAGTGGGTTAAGGATCTGGTGTTGCCGTGAGCTGTGGTGTAGGTTACAGATGCGGCTTGACTCCCGTGTTGCTGTAGCTCTGGTGTAAGCTGGCGGCTACAGCTCTGATTCGACCCCTAGCCTGGGAACCTTCATATGCCACAGGAGTGGCCCTAGAAATGGCAAAAAGAGGAAAAAAAATTAAAAAAAGAAAGTCACAAGGCAGGACAAGACCCACATCTAATCTATCACTGGCCTTCTTATGACTTCCAGATCAGAAGACTGGCTATATTTGTTCATAAAAACAATCAGGCTTCCTAAAAACTTCCCCATCCCTATCCACTACTCACGTTTTCGTCTAGCTTTGATCTTCTCACAGAGATCTGCACGACGGATCTTTTGAAAAATGCTCAACATCATATTCCAGACATGCTGTGCCTCGTAAAAGGTTGTCAACAGGTTAACCAGATCTGGTTTGGCTGTCCTTAGATCAAACCCTGGGATCTCTGGCAGTCCAATCTCCAGACACTCTTGTTTAAGGTGGTTCTTCAAACTCATAAATTCCTTTTTATTAAGCTTCTCTAGATACCAAAGCAAGTCAAAGTCAGGAGAATCTGTTTCTGTCATCTTGCATCTCCAGAAGGTTCAGTCTTAGAAAAAAGCTCCAGGACCAAGGAATTATGGGATCTAGAAAATAAAGATGGCATCAGAGAATACAACTACACAGTAGCAGCAATTCATTTGAAGTTCACATAGCAGAAAATTCCTTGTGGTCTGATAGGAGCTTCTTGGATAACAGCCTGAACTATTCCTCATTGTCCAGGAAAATGACCTTGACAACTAACCTCGATACTCTTCTGGGCTGAGATAAATGTGGAATATTAGTTGTGTTAAAAAGCAACATTCTTGCAGTAAAAATTACCCCTAGATACCAAACAGCCTTTAGACTTTGAGAATTGCCTGTCATATAAAGCCTTTCGGGGCGGGGGGTGGGGGGGGGAGGCAGACATCAGTTCTTTGGTAATGGAGTGTCATCTTTAATATCCCATGGAAAAAAGGCAACTTATATGTGTGTCTGATGTACACACATCTCCGTGTGCAGCTACAATTGGGCACATGATAACCGCAATGCCATGAATGTGCATTGAAATGAAAGTGTATCATTAGTGATGCTGAGATAATCGCCTACTTAGATATGAAGGAAACCCCAACCCTTCCACCACTCCACATGCCAACTCCAGGAAAATAAAATCATTGCATTTTTAAAGGAAATATGAAAGGAACTTAATAAAAAAACATAGAAATTTATCATCCTATGCATGATTTTGAAGGAAAAAAATTTACACCTAAAAGCACTAATTGAATACCACAAAAAACAAGGTTTAAAAAAATAGCCTTCACTCAGGAGTTCTATTAATAAGCATTGAGAAAATACCCAACAGTTAGGTATATGAGTGAGAAATAGTGACAGGAAGTTATAAATGGCTGAAATATTTATGTTCAGATCAGTTCACATTTTGGTTCAAAGAAAAACAAATTCAAGTCATCCATTAAAACTCTGTACCATACTGTTACTGCCTGTTTAGGGCAGGAACCTGAAAAAGAATGGATATGTATGTAGATGTATGGCTAATTCACTTTGCTGTACACTTGAAACTGATAAAGCATTGTAAGTCACCTACACCTCAATGAATTTTTTTTTTTTAAATCATTGCAGTGTGGCCAGGTGGGTGTACAGAACGGCAGTGGAGCACTGGGAACCAGGTCTAGTCACTTATGACAGAGCATAAAAATGTGAGAAAGAAGAACATATACATGTATGGAGTTCCCGTCGTGGCTCAGTGGTTAGCGAATCCGACTAGGAACCATGAGGTTGCGGGTTCGATCCCTGGCCTTGCTCAGTGGGTCAAGGATCTGGCATTGCTGTGAGCTGTGGTGTAGGTTGCAGACACAGCTTGGATCCCATGTTGCTGTGGCTCTGGCGTAGGCTGGTGGCTGCAGCTCCGACTGGACCCCTAGCCTGGGAACCTCCATATGCCGCAGGAGCGGCCCTAGAAAATGGCAAAAAGACAAAAAAAAAGAGAGAGAGAATGTGTACATGTATGTGTAACTGGGTCACCATGCTGTACAGTAGAAAAAAATGTATTGGGGAAATAATAAAAAAATTTTTAAAAAGCTTTTAATACAGTCTCAGATTTTTCCCTCTTAAACACCTATGAAGCAGAACCACTAGGTGTAGAGCTTATGTAATAGGGTATTATTTCAATTGTCCTAATGAATCAGAAACTGAAGACTGACAAAGCATGATCAAATATTTCTAGCATGTCAGTGTTGTGTATTATAAACCAAATTAAAGTCACGCTTTCCAAGAGCCCTTAACAATATAGCGCTCACACTACTACATTTAGGGAAATATAAGTTATGTGAAAGATTGTATCTTCATTTTATTTTTTTATTTTTTGTAATTTTTAATAGTAATTTCCCCAATATGGTTTTTTTCCTGCTGTACAGCATGGTGACCCAGTTACACATACATGTATACATTCTTTTTTCTCACATTATCATGCTCCATCATAAGGGACTAGACAGAGTTCCCAGTGCTACACAGCAAGATCTCTTTGCTAATCTATTCCAAAGGCAATAGTTTGCATCCATTAACCCCAAGCTCCCAATCCATCCCACTCCACCCCCCTCCCCCTTGGCAACCACAAGTCTAGTATCCAAGTCCATGAGTTTCTTTTCTGTGGAAATGTTCATCTGTACTATGTATTAGATTCCAGATATAAGTGATATCATATGGTATTTGTCTCTCTCTGACTTACTTCATTCAAATCGGTTCAACACCAACTGTATTTGTGTAGCAAAGAAAAAAGAGTCTTCTTTTAAATCTTGGTTCTAAGTGTTCTTCAAGAAACCTAAGATTATGCAGTGATGCAAGTTAAGCTTCACAGAAAAGGGAACTGTCCTACACTGTTGGTGGGAGTGTATATTGGTGCAGCCACTATGGAAAACAGTATGGAGATTTCTCAAAAATCTAGTAATAGAACTACTGTAAGATCTGGCAATTCTGCTCTTGCCAGATATATATATATATATATACAAAAAAATGAGACAATAATTCAAAAAGATTCACACACCCCAGTGATTATAGAAGCATTATTTAAAATTGCCAAGGTATGGAAGCAACCTAAGTGTCTATCAACAGACAAATGGATTCAGAGGATGTGTAGGAGACGTATGAAATGGAATACTACTCGGCAATAAAAGAGTGAAATTATGCCACTTGTAGCAACATGGATAAACTTAGAGGGTATTATGCTAAGTGAAGTAAGTCAGAAAGAGAAAGACATACTGTATAATATCATTTATCTATGGAATCTAAAAAATAACAAACGAATGAACGTAAACAAGAAGCAAACTCACACATACTGACAACAAACTTGTGGTCACTAACGGGGGGGAGGGGCAACATAGGGTGGAGACACGGTACATACAAACCATTGGGTTTAAGATAGGCTAAAGGATATCTTGTGCAACACAGGGAATAGAGCCAATATTTAGTAATAACTGAATGGGGTGTACTCTTTAAACTGTAATTCAAAAAGATGCATGCACCCATATGTTCACTGCAGCACTGGTCTCAATAGCCAAGTCATGGTAACAATGTAAATGTCCATCGAAAGATGAATGGATTAAGAAGATGTGCTACATATATACAATGGAACACTATTTGTCCATTAAAAAAAGAACCATGCCATTTCCAGCAGCACGGATGGAACTAGAGACTCATACTAAATGAAGTCATTCAGAAAGAAAGACATATACATATCACTTAGATGTGGACTCTAAACTGTGGCACGAGTGAACCTAACTGTAAAACACACACACACTCACAGACAGAGAACAGACCTGTGGTTGCCAAGGGGGAGGGGGGAAGAAGTGAGATGGATGGGGAGTTTGGGGTTGGTAGATACAAAGTATTCCATCTAGAATAGATAAACAATGAGACCCTGCGGTGCAACACAGGGAGTCTCCGATAGAACATGATAGAAGAGAGTATGAGAAAAATAACATACATATACATATGCCTGGACCATATGCAGTACAGCAGCAATTGGCACACCGCTGTAAAGCAATATACTTTAATAAAAGCATTTTATGACTACATAAAAATTCTGTTGTCAAAAATGTATAAAAATGAAAATTGTGTGGCGTTCCAGTCGTGGTGCAGTGGTTAAGGAATCCGACGAGGAACCATGAGGTTGCAGGTTCAATCCCTGGCCTTGCTCAGTGGGTTAAGGATCCGGCGTTGCGGTGAACTGTGGTGTAGGTCGCAGATGCGGCTCAGATCCCGCGTTGCTGTGGCTCTGGCGTAGGCCGGCGGCTACAGCTCCGATTCGACCCCTAGCCTGGGAACCTCCGTATGCTGTGGGAGCGGCCCAAGAAGTGGCAAAAAGACAAAAATAAATAAATAAATAAATAAAAATCGTGTTTAAAAGTTGTTAAGCCTCACAAAAACCATCCCTCTCCCTAACTCTCAAGTTAGTTTCCTCCTGGGACTTCTATTTGATGTCATCTTCCTTTGACCTTCCTCCTTGGACTCAGACTCACATGAAGAGCTGAGATGAGGTCCAGCACCTGTGCACCGTTTCCTATGGAAAAGCAGTGTGGTATCCTGACCCTCAATGAGTGAGGTGGCTGAATAACGGATGACAAGCCAATCGGAAACTTTGACCGGAACTTCTGGAGCATTGCTGCACAAAGGGATCACTTAGAAAGTTCTTTAAAATTCTGTTAAAACTAAAACATGGAGACCAGACTTGAAAAACTCCCTGAGCAGATGAAACCATTTAAGCCATATAAGCAAGACTATATCTAGCTTAGGTCACAAACATAGACAAAACTTGAGTTCAAAACAAATGCCTCAAAGTCATAAACTAAATTTCCTAAAATTGGTATGAGATAACTGCTTTTACCCAATCCCTTGCGGACTGGAAACCCACACTGCCCACCAGCCTCCGTAAAGGATAAATAACTTCCTCGCTTTTACGCGGTAAGCAGCCTCCTTTCAGTTTTGGATTTAAAAGCTCCCAGCTTATGAATTGTTCTTATATGCACGATAAACTCTAACTAAATATTCTTTTACTGATCTGGTATCTTTAATTTTGGTATTTCTGAATTTTTAATAACCCCAATGCCCACAAGTACCCACACCTGTTAAATCAAAAAATTTGGAATGTTAATCAGTAACATTCTTTTACTGATCTGGTAGCTTTAATTTTGGTATTTCTGAATTTTTAATAACCCCAATGCCCACAAGTACCCACACCTGTTAAATCAAAAAATTTGGAAGTTAACCTAGGAAACGATTTTGTTACAGTTTCCCCCAAGATGACCTCAACAAGCAACCTGAACTGAAGACCAGTGGGTCAGAACTCGCTTAAAAATCCCAAGAAGTAGAGAAGCTATGTCTGACCCTTGAAAATAGCCTCTCTCTTTAACACATCACATACCAAATAGAAGAGTGCCGTCCCTGGGAAGTCCACAAGATGAGGTTCTGGTTGAGAAAAACAGCATGAAAAATAGTAAACTTGGAAAATGTCAGGAACAATAGACACAAAAGGATTCTAAAATCAAAGGAAGAAAGTTGGCAAGAAAGTTAACTCACCAGGTCTCCTGGGCCAGTTTCTAAAGCAAACTAACCAGGAACTGGGAAGGGAAAGGAAAAGATACACCCACCCAGAGGTGGACCCCTTAATTCCTCTCTTTTTATTGGCTGAAGTAAGTTCTTAAACCACATTCGCCATGGGAGGAAAACTGGCTTCACCTGGGTGCTGTTTCTCCACCTAGCTCTTTCTTCATGGGGTCTATTGATTGCAAGATGGTCCAGACTCAAACCGGGGGCACCTGGCCAAGAACCCCCAAAACAATTGATCTGGGAGGTGTCAGAGGGGAAAAAATTTTCTGCATAATCTCAACTTCAGATAATAAGGCATAAGCTACAGAAAGGGCATATTCAATGTACACCAGGATCTGGCAGGGAGCCTTTCAAATGCAGGGAGAAGCCAAAATATTTGTGATTGAGTGCAATGACAGGTGCCTTAAACAGGTGGTAGGAATTGCAGAAACACTCTGTAGATCCTACAGCCAGGGTTTGCCAGCTTTCTCGAAACAACTGGAACCACCTGTAAGCTTTGACAATCACCCATGACTCTCCCCCACCTGTAGGCATCCTGCTTTACTGAAAAAGTCACTTCTTGGTTTAACAGATTTTTATCTGATACGCTATTTTTTTTCAAATTCCTTTTTCATTAGGGTATGGTTGATTCACAGGGTTGAGTCAATTTCTACTATACAGCATAGTGACCCAGTCGTACATATGTGTGTGTGTGTATACACACATTCTTTTTCTAATACTGTCTTCTATTATGTGCTATCCCAAAAGACTGGATATAGTCCCTGTGCTGTACAGTAGGAACACATTGCTTATCTATTCTAAATGGAATAGATTAAAAAAACAATATGATTATCTTAATAGATGCCAAAAAAAGGTAAATCTAGAAGAGTCAACACCTATTCGTGTTCTTAGATTCGTGTAAATTAGGAAAGAAAGGGATTTCCTTAATCTAATAAAATGTTCCCCCCAAACAACCAGCACCCCATACTTAATGGAGAAATGATGAAACAATACCCTTCGAGAAAAAATACAACACAATCATGCCCTGTCACCAATTCTATTGCAATGTACTGCTGAAGGAGTAGAGTGTTCACTAGGACAAGAAAATGCATTTGAAGGAAAGAGGCCAAACTATCACTACTGGAGATAATTTGATGCACCTGTGTAATTCCCTCCTTTTAAAATCTATAGAAAAACT
Source organism: Phacochoerus africanus (assembly GCF_016906955.1). NCBI lineage: Eukaryota > Metazoa > Chordata > Mammalia > Artiodactyla > Suidae > Phacochoerus > Phacochoerus africanus. Next base: position 59,923,631 of record NC_062551.1, read on the forward strand.
GTTAGGATTGATTACTGTATTAAACACTTGAAAGTTGCTAAGATAATAGATCTCAAGTGTTTTCACTACCAAAAAAAAAAAAAAAAGAAATTATGTGGTGTGTTTGAGGCTTTCGCTGAGGCCATGCATAGTAATCATTTTGCAAAATATAAATTTCAAATCGATGCATATACTCCTTAAACTCGCACACTGTTATGTGTGAATTACATCTCAATAAAACTGAAAAAATAATGAATGTTCTCAAGGTTTTTTAAAAAGTATATTGATGAATATAAAATAATACTAAAATTCATTTGCATTTCTATAAAGCTAGGTGGAATTTGAAATATAAAAGGATGCCATAGGCAGCGACAAGAAAAATGTAACATAATTAGAAATACACCTAATAAGAGATGTTAAGCTTTACTGGATAAAATATACAGTTTTATGGCTAGCCATTAAAAAACATCTAAAGAAATGAATCACAGTAAAGCTCTTACATATGAAAGGCCTTTATTATTATGAAATTGTTAGGAATTATAATTTTAATTTTCACCAGATAGATTTCCATATTTGGGAAATATCTAATAAAATCTTAATAGAAATTTTATGTTAAAATATAATTTAAAATGTATGTCAGAGACAGAAGGAGTTGTTATAAACCCCGATATTCCTGCAACGTAATGGCGGAGACTGTTGACTGAATTGGACCTACCGTATAAATATTTAATTTAAAAACTTATTAAGACTTTTCAGCACATGGATGGAACAATGAATCAATGGACCAAAAGACAGAGCTCGGACACAAAGCAAATCAATATTAAATCGGCTTCATAACAGATTATGGGCAGTGGGGCAGGTGAACTATTTGTTAAATGGAGCTAGTACTATTTTATAAATATTTTTTTAAAAAAATGGATGTCTTCTCCCTATCATAGAGAAAAGCAATTACCAGTGGATGAATACTTCTGTGTGAAATGCAAACCTCTACCAAATTTTAAAACACAATACTCTAAGACATCTGAATGACTCGGGGTAGGGAATGATTTTTTAAAAAGAAGACCCCAAATTTACCCAGCGTAAAGTAAAACTTGTTAAATTTCATTTCATTAAAAATGAACACTTTGCAGCAAGTGACCTCAATGAAACAGAAAAATACAAACCACACGCCAGGAGAAGACAGGTGCATCGCACACAACTGGCCAACTCAGCCTCAAACCATGCAGAGCATGCCACACGCCAATAAAAAACAGAAAATAAGCAAAGTGATCAAAAGCCCTCTCACCAAGAGGCAACCACATATGGCCCAGGAACTTGCGAAAACGGACCAACTTCATTAGTCATCGTGTAAAGATAAAGGGAAGCAACAATGAAATTCTTTTTCCCACCTAGTATTTGGCAAGTATTTTTAGACTTTGACATCGTCAGGTAGGCGGTGATGGTGCAGCCGTGGGAACATCCACCCATGCCTGACAGTAATTTGCTGAAACATTTATGGAAAGGCACAGGAAGCAAGCTAGGTACCCTCTATGACCCAGAAATTCCAGTCTTGAGTAGTGCACAGTCCTGAAACATGGGAACCAGGATATAACGTACAAGAATATCTCAAAACACCATTGTTCATCTTGGCAAAACATTGTCACCGAGGGAAGAGATGAGTTGTGATCTATTTGATGGAGAAATTTTTCACTTGTTGAGGAATAGGGATGTCATCTGGGCTTAGGCATGGTTCAGCCTGATTCTTGGGAACTCAGAGAGCTTGGCTCGTGGCCTGTCGCCCGCACAGCACTTCTGCCTTAACCATGAAGGTAAAGAAGCTCCGTGTGGAAGATGAGGATGAACTCCCTTCTCTTGTCATCCATGTTGACTCTCCCTGGAAGAGCGGGTTCCCTTCCCAGACACCAGTGTCCTTCTGGCTCTCTGTCAGCATACTAACTCTCTTTTGAAACCTTAAAGGAATACATCCTGTCATGTTTGATGCATGTTCTTTGTTCAGATAAGGTATTCGATTGTGTTGGAGACCATGCTTCAACAAAGCATTTCCTTGGAGCTATTAGAAGGCTGCCTCCCCTACCTTCTGTTTGGCTCAAATAAAACTCTTTCCTATCCCTATGACAGACCAATAATTGATTTGCATCGACATAGTTGTACGCTGAAATACTGTAAGGCCGGGAGTTCCCGTTGTGGCGCAGTGGTTAATGAATCCGACTAGGAACCATGAGGTTGCAGGTTCGGTCCCTGGCCTTGCTCAGTGGGTTAAGGATCCGGCGTTGCCATGAGCTGTGGTGTAGGTTGCAGATGCGGCTCAGATCACACGTTGCTGTGGCTCTGGTATAGGCTGGTGGCTGCAGCTCCGATTGGACCCCTGGCCTGGGAACCTCCATATGCCTCAGGAACAGCCCAAGAAATGGCAAAGGGACAAAAAAAAACTGTAAGGCAGTAAAAAGTAAATGAACTGCCACTGAGGCAAATGTAAAATAATATTGATAAATCTCAAGAACATAATGGTAACTGAAAGAAGCAGGTCGTGGGAGGATATACTCACTGTAATTCAAAACCAGGGGAAACTAAACACATCTCTTAGAGAATCATCTGCCAGTGGGGAAAAAAAAATAGAAAGCCCAGGGGAATAATTCACAGAATTCACTTCCCTTGACAGCGATGGAGGGTGGAGAAGGCGAGCAATTGCAGCTGGGAAGGCAGAGCCCGTGAAGATTCTCATAATGTCTATTTCTTAATCTAGGTTCTGGACCACAAACATTTCTGTGATACCTACGCTTATTTCCTCAGTTTTCCATTATGTTGTCTACACTCCTTTATATGCAAAATATATTTCATAACCCTCTCCTTCCCCAAATAATATTACTTAATTCATAGGATTCTTATAAGGAGAAAGCAAAGTTATAATTAGAAAAGAATAGTTCCTGGCACAGTGAAGTTTCCCATGAACTTTGGAGATGATGAGCACAAGGAACCCCAGGGCAGAGTGAAAACCAGGCTCCACGAAGAAATACTGACTCCACACCTGGAAAATGTAACACCTGTTCCACATACCATGACTGCACTAGCCATTAGTCTTCGGGCCCCCTGTGTGTCCGATACAGTGGTGTCAGGGAAATGGCCAGGACACACCAGCATTCCCCCAGGAACTCCGGCTATAAGAAGAAATCAATCATGTAGAGATTTCACGATCATTAGGGAATGAAGAGAGTCATGCTCACTCCTTAAATTAGCCAGTTTGTAGCACCTGAGGAGCTTTCTCAGAGCCAGAAGCCCTGGGAATCCTAATTCAGCATTTCAGGCTGAAATACCGACCACTCTGTAGGACACCAGGGAAGAAAGGCTTTGCCAACATCTAAGGTGGAAAATTTTTAAGTTTTGTTTCACATCTTCTCTGGCTCTGGGCACCAAACGCCCTCATGAGCCAATGGGAAAAGAGCAGATCATTGGCCAATCATATGGCCCCGTAGCCTTTTTCTTCCTGGTTCCAGCCACCATTCATTAAGGACCAAGCAGGAAGACCTGGGGAGGTAAGTCTGAGTCTTGACTTTGCATCTTTCTTTGATCCGTTTATGTCATTTGTTGTTTCAAGTCTCAGTTTTACCCCCTTTGTCCTGCCTCCTTTCTTGACCTTGTTTCCATACTCTGTGGCTCTGGGTTTTCACTCGTTAACATGTTAACTATCAGTTAAAAGACTGTTGCCATGACAATGTCCATCACATCATCCCTGTTGTTTTTTAACTGAAGTATAGTTGACCACAATGCTGGATTCGTTTCAGGTATATAGAAAAGTGATTCATTGATATATATATGATTCAAATTCATGATATATATATGATTGAGATATATACATGTGATATATCAGATATAATAGTGATTTAGTATACACATATACAACCTTCTCAGATTCTCTTCCATTATAGGTTATTACAAGATATTGAATAGAATTCTCTGTGCTATACAATCGGTCCTTGTTGCTCATCTATTTTATACATACTAGTGTGTCTCTGTTAATTCCAAACTCCCAATTTATCCCCCCCACCCCTCCCCTTTGGTAACCATGAATAAGATTTCAGCATCCCTGTTCTTAAGAATTTTCCATTAAAATACCAAGTGTACAAGTGCTTGCTCCCTCCTGATCCACAGCCGGGCTGCTCCTGCTCCATCTACCTGGCTTTCTTCCACGTTAAAGCTGGAAGTTAACCCATGAAACAGGGTTTTGTTACAGTCCTCCACAGGTGACCTCTATGTGCCCGTGATCATCCTGATAGCAAAACCAGACAAAGACACCACAAAAAAAAAAAAAAGAAAATTACAGGCCAATATCATTGATTACCATCTTCAAAAAATACTACGAAACTAAATCCAACGATACATTAAAAGGATCATACACCAGATCAAGTGGAATTTATCCCAGGAACGCAAGGATTCTTCAAGGCCCACAAATCGGTGTGATGCACAATATAATCATCTCAATAGATGCAGAAAAAGCTTCTGACAAAATTCAACACTCATTTTTTTTTGTCTTTTTGCTATTTCTTGGGCCGCCCCTGCGGCATGTGGAGGTTTCCCAGGCTAGGGGTCGAATCTGAGCCATAGCCACCGGCCTACGCCAGAGCCACAGCAACACAGGATCTAAGCCCCGTCTGCAACCTACACCACAGCTCATGGCAACGCCGGATCGTTAACCCACTGAGCAAGGGCAGGGACCGAACCCACAACTCATGGTTCCTAGTCGGATTCGTTAATCACTGCGCCACGACGGGAACTCCTAACACTCATTTTTGATAAAAGTTCTCCAGAAAGTGGGCATTGAGGGAACAAATGATCAGAAAGAGAAGTTAAGGAAATAATCCCATTTACCATTGCATCAAAAAGAATAAAATACCTAGGAGAAAAACTGCCTAAAGAGGCAAAAGACCTGAAAACGATAAGGCACTGCTGAAAGAAACTGAAGATGATATAAACAGGTGGAAAGATACGCCATGTTCTTAGGTTGGAAGAATCAGTATTGTCAAGGTACACAACGCCATAGACCAACTACACTCGGATTTAAACATTTAAATCTACAATGTGCAGCACGGGGAACTCTGTCTAGAGCATGATCATGTGAGAAAACAGAAGGTGAACATGTATGTGTGTCTGGGTCACCACGCTGTACAGAAGGAAAAAAATTGTATTGGGGAAATAACAATAATTTAAAAAATAAAAAAGGTCTGATGCTTATAAAATATTGTGAGGGAGTTCCCATCGTGGCCCAGTGGTTAACGAATCCGACTGGGAACCATGAGGTTGCGGGTTCGATCCCTGGCCTTGCTCAGTGGGTGAAGGATCTGGTGTTGCCGTGAGCTGTGGTGTAGGTTGCAGACGCGGCTCGGATCCCGCGTTGCTGTGGCTCTGGCGTAGGCCGGTGGCTACAGCTCCGATTTGACCCCTAGCCTGGGAACCTCCATATGCTGCAGGAGCAGCCCTAGAAAAGACAAATAAATAAATAAATAAAATATTGTGAGAAGACGTATGAAACCCCTTAATTAGGATACAAATAGGAAAAAAAGTAATGTTAAGATGATCCTTCCCTGATCAAAAGTCAATATTGGCTCATATATTGGAATAAGATTTACCGCCTAGCCTAACTGGGAGATAATGTAGACATAGAATGTAAATTTTACTACATGGTTCTAACAATTGCTTTGTTTAAGGATATACACACGTGCAAATTGTATATGATTCAAAAAATATAGCTGTTCTGAGGGAAAAAATTGTCAATTACATGGATAGCCATTTTTTATTTTTGTTGATTACATTTCTTGTATTTTAATGCAGCTATACTTTATATATATATATATATATATATAATGATTTTTTATTTTCCTCCATTATAGCTGGTTTACAGTGTTCTGTCAATAGCATGGGTAGCCATTTTAGATAGGAAGAAATACAAATGACTAATATTCAAACGGAAAAAATGAACATTAAAGAAGGGCAAAATGTTTTAAGTCCTTTTTTCCAGTTATATTTCAGTAAAATGAAAAAGTCAATTTTTTGATGCAATGTCAGATTTGGAGAACATTTACGATAATGTTGAAAAATTATCATAGAACCTTCACCTAGATTCCACAAGTGTTAATATTTTACCTTTTCTCTCTAAATTTATATACATATTTTTCCTGGTCTGTTCAAGATAATTTGTATACGGTGTATAAACTCATATCTAATACTTTGCTCAAGAAACTTTTACTCCTAAATACTTCAGGGTTTATTTTCTAAAAATAATGATGTTCGTTGCATCACCAGAGCATATCGAAATCAGGAAATTAACGGTAACACACGGTTATTAACCAGTCATGGACTTCATGCTGCATTAAGTTTACGTGCATTCATTTTCACTTAGTGGACTGGGACTCTTGACGTCTTCTATAAAACACGCTCATTTTCAACACCAAGGCATGCCTCACACAGTCGGGGAGTTCCCTCTCTCTCCACCTCTCTTTTCCTCTCTGAAAGAGCTTCTGCAAAAGAATTTTTATTTGAATTTTGACTTAATTTGCTGATGAAGCTGTTTGTCCTTGAAGTCTCATTTAAGGAGAGAATTGCTTTGACCTGTAAAGACTTGCTTTCAAGCTTCCCACAAAAAAGAAATAGAGGAGTTCCCGTCATGGCTTAGTGGTTAACGAATCCGACCAGGAACCACAAGGCTGCGGGTTCAATCCCTGCCCTTGCTCAGTAGGTTAAGGATCCGGCGTTGCCGTGAGCTGTGGTGTAGGTTGCAGACGCGGCTGATCCCGTGTTGCTGTGGCTCTGGCGTAGGCCAGTGGCTACAGCCCCGATTAGACCCGTAGCCTGGGAACCTCCATATGCCATGGGAGCGGCCCAAGAAATGGCAAAAAGACAAAAAAAGAAAAAAGAAAAGAAATAGAATACGAAAGTTGACATTTTCTAAAAATGTATATACTTACAATGAGGTCCTACTGTATAGCACAGGGAACTAAATCCAATCTCCTGGGACAGACCATGAGGGAAAATAGTATTTTTAAAAAAGAATATATATATACACACACACTTATATACACACATACAGATATATAACCGAGTCATTTTGCTGGACAACAGAAGTTGTCACAACATTGTAAATTGACTACACTTTTTTAAAATCATCGTTTTGGTATAAATTTGGAATAGTCTCTATTTTTAATGTCTGCAGGATATGCAGTGATATCTCCTCTTTCATGCCTTATATTTGATTTTTTATGCCTTATTTTTCTTCTGTAGTTTTGTTGAGAGGGTATCAAAACCAGTCTTTTCAAAGAATATACTTTGAGCCTCATATCTATTTCATTATGCTCTAACTTCAAACTACTTGCTTTTAGTGTTTTTCTGTTGTTTTCTCTTACTATAGTTGATTCACAATGTTCCTTTAATTTCTGTTTGACCGCAAAGCGACCCAGTCACACATATATGTACATTCTTTTTCATTCATACCATCTTCCTTCGTGTTCTAACTCACGAGACTGGACGTAGCATTCTTTAACGTAGTGAGTGAACTGTCAGTCGTCCTTCCCTGTACCTTTGAAGAAGCAGACTCTTCTGAGTTCTGTTGGTCTCTATTCCCTGCCCTTTGATATGTAACATTACATACCATGAATTTTACCTTCAAACACTTTCTCGTTGTCCGTGAGTCACTAATTATCTCCACCTCATCTGGTATTAACAGATGGTAAGAGCTTTCCGGGGCCACCGTGAAAAGGCACCTCCAACTGTGCTGTTTGCACCATGGAAATCTGTGACCTCATGGTTCCGCAGACTGAAAGTCAGAGACCACGGTATGGGCAGAGTTCCCTCCTCCCGAGGGCTGTGAGGGAGAAGTGTTCCTTCCCCTTCTGCCAGTCTCAGGTGTTCCTTGGCGAGTAAACATCAGTGTCTCTGCATCTTCACATCCTTTTCCCTGTTGGCATGTCTGTGTCCAAATTTCTCCTTCTTATAAGGACCCCAGTCATGTTAGATTAGACCACACCTGCTCCAGGTGACCTCATCATAACTCTTTACATCTGCATTGAGACTGTTTGCACATAAGTTCATATCATGCTGTGCGGAGGGTGAGGGCTTCTAACTATAAAACTGGGGGTGGGGAAGGACATCATTCAAACCACCACAATCTAATAGTTTTGCATTGGAGACAGAAAAGGTGACTTTTTTTTTTTTTTACTGACGTTAGTGGCAGAGGCATGTGTGTATTTGCCTGTCCTGGGGGAAGTTTTAAATTTGACTTGGAACTAATCTGAAGGCCAACAACCCCATCGCTTTCAGAGGCTCTCTGGCCAGATCAAGAAGTATCTTAAGAGAGTGGCCCCTGATCTTCCTAGCACTGCTCCACAGCAAGGGAAAGCCAGCTAGCTGCAAAATTCCAGCACTGTTCTTACCCAGTGAAAGCCGTTCTTGAGGTCAATGATTCTCAAATTTGGGCATGCATCAAAATCTACTGGGAGTGTTCCTTCCTCTGCAGTTTCTTGGAAGAGTTTCAGCAGAATAGGCATGAACTCTTCTCTGAATGTTTGAGAGTATCCCCCTGTGACTCCATCTCAACCTGGACTTATGTTTTCTGGAGTTTTTTTTTTAAATCACCATTTCAATTTCAGTAGTTATAATTGGTCCATTCATCTTTCCTATTTCTTCCTAGTTCAGTCCTGGAAATGGGTTAAAGACCTAAACATAAGGCCAGATACTATAAAACTCCTACAGGAAAACATAGGCAGAACACTCTCTGACATAAATCACAGAAATATCTTGCTTGAGCCACCTCTTAGAATAATGATAACAACAAAAATAAAATGGGACATAAAGTCTTTTGCAAAGCAAAGGAAACCACTAAAAGAAAAAGCAAATAGGAGTTCCCTTCGTGGCTCAGTGGTTAGTGAACCTGACTAGTATCCATGAAGATGTGGGTTTGATCCCTGGCCCCACTAAGTGATGAGGTATCTGTTCAGATCTCTTACCCATTTTTTATTGAGTTGTTGATTTTCTTGTTGAATTCTAAGACGTTCTTTGCATATTCTGCATACAAATCTTTGATCAGGTATATAACACGCACAAGCTTTTTCCCCAGTCCACAGCTCTTTCCATTCTCCTAACAAGTGTCCTTCTCAGAGCAAATATTTTTATTTTAATAAAGTCTAGGTTATCATTTTTCTTTCCTGGGTTATGCATTTTACATTTAATAAAAAAAAAAAACTCTTCTGTAAATCCACAGTCATGAAGATTTTCTCCTGTGTTTTCTTTGAGAAGTCTTATAGTTTTGAATTTTCCACTCAGGTCTATAACCCATTTGTACTTGATTTCTGTGTAAGGTGTGAGATCTGAGTCTGGGTTTTTTGTTTCGTTTTGCATATAGACTTCCTGTTGTGCCACAACCATCTGTTCAAAAAAAAACCCTTTCTGCATCATGCATACTTGACTTTTATTTGAGCAGGAACTTCACTACTCTTAAGTCTATAATTGCTTTTATATTGACAATATGTCAAATGAATATAGATGAAGGTTTTTATATCTTCTAAGTAATTGTTTCAGGGGGTGCCTTGGTGGCCTGCTGCTTAAGAATACGGCCTTGTCACTGCTGTGGTGTGGGTTAGATCCCTGGCCCAGGAACTTCTACATGCCATAGGCACAGCCAAAAAAAATAAAATCAAATATGATATCACTTATATGTGGAATCTAAAATACAGCACAAAAGAGGAGTTCCCATCGTGGGGCTAAGTGGTAATGAACCTGCCTAGTATCCATGAATGCAGGTTCAATCCCTGGCCTTGCTCAGTGGTTTAAGGATGTGGCTGTGAGCTGTGAGCTGTGGTGTAGGTTGCAAATGTAGCTCAGATCCTGTGTTGCTGTGGCTGTGGTGTAGGCTGGAAGATGCAACTGATTCAACCCCTAGTCTGGAAACTTCCATATGTCACAGGTGCAGCCCTAAAAAGAAAAAATAATAATAATAAATAAAATAAAATAGGGCACAAATGAAACTATCTATAAAACAGAAACAGACTCACAGACATAGAGAACAAATTTGTGGTTGCCGGGGGGAGAGGGGAAGAAGTGGGATGGATGGGGATTGGGGGTTGGTAAGTTCAAGCGATGACACTGAGAAGGGATAAGCAATGACATCCTCCTGCACAGCACAGGGAACTCTCTCCAGTCTCTTGGGAGAGACCATGACGGAAGATTGTCTGTGGTGGAAAAAAGAGAATGTATATGTGTATGATTGGGTCCCTGCTGCTGTACAGCAGAAACTGATGCAACACTATAAATCAACTATACCCTAATAAAAAATTAATTTTAAAAAATTAAAATAGGAGTTTCCATCGTGGCTCAGTGGTTAATGCATCTGACTAGGAACCATGAGGTTGTGGGTTTGATCCTTGGCTTTGCTCAGTGGGTTAAGGATCTGGCATTGCCGTGAGCTGTGGTGAAAGCCTGGGAACCTCCATATGCTGCGGGAAGTGGCCCTAGAAAAGGCAAAAAGACAAAAAAAAAAGAAGTAATTCTTTGAGGATTGTTTCTTACAGAGGCTGAATTTTATTTCAGACATCGTTGTTCTCATGACCGTTTCAAAGAGAAGGCAAAACATGAGTCTGGTCTAAAGAACGTCCTGCCCCATCCCCATCCCCCCAAACCTTGCAGGTCACCAGACAAGAGATCAGTCATCTCAGCCAACTGACTTTGGATAACGTTTCACTGCCCTGAATTTTCCACAGGTTCCATTTATTTCTTGTTCCTGGCAATTCTGTCTCTGAAGATTGGCACCTCTACCCTGGTGAGGATGGCATCATCTTTCTTTCCTGACTTTGGCCTGATGTGGTACCTGAAGGAGCTCAAAAGGGATGAATTCAAAAAATTCAAGGATGTCCTCAGGAAAGAGCCTCTTGAATTGGGACTCAAGCCACTTCCCTGGAGTGAAGTAAAAAGGGCCACACGGGAGAATCTCGCAAAGCTCCTGACCGTGAATTACGAGGAAGAACAAGCCTGGAATGTGACCCTCAGCATCTTCCACAAGATCAGCAGAAAAGACCTCTGTGAGAAGGCCAAGAAGGAGATTACAGGTGAGGGAGTCTGGGCTTGTGATACAGAGCAGGGCTTCCTAAGAGTGAAGCATTTCCGTTTTAGGCAAGGCCAATCTTTCTTACAAGGCTTCCTGATCTGAAACATAACTTGGAAACAAACACGCCCCAGGTCACCTGATTTGAAAAACCTAATCTCCACAGGTTTTCTAGAGTTTTACGGTTGCACATTCTTGCATTTGAATCATCTATCCACTTGGAATTTACCCTGGTGTAAGGTATGAATTATGAAACCACTGCTGCTGCTCTTTGTCTTTGCATATTTAAGCAGCTGGCCTAAACCCTTCTATGTAACTAAAAAAACTTTCCCCCTTAAAACATGAAACACCAGCTTAATCATGGCATGCATCTCCCACCTGTGTACAGCAGTTTACAGGGGTTTTGTTCTATGGGTTTGGATTCATTTTTTAGTGATTCCTATTGATTAGTACAAAACTCCCCTCACTGTCCTTTCTTCCAGAATTTCCATTACATATATTTTATGTATTTTATTAAAGTATAGTTGATTCGCAAGGTTGTGCTAACTTCTGCTGCACAGCATAGTGACCCAGTAATGCCATATATATATTCATCCTTTTTCTCATTCTCTCTTCCATCCTGTTCTATCCCAAGAGGCTGGATAGAGTTCCCTGTGCGGTGCAGCAGGACCTCATTGCTGAGCCATTCTAAATGCAGTAGTTTGCATCTACCAACCCCACACTTCATGACAAAATTGTCTGGTTCTAAAAGATTCTTGATACTTTAGAAGTCATTAATTCGGATAAATTACAATATGAGAAAAATGACACCCTTCTAATGTTGTTTTTGTTTCCATTTCTTCAAGTCTTATGTTTTCCGGAGTGTGTTGGCAATTCCAATAGGTATAAAGTAAATACTGAATTTTTCCATTGTTCGTAGATTTTTTTCCAGCTAATACTTTTTGGTACACCTGATGCCAAAGCCTGTATCTGTGCTATTCTGACTCTAGTATAACCTTGATAAATAAAGATTCCCTCTTCTTCTGGGGAGGGGGCAGAATTCCCTGTGGGAGAACAGGAAATGATACAACAAAATCAACTGAGCAAAAATCTTACAACCAAATTCTCACATTCCAGTCAACTTTACCTATACTGTGTTACGTAATAGCCATGTTTTAAGACGGGCTTCATGTTTGATTCTTCTGTGACCCCCTCTTGTGTTAGACATGATAGAAATTATCTTAACTCATAATAATAAATTTTGTCAACTGTAACTGACTCCTCCAAGGCCACTGAGGTGAGGGGCAAAGCTTGGGCAAAAGCATTCGTTTAAGGAATGCTAGACTTTCTCCATGAGTATTTGCAGTGCTCTGGAACTCTGCTGACAGGAGATTAAAATCTAAATCCTTGACGGTCCCCATTCTGAACCTGATAGAACATGAGGACTTGGAGGCATTTCTACTGAAATGTTTATCTCCCTATTCCTACACAACCTTGGATTTTCAGGACCCCGTTAAAACAGTATGTTAGGTTAATCTTGGCAGTGGCTCTCAATCAGGAGTGATTTTTGTCCTCCAGAGGGCATTTTGCTATATCTGCTGATATTATTTTGTTGACTGCCCTCAAGGCAGAGGTCACATCTAGTGATCAGAGGCCAAGTATGCTACTAACCATTAACCATCCTAGATTTTCAAAATTACCCAGCTCCAAATATCCACAGTGCTGAAGTGGAGCAAGCCTGTATGAGAAGCAGGTACGTAATACTCGGTCCAGCAGGGTAGCCACCAGCCACATGTGGCTGTTGACATTTACAGTGCATTAAATTTAAAAAGTTAGTTCTTTGGTTGCCCTAACCATATTGCAGTTGCCAAATAGCTACATGTCGCTAGCAGCTACCATGCTGGATGGCACTGAACTTAACATTATCTTCTCATGGGAAGAGCCGAAAAGATACTTGCCACTTCCTTCAGCAAAAATATCCACTCAGTATGATTCAGACTGCAATAAAAAAATAAAGTGTCTTAGCGTTCCCTTCATGGCTCAGTGGTTAACAAACCTGACTAGGAACCATAACGATGCGGTTCGATCCCTGGCCACGCTCAGTTGTTTAAGGATCCAGCAGTGCCATGAGCTGTGGTGTAGGTCACAGGCACAGCTGGGATCCCTCCTTGCTGTGGCTGTGGTGTAGGCCGGCGGCTATAGCTCCGATTTGACCCTTAGCCTGGAAACTTCCTTATGCCATAGGTGCAGCTCTAAAAGTCAATCCATCAAAATTTTAAAAATAAACTGTCTCAACAAGTGTGTTTAGCAGTCTGAATCATACACACTGAAACCAAGGTTTAGTAGTGCGGTTTATTTGTCACTGGCTTACGAAATCACAGGGTATTTTGTCTGTTCTAGTAGCTTTCAAACTTTGTTCTTCCAGGATGCCCTCACTGTGGAGTGTTCCCTGAGTCTTTCTTACCCTCTTGGACACGTCCTGTCTTCACGCAGTGCATTTGCACTTCTCCTCTGTGATGTTCTCCCAGCTCCCATTTCCTTCTAGAGTGAGGGTGGAGCATCCAACCTCCTGAGGTGACATCTCCTGACCCACGTCACCAGCCGTTACTGCTGGATTCGGGACATGTAGAAAGAATCATTCCAATATATTTTGCATAATTGGCCTTCAGATAGGAATTGGCTGACTATAGCCAAAAAGGTTAATAGGTTTCGAGGGTGGGCAGGTAATGATTCCAATGACAGTCATGAACAGGCCCTGGTGAAACACGGGCGCTTCTTAAAACCCTGTAAAGACAGGACACCATCAAACTCCTAGAAGAAAACATAGGCAAAACACTCTCTGACATCAACATCATGAATATTTTCTCAGGTCAGTCTCCCAAAGCAATAGAAATTAGAGCAAAAATAAACCCATGGGACCTCATCAAACTGAAAAGCTTTTGCACAGCAAAGGAAACCCAAAAGAAAACAAAAAGACAACTTACAGAATGGGAGAAAACAGTTTCAAATGATGCAACCGACAAGGGCTTCATCTCTAGAATATATAAACAACTTATACAACCCAACAGCAAAAAAACCAACCAATCAATGGAAAAATGGGCAAAAGACCTGAATAGACATTTCTCCAAAGAAGATATACAGATGGCCAACAAACACATGAAAAAATGCTCAACATCGCTGATTATAAGAGAAATGCAAATCAAAACTACCATGAGATACCACCTCACACCAGTCAGAATGGCCATCATTAATAAGTCCACAAATAACAAGTGCAGGAGGGGCTGTGGAGAAAAGGGAACCCTCCTGCACTGCTGGTGGGAATGTAAACTGGTACAGCCACTATGGAGAACAGTTTGGAGATACCTTAGAAATCTATACAGAGAACTTCCATATGACCCCGCAATCTCACTCTTGGGCATCTATCCGGACAAAACTCTACTTAAAAGAGACACATGCACCCGCATGTTCATTGCAGCACTACTCACAATAGCCAGGACATGGAAACAACCCAAATGTCCATCGACAGAGGATTGGATTCAGAAGATGTGGTCTATATACACAATGGAATACTACTCAGCCATAAAAAAGAATGACATAATGCCATTTGCAGCAACATGGATGGAACTAGAGAATCTCATCCTGAGTGAAATGAGCCAGAAAGACAAATACCATATGATATCACTTATAACTGGAATCTAATATCCAGCACAAATGAACATCTCCTCAGAAAAGAAAATCATGGACTTGGAGAAGAGACTTGTGGCTGCCTGATGGGAGGGGGAGGGAGTGGGAGGGATTGGGAGCTTGGGCTTATCAGACACAACTTAGAATAGATTTACAAGGAGATCCTGCTGAATAGCATTGAGAACTTTGTCTAGATACTCATGTTGCAACAGAGGAAAGGGTGTGGGAAAAAAAGTAATTGTAATGTATACATGTAAGGATAACCTGACCCCCTTGCTGTACAGTGGGAAAATAAAAAAAATATTTAAAAAAAAAAACCCTGTAAAAATGCAGTTCCTTACCTTGTCGTATCATGATGGGCTTTAAGAAAGATACACAAGTACTTGCTAGAAGTATGAATTTTAAAAGAGACCACCGTAGCTACGATTCAGAGATCAGGAGGCTCAGCAGCGCAGTGCTTCTTAAAATCCATGAGTACAGCCCTTGGAGACAGGAACGGTAGTACAGAAAACCCAGGGTCAGTGTCTCCCATTCATGGCCAACGGCAGCAAAATGGCTAGGGCAGCAGAAGGTAGACTCTGCTCCCTTCCACTACTCTATGCGTTCCGTGTCATGAGAACACATGCAAACTGCAGGACTTAACTCGTCCCTGGAATGTTAGCTGGAGCAGATACGCAACAGGGTCAGTGTTGCAATGCTTGTGTGTTTCTAGCATTCTTCTCCGACAAGTACCCACTACTGAGGATGTGGTGGAAAAGGGAAACTCCCGTGCTCTGCTGGTGGGACTGTAAATTGATCCCACCACCATGGAGAACAATACAGAAGTTCCTTATACAACAAAACTATAGAGTTACCACATGATCCAGCAATCCCACTTCTGGGCATATATCTGGATAAAGCTCTACTTCAAAAAGATACATGCACCCCAATATTCATTGCAGCATTATTTACAATAGGCAAGACATGAAGGCAACTTCAATGTCCATCAACAGATGTGTGGACAAAGAAGCTGTGGTACATATATAAAATGGTCTACAAGCCATGAAAAAAAGGATGAAATAATGCCATTGGCAGCAACATGGCTGGACCTAGAGAAGATCATATTGAGTGAAGTAAGCCAGGTAGAGAGAGAAGAAATATGATATCTCCTATATGTGGAGTCAAAAAACAATACAAAGGAAGTATTTACAAAATAGACTTACAGATGCAGAAAACAAACGTATGGTTACCAAAGGGAAAGGGGGGGGAGGAGAGAGAAATTTGGAGTTTGGCATTAACAGATACATCCTACTGGGTACATATATATAAACAACAAGGCCCTACTGTCCAGCATCGGGAATTAGACTCGATATCTTGTGCTAAAGCATAATGGAAAAAGAACAGGAAAAGGAATAGACATATATTGTGTAACTGAGTCACTTTGCTGGACACCTGAAATGAACACGACATTGCATCTCAGCTTCAATTTACAAAAAGAGAGAGAGGAAAAATAGTCCTAAGGGTCGCTCTGCCGTATCTGCTGCATCTCGTTTTCCTCTGAGGAGTGCCTGTGTCAGGTCCTTCAGAGCGATCCCACCCACAGAGAACCTACACCTCTCTCTCTCTCTCTCTCTCTCTCTCTCTCTCTCTCGGAATCCCTTGTATACATAAATGGGTACCTATGACAGACACGGAGTTCTTCTTTTTCCACGTAAGTTATTCCATACTTTGCAATATCGGCCTGATATTCAGCTCAGGCTCCACGAATTCCTGAGCTGACCTTCTGCCGATGGTCACATACTTCCTGCCCAGTGTCTGCTGTTACAGCAGCAAGGAGGAGTGGTGTGCACGCGAGCACACGTGTGGATGTGTGTGGAGAGCAGGGGGCGGCAGACGCTTTCTTCCTCTTTTGAAGTTTTATTGGCGTGCGGTGGATGGACCAGGCTGTGATCATTTCTGCTGAGCCACAAAGTGATTCCGTGGTCCAGGGACACACACCCCTTCTCCTTCAGACGGTTTCCCACATAGATGATCACAGACCATTGGGTAGAGTTCTCTGTGCTACGTAGCAGACTCTTTCTGTAGAGGGCCGCAGAGTTTGTATTTGAGGACATCGTGGGCCGCAGAGTCTCTGTGAGGACTCAACAGTGCTGTTGCAATTTTACTTACAAAACAGACCGTTGACGCGCTCCAGCCTGTGGGTCACAGTAGGCAGATCCCTGAGAAGTTACAGGGTCAAAAACATCGAGGAATGTGTAGGCATGTGTTTAACTTGGACCTGCTGTTTTGTTCTTTTTCCCTTGTTCTGCCTGACTCCAGGACATGCAAAGACATATCAAGCTCACATAAAGGAGAAATTCTCCAACCTATGGTTCCAAGAAGCCCGCACCAGGATTCATGAGTATCTTGACCAGGAAAATGCCCGTAAGGAGCAGGAAAGTCTACAACGGCTTTTTGCTCCTAAAAGAACTGGGAAATGGACACGGACCGTGATCCTCCTTGGACCACAAGGGGTTGGGAAGACAACATACCTGGTAAAGCTGATGCTGGCCTGGGCGGAGGGCAACCTCTTTCGAGAGAGATTCTCTTATGTCTTCTACTTCTGCTGCCAGGAACTGAAGCAGCTGACAAAGACGAGCTTGGCTGCGTTGATTTCTAGAGACTGGTCTGACTCCCTTGCTCCTTTGCAAGAAATCACATCCCAACCAGAGAGGCTCTTGTTCGTCATTGACAGTTTTGAAGAACTGAAGCATGACTTGAATGAGCCTGAGTCGGATCTGTGCAGCGACTGGACAGAGAAGCGGCCAGTGCAGCTAGTCCTCAGTAGCCTGCTGAGGAAGAAAATCTTCCCAGAGTCCTCTTTGCTCATTGCAGCCAAGCCTGTGTACCCACGGAAAATAGAGCTCAGCTTGGACGGGCCAGAAATTAGAGAACTCCTGGGATTCAGTGAGACTGATAGGAAGCTGTATTTCTACACCATCTTTCGAGACAGGAATAGAGCCATGGAAGCCTTCAGGTTGGTGAGGGAAAACAAACAGCTCTTTTGCATGTGCCAAATCCCTGTCCTTTGCTGGGCTGTGTGTACTTGCCTGAAACAAGAGATGGACAAGGGGAGAGATCTGGCGCCCACCTGCCAACACACCACCTCTATTTTTACCTCTTTTGTCTTTGGCCTGTTCACACCCAAGGGTGCTGGTTGTCCAGATCAGCAAAGCCAACGTCTGCTGAAGGGCTTGTGCTTCCTGGCTGCAGAGGGCATGTGGACAGACACGTTTGTATTTGGTGAAGAAGATCTCGAGAGAAATGGGTTATGTGATTCGGACATCCCTGCGCTGCTGGGCTTAAAGGCGCTTCAGAAGTGCAGGGCCTTCGAGAAGTCCTATGCCTTCATCCACGTGTGCATCCAGGAGTTCTGTGCCGCCATGTTCTACCTTCTGAGTGGTCACGCCCAACACCCCAACCCCGCTGTTGGCTCTCTCGAGGCACTGCTGCTGACCTTTTTAAAGAGGGTAAATGTATACTGGATTTATTTGGGGTGCTTCCTGTTTGGCCTTTTACGTGAAGAGGAACAAAAAAAGCTGGATGCATTTTTTGGCATCCACCTGGCCCAGGAGATCCAGCAGAAGTGTCACCAGTTCTTGCAAAGCATAGCTGAGAATGAACATTCCTGGAAACAGGTAGATTTCTTGGCATTGTGTTACTGTCTGTATGAGATGCGGAATGAAGACTTCGTACAGTGGGCAATGGACTTCTTCCAGGCTGTTAAATTATCCATCATTGACGATGCCGACCTGGTGGTTTCTGCCTACTGCTTAAAACACTGTTCTGGCTTGAGGACACTTTGGGTTTCTGCCCTACATGACTTTGAGGAAGAGGATGAAGAAGGTTCCATGTGAGTTCATCTACTGCCTTTCTTTCTACTGCCTTTTCAGCCTCTGCCCATATTCCCAAGTAGGTTTTGCCAACAGCATTTTTAATGTAGGCTCACAGTTAGGATCTTACCTTTTCTGCCAAACAGACTTCAGCTCAAGTCCTGGCTTGATCCTTGATGGACCACGTGACCTTGTCCATGGGGTTCTTCCCTTTCTTCATTGATGCTGTCCTACTGCAAAAAGGGCAATAACATTAGATACCACATTGTGAGGCATCATGAGGACGGGCTCTGAGAATCCATGTGAAGTGTGTTTCCTACACTTCTCAACATCATCTGATATGTACTTACAATCAATATTTGTATCTTCCCACAGGACTACATTCAGATTCTTTCTTCACTTCCCTGTTAAAAGTCACCTTTAAAATTCTTACAAAATTTAACTCACTTAGTACTCACAAAAACCACTGTTATTTTTATCTCTTTGGGTGTATACTGCCCACGTTAGGAAGTGGTGAGGGTTAGGCTTGACCCTGAGACATCGCACTCAAGACTTAACAGCTGTGCTGTGCTACCCCAAATTTCTCTATCAAACATCCTGCCCACAAGGCAAGGTTTCTCACCCCGGGCACCACTGACATTTGGGATGAATAATGAATGAATGAATTTATTAATGAATAAGGAATAATTCTTGGCTGTGAAGGGCTATCCTGAGCATTGCAGAAGGTTTAGCAGCATCCCTGGTTTCTATCCTCTAGATGCTGTACACACCCCTTCCCCAAGTGGTAGCATCCCCAAAGGTTCAAGGATTTCCCATGTCCCGTAAGCCAGGGGACCACACTGCCCCCAAGCGAGAACCACAGATATAACATGATGATGACATTCTCTGTGACGAAAGGAGGGTCTGAGTCAAATGTCTCATGTTCAGGACGATCATGTGTTATGCTTATAGGCTGTGAGTGACTTGGGCTAACTCTTCTTTTCTTTGGGCTGCACTCATGGCATATGGACGTTCCCAGGCTAGGGGTCAAATCAGAGCTACAGCTGCCAGCCTATGCCACAGCCACAGCAATGCCAGATCCGAGCCACATCTTCAACCTACACCACTGCTCATGGCAATGCTGGATCCTCGACCTACTGAGTGAGGCCAGAGATCCAACCTGTATCCTCGTGGATACTACTCAGATTCATTTCCACTGAGCCACAACGGGAACTCCTTGGGGTGACCACTGACCCATGGAAACCATTTCCTTTCTCCTTCCTCACAGGTCACGTTACAGTGCCATCCACTGGAATCAAGTCTGTTCTGCGCTCATTACAAATGAGAACCTCAGAGAATTCCGAATGAGTGACAGCAGCCTCCATGGCTTCGCTTTTGTGACTTTGTGCGATCAGCTGAAGCATCCTCGCTGTCGCCTTCAAAAGCTTCAGTAAGTTGGAGGTGCACCTGGGCTGGATGGTGTTGCTGGTGATAAATGAGTCTCACCTCTCACTTGGAGCCGATGCCAACGGCCTAAGAAAATAATTGCAATCTCGAGCAGAGTTTCACATGTCTGTTTCTCTTGCTGTATCATCTTTCCCCTATTCATCCCATTAAAGGGAGTTTCTAAAGGTCGCAAAGCTATGAAAGGGCAAAGATGGTTCTGAATTTGAAGCTCAGCAGCGGTTGCCACACCTGCTGCTGCCTTAAATAGTCCAGGAGCATTATGTCAAGCAATAACTGAGGCCCAGCTGGGGGTCCGCCTTTGTCCTAAATGCCAACAATGAAATGGGGTGTAGAGTTGGAGTCCCAGGACATATGTTCAAGTGGAGATTGGTTGGTTTCTGCTTTTCCATCATAAAATGTACAGACACTTCTCAGCGGGAGGTCGCTGTGAGAGAAACAGGAGAGAACCTGAGCCTCTGAGTGTCTGCAAGGTCGTCCTGGACTAGGACCTTAAACTGTCCTCTGACACGCCGTGTACAAGCATCACTTCTACACCAAAGCCTTCAAGGGACTGGGGCCCGTCTCTGCCCGTCCATGTTCCTCCATTTATTCGCGGAACAATGAAGTTAGGAGACAGAGGGAACCTGGGTCTGTGAGTCTCACGTTTTCACATCATTAAAATGGAAATGGAATGCCTTTTTAATCATTTATTTATATATATGTTTTTCTTACTGTACAGCATGATGACCCAGTTACACATACCTGTATACATTCTTTTTTCTCACATCACATGTTCCATCATAATCAACTAGACAGATTATGATGGAATGTCTTTTAGACATTGATCTAGGTCTGGGGTAGGGCATAAGAGCCTGCATTTCTAACAAGTTTGTCCTGGGTGGTTTGTCCAGGAACCATGCTTTGAGAAGTGAGCATGTAGAGTAGTGACTTCATTTTTAAATTTATTTTTATTAGGGTACAGCTGATTTACAGTGTTGAGTCCATTTCTGCTGTAAGCATCGTGACCCAGTCATACATATATATCCATTCTTTTTCTCGTGTTATCTTCCACTATAGTCTATCCCAAGAGACTGGATAGAGTTCCTTGTGCTGTATAGGACCTCCTTGCTTATCCATTCCAAATGTAGAATTTGCATCCACCAACCCTAAACTCCCAGTCTGTCCCACGCCCTCTCCCTTCCCCCTTGGCAACCACAAATCTGCTCTCCATGTCCATAATCTTTTTCAATTTTGTAGATAGTTTCATTTGTGTCACATTTTAGATTCCGCATATAAGTGATATTAAATGGTATTTGTCCTCTTTTTTTTTTCATTTTTTGCTTTTTAGGGTCACCTTCACAGCATATGGAAGTTCCCAGGCTAGGGGTCAAGTCAGAGCTACAGCTGCCAGCCTAGACCACAGCCACAGCAATGCAGGATCCAAGCCATGTCTGTGACCTACACCACAGCTCACAGCAACGCTAGATCCCTAACCCACTGAGCGAGGCCAGGGATCAAACTCCTATCCTCATGGACGCTAGTCAGATTCGTTTCCACTGTGCCACAAAGGGAACTCCTATTCTTCTCTTTCCAACTTACTTAGTATGAGACTCTCTAGTTGCATCCATGTTTCATGGCATCATTTTCTTCTTCTTTATGGCTGCATAGTATTTCACTGTGTATATGTTCCACATCTTCACAATAGCGTCTGCATGTTATAATCATCTGAGGACCTTTTACAAAGTTCTTTAGGCCCAGTTCAGGCCCCCAAGCCAATTTATCAGAATATTTCTGTGCGCTGTCAGAGTACAGCAAACACAGAGAACCATGGTCTTAAAGCAAAGCCTTCTACCTCCAACAGTAATACCTGCATCAAACCATTACATGAGAAAAAATAAACTTTGTGTTAATCCACTTAAATCTGGGAGTGAGTTACACTGGCAAGTATTACACCAGGGTGTCTTCGCCTCAGCGCTATTGCTATTATGGGCCATGCCATGGTGAGGTGCCATCTTGTGCCACGTAGGATACTTATCAGCATCCTTGACCTCTACCCACTGGATGCCAGCAGCTCACCCCCTAGTATGACAACAAAAACATATCCAGACATTGGGTGATTCTGCCTCTCCCCCCAAGGACCATGTGGAAGACTGAGAACCACTGATCTGCACCCCTGGGCTGTGAAGTCACAGAACACAACAGAAGGCAGATGCTCAAGCTGTGTGCTCAGGTTGTGTTGGATGAAATTTGCCTAAGCCTTTCTTTATTGTTGCAGCCTGAATAATGTCTCCTTTCCCCGTGGGAGCCGGCTCTTCTTTGAGGTGCTGACTCACAGCCCACATTTGAAATGCCTGAACCTCAGTGGCACGAAGCTCTCACGCAATGCTATGAAGCTGCTCTGTGAAGCCTTGAACAACCCCACGTGCAACATCGAAGAGCTGCTGTAAGTCTCTGTGTGCTCCAGTCTCTCTGATTCGGTTGCAAAGAGGGATGGACATCTTTTTGAAAACAGTTTTATTAAAGTATAGCAGATATACAAGGGTAACTTCTGCTGTACAACAAAATGACTGTTATACATGTGTATACATCCATTCGCTTTCAGATTCTTTTCCCAAATAGATTATCACAGAATATAGAGTTCCCTGTGCTAGACAGTAGGTCCCCATTGCTCAATCATTCCATAAACCTCCGTGTGCATAGGCCAATCCCAATCCACAATCCATCTGTCCCGTGCACCTGTCCCCTTTGGTAACCATAAGTTTGTTTTCAAAGTCTGTAAGTCTGTTTCTGTTCTGCAAATAAGTTCATTTGTATCCTTTTTTACTATTTTTATTTTTTATTGAAGTATAGTTGATTTACAATATTGTACCAGTTTCTGCTGTGCATCGAAATGACCCAGGCATTCCCATTTCTAGTTTCTTTTTTTCATATTCTTCTCGTCCACCATGTTTTATCCCAAGAGATGGGATGTAGTACCCTGAGCTATACAGTAGGATCCCATTGCTTCTAAATGTAATAGTTTTCATCGACTAAAACCAAACTCCCCATCTATCCCACTCCCTCCCCCTCCCCTTGGGAAACCACAAGTCCGTTCTCTATGTCTGTGAGTCTGTTTCTGTTTTGTGAATAGGCTCATTTGTGTCATATTTTAGATGCCTCTTCTTAGATTCCACATGTAAGTGATATCATAGGATTTTTTCATTCTCTGACCTACTTATTATGATAACCTCTAGGTCAATCCATGTTGCTTCGAATGGCATTATTTTGCGTTTTTTGTGGCTGAGTAGTATTCCATCATATTTATGTACCACATCTTCTTAATCCATTCACCTGTCGATGGACATTCAGGTTGTTTCCATGTCTCGGCTATTGTAAACAGTGCTGCAATGAACATGTATATTTTTGAATGAAAATTGTGTTTGGATATTTGCCCAGGAGTGGGATTGCTAAATCATATGGTAGTTTTGTATTTAGTTTTTTAGGAAACCTCTCTACTGTTCTCCACGTTGGTTGCATGAGCTCACCTTCCTACCAAGGGTGTAGGAGGACTCCCTTTTCTCCACATCCTCTCCATAGTTTGTTTGTTGACTTTTTAATGATGGCCATTCTGACTGATGTGAGATGATACTTTTGTAGTTTGGATTGCATTTCTCTAATAATTCGTGGTGTTGAGCATTTTTTTATGTGCTTTTTGCCCATCTGTTCTCTTTGCCTAAATGTCTGCTTAGATCTTTTGCCCATTTTTTTTTAAATTGGCTTGCTTCGTTTTTTTTTATAAAGCTGCATGAGATGTTTGTGTATTTTGGAGATTAATCCCTTGTCAGTTGCTTCGTTTGCAAAGATTTTTTTTCCCCATTTGCAAAATTGTCCTTTCATTTTGTTAATGGTTTCCTTTGCTGTGTAAAAGCTTTTCAGTTTAATTAGATCCCATTGCTTTATTTTTGTTTCTATTTTCGTTACTCTAGGAGGTGGATCAAAAAAGATGTTGCTGCAGTTTATGTCAGAGCATTCTGCCTATGTTTTCCTCTAAGAATTTTATAGTATCCGGGCTAACATTTAGGTCTTTAATCCATTTTGAGTTTATTTTTGTGTATGGTTTTAGAGAGTGTTCTAATTTCCTTCTTTGACATGTAGTGTCCAGTTTTTCCAGCGCCATTTATTGAAGAGACTATCTTTCCTCCACTGTATGTTCCTGCCTCCTTTCTCATAGATTAATTGACCATAGGTGCTTGGGTTTATTTCTGGGCTTCCTCTCCTGTTCCACTGATCTCCATGTTCATTTTTGTGCCAATATCCATGATTTTCATAGACTAGTTATCAATGACACAAATGACTAGAGATCCCAGGGAATTAAGACCAGGGGAAGAAACCAGCTGCTGGGTCCTTTTGAGGATGGAGATCACGTGACCCACACGAGGAAGCAGTTAGTTACTGCTTCCCCCCTAGCCTTCTGTATTACAGCATGGACACGTCCACCCAGTATTACCAGATACCTACATTTCCTTCAGAAGCTGAGAATCTGGGTTTTATATAAAACTTTATTGGTGTTTAAATGTTGACAACTAATTTTTTAAAATGTAAAAGTCCCAGCATATTTATTTATTTATTTATTTTTGTCTTTTTTGCTATTTCTTTGGGCCGCTCCCGCGGCATATGGAGGTTCCCAGGCTAGGGGCCGAATCGGAGCTGTAGCCACTGGCCTACGCCAGAGCCACAGCAATGCAGGATCCGAGCCACGTCTGCAACCTACACCACAGCTCACGGCAACGCCGGATTGTTAACCCACTGAGCAAGGGCAGGGACCGAACCCGCAACCTCATGGTTCCTAGTCGGATTCGTTAACCACTGCGCCACGACGGGAACTCCAGTCCCAGCATATTTAAATGTCTGGTGGCTGGATATGGTTCCCTCATGTGAATTTTCACTTATATTTCATTTTGCTCATGCATACTTAATTTTTTTTTAGTTCCCTCATATTTAATTTTGTCCAGTTTGATTAATATCTGCCTTGGTGTGTTTCTGCTTCTTAAAAATAATATCTTAAGGCTAGAACAAATCTTTTATTTCTTTATATATATTTTTTTCTACTGCACAGCATGGTGACCCAGTTACACTTACATGTACACATTCTTTTTTCTCACATTACGTGTTCCATCATAATTGACAGAGTTCCCAGTGCCACGGCTAATGAAATTTGAAAACCATGCACTGCCATAGAACAATCTGAGAAAAATATTAGGACCCATGGGTGTTGTGCCAATTACATTTCCATTTCTTTTCTTTTTCTTTTTTTTTTTTTTGTCTTTTTGCTATTTCTTGGGTTGCTCCCGCGGCATATGGAGGTTCCCAGGCTAGGGGTCGAATCGGAGCTGTGGCCACCGGCCTACGGCAGAGCCACAGCAACGCGGGATCCGAGCCACGTCTGCAACCTACACCACAGCTCATGGCAACGCCAGATCGTCAATCCACTGAGCAAGGGCAGGGACCAAACCCGCACTCTCATGGTTCCCAGTTGGATTCGTTAACCACTGCGCCACGACAGGAACTCCACATTTCCATTTCTTGACACCTATCACCATCATTTACATCTTTATTGTCTCTGGGTCTAATTTACATTTTATGGCAGCCAGATGGAAGGACAGTGGCTGAAACCATAGAAAACCGTAATCACTGGCCACCCTGGCAGACCCAAGCAAGCCAGCAAGCGGCGACCTTGTGGGAGTCCCACTGAAAGTGTCTTCCACGGAACGTCCCATGGGGAACGTTGCTTGAACAGAGACCTGAAGGATGAGGTTCCATCTAACCAAAGGCCAGGCAAAGAGCCTTCCACTCAGGGTGAACAAGCACAAAAACCCTAAGTTACCTACGGGGTATGCGTTTGGAGAACAGCAAACAAGAATAAATACTTGAAGGAGAATAACTGAAACTAACCCATGTGACTGGGACTGAAGGATCAAGGAATCACGCTTGCAGATCATGTGCTGTATCTGGAGATCTTCCCTAAAAGCAGTGAGACATCCTTGGGTACGCTGAAGCCAGGGACGGATGGTAATGGAGGCTGCCTGTGCCTCAGGTCATCACTCGCTGCTGCCTGTAGACTGGGCAGCGGCCATCAAGAGAGGCGGGGCCCGTGACGTTCTCAAGCAGAGCAAATACGTGCAGCCTTGTGCTGACAAGACGGGCAAGAAGAATGAGCCGGGGAAGTAGAAACCAAAGGCATGGGACGTTTTCTGTTGCCTACAGGGTGGCAGGATGTTGGCTCTCGGTGGAGGACTGTTCAGCCTTTTCCCAGATCCTAAGGAGCCGCAGGAAACTGCTGAATCTTAATGTCTCACGCAACTACTTGGCCCCAGGGGCACCCCTGCTGTGTAAGGTCCTGTGTCAGCCAGACTGTGCTCTGAGGGTCTTGGAGTAAGTGAAGGCGGGGTGAGTCCCACCAGAGGACCACGGAGACAGGTAGTGTGAACCCGGGCCGGCTGACAAGAAACCTACCCATTGCTGGAGGCTGCAGAGCAGAGAGTTTTAAAGTGTAGGCTCGGGAATCAGAAGGGTTTGCGTTCCACTTCTGGGTTTACGACGTACACATTCTCCTCTTGGGCAAGGTACTTAAACACTCTCGGCTTCACTTTGCTTCTCTGTAAACAGAGGAAGGGTGTGAATTCTGTCCTGCAGGTCTCAGGAGCACTGCAATGATACAGTGCACTACCAAGCACATACAGAGCCCACATTAAGTTTCTAAGGACGTCAGGCTGGATTAAAGCACTTAGCACAGACACCAGTACCTCTCAGGTCAAGAGCTTTTACCTGTTAAGAAGATGTGAGCTGCACTCTCAATTGTGGGTCCTGGGCAAGGATGCGGGCAGAGCAGGACGTCCACGGGAGCGCTGACCTCATTTAACACTGAGCACGCTTTTCCTGCAGGAACAGGATGAGGGAATCGACCAACCTAGAAGCACATTTGAGGGTACATGGAATTCACAGAGAAGAATGGATGAGTTAGTACCATACAGAGTCGGTGGATTATCTATTAATACAGTTCTGATATCTGCAGTTCATACGCATACATGTATAAAAAGGAAGTGGTGGGAAGATAAACATGCATGTGTGTGTACAGCGGGCTTTTGAACCACAGGGGTTTGAACTGCTCGGGCCAACTCATGTGGATTTTTGTTTTTCACAAACCTGTACGACAGACTACTGCAATCCATGGTTGGTTGAATCCGTGGATGTGGGGAGTGGATTGTAAATTATACTCAGATTTTCAACTCCACTGACTGTGAGTGCCTCTAGCCCTTGCATTGTTCAAGGGTCAGATGTCTTTTGTTTTCTTTTTCACAAATATCCCTGGAGGAGATATACAATGTATGATGAAGGTTGCCACAGGGAAATAGAACTGGAAGGCTGGGACACAGGGTGGCAGGGAAACCTTTTTTCTATTTATACTTTTGGGTTTTTTGGAGTTTGAGCTATGTGAAAGTAAGAGTATGCTAAGAATAAATCAAGAAAATCTGAGCCTATATGCTTCCAGCCAAAATGGAGAAACAGAGACTGGATTTAACCTCCTATCCCAAACAACCAAAAATAACTAAGGAAAACAGCGGTTTAAAACACCGGCTATCATGGCAATAGGACAGTGACTCCTGAGAGACAGGAAATAAGGTGAGACTTGTAACTGCCCCCATTGTCTACCTGGGGAGAGTTTCCAGGACACAGTCGAGGATGGGAAAACTTGGGAGGGACTTGGCAGACTCCTGGGTTGAGGAGAGGTTGGCTGAGGGTCTAGGGGACTTGCAGGAGGTCGCAGGATGGCGCACCAGAGGAGAGAAAACACCAGGAGTCTGAAGACTGTTCCCCTCAAATGTTCAGCAGAGGTCTGAACAGTACACGCACAAGAAAATGACCCGAGGCCAGGGAAAGAAGCACATGAAGGGACCAGGACGGTGTCTGGCATGCACACAAACCAGGGAACAGCGAAGAGCTCCTGTTCCGTAATTCATGAGGCCGTGGGGTCAAGTTCTCCCAATGCCTTCACCTTGGGAGGGGATAGAATTAGCCGTCAACTGAACACAACTCCAGTCCTGCCCCCAAAATGCTTGAAAGCATCCCCTGAAGAAGATCACACCATTTTCAAGCACCTTGACTGTGGCTCCCAGAACAAAGCTCAGGAATCCAGAAATGGAAGAATGATACAGAATTCTTTATTCTTAAAAATATGGCTTCTGTGCAGAAAACCCAGGAGACTCTATGGGGGGTAAAAAAAAGAGCACACATTGGAGGATAAAATTAAAAAACGCAAACTACTCAATAGGGACACAAGCCAGATCAGTGTCTGCATAATCTTGGATGGGACAGGATGGAGAATGACCAAGTGGCATGAGGGATCTTTTGTGGCTGATGGATAAGTCACCTAGCCTGATGGGGATGGTTTCATGGGTGCACACATAAACTGCACAATTTAAATGTACAACACGCTGTAAAAACACAGCATGCTGTATTTCAACTACACTTCAACCAAAAATAGAGAAACCAAAATGAGATATACAGAGAGTATGGCACGAAAGATGTTGGAAGAAGGCAACATGGAATCATTCCTGTGTTGAAATCAATATCTAGATAGGGAGACGTTCATACAATATTATATTACTATTAAGTGAGGTCTTACAAACACAAGCTAAACATCTTTAAGGAATGTATTTAATTTAAAATTTGGTGTGTATAACTGAATCACTTTGCTGTACAGCAGACATAACTACAGCACTGTAAATCAACTATACTTCAATAAAACTTTTTTTTAATGAAAGAAAAATTTAGCCCTTTAATCCTAAAAGTAAAATAACCTAAAGTGAAAGTATATTCCACTTAACAGTTACAATAGTTTGCACTTCCTTGATTCCTGAAAAGCAACACTTTTGCTAAGAAGCAAAATAACTTTTGGTTGTTTATGTTTGCCAAGGTCTTGTAAAGACAGACATGGTTTAAAAATAGCAAAATATTCAACTGATATGAAATGTTACAGAGTAACTGCTCAGTAAATCATGTTTTAGCATTATGATTTATTATTACACTGCCACTAAGGTAGGAAATAGTTTAATTATTGTTGATTTACAGTGTTGTACCAGTTTCTGCTGTACAGCAAAGTGACCCAGTCACACACATGTATCTTTTCCCTTTCTTATATTATCTTCCACGATGGTCTATCCCAAGAGACTGGACATAGTTCCCTGTGCTGGACAGCAGGACTTCATTGCTTATCCATTCTCAATGTCATAGTTTTCATCTACAAACCCCAAACTCCCCGTCCATCCCACTCCTCCCCCCCCGACTCCCTTGGCAACCATAAGTCCATGAGTGTGTTTCTGTTGATATATATATAAGTTCATTTGTGCCACATTTTAGATTCCACATATAAATGATATCATATGGTATTTGCCTTTCTCTTTATGACTGACTTCACTTCGTATGAAAATCTCTAGTGGCATCCATGTTGCTGGAAATGCCATTATTTCATTTTTAATGGCTGAGTAGTATTCCATTGTATATATGTACCACATCTTTATAATCCATTCACCTGCCAATATAAACAGTTTTTTAAAATTGAGGTTCACTTTATAACTGAAAAAATTTCTGTAGAGAAAGAGATCTTAATTTTGAAGTATAGTTTTTGTTAACTTTTTTCTTTTTTAAGTATAATTGATTTACAAGGTTGTGTTGGTTTCAGGTGTATTGCAAAGTGATTCAATTATATATGTGTGCATATAAATACATACACATATATGATCTATTTAATATGTTATAATACATATCAGTATAATAATTATATATATATGAGCATGTGAATGAAAGCTTTTTCAGATTCTTATCCCTTATAGATCATTACAGAATATTAAACTAGAGTATAGTTCCCTATGCTATACAGTAAGTCCTTGTTAGTTATCTATTTTATATACAGTAGTGTATATATGTTAATCCCAAACTCCTAATTTATCACCTACCACCCCTTTCCCCTTTGGTAACCATAAACTGGTTTTCCTTGTGTGTGTAATTTTTAACCATGAGAAAAAAGGCTTGTAAAACATTCGAATATAGGAGTTCTCATCACGGCTCAGCAGGTTAAGGATCCAACATAGTCTCCATAAAGATGCAAGTACGATCCCTAGCTTTTTCAGTGGGTTAAGGATCCAGCTTGCTGCAAGCAGTGGCATGGGGTGCAGGTGCAGCTCAGGTCCAGTGTTGCCATGGTTATAGCTTAGGCCAGTAGCTGCAACTCTGATTTGACACCTATCCTGGGAACTTCTATATGCCACAGGTGTGCTCCTAAAAAAAAAATCAGGATATAAAACTGTGGATCCTCCACAGTTTTCTTTTTTGTTTTTTTATATTCTAAGTATCATTTTATATTCTATATTCTAAGTATCATTTTATATTCTATATTCTAAGTACCATTTTATTTTTTAATTTTATTGCAATGTAGTTGACTACAATGTTGTGTTAATTTCAAGGGTACAGTAAAATCAGTTATACATATACACATACCCATTCCTTTTTAGATTCTTGCGTATAGTTTACCACATAGTACTGAGTAAATTTCCCTATACAGTAGGTCCCCATACCCATCTATTATATATACAGTAGTGTGTATACATCAATCCCAACTGCCTAACTTAATCCCCACCCCCAATAGTTCCACTTTAGTAAACATAGGTTTGTGGTGTTTTTCCTACTATTATAATTATTATTATTGAAGTATAGTTGATTTACAATGTTTCTTCAAATTCTATTGTACAGTAAAGTGACCCAATCACACACATTTCCCTGTGCTGTACAGTAGGGTCCCATTGCCCATTCACTCCAAGGATAACAGGTTGCATCCAAAAAAAGCCCCAAAATGCCCATCCATCCCACTCCCTCCACTCTCCCCGTGGAAACCCCAAGTCTGCTTTCCTAGGCCATGATCACTTTCTGATTTTTTTGGATAGGATCATCTGTTCCATATTTTAGATTCCACAAATACATGATATCATAAGGTATTCTTTTTAATTTCCCCAATGCATTATTTTTTTCTACTGTACAGCATAGTGACCCAGTTACACATACATGTATACATTCTATTTTCTCACATTATCATGCTCCATCACAAGTGACCAGACATAGTTCTCAGTGCTACACAGTAGGATCTCATTGCTAATCCATTCCAAAGGCAATAGTCTGCATCTGTGAACCCCAAGCTCCCCAACCACCCCACTCCCTCCCCCTCCCCCTTGGCAACCACAAGTCTATTCTCCAAGTCCATGCTTTTCTGTGGAAAGGTTCATTTGTACCTTATATTAGATTCCAGATATAAGTGATATCATATGGTATTTGTTTCTCTCTTTCTTATTTCACTCAGAATGAATCTCTAGTTCCATCCATGTGGCTGCAAATGGCATTATTTTGTTCTTTTTTATGGCTGAGTAGTATTCCACTGTGTATATATACCACATCATCTTAATCCAATCATCTGTTGATGGACATTTGGGTTGTTTCCATGTCTTGGCTATTATGAATGGTGCTGCATTGAACATGCAGGTATGTGTATTTTTTAAGGAAAGCTTTGTCTTTCTCTTTCTGACTCACTTCATTTAGTATGAGAGTCTCTACCTCACTCCATGTTGCTGCAAATGGCATTAGTTTGTCTTTTTATTGCTGAATAATATTCCATTGTATATATGTACCACATCTTCCTAATCCATTCATCTGTTGATGGACATTTAGGTTGTTTCTATGTTGTGCCTATTGGGAATTGTGCTGTGATGAATATGTGGGTGCATGTACGTTTTTCAATGAAAGTTTTGTTCAGATATATGCCCACGAGTGGGACTGCTGGGTCATGTGGTAGTTCTACATTTAGTCTTCTCAGGAACCTCCATATTGTTTTCCATAGTGATTGTACCAATTTACATTCCCACCAACAGTGGAGGTGGGTATGTTTTTCACTGCAACCTCTCCAGCATTTGTTATTTGTAGACTTACTAATGATGGCCATTCTGAGGAAGTACCTAACGGTAGTTTTGATTTGCATTTCTCTAATAATTAGTGATAGCATTTTTTTCATATGCCTGTTGGCCATCCAAACGTCTTCTTTAGAGAAATGTCTATTTAGGTCTTTTGCCCATTTTTCAATTGGGTTGTTTGTTTTTTGTTGTTGTTGAGTTGCATGAGTTGCTTGTCTATTTTGGAGATTAGGCCCATGTCTGTTGCATTGTTTACAAAGATTTTCTCACATTCTGTGGGTTCTTTTCATTTTTTTTTAATGGTTTCCTTTGCTGTGCAAAAGCTTTTGAGTTTGATGAGGTCTCACTGGTTTATTTTTGTCTATATTGTCATTATTCTAGGAGGTGGATCCAACACGACCTTGCTGTGATTTATGTCAAAGAGCCTTCTGCCTATGTTTTCCTCTAGGAGTTTTAGAGCGTCTGGCCTTATATTTAGGCCTTTGATCCATTTTGTGTTTATTTTTGTATATGGTGTGAAAGAGTGTTCTACTTTCATTCTTTTACATGTAGCTGTAGAGTTTTCCCAGCACCATTTATTGAAGAGACTATCTTTCTTCCACTGTATGTTCTGTCCTCCTTTGTCATAGATCAGTTGCCTATAGGTACTTGGGTTTATATCTGGGCTGTCTATCCTGTTCCATTGGTCTATAGTTCTGTTTCTGTGCCAGTATCATACTGTTTAAATGAATGTAGCTTTGTAGTATTATCTCAAGTCAGGAAGATTGATTACTCCATTTTCATTTTTATTTTGCAATATTGCTTTGGCTATTCAGGATCTCTTGAGTTTTCAAATTTTAAAATTTTCTGTTCTGGGAAGTTCCTGTTGTGGTTCAGTGGTAACGAGCTGGATGAGATTCCATGAGGATATGGGTCTGATCCCTGGCCTTGCTCAGTGGGTTAAAGTATCTGGTGTTTGCCATAAGCTGTGGTATAGGTCATAGATACAGCTCAGATGTGGTATTGCTTTGGCTGTGGAGTAGGCCAGCAGCAGCAGCTCCAATTCAACTCCTAGCCTGAGAACTTCCATATGACATGGGTGCAGCCCTAAAAAGGGGGGGGGGATTCTGTTCTAGTTCTGTGAAGAATGTCTTTGGTAATTTGATAGGGATTCCACTGAATCTGTAGATTGCCTTGGGTGGTATAATCATTTTGACAGTATTTATTCTTCTCATCCAAGAGTATGGTATGTCTTTCCAGCTGTTTGTGTTGTCTTTGATTGCTTTCAGCAACATTTTATAGTTTTCAGAGTATAGTTCTTTTGTCTCTTTAGGTAGGTTTATTACTAGGTATTTGATTCTTTTTGATGTGATTATAAATGGGATGGTTTCTCTGCTTTCTCTTTCTGATCTTTTATTAGTAGTATATACAAATGCAATTGATTTCTGTGTATTATATGTTGTATCATACAACTTTACCAAATTGATTGATGAGTTCTGACAGTTTTCTGGTCCTGTCTTTAGAGTTTTCTAAGTAGAGTATCATGTCACCTGCAAACTGTGATAGTTTTACTGCTTCTTTTCCAGTTTGGATTCCTTTTATTTCTTTTTCTTCCCTGACTGCCACGACTAGAACTTCCAAAACTATGTTGAGTAATGGTGGTGAAAGTGGACGTTTTGTCTTGTTCCTGATCTTAGTGGAAAGGTTTTCAATTTTTCTCCATTGAGAATGATGTTATCTGTGGGTTTTTCACATATGGTTTTTATTATGTTGAGGTAGGTTCCCTCTATGCAGATTCTCTGGAAAGTTTTTATCAGAAACGTGTGCTGAATTTTGCCAAAAGCATTTTCTTCATCTATTGAGATGATCATATGGTTTTTATTCTTCATTTGGTTGATGCAGTATATCACATTTATAGATCTGCAGATATTGAAGAATCCTTGCATCCCTGGGATAAATCCTACTTCATTTATGATCCTTTTGGACTTGCTTGCTAGTATTTTGTTGAGGACTTATGCATCTATGTTCAGTGATATTGGTCTGGAATTTCCTTTTTTGGGGGTTGTCCTTGTCCAGTTTTGGTATCAGGGTGATGGTGGTCTTGTAGAATGAGCTTGGGAGTGTTTCTTCCTGTGCTATTTTTGAAAGAGTTTCAGAAGAGATTCTGCTCTGAATGTTCGATAGAATTCACCTGCGAAGCCATCAGGTCCTGGAATTTTGTTTTTTTGGAAGGTTTTTAACCACATTTTCAATTTTTGTGCTTGTGATTGGTTTGTTCATATTTTCAATTTCTTCCTGGTTCAGTCTTGGTAGGTTGTACTTTGTAAGAATTGGTCCATTTCTTCTATGTTGTCCATTTTAATGGCATCTAGTTGCTTATAGCCATCTCTTGGGATTCTTTGCATTCCTGTGGAGTGAGTTTTGATTTCTCCTTTTTCATTTCTAGTTTTATTGATTTGAGCTTTCTCCCTTTTTTCTTGATGAATCTGGCTAAAGGTTTATCAATTTTGTTGATCTTTTCAAAGAACCAAGTTTTGGTTTCACTGATCTTCTCTATTGTTTTCTTTGTCTCTATTTCATTTATTTCTGCTCTGATCTTAAGCCATGATAAATTTTTAAAAGTTGAAATTATCCAATGCATTTTCTCTGACCACAATGCTAAGAGACTAGAAATAAACTACAAGAAATAAACATCAAATTATACAAAGTCATGGAAGCTAAACAATATGCTACTGAACAACCAATGGATCACTGAGGAAATCAAAGAGGAAATCAAAAGATACTTAGACACAAATGACAATGAAGATACAACAACCCCAACCTATCGGACATAGCAAAAGCAGTTCTGAGAGGAGAGTTTATAGCAATAAAATCCTACCTCAAGAAAGAAGAAAAAGCTCAAATAAACAACCTAACCTTACATCTAAAACAATCAAAGAACAGACAAAGCCTAAAATTAGTAGATGGTTTTGAAATCTTGAGTCTGTTTGTTTTGTAAGTTCTATTGCATATTTCTATTAGATTCCAAATATTTGTGGTCTTTACCTTTCTCTGTCTGACTTGTTTCACTTAGTATGATAATCTCTGGGTCTATCCATGTTGCCGCGAATGGCATTATATCATGCTTTTTCGTGGCTGCATAGTATTCTGCTGCACCATGTTTTCCTTATCTAGTCTTCTGCTGATGAACACTTATGTTGCTTCTGTGTCTTGGCAATTATAAATATTTCTACCATGAGTATGGGGGGGGGTGGATGTACCCTTTTCAAACTATGGTTTTCTCCAGATAGATGCCCAGGAGTGCGATTGCTGGATCATTGGTAGTTTTTTATTTAGTTTTGTGAGGAATCGTCATACTGTTTTTTGCACAGTGGTTTCACAAGATTACATTCCCACCAACAGGGTAATAGGTTTCCCTTTTCTCCACACCCTCTCCAGCATTTATAGTGTGCAAACTTTTTGATAATGTCCATTTTAACTTGTATAAGATGATATCTCATTGTAGTTTTGATTTGCATTTCTCTAATAATTAGTGATGGCAAGCATCTGTTTATGTACTTTTTGGCCATCTGTTTGTTCTCTTGGCAGGAATGTCTGTTTAGATCTTATGACCATTTTTAATTGGGTTGCTTATTTTTTGATATAAAGCTGTATGACATGTTTGTACATTTTAGAGATTAATCCCTTGCCAGTCGCTTCATTTGCAAAGACCTTTTCCCCATTTGCAAAATTGTTATTTCATTGTGTTAATGGTTTCCTTTGCTGTGCAAAAGCTTTTCAATTTAATTAGATCCCATTGGTTTACTTTTATTTCTATTTTCATTACTCTAGGAGGTAGTTCAAAAAAGATGTTGCTGCAATTTATGTCAAGAGCATTCTGCCTATGTTTTCCTCTAGGAATTTTATAGTATCTGAACCTTTAATCCATTTTGAGTTTATTTTGTGTATGGTTTTAGAGAGCGTTCTGATTTCCTTCTTTTACAATTAGCTGTCTGGTTTTCCCAGCACTACTTATTGAAGAGACTGTCTTTTCCCCGTTGTACAGCCTTGCCTCCTTTTTCAGAGATTAACTGGCCATAGGTGCATGAATTTCTTTCTGTGCTTTCTATCCTGTTCCACTGGTCTATATGTCTGTTTTTGTGCCGATATCTGTGATTTTTCTGTACTCGTTATCACAGACACAAATGCCTAGTGGTGCCAAAGAATTAAGACCGATGAGCTGCTGGGCCCTGCTGAGGATGGAGGTCATGTGACCCACCCGTAGGAAGCAGCTACTGCCTCCCGCCCAGCCCTCTGTATCACAACATGGAAATGTCCACCCAGTAATGTCAGGTACCCAAATCTTCTGCAGAAGCTGAAGATACGGATTTTACATAAAACCTTATTGGACATTTGTGTAACTGGGTCACCATATCGTACAGTAGAAATTTGACAGAACACTGTAAACCAGCTATAATGGAAAAAAAAAATTAAAATCATTTTAAAAAAACTTTATTGGTGTTTAAAATGGTGGCAACTAATTTTTTAAAATGTAAAAGTCCCAGCAGATTTAAGTGACCGTTGGCCATATGTGGCTCCCTCGTCACCAGGTTGGAACCTCCGCTTTACTCTTTATACCTCACAATTTTTCCAAAGTAAATATGCATCCCTTTGAAAGCCCTGAGTTTATGATTTTACAGAATATCTGAATTGAAAAAGTTGAAGAGGGTTTTTAAGGCCATCCAATGCACTTCGCCAATCCATGAAGAAGCAATTTTGGAAGGTAAATGCCTTGTCCAAAAATGGCAGCAGATAAAGAATTGGAACCAAACTTTTCTAAGTTCTCTTAGAGAATTTGATGTGCCATAGTCTTCCTTCTGCATGACTTTGTCAGATTTATTTTCTAATACCTCTATGAGGTGAGTAAAAAGACACAGGGATTTATTTTCAGACAGGCTAGAAGTTCGTGGTCTCATGTGGGGATTTCCTGAGTGTGGGTTTACAGGAATACTATCTGTACTGTGGAGTTACATGAAGCTCTCTGTAATATTTCCCTTTTCTCCCATATTTTGTCCCCACAGTTTAGGTCACTGCTACCTCGATCAACACTGCTGGACAAACCTCTATGAAGTTCTTCTGTGTAACAAAAGCTTGATCCATCTGGACCTCACATCAAATATCCTGAAAGATGAAAAACTGAAGCTTCTCTGTGAGGCATTGAAAGAGCCAGGTTGCCACCTGCAGTCACTGTGGTAGGTGTCCTTGAGGCTCACTTTGCAGGGGCTTGGACTGCTGAGAAGTCACTTAGAGTTGAGGAAAGCCACAGTGTCTGTGCTTCAGAATGTGAGGGTTGAAGAATACAGTTGACCCTGGAACAATACACTGTAAGTTAATTTGTCCAGAAGGTATAATCTGCCTTCTGTATCTGCAGATTCAACCAGCCATGGCCCATGAGTGCAGTAGTATTTAATGTTGAAAAATATCCACATGCAGTTCAAACCCACATTGTTTGTATTGTTTCAGATTCTTGCACAGACTTTCAGGTGACCAAATCTGTACCTTGACTCCTGTGCCACAGATCTGATAAGTTGTAAAGGGTTCATTCAACAGAGTATTTATGCATAAGGGCTGAGAGAGAAAGAGGGGAATTATGACTGGGGCCAAAGGGATGGCTTAATGGTTGGAGGTTTGGCATGTATCCTGCAAGTTGGACAAGTTTCGCCAGGTGGAAAAGGAGAACTGAAATTCCAGATACAAAGTTTAAACAAGGGGACGAGAGACTTGATAATATATGTGGGAACTAACACAGATAATCAAAGGGATGCATTAGGAAGGAATAAGGGCACTAAAAGAGTAATGGGAAAGGAGATAATGAAAAAACCTAATTTTAGGCCATAAAAGTGATAAACATTTGGGTAACCTTGTGGTAGTGGTGGTGTTTTGGAGTTACCAGTTAGGATAGCATTTCACCATCAAATGTCTCTTTCCTGCAAATCAAGAGGCTCTGGGGGATCAGGCAGAATTATTTTACCTAATCCACCAAGAAATCTCAGAGTTTAGAACTTTGTATTCCTTGCATGGAGAACGTTAAATAATGTGAGAAAAGAGCAAGATATATTCTTGACCTCATAACACTGGGTTAGGTTATCTGGCTCAGTCCTTAAGCCAAAAGCTGGTCTGATAAAATATCAGATAAGTTTTTTAATATTAAAAGCTTATGGAAGCTGAGCCAGAAGTAGTCTATGAAGTAGACTATATGTAGACCATGTGAAGTTGGCCAAAAATCCTTGAGAAAAGAGGTTTTAAAAAAACCCTGAAACTAGCCCTAACTCTAGACACCTGGAGTGCACACCCTATCTGGGAGGTAGATAATAGGATAACAGGATAACTGGCCTCAACTTATTCATAAGTTGATCTTTCAAGGTCATTAAACATGGCATGATTAAAATAAGACAAGGACTAGTGAGCAAGAACAAACCAAAACAAACACACAGCAGACTTCAAATTAAAGTGACAAGACTTATATGCAAAATAAATTACATTCACTAAGTTTTAAGAAAAACAGCATGTTTAAATATCTTAGAGAAAAGGAACCATAAAATAAAATCGGTAAATTGAGGGAAAGCATGAAACTGAGGAACTAGAAATTATAAACACAAGATCAAAAACTTGATGCGTTGAACAGCAGACTAGACATAAAGAGAAAACTGGTAAGATAGAAGGCAGATCACAACCCTCCAGAAGGCAGCATGAAGTGAGAAAAGATGTAAAATAGAGAAGAGAGACTGTGAGACCTATAGAATAGAAGATGTTCTAACACATGTAGTGAGAATCCCAGAAAGAGAAGATATTTTAAGAAGTAATGGCTAAAGGAGTTCCTGTTGTGGCACAGTGGTTAACGAATCTGACTAGGAACCATGAGGTTGCGGGTTAGATCCCTGCCCTTGCTCAGTGGGTTAACGATCCGGCGTTGCCGTGAGCTGTGGTGTAGGTTGCAGACGTGGCTCGGATCTCACGTTGCTGTGGCTCTGGCATAGGCCGATGGCTACAGCTCTGATTCAACCCCTAGCCTGGGAACCTCCATATGCCGCGGGAGCGGCCCAAGAAATAGCAAAAAGACAAAAAAAAAAGTAATGGCTAAAACCTTTCCATAACTGATGAAAGATTCCAACTCACAAGTTAAACCATCTTTATTTGCCCCTAGTTTGACATAATGGAGAAACTTCAGATCACCAGATATACAGATAAGGATCTTAAGACATCTATGATGGTGTTGAGGTTTGTAAGAAAGCCATAGGTCTAAAGAAAGGACAGGAAGAGTTGACTGAAGTGTAACAGCAGAGCCCAGAAGGCAGTGCAATGAGATTTCCTATATGCTGGGGAGAAATGGCCAACTTAAGTTTTAGAACCAACCAAAATCATGAGGAATGAGGACAAACATATTTTCTAAAGAATAAATACTAAGTTTCCCATCATCAGATCACTCAAGGCAATTCTAAAGAACATCTCTCAAACAGAAATAAACAATTCTAGATGGAAAAGATACAGAGCAAAGAGAATGGTTAATTTGTACATAAATCTATACAAAATATGGACTGCTTACAAGAAGAATATAGTTGTTATTTAAAAGATAAGGAAAATATAAAATGCATGATAGCAATAACAGAGTATAAGTTGATGTCCTAAGTACAGAAGGAGGGTTAAATTGTTGATTAACTTGAAATGTTGATGGGTTAATTGTAGATATAGAAACTTCCACTACAAACATTAGAAGAAGAAAATTGAATGGTATCCCTAACTCCCAAATTGGCAGAAGATGGAATGATTAAAAAATACATACCCTAGTTCAAAAGAAAGCAAGAGAGAAAAATCAAGAAGCAGATATATAAACATAAACTCAATAAGATTTAAAAATCAAAAATATCAGTAATTGTATAAAATATAAAA
The DNA here is from genome assembly GCF_016906955.1 of Phacochoerus africanus. NCBI lineage: Eukaryota > Metazoa > Chordata > Mammalia > Artiodactyla > Suidae > Phacochoerus > Phacochoerus africanus. The sequence continues at coordinate 59,963,524 of NC_062551.1, forward strand.
ATATCAAGAATTTCAACTATCCCACTCCTGGGCATCTACCCAGAGAAAACCAGGACTCACAAAGACACATGTACTCCAATGTTCATTGCAGCACTATTTACAATAGCCAAGACATGGAAACAACCTAAATGTCCATCGACAGAGGATTAGATCCAGAAGATGTGGTCTATATACACAATGGAATATTACTCAGCCATTAAAAGGAAAGAAATACCAGCATTTTTTGCAACATGGATGGACCTAGAAACTATCATGCTAAGTGAAGTCAGCCATACAATGAGACACCAACACCAAATGCTTTCACTGACATGTGGAATCTGAAAAAAGGACAGACTGAATTTCTTTGCAGAACAGATGCTGACTCACAGACTTTGAAAAACTTATGGTCTCCGGAGGAGACAGTTTTGGGGGTGGGGGGATGTGCCTGGGCTGTGGGATGGAAATCCTGTAAAACTGGATTGTTATGATTGTTATACAACTACAGATGTGATAAATTCTTTAGAGGAATTTAAAAGAAAAGAATTTCAACTAAGACAAACATTATCATTCTGGGTTATTTTTTTAATTGTTTATAAATGACACATTAACACGTAAGAGGTACAACACTACAAATGGAGTAAATGGCACTGAAATGTTCACTTTAAATGATTCATTCTGTCAGGTAAATTGCCCCTCAATATAAAAATGAGATGAGGTGAGAGTGAAAGGTTGGAAAAGGTTTACAATGCAAATATTAACAAAAAAGAAAGTTTATGCAGCAACATTACTCAGACAAAATAGTTTGAGGCCAAAAGTACTGTTGACGCATTATTTTCATTATACTATTTAAGTTGTCATCTTACTCAACAGAACTCTAATTCCCATGAGGCGAGTGGAATTACACTTGACCCTTGAACAATGTGGAGGTTACGGCGACCAATCCTCTACATGGTCAAAAATCCACTTACATTTGGCCCTTTGCACCTCTGCTTCCACTGTAATTATCCAGACTCAACCAACCTCAGACCGTGTGGAACTGCCACACAAATGTATTGAAAGAAATCTGCATATACGTGGACCTGTGCAGTTCCAGCTCGTGTTGCTCAAGGGCCACCTGTACTCCCAAGACAACATCCACGTATCAAAGAAGACACAGAGTGGAAATCGGAAGAATGCTGAAATGAAAAACAACATACTTCACCACGAACTCAAGGGATCAAGGTGAAGCCCATACAGATATTAGAAAACAGAGGCTGAAGAAGAACGGGCTGAGTATCAATCTTAAAAAATGATAAATGATAAAATAAGCCCAGAGAAAGATGAGAGAAAATAAAAATGAGGAGTTCCCATCATGGTGCAGTGGAAACGAATCCCCCTGGGAACCACGAGGTTGCGGGTTTCATCCCTGGCCTTGCTCTGTGGGTTGAGGATCCAGCGTTGCCATGAGCTGTGGTGTCGGTCACAGAGGCGGCTCAGATCCCACATTGCTGTGGTTGTGGTGGAGGCCAGCAGGTGTGGCTCTGATTCGACTCCTAGCCCAGGAACTTCCACATGCTGCGGGCACAGCCCTAAAAAGCAAAATAAATAAATAAATTAAATTAAAATTAAAATGAGAGCAGAAATTAATGAACCAAAACAAGCATATGCTAGAAAAGGCACCAAAGCCTGAAATCAGATTCTTTACAAACACTGAGAACTATGTTCATCGGTGCTGCCGAAAGATCAATACGGGCGACAAGAGTGTATTGTGCAACGTGGGAATATAGCCAGTACTTTGCAGTAACTGCAAATGGAATATAACCTTTAAAACTGTATAAAAACTTTTCTGAATACCACATCAGAAAAGACTCAGACAAGCCACATATGGAATGGGAAGCTTTCTAGCAGCTACATTCTCTAGAACTTAAAACAAATATGTGAAATTAATATTAAAATTTATATCAAATATCATTTCAACATGTAATTAATATAAAAATTGGTAAGGAGATATTTTACACTTTTGTACTCTTTAAAATCTGGTGTGTATTTTAAACTATAATGGATCTTGATTCAGACAGGCTACTTTTTTTTTGGCCAACCCAAAAAAAACGGCACACGGAGTTCCCAGGGCAGGGATCAGATCTGAGCTGCATTTGCAACCTATGCTGCAGCTGTGGCAATGCCCGGCCTGGGATCAAACCTGTGTCCCAGCACTCAAGATGCCACCAATCCCTTTGTGCCACAGCAGGAACTTCAAGACAAGCTACATTTCCATGTCATGTCACATGGCACTGAAGGCTATGACAGTGAAGAGCATAGTTCCATATCAAGAGTGGGAAAAGAAATATTACTACAGATGCTATACATACTAAAAAGACAATATTATAAGCAACTTTATACAATAAACCTAAAAATGGAGATTTTTTTCAGAACTCGATAAGCTTTTAAACTAATGTCTTATCCAAACATAAGAAGAATGAAAACTAATTCTAAATCATTAAGAAATTAAATCAGTAGTCAAAGAGTTTTACTTAAAAAATCCAAAGCTTGGAAGTCTTCATCAATGATGGCTACCAGGCAGTCAAGGAAGGAATAATTTGTCTTACACAAATTCTTTCAAGATGGGAAGGATAAGAGAGACACTTCACCATCTTTTGAAGCTAGTATAATTTTAGTACCAGAAAACAATAAGAATAATTTTAGAAAGAATTAGTACAGGCCAGTGTCAGTCATGAATTTTTTTTTAAACACTGAACAGTTTTTATAAGCAAGCAGAATCCAGAAACGTATCTTTAAAAATAAATATAATGACCAGGTTGGGGCAGTTAATCCTAAGAATAAGACGTTGCTTCAGAATGTAAAAGATCAATGTAATTCCCCATACCAAATGATTAAAAATAAAACTGCAATCATCTAAAATACAGAAAAAAAGCTCTGAACTAAAACACAATATCCATTTACTGTACTAACTATTGGAAACTTAATATTTGGGAACTTCTTTGAACTAATAAGAAATATGTTCAAAAGCTCTAAAGCACACATTTATTTAATGATGAGGTGATAAACGCTTTCTCTTCTGTGTCAAGAAAAAGATAAGACTGCTGGCTGTAATCACTTCTAACCTGCACTGTCCAATAAATCTTAGCAAAAGCAGTAAAGCTAGAGAAAATATAAAGCAAGTAATGCTTAAAAATATACAAAGGAAAAACTGAAATCTAATTATAAGCAATGCACACAGAAGTAGTTTTTAATCTGTAGCTAAATTAGCAGAATTGAGTCTAAGTTTCCCTTGAACAAAATACAAAAAAAAAATATTTCTGACAGGCCAACAAGAAACAGTAAATTAATAAAATCAAAATACCACTCACAGTAGCATCAAAAAGAACTTGGAAAAATAAAAAGATTAAAAAATAAATGACCTAGGAATAAATCTAATACAATAGGTATTGCATATTTGTAGTAAATACCATCCAATGACAGTAGAATACAGGAAAAACGAGAGCCATGCCGTGTTCAAGAACCGAAATCCTTGTCATCAAAAGGCACTTCTCCACACACTGATTTTCATTTTAGGGAAATCTCAATTTAAAGGAAACACTTTGTTGCTGTCGCACTGGAAAAGCAGATTTCAAAATGTTACGGAATTTGCAAAGGGTTAGGAATACCTAAGAAACACCTGAGAATAAAAGGTGGGAGGGGGGCTTTAAAAATGCGAAGAGATTCTTAAGGTATAGAAGTTGAAAGCCATGTAGAAAGAGACCAGAGTCACAGAAGAGTGAGCCTACCTGCAGAAGTCTGCTCTGACCTGCATGGGGGCCGTTGTACACAGACGCAGGGAGAAGAGAGACCTTCGGCAAACATACAAAGACGGTGACAACTGGTCCCTTTAGGGGACAGACGCGAAGAGCACTTTGCCACCTTTCTTTTCCTGCTATCACACAACACGGTAGTAACGCTTGAGGGTGGTACCACTACTGTTTTCTTGCAGGATTTTAAAATGTCTCATCACAGCCGCCGGCTGTCGAGAACTTGCCTCCGTGCTCCCTGTCAATCCGAACCTGAGAAATCTGCAACTCGGGTACAATGACATAGAAGATGCTGGCGTGAAGCTGCTGTGCGAAGGTCTGACACATCCCAGCTGTCGCTTAGAGATACTTGGGTGGGTATCCTATCCTCAGAGCCATGGCTGTGTCTTCCTGGGTGGCAAAAGGTGGCGGGTTGGGGACAGAAAGAGATGGGGAAATGAAAGCCCCACCAGAGACACACGGCCCTTAGCTGTCAGGGCGTAACAGGCCACTGCAAACGGTAAAAGCTTACATCGGTGAGCAGGTGCCATGGGGGCTGGCTCTGCAGGTCTGAGCCGAGCAGCTGGTTGCAGGAATCTCTGAATACCTGGTTCATCTGGGAGCCCTAGCTACCACATCTGGAGGTTGGCTGGCTCTCTGAGAACTGAGAAAAACAAGGTTGACTGGACTACACGACTCTCACATCTACCTGGTTAGCCTGGGCACTTGCGTCTGTTTGCTAGGGCTGGCTTAACCAAGGACCTCAGATTGGGAGCTTAAACAGCTCTTTCTTCACAGTCCGGGAGGCTAGAATTCTGAGATCAAGCCATTGGCAGTGCTGGTTCCTTCCAAGGCCCCTCACCTTGTGCAGACACCCGTCGTCTCCGAGTCCTCACATGTCTTCCCTCTCTGGGTCCAACTGTCTCTTCTTAGAAGGGCACCAGTCATATAAGGTTAGGGCCCCATCCCAATGACCTCCTTTTAGCTTCATGTGCTCTGTAAAGATCTCATCTCCAAATATGCGCACCGTTGGATGTGCTGAGGTTAGGGTTTCAGCATGAATTTGTGGAGGGCGTGGTCCGCCTATAACGACATCTCAGGGGTTTGAGAGAGCAAGAAACATTGATGGTGTTGGCTCCGAACTCACACAATTGGTTCCCACCCTGTCCTGTCGCCACAGCCGGGCACAAGTCCAGCCCAGACGTGGGGTGGGGAACAGACCTGAGCCCTCAGTGTAACGAGCTGCAGAGTCACGATGCTGCGAGTCCAGAGGGGACGGGCCATTGTGGCTATCTGTACCGTCTGCCACAGAGCAGTCATCCGACGTCGTAACATGGTCTGCAAGATGCTGTCCTCAGGGGCTCTGGGGTGAGCCCTGGCTAACAGGCCAGCTCATGGTCCACCCCTGTGCCATCCTCTTCACCCCAGGATGAAGCACTTCTAACCAAGTGTCTTCTTCTGCAGGCTGGGTGAGTGCAAGCTAACCAGCGCCTGCTGCCAGGATATCTCTTCTGTCCTTACCAGCAGCAAAACTCTGAGGATTTTGAATCTGGGTAGAAATGCCTTGGACCTCAGTGGGGTGGTGGTGCTTTGCGAGGCCCTGAGGCACCCTGAGTGCACCCTGCAGGTTCTCAGGTGAGTAGGCAACTGCTTCCCTGGGGGAAGGGGGCAGTCCTGGGGCTGAGGAAGGGTTGACTGGGGCTGAGGTGTGGAAATGCCACAGTGTAACCTCACTACGTTCAAGATGCAAATGTCTCGGGACATGAAGCCATCACGCGGCACAGTGACTGACCAGGGAATGGTGAGTCAGGTCCCTGCAGTGGTGGCACTGGTACTATTATAATTCAAATGATGACATAATTATAATACATAAACGTATATAACGATGAAGATAGATGATTTTTTTTTCACAGAACTAGAACAAAATCTATTTTTCATTTTTTTATTACTCAAATGAATTTATCACATCTGTAGTTGTATAACGATCATAACAATCTAATTTCACAGGATTTCCATCCCACAGCCCAAACACATCCCCCACCCCCCAAACTGCCTCCTCCAGAGACCATAAGTTTTTCAATGTCTGTGAGTCAGCATCTGTTCTGCAAAGAAGTTCAGTCTGTCCTTTTTTCAGATTCCACATGTCAGTGAAAGCATTTGATGTTGGTGTCTCATTGTATGGCTGACTTCACTTAGCATGATAGTTTCTAGGTCCATCCATGTTGCAAAAAATGCTGGTATTTCTTTCCTTTTAATGGCTGAGTAATATTCCATTGTGTATATAGACCACATCTTCTGGATCCAATCCTCTGTCGATGGACATTTAGGTTGTTTCCATGTCTTGGCTATTGTAAATAGTGCTGCAATGAACATTGGAGTACATGTGTCTTTGCGAGTCCTGGTTTTCTCTGGATAGATGCCCAGGAGTGGGATTGCTGGATCAAATGGTAGTTCTATGTTGAGTTTTCTGAGGAATCTCCATACTGCTTTCCACAGTGGTTGCACCAATTTACAATCCCACCAACAGTGTACTAGGGTTCCTTTTTCTCCACACCCTCTCCAGCACTTATTGTTTGTAGACTTTTGGATGATGGTCATTCTGGCTGGTGTAAGGTGGTACCTCATCGTGGTTTTGATTTGCATTTCTCTAAGAATGAGTGACGCTAAACATCTTTTCATGTGTTTCTCGGCCATCTGTATGTCTTTTTTGGAGAACTGTCTGTTTAGATCTTCCGCCCATTTTTTGATGGGGTTGTTTTTTTGGTATGGAGCTGCAGAAGTTGTTTATAAATTTTGGAGATGAATCCCTTATCAGTTGATTCACTTGCAAAGATTTTCTCCCATTCTGTGGGTTGTCTTTTTGTGTTGTTTAGGGTTTCCTTTGCTGTGCAGAAACTTTGAAGTTTGAATAGATCCCGTTTGTTTATTTTTCTTTTTATTGTCAATACTCTGATAGGTGGATCTGAGAAGATGTTGCTGTCGTTTATGTCAGAGTGTGATTGTTATATTTAATATAGTCTGTACTTATATTAAAGCTTATTACATATTAAAATAAAAATTTGAATCAATGAAATGGGAAGAAAAAATTTAAATAGATTATAATTGGACTCATAATCATAGATATATTATATAATTACTATGATGATTATATATTTATATATTATATAATTATTTTATGATTATATATTTATATATTATATAATTATTTTGTGATTATATATAATTATATAAAATCCAATGAACTATTTATAAAAGAAAATACATAATGTGTCATTTCTATAATTATAGGCTTATTTAATTTGAATCTATAATTATATATAATTTGTACTTTAATTATATGTACATGTTTTATATATATTATATAACTTGTAATATATGTGTATGATTATACATATATTTTTATTTAAAGTTCTAAATATACTATATAATTATGAATATAATTATAATGAAATTTATATGTATTATCAGCTAAATATTTTATTAATTATAGTAAAAGTTAATATGTATTTTATCAGATAATATTATTTTACTAGATAATCCTTAGCATCTCCACCTCTCATTCATCCCCCAACCCCGCCCTTCTTCAACTGCTGTCAGGTAACGAGCAGCCATAGGTACTTACCAGGCTGCAATTGGTATAACTCCTGTGCTAAGAACGTCACCCTTTCCGTCCAGTGAAGATACAGGTCCATCTCTTTAACGTCCATCCTAGTAAATGGACATCTAGACATTTCCAGGCCTGGCACGACTTCATCCTCATTGCACTGATGCTAGATTCCAAACACAGCATGCAGCTCAGACCTCGATGGTCTGGTATTTCCTGAGTCACGGGAGCCAGTGGTGGAATCCTGGCTTGATCCCGAGACAAGGCATTTATCACCTCTGGTTGTCTGTCTTCTACCTGCAGACAATAGGGGAAATCATTCAACTTCGTAATTATGACAACATAAATTAGATAGTGTGACAATGATGAAACCCAGTACAGGAGTGCCCATCTCCCCATACCCTCCCTGACTGTGGGCAGTCTCACAAAAACCTGTTAGGATGAACGGTTGCGTGAAGGAGACTCCTTCACTCCAACAATAAGAGGAAGCTCCTTAGGTGGCTTCATTTGTGCCATATGTTATTTTTTAAATTTTTATTAGGGTACAGTTGATTTACAATGTCGAGTCAACTTCTGATGCAGGCAAAATGACCCAATTTATATATATATATACACACACACACACACACACACACTCTTTTTCTTTTATATCTTCCATTATAGTCTATCCCAAGTAACTGGATAAAGTCACTGCCATATTTTAGATTCCACATGTAAGTGATATCACATGGTGTTTGTCTTTCTCTTTCTGATTTATTTCACTTAGTATGAACCTGTCCACACAACAGAATGGACTCAAAGACATGGAGAACAGGCTTGTGATTGCCAAGGAGAAGCAGGGAGGGAGGGGATGGATGGGGAGTTTGGAGTTGGTACATACAAACTATTATATTTAGAATGGATAAGCAGTGAGGTCCTACTGAATAGGATAGGGAACTATATCCAGTCTCTTGGGTGGAAAAGTGACAAAAGACAGGATAAGAATGTATATATATATGTATGACTGTGTCACTATGCTGTACAGCAGAAACTGGCACAATGTTGCAAATCAACGATACATTATTTTTAAAGATCTACATAAATACACTTAGGACCGTTGCACATAAGCAGATACCAAGATAAATGAGACATTGATACCCACAGAAAAACCAAGACCCAATAATCTGAACCCTCCTGTTTAACTCAAAGCCACAACAGGAACTCATGTGTAGGTGCAGGGACTCTAGAGCCAAACTGCTGGGATCTGTGCCTGGCTCTTTCCCTGGATGGCTGTGTGACCTTGGGCCTGGCTGTGTGACCTTGGGCCAACTCTCACCTTGCTTACCTTCCGTATCTTCATGACAAGCCAGGTCAAGAACGGTCCCCATAAGGTTACTGTGAAATTTTAATGAGCCGTGTCACTTTGCTGTACAGCAGAAATTGGCACAACACTGTAAATCAGCTCTATTTTTAACAGAGAGAAAAAACATTAAAAATAAACATAGCTTTGGTTTTTCTCATGAGCGTCCACAGACTTCCTGTCCCAAACCCTGACGTTTGGGTGGAATTAGGGCTTTGTAGCAGAACATTTGTCCTGCCCAATGATGTGGAGCCAGTTTCCAGCAATCACAAGCCCTGGGTTTAGCAACATCAAGTTGGCAGCTTCAAACCCTCCACAGTTCAGAAAAATTGACATGTCAGAAATGGACAGGGCTGCAAATAGGGCTTTTTGAGAGTGAGCCAGGCATTGAACATGTATGATAAGGACAGCTTGTCCAGGAAGGCGGTGATGGGAAAAGATGAGGTGCAAAGACAAGAAAGAAAAAGAGGCATGGATTAACTAAATCTGCTTGTATGTTTAACCAGCCTGAAAAAAGAGGAACTCGATGAGGAAACCCAGAGATTTCTGATGGCTGAGGAGAAGAAAAATCCCAAATGGCCCATCATAGGTGAATGATGGAGCAGATGCAGGACCAGAAGGGCAGAAATCTGACTGCAAGCACACTGGCCTCGTTCTGACTCAAGAGCACCTACACAGCATCAGTGTCAGAGCCTTTATCTGGGTGCCTACTCTGCACCCAGGAATTACAAGTCACTGACACCAACAGGAGCCCTGATTCTTCTGGCACCCTATTCAGATGTATTTCAATATTGTGTTTTTATATGGTTTTTATTTGCTTTGTGGCCTTGGGCAAGCCACTGAAAGATCAGAATTTTTATTCTGTCTCCAAATGACGTTTCAAATACTAATAAAGTCTTTTATCATAAAACATTCTGTAAAACATTTCATTTTTATTCATTTTTCTTGAAGTATAGACAGTTTACAACATGAGTTTCAGGTATAGCAGCACAGTGATTCAGAGTTTTTACAGATGATGCTCCATTAAAAGTTAATAAAAGATAATCAGAATTCCCTTGCAGCTTAGCAGGTTAAGGATCCAGTGCTGTCTGTGCAGCAGTGTGGGTCAATCCCTGGGCCACAAAATTCCACTTGCTGTGGGCATGCACACACACACAAAAAGATAATGGCTTTAATACTGTGTGATATAAAACATATACTTGTTGCTTATTTTATACATGTTATTTTGTATCTCTTAATCCTAATTTTCCCTCCTTCCCTCTCACCACTGGTAACCACTAGGGTTTTTTTCCTGAGCCTTCTGTTTTGCATGAACATTCACTTGTATTACTTTTTAGATTCCACATGTAAGCAATAATATACAGATTTGTCTTTGACATATCACTAAGCAGAATATTCTCTAGGTCCATCCATGTTGCTGCAAATGGCAGAATTTCATTCTTTTTATGGCTGAGTAATATTCCTTTGTATATATGTACCACATCTTTATTCACTCATCTGTCGGTGGGCACTTAAGTTGTTTCTATGTCTTAGCTGTGGTAAATAATGCTGCTATGAACATTGGAGTACATGTGTATTTTCTTCTGGATATAAACCCTTGAGTGGGATTGCTAGAGCATATAGTAGTTCTATTTTTAGGTTTTTAAAGAACTTCCATACCATAGCCACAGTGGCTGCACCAGCTTACATTCCTGTCGACAGTGTAGAAACCTTCCCTTTTCTCTGCATCATCTCCAGCATTTACTGTTTGTAGACTTTTTGAGGATGGCCGTTCTGAGTGGGGTGAGGTGATGTCTTGCCTTGATTTGCATTTCTCTAAGGAGTCATATTGAGCGTCTTTACATGTGCCAGTTAAACATCTGTGTGTCTGCTTTGGAAAAATGTTGATTCAGGTGTTCTGCCCATCTGCTGATATTGAGATGCATGAGTTATTTATATATTCTGGGTATTGGGTCCTTATCAGTCATGTAATTTAAAAGTATTTTCTCCCATTCCATAGACTGTCTTTTCACTCCTCTGCTGCACACTTTTTAGTTTAGTTTCCATTTGTTTTGCTTTTATTTCTTTTGCTTTAGGAGATAAACCCAATATATAGAGAGATCACTCTATATATATATATATATGTGTGTGTGTGTGTGTGTGTGTGTGTGTGTGTATATACACACACATATATACTCTATGTTCTCTTCTAGTTTTATGGACTCCTGTTTTTTACACTTAGGTCTTCAATCCACTTTGAGTTTACTTTTGTGATGGTGGGAGTGTCCTGATTTCAGTCTTTTACAGGTAGCTGCCCAGTTTTCCCAGTACCACTTACTGGAGAGCCGGTCTCTACTCCACTGTATATTCTTGCCCCCTTGGGCCCTCCTCATAGGTCAGCTGACCATTGGCGTGTGGGGTTTTCTCTGTGCTTTCTGTCCTGTTCTATTGATCTTTATGTCTCTTTGTGCCAGTACCAGAGAGCTCATAAATTGGTTTCATCTTTCTTTCCACTGTCCTGATTGCATGATTTCCATTATTCTTTGAATTCACTTATGTGTTCATTTCTGTCTGTTCATTTGAAACATTTAGTCTGCTATTCATTCCTACTCGGGTATATTTTTGTCATCAAACTTCATTTCTGATGGGGTCTATTTTTATATTTTCTAGTTCCTTGTTAAATCTTCTGCATTTTAGATAAATTCTTTTCGCCAATTCAGTTAACATGTATTACTAATGTTTTATTTTTTATCTGTAAGTTGTTGATTTGTTTCATTATTTTTTTCAGGGGTTTTCTCTTGCTCTTTCAACTGAGGGTAGCTCCTCTGCTTCTATGCTTTTAGATAAAACAGTTACCAGTTGTGGTCTTGAGGGGGCTCTCATGGAAGAGAGCCCCTGTGCAGACTGTATGTGTCCAGTGACTTTGGAGGGAGAACAGGGTTTGATGCGTGCCCTGGTCATGCCTCTCCTCAGGATGCACTGGCGGTGATCCCCTTGGAAGGGGGTGTGGAGGGAGATGGTTGTGAGGGCGGGGCCTAGAGCCAGCACAGAGTGTGAGGTGGGACCCTGCTCAGTGGCCATCACTGCCCTGTCAGGGGCAGGAGCAGAGGCCCTGAGGGTCAGGCTTGAGGTGGCTCTGTTCCCTTTAAGCAAAGGTTTTTGCTTCTCCCCACCCCAGGACCTTCACTCCAGCTGCTGAAGCCAAGGGACTTGTACACAGAAAGAGGTCCAATGTGCTGCCTATGTGGGTGACCACAGTTCTGCACACACACAGCTTTGGTGAAAGTCCCCTTGGGGTCTCACAGCTGATCACTGTCCCCTGCCTCTGCCGTCCCTGCCCTGTTGTGGAACCACTCCACAAGGCAGACGAGGCCCGTATGGGCTCTGTGTGTGTCAGAGGGCGAGGCCTTGTGGGTGGCTGCTGTCACAGTGGGTGGCTTCTGGGTGCCACCTGAGTGTCAGCGATGGCCTCCACTGCCCTGTGCATGCCCTGTCACAGACCTGGTTGCTCCTACATCCCAAGTTTGAGTATGTTCCCTGGTCGTGGCTGTCCCTGATCCAGGATCATGCCATGACATGGATTGAGTGCAGCTGGAGCATTGGCTGTGCTCATGCTGGAGCCCGTGATGAGGCAGGTGTGGGAAATGGAATAGGCACTAGAGCAGACCTCTCCTCACCCGGCCTTGGGGACTCGCCTGCATGTGCCATAAGCCAAGTCCACAACCCTCATTGCCGTTTCATCTGTCGAGCTGCCCTCCAACCTCCCCAAGGGGCTTACATCATCTGCAGAGGACCCCAGGACATAGACATCCAGTCCAGGGTGGATCCAGTCACTCCCAGGGTGATGTCCACTCCTGTACCTCCCTTTTCTGAGCCCCATCCTAGGAGCACAGGTCCTGACCCCACTCTTCTTTTGCTTCCCACCCAATTACGTGTCTTTCTTACAGCCTTGGTCGTATAGGAGTCCTTCTACCTGTTTCCAGTCAGTTCTCAGAACTGTTCCACAGCTGGATAATTTTTTGGTGTCCTCTGGGAGGTGAGCGCCACATCCTCTTACCCTACCATCCTGATCTCCCTCCTTTCTTGTAAAACCTTGAAACAGGCTTTGGCACAGCTGCATGTCTGCAGCAAGCATGCAAACGGAAAAATCTGGTCCTTTCTCCACATTGACTTAGCAGGATGCTGACCAGACAGCACTGAAAACGCAGTCAGACCTGGTGACTTTTCTACTAATTCTATTCGTGGCTGAGCTCGGGCTTTACCTTCTCTTGCCCCGTGACGGTATTTTAAAAGCACATTTTCTAAAAATTGGAAAAGTTGCCATTAGTAGCAACATGATACAACTAGAGATTCTTATACTAAATGAAGTCAGAAAGACAAATACCATGTGATATCACCTGTATGTGGAATCTAAAATACGGCACAAGCAAACCTACCTACGAAACAGAAAGAGACTCGTGGGCATAGAGAATGGAGTTATTGTGGCCAAGGGGGAGGGGGAGAGAGGGGGATGGCCTGGGAGTTTGCAGCTGATAGATGCAAACTACCACTTTTAAAACGGCTAAGCAATGTGGTCCCACTGTACAGCACAGGATATCCAGTCTCTGGGGAGAGAACAGGATGGAAGATAACATGAAAAAGTGGCTATTAATGCAGGACTAGATGACTCTGCTGTACAACAGAAATTGACAACATTGTAAATCAACTATAATTTAAGACTAAATACTTTTTTTTTTTTTGCTATTTCTTGGGCCGCTCCGTGGCATGTGGAGGTTCCCAGGCTAGGGGTCGAGTCGGAGCTGTAGCTGCCAGTCTACACCAGAGCCACAGCAACGCGGGATCCGAGCCGCGTCTGCGACCTACACCACAGCTCACGGCAACGCCGGATCGTTAACCCACTGAGCAAGGCCAGGGACCGAACCCGCAACCTCATGGTTCCTAGTCAGATTCATTAACCACTGCGCCACGATGGGAACTCCCCAAGATTAAATACTTTTTAATTAAAAAATAAAAATTGCCAAGTGCACATCACCTAATCTCCTAAGAGTACAGATCCGCCTGAGGGTCCTTTTGACCATCAACCATCTCTCATTCCTCTCTCCCGAAACCCCGCAAACAACCATCACGAGATTCAGGGGAGAGTCTTCCAATGCCACTCCTGTATTTCCACATACTTGAATGTATCCATGAACAATACAGCATTGTAGGGTTTTTTTTAATTATATAAGATACCACACTAAGTGCATTTATTCTCCAAGTTTTTTCATTGTTAGTCTACCCATGTCGATATACATAAATATATAAATGTGTGTATAAATGTATGTATATAAGTATGCATACGTAAAACATGGATGTGCTGAGTGAAAACTTAAACAATGTACTTTGTGTGATAGGTATGTATACACACACACACACAAAGTACATACATACAGTGAAATGCAGATATACTGTGCCATTCTGTGTCAGGTTAGAAAAATAAAGATGTGGTTATGTACAGACACATATACAAATTCATGTACATATAAAAAAGGTTTTGATATAATAAATAGGTATATAAACCATATATACGTTACCTATGTCTATTTCTACACCTATATATCATTTAGGTATAAACCTTGCTTTTTTAATCTCCGAGTGGCATTACACACACATGCTTCATTTGAACTACCCTTCCATTGAAAGACATCTAGGTGGTTTTTTTCAATTCAAGTATAGTTCATTGATAATGTTGTGCCAATCTCTGATGTACAGCAAAATGACTCAGTCACACACACACATACATTTTTATATTATTTTCCACCACGGTCTATCTCAGGAGATTGGATATAGTTCCCTGTGCTACAGAGTAGGACCTTATTGCTGATCCATTCTAAATGGAATGGGTGGTTTCTAATCAGAAACATCACTGCAACGTACAACATTGCAAATCTTTTTGTACGTGAGTGTGATTCCTGACAGCAGCTATCTAGATAGAAATGTAGCATATGCAACCAAGAGAAGGATACAAATAACTAGGAGGGAGATGGGTGCAGTGAGGAATGCAGATGTGAGAAAGACTAACACAGGAAGATGGGAGTGCACAATGTATAAAATAAACACCTGTCAGCAAGTTAAGTGACTGATATCAATGGCTACGTAGGGGTTGAGAAAGGAATTGACCACCAGTTGAACCAAAGATACACTGGTCATCTTCACTAAAACTTCCAACAGGTGTTGATAGGAAGAAGAAATCCAGCCTTATACATCCACATCCAGCAATGCCAATGCCGAGTCTCTCACTGCATCTTCAGGTAATTATTTTCTGCTCCTGGACGTTTTCTTCCTCTCCACCCATCTCAGGATCTGGGGTTTCCATCTTACAGTTTGAGAGAGGCTCAGGTTTACAGAGTTTTGAGTGGACTGTGGCATGGGACTAGATTTTTCGATGATTGATATTGAGACTGTTACCTAAGTGACAGCAAAAGAAATGGCTCAGCCTAAGTATTTAACTGGGTGCGGGATACGATTTTTGCATCCTTGAGTAAATTTAAACCACCAACCTAAAACGATGTTTTCTGACTCTAGTTCATGAATCATGCTTGTTCAGTAAAATAAATGGGAAACGTAGAAGCATATATTTAAAGAGTGGTAGATAAGCATCAGACTCTACAAGTTAGCCCCTGCAGAGGTATATAATCACTCCATCAACAAAAGCTGCCATCTCATCACTGTCCCCAAAGACCACCTTGTAATTCTTTTGCCCCTTTCCGGGTTTGGGGTCATTTTTCTGGAACTGCTGCTATTACCTCTCTGTATGACTCACTGCATTTCCTTTTACCCCCCAGATTCCACCATGTCCTCTTCCCACCAGACTTCATGACATCCAAGTCTCTCTGCTTTTCTCCCCCTTCCTCCAAATAACCATCTTCTGGTAGGGGGGAAGGGGGTAGCTGGAAGGAAAATTGAGGGATGAGAGAATTTCACTCGTTAACTCCCCTGCCATCACTGTAGGAGTTAATATTGGGAAATTCATCAACCCAGGTGTCCATTGACAGAGGGACAGATGAACAAAATGGGTCAACCCATACAATGAGAGTCAGCCCTGAAAAGCAACTCTGTCACATGCTGCAACGTGCATGAATCTTGAAGACATTAAGCTCAGTGACATCCCCCCATCCCAAGAGGACACATAGTGTGTGATTCCACATCTATCAACTACCTGGATGAGTCAAATTCGAAGAGAAAGCAGAATGGGAGGTGCCAGAGGCTGGGGGTGAGGGAGGGAGACATGGGAGTTAGGGTTTAATGGGAACAGAGTTTCAGTTTGGGATGAGGAGAAAGCTCTGGAGAGGGATGGTAGCGACCACTGCACATCCGTGTGAGTGCACTTAACCCACAGAACTGCACCCTTAGTGACAATTCGCCATTTGACCAGGATAAAGCATTTTACCACCAAAAACAACCTCAAGAGGAAAAGGTGGGGAACGTTACTTAATCTCTGACCTGTGAAATCATTTAGAAAGAGATCCTGAAAGAGTTTTTATGAGACAGAGGTGATAGGATATAAAAGCAGCTTTAAGAAACAGAAAGTTTATTCCCCGAGCTATACCTTAATTACAGCCCCTTTCTGCACCCAAGGAGGCACATTAACCATTTACCCAACTGGGTCTCCTTTCCTCAGAAGTACAGTAGAAAGAGAGAAGGATGTTCCGATAAAGTATCGGGCTGCAAAACATCAAACTAGCAGAAAATATTGAGAGATGGCAGGACTAACGCAGATGATTCCTCTAAGAGTGAAGTTTTCCACACGCATACCACACACTGAGCATTTCACACAAGTTATTTTGTGTAGTTTTTCTAACATCTCTGCTATCAGACCCATTCTGTAATGAGAAAGTTGGTTTAAAGAGTGGGCGTCTCTGCTACCTAGCTGAGACAATGGCACCATGTTCAAGGCCCACCATGAGTGGGTCCATTCCATAGAAGCGGTTTGTCCTATCTCGCCAGTTTCATCTCTGGGGGATCCTATTTCTCAACCATGGCTTCTCCATCACCCTTGCTTCTTTCTCACAGAAGGGATTCCATCTCTTTCTTCTACCCTGAATGGTAGACGAATCCTGCCTTATTCCCAGCTGCACCCTGGTTCTAGCCACATCTCCCCAAGCTTTCTAGATTGCCAAATAGTGGGTGAGGGTAGGAAAAGGAGTATGAAACACAGGGAAGATGGGTCCAAGGGGAGGTCAAAGGGTAAGGCAGTGAAGCTGGAGAGATGAAGGTATTGCCTTCACGGACTTGAAGTTAGAACACAGTTGACAGGTCAATGGTCCTTCTTGGGTCATGGGCTTGAAAACCCCAAGTGAGCCTGGAGAAGCAGCTTGCCAGTCAAGGGTCATGCAAGTTCCATTGATCTTATCATTTCTATACATGATTCACCATTCCCCCTCCACTGTTGATTCCCCAAGCCCCACAATGTAAATTTGGCATTTACTGTGATACAACTTTGAAAAAACATTAAATAGTCAAAAAATGTTTAATACTTTGATGTAGTTGAAGTAATCTCATGACAAATTTGGGAATTCTAGAATAACACAATACCTAAAATATTATGAAAAATTTGTGAATCCAGCACTAGCAAAAATACTGCTTTTTTTAAAGCAACAAGGAAGAAATGTCTGGATAGCCTTAGATAATCCAACAAATGGATAATTTGTCAGATTATCAGAAATAACATGTTCCAAAGCTCCCAGATTTCAGGCAATACTACAAAGCTACAGTAATCAAAACAGCATGGTATTGGCACCAAAATGAATATATGAATCAATGGAACATAATGGAGAGCTCAGCAATAACCTCAGATACCTGCAGTCAATCTTGAACACAGGAGGCAAGAATATACAATGGAGAAAAAGTCTCTTCAGCAGGTGGAACTGGCAAAGCTGGACAGTTGCATGTAAATCATTGAAACTACAACATGCCCTCACACCATGCACAAAAATAAACTCAAAATGGCTTAAAGACCGAATCCAACAACATACCAAAAAAATTATACACCATGACCAGGTTGGGTTCATCCCAGGTTCACAAGGATGGTTCAACATACGCAAATCAATCAGCATCATACACCACATTAACAAAAGAAAAGTCAAAAATCATATGATCACCTCAATAGACACAGAAAAAGCTTTTGACAAAGTCCAACATCCATTCATGATCAAGACCCTCGCCAAAGTGATAGAGAGAACATTCCTGAATATAATCAAAGCCATTTATGATAAACCCACAGCAAATATAATACTCAATGGGGAAAAAATGAAAGCCTTCTCACTCAAATCTGGAACAAGACAGGGATGCCCACTCTCACCACTGCTTTTCAACATAGTTTTGGAAGTCCTAGCCACAGCAATTAGACAAACAAAAGAAATAAAAGGCATCCATATAGGAAGAGAAGAGATAAAACTGTCACTATATGCAGATGACGTGATACTATACATAGAAAACCCTAAGGACTCAACCCCAAAACTACTTGAACTGATTAATAAATTCAGCAAAGTAGCAGGATATAAGATTAACATTCAGAAGTCAGTTGCATTTCTGTATATCAGCAATGAAATATTAGAAAAGGAATACAAAAATACGATACCTTTTAAAATTGCACCTCACAAAATCAAATACCTCGGAATACACCTGACCAAGGAGGTAAAGGGCCTATATGCCGAGAACTGTAAAACTTTAATCAAAGAAATCAAAGAAGATGTAAAGAAATGGAAAGATATTCCATGTTCCTGGATTGGGAAAATCAATATTGTAAAAATGGCCATACTACCCAAAGCAATCTACAGATTCAATGCAATCCCTATCAGATTACCCATGACATTTTTCACAGAACTAGAACAAACAATCCAAACATGTATATGGAACCACAGAAGACCCAGAATCGCCAAAGCAATCCTGAGAAACAAAAACCAAGCAGGAGGCATAACTCTCCCAGACTTCAAGAAATCCTACAAAGCCACAGTCATCAAAACAGTGTGGTACTGGTATCAAAACAGACAGACAGACCAATGGAACAGAATAGAGAACCCGGAAATAAACCCTGACACCTATGGTCAATTAATCTTTGACAAGGGAGGCAAGAACATCAAATGGGAAAAAGAAAGTCTATTCAGCAAGCATTGCTGGGAAACCTGGACAGCTGCATGCAAAGCAATGAAACTAGAACACACCCTCATACCATGCACAAAAATAAATTCAAAATGGCTGAAAGACTTAAATATATGACAGGACACCATCAAACTCCTAGAAGAAAACATAGGCAAAACACTCTCTGACATCAACATCATGAATATTTTCTCAGGTCAGTCTCCCAAAGCAATAGAAATTAGAGCAAAAATAAACCCATGGGACCTCATCAAACTGAAAAGCTTTTGCACAGCAAAGGAAACCCAAAAGAAAACAAAAAGACAACTTACAGAATGGGAGAAAACAGTTTCAAATGATGCAACCGACAAGGGCTTCATCTCTAGAATATATAAACAACTTATACAACCCAACAGCAAAAAAACCAACCAATCAATGGAAAAATGGGCAAAAGACCTGAATAGACATTTCTCCAAAGAAGATATACAGATGGCCAACAAACACATGAAAAAATGCTCAACATCGCTGATTATAAGAGAAATGCAAATCAAAACTACCATGAGATACCACCTCACACCAGTCAGAATGGCCATCATTAATAAATCCACAAATAACAAGTGCTGGAGGGGCTGTGGAGAAAAGGGAACCCTCCTGCACTGCTGGTGGGAATGTAAACTGGTACAGCCACTATGGAGAACAGTTTGGAGATACCTTAGAAATCTATACAGAGAACTTCCATATGACCCCGCAATCTCACTCTTGGGCATCTATCCGGACAAAACTCTACTTAAAAGAGACACATGCACCCGCATGTTCATTGCAGCACTACTCACAATAGCCAGGACATGGAAACAACCCAAATGTCCATCGACAGAGGATTGGATTCAGAAGATGTGGTCTATATACACAATGGAATACTACTCAGCCATAAAAAAGAATGACATAATGCCATTTGCAGCAACATGGATGGAACTAGAGAATCTCATCCTGAGTGAAATGAGCCAGAAAGACAAAGACAAATACCATATGATATCACTTATAACTGGAATCTAATATCCAGCACAAATGAACATCTCCTCAGAAAAGAAAATCATGGACTTGGAGAAGAGACTTGTGGCTGCCTGATGGGAGGGGGAGGGGGTGGGAGGGATCGGGAGCTTGGGCTTATCAGACACAACTTAGAATAGATTTACAAGGAGATCCTGCTGAATAGCATTGAGAACTTTGTCTAGATACTCATGTTGCAACAGAAGAAAGGGTGGGGGAAAAAAAGTAATTGTAATGTATACATGTAAGGATAACCTGACCCCCTTGCTGTACAGTGGGAAAAGAAAAAAAAATGGCTTAAAGACTGAAACCTAAGGCAAGACACCATAAAACTCCTAGAAAAGAACATAAGCAAAACATTTCAACATAAATCATACCAGTGTTTTCTTAGGTAAGCCTCCTAAGAGAAATAAAAGCAAAAATAAACAGATGGGACCTAATCAAATTTAGAAGTTTTTGTGCAGCAAGGAAACCATACACAAAATAGAAAGACAACATATAGAATGGAGGAAAATATTTGCAAATGATGCAATGGACAAGGGCCTACTTTCCAAAATATACAAAGAGCTCCTACAACTCTACAGCCGGGAAAAAAAAAAAACAACTCAAAAAAATTGGCCGAAGACCTAAGTAGACACTTCTCCAAAGACATACAGATTCCCAATAGGCACATAAAAACATGATCAATCCTACAGTGAGGAGTTCCCATTGCAGCTCAGTGATAATGAACCTGACTAGTATCCATGAGGATGCACACTAGATCTCCAGCACCACTCAGTGAGTTAAGGATCTGGCATGGCTGTGAGCCTGTGAGCTGGGAACTTCCACATGCCATGGGTGAAGCCCTAAAAAAAAGAAAAAAGAAAAAAAAAACTACAGTGAGGTACCACCTCATACCAGTGATGGTCATCATTAAATGTCTACAGATAACAAATGTTGGAGAGGGTGGGGAGAAAAGAGAACCATCCTACCCTGTTGGTGGGAAGATAGGTTGGTACAGCCATTATGAAAAACAGTACAGAGGTTCCTCTGAAAACTAAAAATAGAGCTTCCAGGCAAAACAGTATTTCAAAAAGATACGTGTGGGAGTTTCCACTGTGGCTTAATAGGTTAAGAACCCAACCAGTATCCATAAGAATGCAGATTTAACCCCTGGCCTCACTCAGTGGGTTAAGGATAAGGCATTGTTGAAAGCCACAGGGTAGGTCACAGATGCAGCTGGGATCTGGTATTCCCATGGCTATGGCATAGGCCTGCAGCTGTGACTCCAATTGGACCCCTAGCCTGGGAACTTCCATATGCTACAGGTACAGCCATAAAAAGAAAAGGGAAAAATATACATGTACCCCAATGTTCACTGAAGCACTCTTTACAAAAACCAAGACATGGAAATAACCTAATGTCCATTGACAGAGGAAGGGATAAAGAAGATATGTTACATATACACAATGGACTATTACTTGGCCTTAAATAAGAATGAAATGATGCCATTTGCAGCAACATGGATGGACCTGGAGATTATCATGCCCAGTGAAGTCAGAGAAAGACACTCATATCACTTACATGTGGAATCTAAAATATAACACACAGAATTCCCCCTGTGGCACAACAGGATTGGTGGCATCTCTGGAGCACTGGGCTGGTTTAATCCCCAGCCCAGCACAGTGGGCTAAGGACCTGGCATTGCTGCAGCTGGAATAGGTCACAACTGTTGCTTGGATATGACCCCTGGCCTGGGAACGTCATATGCTGCAGGGCGCTGAAAAGGAAAATTTTTTAATTCTTTAAATTAAAATAAATATAACACGAACTTATCTCAACAGAAACAGACTTACAAACATAGAGAACATTCTGTGGTTACCAAGGGAGAGGGAAAGAGAGGGGAGTTTGGATTAGCAGATGCAAACTATTATATAGAGGATAAACAAGGTCCTACTGCACAGCACTGGGAACTATATTAAATATCCTATGATAAACAGTAATGGAAAAGAACAAGAATATATATAATTGAATCACTCTGCTACACACCAGAAATTAATGCCACATTGGGAATCAACTCTACTGGGAATAAACCTACCTGCAGAGACAAACGACTTGTACTCTGAAAACTTTAAGATGCTAATGAAAGAAATCAAAGAAGACAAAAATAGATGGAAAAATATACCATACTCTTGGATTGGAGGAATCAATATAGTCAAAATGACAATACTATCTAAGGCAAGCTACAGATTCAACACACTCCCTGTCAAATTACCAATGACATTCTAGAACTAGAACAAAATATTTTAAGATCTGCATGGAAACACAAAAGACCCTGAATAGCCAAAACAATATTGAAAAGAAAAAAGGAAACCAGAGCAATCAGGCTCCCTGACTTCAGACTCAACTATAAAGCTACAGTCATCAAAATGGTATGGTACTTGCACAAAAAACAGAAATATAGGTCAATGGAACTACAGAAAGCCCAGAAATAAACACAAAAACCTATGGTCAATTAGTCTATGACAAAAGAGCAAGAACATACAGTGGAGGAAAGAAAGTCTCTTTGATAAATGGTGCTGGTAAAACTGGATAACCGTGTGTAATAGGAGGAAATTAGAACATTTTCTAACATCATACACAAAAATAAACTTAGCATGGATTAAACACCTAAATTTAAGGCCAGATACTATTAAAAAAAAAAAACTAAAGAAAACATAGGAAGAATGCTCTTTGACAAATCATAGCAACGTCTTGTTTGATCCACCTCCTAGAACAAAGACAATAAAGACACAAATCAACCAATGGGACCTAATTAAACTCAAGAGCTTCAATAATTTTAAAAAAATAACATGTTCCCATTCTGATAACTAGTCACTCAAGGTGAGTCATCAATGACATGGTGATTAAGGCAGATCTAAACCTTTAAGTACCTACCTTGACACTATTTTCTAAGTTAGTTCACAGACCTCTCCCTACTCTCTCTACCCCACGTTTCATCTACAAATAACAGGTAGATGTAGGTGCAGATGGAAGAGAATCAAGTATTTTAAGGACTCTGAGTTTCACTTATGTTTCATGGTGAAGGAGCTAACCCTAACCAACTGGATAAAAGATCACGGCCTTCAACTCACTGGAAGGTCCCACCAAGTCTTGTACAGCATGCAATAGACAAATTCAATTCAAAACCTGATTTCTTGACCCCCCATTCTCTGTAACCTGTTGCAAATCATTTTCTCTCAGTCTCTCTTTTTAAATCAGTAAAGTAGGGCCTGTACCTAGAAGGCTTGATAAGGATTGAAAAACACTACAAAGCTATTTTTTATTTTGGGGTTTTTTTTTGTTTGTTTGTTTTTAATGGCTGTACTCAGGACACATGGAAGTTCCTGCAGCTTTGAATCCAAGCTGCAGATGCCAACCTATGCTGTAGCGGCAGCAATGCTGGATCCTTTAACCCGCTGCTCTAGGCTGTGGATGAACCCATGCCTCTGCAGCAACCCAAGCTGCTGCAGTCAGATTCTTAACCCACAGGGCCTTGGCAGGAACCCCAGGAAACACGGCAAATGTGTTGTATAAGCTATGAAGTTCCAAGTGAAATAGCCAACTGTGCCCTAAGACCACTCCTGGTAGCTTTTCATGATGAAAAGTAGAATAAACGAGAATCCTGGGGAGTTCCCTTTGTGGCTCAGCAGGTTAAGGACCCACTACTGTCTCTGTGAGGACATGTATTAGATCCATGGCTCCACTCAGTGGGTGAAGAATCCAGCACTTTCCCAAGCTGCGGCTTGAATCAGGTGTGGCTGTGGTGTAGGCCTGCAGCTGCAGCTCTGATTCGACCCCCAACCTAGGAACTTTCATATGCTGCAGGTGCAGCCATAAAAAGAAAAAAAAAAAGAATCTTGGTGTTGGGGCAAGGGAGAAAAAAAATTGCAATTCAATAAGCTCCAACTCTTCACATATATTTCATGCATGACATCAGCAACTTCCCCCTACACCCTGTGGGGGATCCATGCTCCTCAGGATTTTCAGGTGAGTGAAATAAATTTTAGATATAACACAGCCAGAGATCATTCCAAGGGAGAAGCAAAGGCCAACATTGGGTCTATGTGCCTATGTAGCATCATTCTAGATGTCCATGTGGCTTACCTCACCACAGTATCAGCATCATGGAATTATAAATTACATTTACATCTCTCCCACCTCTCAATCCATGAGCAGTGAAGCTTTAGGCCTCCTAAAGACATTTCATACCTTTTGCTTTATTCCATCTTCTTAACAGACTCCAGAATCAAATAACACTACACCAAGGACCAAAAAAAGCACTGAGGGCAAAGCCAGTGTAGGATCTTGGGCCAAATAGAGCACTAGACTAGGATTCCGGAGACTGGGTGCTTACTGTGCTGTCTGTGACAAACTATGCCAGAAATCCTGGAGGTCACGGCTCACAGGTCCCCACGAGCACTAGCACCTGAGCAACATTTGGGTCAGGACCTCCTGGTGGCTGTAGTTTGAGGATGTTCCTTGGGAAAGCTGTGGCCTCTCACCACTGGATCACCACCACCATCTGTCTTCATGGTCATTAAAATCCCACTTATATGCAATTCTCAGCAAGGACCCCTTCTCCTGTAATTCCTCCAAGTCCTTTTTCACTAGGGAATACAAGTCTTCATTAAGCCTGCAAGAAGAGAGACACAAGGAGAAGAAATGGTGATAGCATGAGACAATAGAATAGGTACCCCAGAGGAAAGCTATCATCTGTGAACCCTCACATCACTCTTTCTGTACTTCCAGCTTCATGCAGAGACATTGGGAAGGGTACTCAAGGCAAAGGCACAACCACAGAGAACAAAGATGGGAAATCCCAGGGAGAGATGGCAAAACAGGTACAGGACAAGGTACCGAGGCCACTGCTGTCACTGTGCATAGATCTTATTCCTCTCACTTGCATTATTCATGAGTGCTTCTCCTCGAGAAGAGACTGCAGAGCGGGGACCCAGCGAGAAGTCTCCTCTACAACCCGAGTCCCCCACACACACCGCTGGTAACGGGAGACAAGTCCATCTGGGGTGGTCACCATCCTGAGACTCTTAAAATGCATGACTTAAAATTAGTACAGCTACTATGGAGAACCACATGGAGGTGCCTTAAAAAACTAAAAGCAGAGTTATCAGATGATCCAGCAGCCCCACTCCCAGGCCTCTATCCAGATAAAATTCTAATTCAAAAAGATATACACACAGAGTTCCTGTTGTGTCTCAATGGTAATGAACCTGACTAGTATCCATGAGGATGTGGGTTTGATCCCTGGCCTTGCTCAGTGGGTTAAGGATCTGGCATTGCTGTGAGCTGTGGTGTAGACTGTAGACCAGTTTCTGATCCTGAGTAGCCATGGCTGTGGCGAAGGCTGGCAGCTGCAGTTCCAACTCAACCCCTAGCCCGAGAACTTCCATATGCTTCAGGCAAGACCCCCCACCCCCCCCCCAAAAAAAATAAAGCAGCAAGATAGACATGCATAAATGGTCATAGCAGCACTATCTACAATAGCCAAGACATGAAAGCAACTCAATATCCATAGACAGATGAATGGATAAAAAAAGATGTGGTGTGTATACACACATACACACACATAATGGAGTATTACTCAGCCATAAAGAACAATGAAATGATGCCATCTGTAACAACACGGATGGACAAAGAGATTATCATACTAAGGGAAGTAAGCCAAAGACAGACATCATATGATATCTCCTATATGTGAAATCTAAAATATATATATCATTATGCATAATATACTTTACACACACACACACACACAGCCTTATATACAAAACACACTCAGACATAGAAAGCAAACTTATGGTTACCGAAGGGGAAAGGTTGGGGGAGGATAAATTATGAGATTGGAATTAACATATACATACAACTATATCTAAAATAAACAGTAAGATCCCACACTGTTTATCACTGTGCTAAACACCTGAAGCTAACTCAACATTTTAAATTACCTATATCTCATTTTTTAGAATGTATGGCTCAGATGTGAAGATGGTAATACAAAGTGTCCTACATACACAGATTTTGACCAACACCCCAAAGCAGCTAAATGTACCTAGGTTTTTTTTTTTTTTTGGCCACATCCATGGCAGGTGCAAGTTCCCAGGCAGGGATTGAACCTGAGCCACAGCAGTAACCATGCCAGATCCTTAATCCACTGAGTTGCCAATTAAGTTCTAAAATGTACCTAGTTTAATGTCCTTCTCAACAACAAGACAAAAAAAACCACTGCTTACCATTCTGATCTCATCTCCAGAATACTGAACAAGGTATCAAGGGCTTTAATTAAATGCTCCTCTTTCAAGCCCTCCAAGGGGTAACCTCAGGCCCTTTGCACATGCCACACCAACCTCCTCAGAACACACCACACCTCATCTCTCGTCTCTGTTCCTGATACACAGATTCCTCTCTTCCAGCCTCACTGGACCCCACGACCAGTGACACCAGGACAGACATGCCTGCCTTTCCATCATCGTCACCCTCTTTTCTACACCACAACCCAGTTTCCTTCATAGCACTGATGGCCACTAACACTGCTTTTCTGTGTCAGATTTGCCACCTCCCAGGCATATACACCCATGATGACAAGATTCAGGACTGCTTGTTTCCCACTGTCTATGCATGGTGCTTAGCCCATAGGCAGCACTGAAAAGGAAGCTGTTGAGTGAAACAGAGTAGGTACTAGAATGAGAAAAATGAAGGGATTCCCAAAATAGGCAAAGATCTATAGGATTTCATCATCCAGGGTGGTAGCTGCTAGCCCATGTAGCTACTTGAGTTAAGGCAAACGCCATCAAGTTAAAGATGCAGTCCCTCTTTCTCCATTCCTCTGTCGATGGACATTTGGGTTGCTTCCACGTTTTGGCTATTGTATCTAGGGCTGCAGTGAACACTGGGGTGTGTATGGATCTTTTCCAATTACGGTAATTAGGAAGACAGGAATCACATATACACACTACTGTATAAAATAGGTGATTAACAAGAACCTACAGCGTAGCACAGGGAAATGTACTCAATAGCTTGCAATAACCTATATGGAGAAAAAAGAATGGATCTACATATATGTATGACTGATTCACTTTGCTGTCCATCTGAAACTAACAACTCTGTAAGTCAACTACACTCCAATAAAATGTTGTTTAGTTTAGTTCCTCCATCACACTGGCCACATTCCAAGGACTCCGTTACTGCTTGCGGCCAGCCACCACGCTGTTGGACAATGCCGATACGGATTGTCTCCTTGGTTGCTCTAAGTTCTGTTCGCCAGCACCACCCTGGGAAATTGAATTCAGGTAACCCAGCTTCTGCTGTAGAGCACGAGCCCACCCGTCCCCATGTCAACGTCCGTGGGGATTACCCGAGTTTCTGCAGTTGGCATGTTGATTTTTTCAAGGATGTCCACAGCCTGTTGACTCCATCAGGCCCCAGATCATTTCCTAAAAGGTTCAGATGAACCAAGCTTCTATTGTTTCTGAGCACAGAGCAGAGATGCTGGCAGCAATTATGAGTCAAATTGCATTTCTCCAACCTAAGAGTGGATGAGACACAAGCGTTAGATGGTCTTCCAAGAGAGAGAACTTAGAAATAAAAATGACGTATTTATTATTAGCCCATAGAATTGTAGCACTCTATCTTATATTCTGTGATAATACATATGGGTTAAAAAAAAACCTGAAGATGACTAGATGTATGTACATGTGTAACTGAATATCTATGTGGTACAGGAAAAACTATCACCACATTGTATATCAGCTATACTTCAGTAAAACCTTAAAAGTGAAAAAAAGAACAGCAATCGAGGCTTAGGGGGATATGTACTACTGACAGAGACTGGCTAACAGTAGACTTAACACCTACCAGACACTTTCCCAAGTGCTGACACATCACTCCTTTAGTCCACATACCAACCCTATAAAAAGGTAGATGGTACCTGAAACCCCGTTTGGCAGGTAAGGAGACGGAAAGTTAGCCTGCCTGGATACGCAAACATTTTAGTACCAAGGGGCTGTATTCATTTAAAAGGCCCTTGAAAGGACTGAAATAACATTACTACTTCTCCATTATACCTTTTCCATCTTATCTGTAAATTCCACAACATGAAAATCTGAATACAGGGTTGTCTAGATGCCAGGAACACAAAAGCGACAAGATGTATTACACAGCTGAACACAGTGGAAGCTTCCACCTAAGTCTATAAAGAAGTGTGGCTATACACTTAGAATGGATCCATAATGAGCTCCTACTATGCAGTACGGGGAACTATATCTAATTTCTTGGGATAGAACATGATGCAAGATAGGATGAGAGAAAGAGTATGTGTGTGTGTTTAATACACATATGTGACTGGGTCACTATTCTGTTAGCACAAATTGACATAACGCTTTAAATCAATGATACTTTAATAAATATTAAAGTTCAATAAATATTAAAGTTTTTCAAAAATTGTGGCCATAAAAAGGAATGAAATAATGCCATGCAACATGGATGGAACTAGAGACTCATACAGAGTGAAATAAGTCACAAAGAGAAAGGCCGTATGATATCACTCATATCTGGTATCTAATATACAGCACAAATGAAACTTTCCACAGAAATGAAAATCACAGACTTGGAGAATAGACTTGTGGTTGCCTGGGGGGAGGGGGAGGGAGTGGGAGCTTGAGGTTAATGGATGCAAACTATTTCTCTTGGAATGGAGTAACAGTGAGATCCTGCTGTGTAGCACTGAGAACTATGTCTAGATACTTACAATGCAGCATGACAATGGGAGAAAAATTATGTATACAGGTATGTGTAAACTGGGTCCCCATGCTGTACAGTGGGGAAAAAAAGTGTTGGGGAAAATAACAATAAAAAGTAAATTTAAAAAAATTGTGGCCATACACACTAAATGAGATGCATCAAGAATACAGGGGATGGATGTATTTCCTTAGATTTCAAGAGGTTGATTATGTTCCAGAGACTGCTTCTAGATAGAGCATTTGATGGACAGGAAGAGCCTGATGAGAAATGCCCGGGCTCCAGTGTCAAACAGGTGTGTGCACATGTTTCAGATCTCACACCCCCAGCAGGGCTTGTACCACTGCAGTATATGTGCTCGACCTTGATTATCTATCTTTAATGGTATTCCTTTCATCTTCTAAGCAGTGTTTCTCAATTTGTCCCCATGGACATTTGGTAATATCTTAAGACTGGGACGATGCTAATGGAATCTGGTGGGTGGAAGCCAGGGATGCTATTTAACATCCTACAGGGCACAGGACAGCCCCCTCACTGCCAAGATCACCAGCCCAAAATGTCAGTGGTGCCAAGGTCAAGAAACCCCAGTCTAGATGACAAAGATGGAGCCCGTGTACAAAAAGACAGGACCTGCTTTAAGGCTGGAGAATGAGACTGCATGAAAGTGAATTTAGTATCACAAATGACTTTATCACTTACAATGAAGGAACTACTGGCAAATGTTCAACTCTTTTCTGCCTCTGGGGAGAAGCACCCAGGGGGAGTGGGCTTAAAACCATACCCTCGGTGCTTTTAAAGCTTCACTATGACCCTGATTTACTTGGATAAATCTGGTGGCTTTTCCTTTACCTACAGGATAAAGAATATTGAACCCGAAAAATGCTTCTTGAAGTACAGAAATTTGGTGGGGAAAAAATAGCTTCCGACCTATTTCAATTAGCACAATGCACCCAAAGTTCATTCATGTTGTCACAAACGGCAGGATTTCCATAAAGAAAGACATTGCTGTATGATGTCATTTATACGTGGAATCTT
The DNA here is from genome assembly GCF_016906955.1 of Phacochoerus africanus. NCBI lineage: Eukaryota > Metazoa > Chordata > Mammalia > Artiodactyla > Suidae > Phacochoerus > Phacochoerus africanus. Next base: position 59,993,159 of record NC_062551.1, read on the forward strand.
TAAAAAGCCAAACTCAAAGAAACAGTAGAAGGGTGGTTTCCTGGGATGAAGGAAAGGGGGTAAATGGGGAGAGATTGGTCCAAAGGTGCCACCTTCCAGTTATAAAATGACTACCTTCTAGAAACCAGCAAGGTGACGCTAGTTAATAATGCTGTTTTACATACTTGAAAGTGAAATGGCAGCTATGTGATGGGATGAAGGTCTTACCTCACACTACAGCCGCAATCACTTTTGCAACAGATAAATGTATCAAACCGGTTTCTACACCTTAAACATATACAATGTTATGTATCCATTACATCTCAATAAGGCTGGAAGACAAAGGGCTTGCTTGGCTCCTGAATCGGACTTTATTAAAGTGAGCACCTTGCCTCAATTTCCTCATCTATAACATGGGTACAAAAGTACCGCCCTCCTGGTGCCTCCATGCTAGTCTATGAAGTAATGATTATAGCGCGTTTCCCATTTCCAAGCATGCATAAGCATTCCAATGACAGCCTGACCTACACAATTTTTTCCTCCATACCTTATGCCCCTTTCCCATTCCTATTGCTCTCTGTTCCAGCCACATGTTGTTGAGTTTCCCTGCAAAACCCACCTCTGAGCCCTTATATATGCTGATACCCCCGCCAAGAGCTTTTTCCCCTCCCCTTTCTTTTGGGGGGCTTGGGGATACTATTTCAGGGCTCATCTCAAGACCTAACCTTCTCAGCCCAGTTTTCCCCAAGCCCCTACACTGTTTGTGGGAGTAACTAGGACACAGAGAGCACTGCCTATGTGAATGATGGCTATCCTTTGAGCTACTGGTAACCGAAAAATCTATTACCAGAGGCTAAACCATCTTAGTTTGCTGAGCAAGCACCTTGCATTGTGGTTAAAATCTGTCTTCCAAAAAAAAAAAAAAGGTGTGGTATATATACACAATGGAATACTACTCAGCCATTAAAAAGAACGAAATAATGCCATTTGCAGCAACATGAATAGAACTAGAGACTCTCACACTAAGTGAAGTAAGTCAGAAAGAGAAAGACAAATACCATATGATATCATTTCTATCTGGAATTTAATATATGGCACAAATGAACCTTTCCACAGAAAAGAAAATCATGGACTTGGAGAATAGACTTGTGGTTGCTTGGGGGAGGGGGAGGGAGTAGGAGGGACTGGGAGCTTGGGGTTAATGGATGCAAACTATTGCCTTTGGAATGGATTAGCAATGGGATCCTGCTGTGTAGCACTGGGAACTCTGTCTGGTCAATTATGATGGAACACGTAATGTGAGAAAAAAGGACGTATACATGTATGTGTAACTGGGTCACCATGCTGCACAGTAGAAAAAAAAATTTATGTATTGGGGAAATTTTTTTAAAAAATCAGTCTTCCCCTTATACAGCCAAGATTCACAGGACAGGAAATATGCCATGCACCATAGCACCTACTGTCCAAAATGTACAGATTGAAAGTAAAAATATTTACAATACACCAAAGATGGGGCGAAGTAAAGCACTTTTTCTAAACTTGGAGTTTAACGCCCAGCCGAGGAGATTCTTACATGTACAACACTTCCTTCACCTTTTCCCACCTCAACACCGGCCCCGAGTGACCACTTACTATCCCCTTTCCACCCCGAGAGGTGGGGTGGAGGGACGACTTCCTGCAGAGAGAACATCATGAACTCACCCAAGGGTCTTCAGTGCATAATTTACATGCTTCAGAACCTCACACAGCTCCTTCGCCCCATTGTCACGAACATCATTTTCCCCAAGATCCAAAATTTTCAGACTCTGATTGTGCCTGAGGGCATCAGCAAGCTCCCGGCAGCCCTCCACCGAGAAAGAACAATCTGACAAGCTGCAAGATAAAAATGTAGAGGGTGGGGAGTGGGGGGAGAGTAATCCTTGAACCCTTCGTCTTTACTCTGAATGTCCAGTCCCTCTCACTTTCTTCCAACCATAAGAGATGCCAAAACCAGGCATCTTATCCCAAGCCCAGAAAGACAAAGGAGCTATTTAGGAGGTCTGAAACCCCTGGGCACTCTATTCACCTGGGGAAGAAAGCAAGTGAAAGGAGCAAGTCTCCCTCCCCAGGCCATCAACACACCCATGAGAAGGGCTTCTACCTGTGACACTTCTCAGAGCACCCAGACTCTTTTGCTCTCAGAGCACGTTTTGCAGCCTTCGAGCTCAACATGTGAGCCAAGAAAGACACCAAGAATCACACTTAAGGGCAGATCCAAATTCCCTATGAATGAATTATTATAGCAAAATACATTCAAGGCAAGTAATCCAGGTAAATATTTGGAGAGAGCATGAAAGAAGAGGCAAGCTAGGAGGGAGAGACACAGAGATGAGAGGGAAAACAGACAGAGGAGGACACAGACAGACACAGGGAGCAGAGAGAGGTCAAACAATTCAGGAGTGACAGCTTAAGGCAGAGAAGCCAAACCTAAGGCAAAAATCCTTAAAGAAACCATAAAAGGAAGTCAGGCTTCAGGACACATGTCCACACATTTAAAACTATCAAGAGCTGAACCTGGAGTTCCCACTGTGGCACAAAAGGTTAAGTATCTGACGTTGTCTCTGCAGAACTGTGAATCCAATCCCCAGCCTGGTTAAGGATCCAGTATTGCTGCACCTGTGGGGTAGGTCACAGCGTCAACTCAGATTCCATGCCTGCCTAGGAACTTCCATATGTCATGGTTCAGCCAAAAAAAAAAAAAAAAAAAAAAAAGCTTTGTTTATCTTGTTGAACTTCCTTTTTTTTATTTGCTTTTTTTAGGGCCACACCTGCATTGTATGGAGGTTCCCAGGCTAGGGGTCCAATTGGAGCTACAGCTGCTGGCCTATGCCACAGCCACACGGGATCCAAGCCACATGTGCAACCTGCGCCACAGCTCACGGCAACACAGGATCATTGACCCACTGAGCAAGGCCAGGGATCGTGGTTACGAGTCAGACTGGTTTCCACTGCACCTGGATGGAAACTCCCATTTTTCTACGCCTCTAGCTGACAGAGATCAGGGACATTTTCTAACACTGCGCCAGGAGGCGTAGGTAACAGATGCTCTTATAAGGTGGTGATATAAGCAGAGGACGGGGGTGCGATGTGTGTTAGAACATGGATTGCAGATACCCTTTGACCTGGCCATTCTATCGCTAGGGACTTATTCTATAAGTATACTTAACACACGTCCACAACAGTACAGGTTCCCAGACACATTGCCTAACTTTTATAACTATTTCCAAAGATGGGGACCAGCCTGAGTACTGGTTACATAAACAGACACTCCCTCAACAAAGTACTACATACTCATAAAGGGGTTAAAATTGTTGTGTATGGATTTGGAACATTCTCAGATATGTTGGTTGGCGTACACACTTTCACACAAGTGCTGAGTTTATAAACACCTGGGTATGCAGAAGACCTATGGAGGGGTTTTTTAAATGACAATGGAAGCTTTGGTGGCTCCATGGAAGCAAGTGTCAAGGAAGCACTGGCCAAAGGTGGCTTCGTATACCCTCTGTTACCCAGTGGATGAGCAAAGTGCAATAGCAGTTTCTGTAACAATGCTGACACCCTAGACCTGCGCTGTTCACCCAACACCACTTACTACGTGTGACCATTAAGCCCTCCAAACGTGGTCAGTGTAACGAAGGCACTGAAAGTTTTATTATAGTCCATCTTAATTTTATTTAATTTTAATTGATTTAAAATAAATTTAATTTTTTTATGGCTGCACACATGACACATGGACGTTCCCCAGCCAGGGACTGAATCTGAGCCACAACAGTGGCAATGCCAATCCTTTAACCCACGGCACCAGGCCAGGGATTGAACTTGCACCTCTGCAGCTACCCAAGCTGTGCATTTGGATTTTTAACCCACTGTGCCACTAACTTTCATTATTTTTAATTTAGACACCTGTGGCCAGTGTGTGTCATACTGGACAGCATAACCACTTTTTTAAAAAATCTTTTTTAAGGCAACATTTTAACTAAAATCTAACTCATTATATAATATATAAAACTTTTGGTCTACCAATAACTCAACTAAAATGTCTTTATATTGGGCTAGACAACCTTACATTAAAACACAACACATCTTTGAATAAAGATAAAAGCTTTAGACTGATACCAAATACTAGTTTTGGCATTTTCAATTTCTTTAAAAACACAACATTTTACTCTGGGTCAAATTCCAAAATAATAAAATCCTCAAATGATGCTTAAGAAGAGCTACCATGAAGCATAGAATAAGTGTTTGATCTAGATTTTTTTAAATAACTGAATAATTATCTTTAAAAAATTTCTTAAAACTTGGCTACTGTGTATACTTAAGTTTCATCTGAATGGCACACTGCCATTTAATCCTGTCAATTTACTTTCTATAGGACTAAGGCAAAAATATTCTACTTAATTTTCCATCAGCTACCTTTTAGGTCATCAAATTACTTTCTATTTATTAAAGTTATAAAAAATAATTAAAATATATACAAAGGAAAATAAATAAAAGTTCATTAAAAGCTTTCTGAATTCCTTAGCTCCCTTTCTCTGTGGTTATTTGGATAACTTCCCACAGTCACTAATATTTGTACTGGAAGTCATGAGCCTTCTGTGATAGTGATATGGACTTTATAGTTGAAAATAAGCATTTATTGCATAAATAATACACAAAGTCACTTCTAGTATGCTGAGTTCCCCGAGCCCCTCCCCCAATCATCAAACCCACGGGGTGGTCTTGACCCCCACGATCAGTGCAGCTGGCCCTTCACACATCTTCCCATTTTTTCCCCTCATCACCACTATCCACCCACACCCCCACCTCCAACAAAAGCCAAAGCCCCTCAATAGACTGGCTTCCACGCCCTGGACTCAAACCCCACCAGGACCTCACACACTCACAGGTCAAGTCACATGGCCCTCCTCCCAACCACGAACCAAGAGGAGGTGCTGAAGCTTACTTCAGGTCTTGCAGGTTGCAATCTGGACAACGCAGGGGCTCACACAGAAACTTCACTCCCTCATCTCCCAGGTTATTCTTCCTCAAATTCAGGTGTGTCAAGCGTTTGTTCTGGAGGAGGGCGTTTGACAAGTACCTACAGCTTGCTGCACTAAGCTGGCAGAACCAGAGCCTGTGGGATCAGAGTCACGGAGACAGGTCTTCAGGAAAGCAGCCCAAAACAAGGCCCCTCCTTCAAGGGCGCCTGGGAGGTCTCCCCAGAGCAAAGGCCAGGATGTGCAGAGTACCTGTGCTTACTTTCCTCTTTCTTGTTCCAGATTTATGCAATGAGCACACAGAGAACACACCAGCCATTAGTGGTTGGTTTAAAAATAAAGCAACAGGGACCAAAGAATACAAAGTTTCAATCATGTGAGATACATTCTGAAGATCTACTATACTGCCTAGACCCTGCCTAGAGCTGACGATACTATACTATATACCTAAAAGTGGATCAGATCCTACATCAAATTTACCACACAGGAAAGCAGTAATAACACTAAAGGAGGTGGGAGGAGACTCTGGGACGGGATGGATGCGCTCATGGCCTGAATGGTGATGATGGGTTCATGGTGTATATTTATCCCTCGACTCACCAAACGGTATACACATTAAGTGTGTTCACCTGTACATCAAGAAAATAAAGTTTAAGAATTTTTTAAATTTGTAAGTAGAAATGTGAAAGGAAAAATATTTTAAATAGACTTGAGGTAGCTGGGAATGAACCCCAGGAGCTAGAGCCAGTCAGACATGGCTTCAGAGGCCACTCAGCCATTCATTCATCAGGCAAAGATGTGTTCTTCCCTCTTCAGGCTTCATCTCCTCCATCCTCAAGTCGAGACCATGATGGTCTGTCATGAAAGCATGCACGTACAGTGTTTGGTATAGTAATGTGAGAGTGTGCAATACAAGTTACAGGAGATGTGTCATAGTCAGAGATTATTTATATCATACATAGGGATAGAATAATTATACAATGTTTATATAGCAGGTGTTATATAATAAGTATTATATAGTTATATAATTGATTTATAGGTATATGTTATATGTAATACATGCTATATAATGATATATCATACATTGTATAAATGTTATGTATGTTAATGTATTATGTAATAGAATGTATTGTTTAATTATATATGATATAATATTAATATATCATGGTAAATTGATATATTAAAGCATGCAAGTATAGTGACAAATTCTATATTACTTTATGTTATAAATATAATGATTGCACATGCCTAATATTAGTTCTTATGATGTACGTGTTCATTACCTGTTAACATTCTGGTCTTTGAGTCTCAGTGTTAGGCGAGTACCAATCTTTCGTTTCTTTGCTCAGATTCCATGGTCTTTTACCACAATTACCACCATGTTTGCACCTCAAGAAGTTTGGCCTTCTCCCTTCATTTATACTTACCTGAACAGTATCCAATCTCAGAAAACTCAACTCTCCATCTATTCCACATCTCCCCCCCAAGAAGAAAAGAGCTGCATCCTCAGCTTAGCATCCACCCCTGCATGTGGACTCTCATCCCTACCCACCAGCTGCCTGGAGTCCTACAGTTCTGGATACACCTGCTCACAGAACACCTCCACATGGTCGATTAACAGGCATCTCACACTCCTAGGTCCCAATCCAAACTCCTTACACCCAAACCCATTTTCACCAGGCCAGAGAAAGCCACCATCCTTCACCCAGATGCTCAAGCCCATCACCTGTGGCCATTCTTGGTTCCTTTCCCTCCCAAACCACCTCTAATCTATCAGCAAGTTCCCATTGACTCTGCCTTCAAATACACCCTGAAGTCCTACCACCTGGCCCAGGCCGACCCTCTCCTAGCCACTTGCCTGTCTACAGGCACCTGCTTCTGCTTAGACTTTTGCCCCTCATTACAGGCCACTCTTCAAAAGCAGCCTGGATGGTCTTTCTGATCACGTCTTTGTAGAACCCTGAAACAAAATGAGAAGTCCTACACCACATGCGCATATTCCAGGCACCTTCCTGCCTCTCCAGCTCCATCCTCTCCCATTATTCCCTCATGCGCATCACTCCAGCTAAACTAGTTTTCTTGTTCCTCTAATACCCCAAGCTCATTCCAACCTCAGGACCTTTACCCTCTGCATGTGGCTTCCTCCTCAACGTTCTTCAAGTCTCTACTTCAAGCATCACCTCCTCAGAGAGCTTGGTGGGAGAAGACCTTATGAGAAACCCACCCCACCCCTCTTTTTCTCCTCATTCCACTTTTTCTTCCTATCTAAACTATTGTTGTTGTCCTATCTAACTCAAAAAGTGCATCCTCCAACACTGGCAGGGAGCTTGTCTGCCTCTTCCACAACCCCAGCTTTGGGCAGATCTGTATCTGGAGGTAGGAACTCAGCTACCAGTTGACAAAAGCATCATCATTTCCCAAGGTCCTTGTTAAAACTGAATTCCTTGGCACAACCTCCAGAGATTGATTCAACACAATCTGGGGTCCTCCTCAGAATCTCTATTTACAACAACATCTAGCACCTTGAGTAACTGCTTAATGAATGTTAGTTTTCAATGATGTAATTGGATCTCGAATGACGGAGCCATAGTCTTTCTCAATGCTACCCCCTTGGAGAGTCACTTACAGAACCTGGGCCAGGAAGGACTTACACCAGCCTCTCTAAGAGACATTTGGGGTGAGCGAGGGAAGCACACAGAAGTTTCACGCCAGCATCTTGGATCTGATTAAATCCCAGGCAGAGGCGAGTCATTCTATGGGTGCTGATGAGAAGCAAGGCCAAGTCCCGACAGCTGGCCACCGGCAGGCTGCATTTCTCCAGTCTACGGGAAGTCAAGATGCAAGGTGAGCCTCACTAGATGCCCAGCTTCCTTTTTCTTCCTCAAACTCTCCATCCCTTGGGCCACCCATCTGGGACCCAAAATCATGGAAAGATTAAAGTGGATAAGAACAAGTGCTTCAAGGAGGAGAATAAGGTGGCTGAAGCTAAGATAGCTCAATCTCAGTCCTACTGACTTTTGGACCAGATCATTCTTTATTGGAGGAGGCCTCCAGGATCCTGTAGAAAACTGATCATACCCGGTGGTCTTTATCCAACTGATACGAGGAGCATCCTCCCCTCCCCAAATGTGAAAACCAAGTGTCCAGATGTCCCCTGGGGGACAAAAATAAATAAATCACCCCTGTTGAAAAACACCATGTTTAGAGGAGGCTGGCAGAAGCCTACAGAGGTTATACCAAAAAGGCTGATGGTCACATACCCAAAACTAAGGTGAGGGCAAAGCTGGCTGAGACTGAACCCTACTGAGAGAAAAGTGGGAAGAATGAAGTTGACAAGAAGTTGTCATGGGATGGGGGAATACCACAGGAGGATCCCCAAGCCTCCCCACTGCCGCCCACACCCTTCCACTCCAACCTGCAAGGAAGATTTTTTTTTTGAAAGAGCCACAAGACTTACGACAGTTCCTTCAGGGGGCACTTGGACGTCCCCAAGGGCCCTTGCAGTCTTTTAATCTCAACATCACAGAGACTGTTGTCCCCCAGACTGAGAAAGTTCAGACTTGTGTTCTTGCCAAGTTCCATAAAGAGCTGATGACAAACCTCAGAGGTGAGGCCACAGGACTCCAACCTATCAAAAGAGTCACTCCTGGGAAGGATGGTCTTTATCTAGAGGCCCCCTTGCTCCATGAGCAGAAGCTGCTTTCTCCATGTTCCTCATCCCTTCAGAGGCAGGATGGCTACTCTCTTCCAGGTAAGTGCCACTCAAAGTGTGATCCATGGTCCAGCATCCCCTCAGAGCCTGCTAGATGCTAATTATGAGGCCCTGTGGTAGACGGGCTGAATCTGGGGGGGAGGGGTGGATGCCATGGATCTGTGGGGGCTTTTTGGTTTTTTTAATTAGAGTATAATTGATTTACAACTTTGTGCCAATTTCTGCTGTATAGCAAAGTGACCCGGTCATTCACATATATATAATATATTCCCTTTCTTCTATTATTTTCCATCGTGGTCTATCACAAGAGACTGGACACAGTTCCCTGTGCTGTACAGTAGGACCTCACTCATATCCATTCGAAATGAAATTGTTTGCATCTGCCAACCCCAAACTCCCAATCCATTCCACTCCCTCCTCCCCAGCAACCACTAGTCTGTCCTCTATGTCTGTGATCCGCTTCTGTTCCGTAAATAGGTTCATTTGTGCTATATTTCAGACTCCACATATAAGTAGTGTCATATGGTATTTGTCCTTCTCTTTCTGACTTACTTCACTTAGTATAAGAACCTCTAGATGCTTCCATGTTGCTGCAAATGGCATTATTTCATTCTTTTTCTACGGCTGAATAGTATTCCATTATATATATGTACCACATCTCAATCCACTCATCTGCTGATGGACATTTGGGTTGTTTCCATGTCTTGGCTATTGTGAAGAGTGCTCTTATACATAAAGAGGTGCATGTACCTTTTTGATTTGTAGTATTGTCTGGATATATGCCTGGGAGAGGGACTGCTAGATCGTAGGGTAGTTCTACATTCAGTTTTCTGGGGAACCTCCAGACTTTTCTCCACAGTGGTTGTACCTATTTCCATCAGGAATGTGTGTTTTAACATGCCCCCTTCAGCAATTCTGATATACTTTAAAATCGGAGAACCACTGCTCTACACCCATGCACTCATTCCCTTTGCTCGCCTTTCTCAATACCCTCTTGCTACAGCACTGACTACTGCCCTCAGAGTGACACCAAACACAGACGCCACCTTGGAGACAGATCTGGCAAATCAAAGACTTACCAGAGATACTTGAGGCTGCAGGATGGGTGCCTCAAAGTTCTGAAAATCATCATGGACACAGTGATTCCTAGGTTGTTAGAGCTCAAGTCCAGATGGGTCAAGTTGGGGTTACAGTGAAGGACAAGGACGAGCTCCTTCAGGATCCCCACCGGAGACATCGATTTGCACCTGAGCAAAGGAGGTGGTGAGAAAGTCAGCTTGGGGCAAGAAGGCTGCTGCTTCGTCTCTCCTTTCGCACATGCACACACACACAGATACAAGGATGTACAAGATGCAAGAGGAATCCAAAAACTGCTTTGTGCCACGGTACTGAACTTTGAAAAGGCAGCCTCAAATATACTCCCCAAGGGTCACTAAGCTCAGTTCGATGTATCAGGTCAGAAACGAACCCTCTCCCCATGCCTCCCCCTAATCTACCATTAAGATGACCCAGACTCACAGATACAGAGAACAGACGTGTGGTTACCAAGGGAGTGGGGAAGGGAGTGGGATGGATGAGGAGTTTGGGGTTGGTAGATGCTGACCAGGACATTTAGAGTGGGATAAGCAATGAGATCCTGCTGTGTAGCACTGGGAACTGTGTCTAGTCACTTAGGATGGAGCATGATAATGGGAGAAAAAAGAATGTATACATGTATGTGTAACTGGGTCACCATGCTGTACAGCAGGAAAAAAATTAACAATTCCCGCCGTACAGCGGGAAATAACAATTAAAAATTTAATTTTAAAAAAACTTTTAAGAAGTACCTGTTATGTTCACTTCTATTACTTTAAATAGGTAGAAGATGCCTGATAAATATCTGTTGAATGAATGCATACTGCACCACAAACTACTTACCATTCCTTAAGACACATAACACTTCTCATGGACTCCACACACCTTTAGTTCTTCTCAAGCAATTTGTCCCATCCTGTCCGAGAAGTTTTCTATTCTTTCATACGTAGCTCAAAACAGCTGTCTCCCCCAAAAAGGCTTAAGAAAAAATTAGTCTACCTCTAGTGTAAGATCATTCATGAGAGATGGCCATTTTTAACTAAAATTGTGAGATGAGTATCTTTTGAATCATCACTTTTAGTTTCACAGTGCTACTCTGAACACCTCATCTTCTCTATTTTGTGGGTACTCAATTCCAGGAAATCACACTATACGACTATCTATAGAGGTGATGCCAGAACCCACTGAACCCACCATCTGAGTTGCCATTGGGATACCTGAACTATGAAGTGTTCAGGTTCAAACAAACCGCACAGAAATAAAGGATGCCACTTACAAGGGAATGTACACACGAATCCAATTCTAAGCCCGTCCTTCATGGCCAAATTTGAGTTGTTAGTGGCTCTACAAGAACTTGCTCTAGAAAAGGTTAAACCCCTTTGGACCAACCTGCCACTTGCTGCCCCAACAGATTGTCATTTTTTTAAAGTTTTGTTAAAGTATAACTGATTTACAGTGTTATGATAATTTCTGCTGTACAACAAAGTGATTCAGTTATACACGTACACACATTCCCTCTTTTTCAGATTCTTTTCCCATGCATATTGTCACAGAATATCAGGCAGAGTTCCCTGGGCTATACAGCAGATCCCTGTTGGCCCATAGACTGCAATGCCCATATGCCATCCCAAACTCCCCATCCATCCCACCCAAAGTTTGTTTTCAGAGTCTGTGACTCTTGTTTCTGTTTTGCAAATAAGCTCACTTGTATCTTTGAGATTCCACACATAAGTGATACAATATGCTATTTGTCTTTCACAGACCTAATTCACTTAGTACCATTATTTCTAGGTGCATCCATGTTGCTATAAATTGCGTTTTTTGTTTTTTCTTGTTTGTTTTTGCCTTTTAGGGCTGCCCCCGCAGCATATGGAAGTTCCCAGGCTGGAGGTCAGTCTCAGATACATCTGCAGGCCTTACGCCAAAAGCACAGCAACACAGGATCCAAGCCTCATCTGCAACCCACACCACAGCTCATGGCAATGCCAGATCCTTAACCTACTGAGCAAGGCCAGGGATCAAACCTGCATCCTCATGGATCCTAGTTGGGTTCATGAACCACTGAGTCATGAAGGGGATTACTTTTTCATTCTTTTCATGGCTGAGTAATATTCCCTTGTACCTATTACCACACCTTCTTTATCCATTCCTCTGTTGATGGACATTTAGGTTGTTTTCAGATTGTCCTTTTTGGAAAATTTCCATCTACTTTGCCTCAACAGCATCTTCAGAAATCTAAGTCCCTTTATTTTATTCTCCTGAGCACCTAGCTTACTTTCTGCCCAATAGATACTAACTGCTGTAACCACAGAGAAAAGTTGGGCTATTCTCCCATGGAATTCTTCAAACTGTGAGTCTCACACTTACATCAGCTTTTGGAGTTTGCACCTCGAACTTCCAAGCTCGTGACAGAGTTTCTTCATATATAATGTATTAAGCTTGCTGTTACTCAAGTCCAGCTCTCTCATATGTCCATTGCAGAACACGGAGCAAATATCCTGCCACTGACGCATCTTAAAATCGACAACCCTTTCCCTGAGGGAGGGAGAAGAGAGAAGTCTTATCAGAGTAAATGAAACTCAACTAACACCCACAAGATGTTTCTAACAAAAGGGACTCCCTGGAGTTCTGAACATGAAAAAGTCTAACCCCAAAAGCACAGTTCTCAAAACACCCCATGTTTGGAGTTCCCAATGTGACTAAGGAGCAATGAGCCCAATGGGTATCCGTGAGGACGAAGATTCAATCCCTGGCCTCGCTCAGTGGATTAAAGGATCCGGCACTGCTGTGAGCTGTGGTGTAGGTTGCAGACATGGCTCAGTTCTGGCATTACTGTGGCTGTGGTGTAGGCTGGCAGCAGCAGCTCAAATTAGGCCACCAGCCTTGGAACTTCCATATGCTGTGGGTGTAGCCCTAAAAAGACCACACACACGCACACCCGAAGTTTTATTTGCCAAATCCTCAACAATTCTTTTCAGAGGAAAGAAACCACATAAATTTCTTACTCTTTACAAGTTCATAATCCTTAAAAGTTCAGACTTAAGTACATTTAAGACAGAATCAGGAGTTCCCATCGTGGCTCAGTGGTTAACGAATCCAACTAGGAACCATGAGGTTGTGGGTTTGATCCCTGGCCTCGCTCAGTGGGTTAAGGATCCGACAATAGTGGGTTGCAGATGTAGCTCGGATCCCACGTTGCTGTGGTTGTGGTGTAGGCCAGTGGCTACAGTTCCAATTAGACCCCTAGCCTGGGAACCTCCATATGCCACAGGAGCAGCCCTAGAAAAGGAAAAAAGACCAAAAAAAGGACAGACTCAGACTTTTTCCCCCATTAGCAGTGTTTATTTTGTGTTCCAAATTTATGCCTTTAAAGTGTGTGCAGTAAAAGAGGATTTTGTAATGATTAGAAGATTCGTGTTAGTATTTAGAACTTAGAATCATTAAAATTCTAATTATTGGGAATCTTCCTAGTGCAGTAGGCTCTCCATGTTAAGGGGGAAAAAAAGCATTAAAGTCAGAGATTAATTTTTCTATCTCAGATGTGATGAGGGAAGTAAAACAAATACATTCTGAAAGCATCTCAAGGATATAAAATTCCATTCCTTAAGTCTGGAACTGTAGCACTGGTTAGAGAAGTTGTTTCCGACTATAACCAGCGTATTCATGAGTGTGTGTGTGTGTGTGTGTGTGATGTATATACATGCCTTTGCATCCATGTGTTTAATATACCAGTTAATACTGATATACAGAGTTTAAGATTACTGAGAAAAAAATAGTAAGAAGCTGTGCTGTAGAGAAGTAGGAAATAACCTCAGTATCAGAAGATCTGTCATCACCTTTACGGAAGGTCTGAAATGTCCTTAAGCCTTAAGATGACCGTACGTTAAGAAAGGGATAATGTCAACTGAGTCTTACTCTCCTAACAAATGGGATTATCCTTGGAAAAATCACTTTGTAGGAGGGGTGTTTACGTGACCCAACAGTGAATGCTACCCAAATAAAGCCCCCTCTTTTAAGTTTTCAGGATGTCAAGACAAGACAAATGACAGCCAAAATATATTGAACATTAATTAGCCCAGACTCCCCAAGCCAAGCATCTTACTACTATTCCAATCTGGGTGAACACAAAAAAGTTAGTCTCGGAGTTCCCACTGTGGCTCAGGAGAAAGAAACCTGACAAGGATCCATAAGGATGTGGGTTTGATCCCTGGCCTTGCTCAGTGTGTTAAGGATCTGGCATTGCTGTGGGCTGTGGTGTGGGTGGCAGATTCAGCTCGGATCCCACATTGCTGTGGCTGTGGTGGAGGCTGGCAGCTGCAGCTCCAATTCAACCCCTAGCCTGAGAATTTTCATATGCCACAGGTGAGGCCCTAAAAAAGGCAAAAAAAGCCAGGAGCTCTCAAAGCAAGCCGGGCACTGATCTAGGTGAGGCCACTCAATAGCCACAATAACCTAAGCAAATTGCACTTTCACCCATCAGTTTTCTCCTCTCTGAATGAAGTAACAGTTCCCCCTCCATGAAGTTATGGCCATTGCTCAGACCCAAGTAGCTGTCACCATACAGTGCCTGGTACATGATGCTTCAACATGCAATGCCCGAGACAGACAACCTACCTTTAAGGAGATGAGCAAACATGGCCTTCATCATACCTCAAGGAAAATATACTCACAGGTTACAGATGAAATAGAATGTCTGGTCTATCATAACCATCAATAACACAACAACTACGAACCACCGGTTTTTTGGTAGAAGATCTTGGGCAGTGCCTTGAGGATGAGAGAGTTAGGGAAGGGATGGTTTTTCCATGACTCACCGCTGACTTTGCACTTGAGGAATGGGACTGCTGATGGAGAGCCTCAGCTTAGTTAACTTTGGACAGTGCTTCAGGCATAAGGACGAAGCATGGAGTCCCTCATTCTTATCGATGTCAATATCAGCTTCAAGGAGGCGATTCAAAACCTTCTGCACAAGGTTTTCATCCTGCATCTCATGCAAGCACTGAAAAAACTGAAGGAACTCGAAATGGATGTAGGCAGGATTATCCACAGCCAACGCTTCCGTCCAATCTAATAATGCATATATTACCCTGGGAGACATTTCACAGTGTAGACTAACTTCTAGTTCTCGTGCTAAGTCTCTTTTGAAAAGACCAAAGAGAAAAAGCGCTATCTGATGCCAGTACAGGTTGGTGTCAGTGAAGACACCATTTATGAACACCTTTATCTCGTCAAACTTTGGAAGTCCACCAACAGATCCTTCTGTCCCCCGGAGCAGATAGAACATGGCCCCAAAAAACATCTGGAAACTTTGGTGAGTGAAAGCGATGCAGCCCTCACAGTCAATGACCTTTTGAAGAATATTCAACCTCAAGAGATAATCAATAAAAGAGGCCTCCAGATGGCAGTGTTCCAGGACCTCTTTCGCAAATACAGAATTCAAGCACCACATTCCTTCTGCAGCCAGAGAGCAGAGGGCTCTCCACTGCTCTGGCCAGCTCTGATCCGACAAATTCACCTCTGCTGTTGTGAACAATTGGGAAAAAAAATAGGCATAGATACTGGTCACGGTCTGGGTGCTCATCTCGAAAGAAGGATTTCTTGTCATCTGCCACATCAGGCTGGAACAGACAGTCCAGCAGACCAGGGGGGCAGAACACCAATCAAAGAGAGTTTCATTTTGTCTTAGCCATCTCAAGATTGCATTAGCTTTGTCTTGGTCACCAAAGAACCTGATGAAGTACTCCCCCCGGTCTTCCTCTGTGAAGCCTGAGATGAAGATGAAGTATGGGTTCGGTAACAACTTTTTAAGATAGGCAATCTGAGTGTCACGGGCTGTTATCAGTAAGGTAGCCTGGGGCGCCAACTCCTTCTTCAGCAAGTGGAGGATGAGTCTGTCCCCTGGGAGTGGCGTATACCAGTCTGAACAGGGTGGGCTCCTCTCCAGGGTGGAGGACACAGCACTTTCCTCAAAGCCGTCAACGATGAACAGGAGTCTTTCAGAATGATTGATCAACTCGGTGAGGGGGATCTGAGAGTCGGGCCAGTCCTGGGAAAGCAGGCCAACAAAGGTGGTGTCCCTCATTCTTTGAAGCTTGTGGCAGCTGATATAGAAAACATAGGAGAATCTGTGCTGAAAGAGAGAGCCCTCTGCCCAATGCAGCACGACTTTCATGGCCAGGATGGTCTTCCCAACCCCTGCTCTGCCCCCCAAGATGATGGTCTCGGGCTGGGCTCCAGTCCTGTTAGGATACAGTAGGCTCCTCAGCTCTTCGTGCTCCTGCTCGGTCATGTGACGGAGATAGATGTGGCCTTCGGGCCAAGGGATACTGTCCCACATCAGCAGTATTTTATCCTTCATCCTCTCTCTGTACTTTCTCCTGTGGGCTAAGACAGAGATGTGAGGCAAAACAGAACAAAACAAGGGTCATAACGAAGGTTAGCTTTAGGAGTTACTCAGTAAAGTACCAACATCAAGCCTTGAGCAAAGATTGACAATCTCTGCCTTCAAGGGTCTTTGTTTTGGAATTGTTGGGGTGAGGTGGTGGAGGAAAGCAGAGAAGTGAAACAGCTATGGGGGAAAGAATCTGAAAGAGAATGGCTATGTCTACATGCAGGACTGAATCACTTGGTGGTACAGCAGAGATTATCACTACATTGTCAATCAACTGTACATCAAAGAAACTTTAAAAAAATTAAATAGCTTGATGATATGCAAGAATAAAAAACCTAGGGTGACAGAATGGATTGAGAATGCCCTCTTAAGGGGAAGGGATGATAGAGGGCTCTGCCTAAGAGGTGACACCTCAATCATGAGAAGAACTCAGTCCTAGATGTAGGACAAGACTCTTTCATGCAGAGTGAAAAGCTGATCCAAATAACCTCAGACCCAAATGAGAACATTCTAGATCACAGGGTGGGGGGTGAACCCAGCCATAAGGGAGGGGCAAGATCATGGTCATCTCTGCTCTAAAGATCAAAAGATGCTAACCCACAGTTCACATTTCAAAAAGGTCATAGTATGACTGTGTCACTTTGCTGTACAGCAGAAATTGGCAAAACATTGTTAACCAACTGTACTTTAAGGAATAAATAACTAAGTAAGTAACTAATTTTTAAAATCCATTCTCACTGCTCTTTGGAGAGTGGATTTTGGTGCTAGAAAGAAAGCAAAGAGCTGCCTCGCAGAACCTTGAGCCCTGGGGCAGTGTCACTGCTTGGTCTACACCCTTGGGAATGTCAGAAGAGACACAGACAAAGAAGAGATGGAGGCAGCATATTTCCTAGGGATGGAGAGATTTCTTCTTCAAGAAGATCCTTGGAAATGGGATTAAGATGGCAGAACAGAAGGACTGTAGCTCAACTTCTCTCATAAAGACAACAAAATTACAAACAAATGCTTAACAATCCTCAACCAAATGGACCGGAAACTTTCAAAAAGATATCCTACTCCAGAAGACAAAGAGGAGACCACATCAAGAGGCAGGGGGGTGATTATGAGATATAAGCAACCCCATCCCTCCTAGGTGGGAAGCCCCAAAGCCTGGAAAGTAACTGTATCACAGATATTCACCTACAGGAGTAAGAGTTTTGAGGCCCACATCAAGTCCCCATGCATGGGGATCTGGCATTGGGAGAAAGAGCCCCTGGAGCATCTGGCATTGAAGGTCAGTGGGGCTTGTGTGCAGGAGCTCCACGAGACTGGGGAAAACGGAGACCCCTTCCTTAAAAGGCGCACACAGACTTTCACATGCACTGGGTCCCAGGGCAAAGCAAAGTCTCCATGTCAATCTGGGTCAGACCTGACTTCAGTTCTTGGAGGACCTCCTGGGAAAACAGGGGTGAATGTGGCTTGTTGTAGAGAAGGACATTGGAAGCAAAGCTCTTAGGAACATTCATCAGCATGCCTTTCTCTGGAGGTGGTCATTTTGGGAAAATCTGGCCCCACCCATCAGCGCTGAGAAGCCCCAGGACAAAAAACAATCCAGGTGGGATCACAGCCCCGCCCCTCAGTAAACAGGCTGCCTAAACACCCACCAGGCACACAGCCACCTCTACTCTCACCCAGAGACAAAGCCCCACCCACCAGAGGGACAGGAATCAGCTCCACCTACCAGTGGGCAGGCATTAGTCCCTCCCATCAGGAAGCCTACAGCAAGCCCCCATACCGACTTCAGCCACAAGGGGGGCACACAAGAAGTAAGAGAGGCTACAACTCTATTATCTGTAAAAAGGTCACCACACCAAAAACCTATCAAAATAAAAAGACAGAGAAATATAACTCAGATGAGGGAGAAAGAAAAAACCCCAGAAAAATAGCTAAGTGATCAGGAGATTCTCAGTCTCCAGGAAAAAGACTTTAGACTGTTAATCTGAAGATGACGCAAGACATTGGAAATAAACTGGAGGCAAAGATGGATAACTTACAGCAAACACTGACCAAAGAGATACAAGATATAAAACTTAAACAAGAAGAGATGCAAAATACAATAGCTGCTTCCAGTCAATTTTTTATTTCAGTTAACAGAAGAACGAATAAGCGAGGTGGAGGACAGATTAGTGGAAATCACAGATGTGGAACAGAAAAGAGAAAAAAGATTGAAAACAAATGAAGATGGTCTCAGAGAACTCTAGGACAATATTAAATGCACCAACATCTGTATTATAGGGGTGCCAGAGGAGAAGAGAGAGAGAAGGAGACAGAAAAAATATTCAAAGAGATAATAGCCGGAAACTTCCCTAACACAGGAAAGGAACCCCTCATTCAAATCCAGGAACCACAATGAGTACCATACAAAAAACCCAAGGAGGAATATACCAAGACACATATTAATCAAACTGACCAAAATTAAAGACAAAGAGAAAATACTGAAAGCAGCTAAGGAAAAGAAACAAGTAACATACAAGGGAACCCTGATAAGGTTATTGGCAGATTTTTCAGCAGAAATTCTCCAGGCCAGAAGGGAGTGGCATGATATACTTAATGTGAAGAAAGGATGAAACCTCCAACCAAGATTACTCTACCCAGCAAGGCCTTCATTCAGATTTGAAGGAGAAATCAAAAGCTTAACAA
Organism: Phacochoerus africanus; assembly: GCF_016906955.1. NCBI lineage: Eukaryota > Metazoa > Chordata > Mammalia > Artiodactyla > Suidae > Phacochoerus > Phacochoerus africanus. The sequence continues at coordinate 60,012,009 of NC_062551.1, forward strand.
ATAAGCAAAAGCTAAGAGAATTCAGCAACAGTAAACCAGCTTTACAACAAATACTAAAGGAACTTCTCTAGGCAGAAAATAAAAGGCTGCAATAGCAAACACAAATACCACAAATGACAAGACTCACCAGTAAAGATATACATACAGTAAAGATACGAAATCATCCATACACAATTATGCCACCAAAATCAGAAATCGTGAGGAGGGTACAAATGCAGGACACTGGAGATGCACTTGCAATTAAGAGACTAACAACTTAAAACAATCTCATATATATATATATATATAGACTCATTTAAAACTTCAGAGTAACTGCAAACCAAATCTACAATTGATGCACAAATAAGAAAAATCAACTCAAGTGCAACACTAAAGATAGTCATCAAACCACAAGAGAAGAGAACAAGAGAAGAAGAAAAAAGAGCAACAAAACCAAATCCAAAGCAACTAATATGGTAATAAGAACATACATATCAATAATTACATTAAATGTTAATGGATGAAATGCCCCAACCAAAAGACAGAGACTGGCTGAATGGATACAAAAATAAGACCCATATATATGTTGTCTTCAAGAGACTCATTTCACTTATAGGGACACATGCAAAACTGAAAGTGAGAGGATGGAAGGAAAAACTCCAGGCAAATAGGAATCAAAAGAAAGCTGGAATAGCAATACTCATATCAGACAAAATAGACGTTAAAATGAAGAATGTTTTAAGGGACAAAGAAGGACATTACATAATGATCAAAGGATCAATCCAAGAAGATGAAATAACAATTTTAAATATCTACGCACCCAACATAGGTTCACCACAATATATAAGGCAACTGCTAACAAGCTAAAAGGACAAATCAACAATAACACAATAATAGTGGGGGACTTTAACACCCCACTTACAGCAATGGACAGATCAGACAGAAAATCAATAAGGAAACACAGGCCCTGAATGAATCATTAAACCACATGGATTTAATAGATATTTATAGGACATTCCATCCAAAAGCAACAGAACACATATTCTTCTCAAGTGCACATGGAACATTCTCTAAGATTGATCACATTCTGGGCTATACATCAAACCTAGGTAACTTTAAGAAAATTGAAGTCATATCAAGCATTGTTTCTGACTACAATGCCACATGACTGGAAATCAACAAGAAAAAAACTGCAAAAAACACAAACACATGGAGACTAAACAGCCAATGGATCACTGAAGAAATCAAAGAGGAAATTAAATAATACCTAGCAGCAAATGACAACGAAGATACGACACTCCAAAACCTATGGGATGCAGCAAAAGCCGTTCTAAGAGGAAAGTTTATAGCAATACAAGCCCACCGCAGGAAACAAGAAAAAGCTCAAACAAACAAGCTAAAATACATCTGAAGCAGCTCGAGACAGAAGACCAGACAAGACCTAAAGTTAGTAGAAGGAAAGAAATCATAAAGATCAGAGCAGAAATCAATGAAATAGAAACAAAGAAAACCATAGAAAAGATCAATGAAATGAAAATCTGGTTCTTTGAAAAGATCAACAAAATTGATAAACCCCTAGCCAGACTTACCCAGCAAAAAAGAGAGAGGACTCAAATCAATGAAATTGGCAATGAAAAAGCAGAAATAACAATGGACACCACACAAATACAAAAGATCCTAAGAGACTACTATATGCAACTATATACCAATAAAATGGAAAACCTAGAAGAAATGGACAAATTCTTAGAAAAGAACAATCTTCCAAGACTAAACCAAGATGAAATAGAAAAGATGAATGGACCCATCACAAGAACTGAAATTGAAACTGTGATTTAAAAACTTCCAGCAAACAAAAGTCCAGGACCAGACGGCTTCACAGGTGAATTCTATCAAACATTTAGAGAAGAGCTGCTAATGCTTATCCTTCTGAAACTATTTCAAAAATTGCAGAGGAAGGGACACTCCCAAACTCATTCTATGAGGCCACCATCACCTTGATACCAAAACCAGACAAAGATACCACAAAAAAAGAAAACTACAGGCCAATTTCACTGATGAACATCAATGCAAAAATCCTCAACAAAATACTAGCGATGCACATCCAACAATACATTAAAAGGATTGTATGTCATGATCAAGCGGGATTTATCCCAGGGATGCAAGGGTTTTTCAATATCCACAAATCCATCAGTGTGATACACCACATTAACAAACTGAAGAATAAAAACCATATGATCCTCTCCATAGATGCAGAAAAAGCCTTTGGCAAAATCCAACACCCATTTCTGATAAAGACCCTTCAGAAAGTGGGCATAATGGGAACCTACCTCAACATGATAAAGGCCATATATGACAAACCCACAGCAAACATCATTCTCAATGGTGAAAAGCTGAAAGAATTCCTGCTGAGATCAGGAACAAGACAAGGATGTCTGCTCTTGCCACTACTCTTCAACATAGTTTTGGAAGTCCTAGCCACAGGAATCAGAGAAGTAAAAGACATAAAAGGAATCTAAATCAGAAAGGAAGAAGTAAAGCTATCACTATTTGCAGATGACATGATACTATACCTAGAGAATCCTAAAGACTCTACCAGGAAACTGTTAGAGCTCATCAATGAATTTGGCAAAGTCGCAGGATACAAAATTAATACGCAGAAATCAACAGCATTTCTATACACTGGCAATGAAAGATCAGAAAGAGAAATTAGGGAAGCAATCTCGTTTACCATCACATCCAAAAGAATAAAATAGCTAGGAGTAAACCTACCCAAAGAGACAAAAGACCTGTACTCTGAAAACCATAAGACACTGATGAAAGAAATCAGAGATGACACAAATAGATGGAAAGACATACTATGCTCGTGGATTGGAAGAGTCAATATTATCAAAATGACTATACTCCCTAAGGCAATCTACAGATTCAGTGCAATCCCTATCAAATTACCAAGCACATTTTTCACAGAACTCGAAGAAAGTATTTTAAAATTTGTTTGGAACCACAAAAGACCCAGAATAGCCAAAGACATCCTGAAAAGAAAAATGGAGCTGGTGCAATCAGGCTCCCTGACTTCAGACTATACTATGAAGCAACAATCATCAAAAGCGTACAGTACTGGCACAAAGACAGACATACAGATCAGTGGAACAGGATATAAAGCCCAGAATTAAACCCACGTACCTACAGTACTAATCTACTGCAAAGGAGGCAAGAATGTGCAATGGAGAAAAGACAGCTTGTTCAATAAGTGGTGCTGGGAAAACTGGACAGCCACATGGAAAAGAATGAAATTAGAACACTCCCTAACACCATACACAAAAATCAACTCAAAATGGATTAAAGACCTAGATATAAGACCAGATACTATAAAAATCTTAGAGGAAAACATAGGCCAAGAACTCTCCGACATAAATGACAGCAACATCTTCTCAGATCCATCTCTTAGAGTAATGACAGTAAAAACAAAAATTAACAAATGGGACCAAATAAAACTTAAAAGTTTCTGCACAGCAAAGGAAACCCTAAACAAAACAAAAAGACAACCCACAGAATGGGAAAAAATATTTGCAAATGAATCAACTGACAAGGGATTCATCTCCAAAATTTATTAACACCATCTACAGCTCAATACCGAAAAAAAAAAAAACAACCCCATCGAAAAATGGGCAGAAGATCTGAACAGACAATTCTCCAAAGAAGACATACAGATGGCCAAAAAACACATGAAAAGATATTCAACATCACTGATTATTAGAGAAATGCAAATCAAAACTACTATCAGATACCACCTCACACCAGTCACAACAGCCATCATTAATAAGTCTACAAATAACAAATGCTGGAGGGGTTGTGGAGAAAAGGGAACGCTCCTGCACTGTCGGTGGGAATGTAAGCTGGTACAACCACTATGAAGAACAGTATGGAGGTGCCTTAGAAAATTATACACAGAACTACCATATGACCCAGCAATCCCACTCTTGGGAATATATACGGACAAAACTTTCCTTAAAAAATGACACATGAGGAGTTCCTGTCATGGTGCAGTGGTTAACGAATCTGACTAGGAACCATGAGGCTATGGGTTCCATCCCTGGCCTTGCTTGGTGGGTTAAGGATCTGGCATTGCCATAAGCTGTGGTGTGGTTCACAGACATGGCTTGGATCCCACATTGCTGTGGCTCTGGCGTAGGCCGGTGGCTACAGTTCTGATTAGACCCCTAGCCTGGGAACCTCCATATGCCACAGGAGCAGCTCAAGAAAAGGCAAAAAAAAAAAAAAAGACACACGCACCCACATGTTCATTGCAGTTCTATTCACAATAGCCAAGACATGGAATCAACCCAAATGTCCACTGACAGATGACTGGATCAGGAAGATGTGGTATATATACACAATGGAATACTACTCAGCCATTAAAAAGAACAAAGTAATGCCATTTGCAGCCACCTGGATAGAACTAGAGACTCTCATTCTAAGTGAAGTAAGTCAGAAAGAGAAAGACAAATACCATATGATATCACTTATATCTGGAATCTAACATATGGCACAATTGAACCTTTCCACAGAAAAGAAAATCATGGACTTGGAGAATAGACTTGTGGTTGCTAAAGCAGGAGGGGAGGGAGTGGGAGGGACTGGGAGCTTGGGGTAAATAGATGCAGAATGTTGCCTTCAGGATGGATTAGCAATGGGATCCTGCTGTGTAGCACTGGGAACTCTGTCTAGTCAATTATGATGGAACATGTGAGAAAAAAGAATGTATACATGTATGTGTAACTGGGTCAGCATGCTGTACAGTAGAAAATTATATATATATAATAAAAATAAATCAATAAAAATAACATTTTTTCAAAAATCTTTGAATTTATTTAAACATGTTTTACCATCTATACTGTCTGATTCTTTTACTCTGACCAAGGAACTCAGGAAACCAAAAGCTGCTCTAAAAGTTATACTAAATATTTAAGGTGATATTTCATCTACTGAAAACCATACCATTAAGGAGAAATGGACTTAAAACAGTTTTAATATTTAAAGCACTATTAATATAATATGCTTCATTTAACTAAAACATCAAGTTGACATAATCTTTCTAATGATAAAGATGGAAGCATGGGAAAAAATTAAATGTTAATTCGAGGAAACACAACACACAATTATAGTTTCAGAGAAAGAACATAGAAATGGTCAAAGAGATACTTTGGTCAAAGAAAACTTGAGAGCAGAAGGACAGAGGTTGTGATATGTAAAGGTCCTACTTCATACTCAACCCACTTAAGAGGGTCCCGAAACCTACTCGCACCATGCTATTTTAGAACATTGAGATGGAGGACCTCAAAGGAGTTGATAGGGTAACAGGTAAAAACAATGTAAGAATTTTAATGGCATCTAATTAACCCACAGTGTACACTGGAGGACATTGGAACACCCAAACTATTGAGGGAGAAGAATCCTCAGACTGAAATATTGCAACTAAGTCATTCATCAAAAGATGCACTACCTAAATATCCTTCCATGGATATTGTGTGCTACATACACATCAATAAACTGAAAAATAAAAAACCTATGATTATGTCAATAGATGTCAGAAGGCGGGGTTTTTTTGTTTTTGTTTTTTTACACAATTCAACACCCATTTCTGAGGACAAAAATAAAAACCCTTCAGAAAGTTGGCATAGAGGGAACCTTCCTCAACATAATAAAAGGACATATATGACAAACCCACAGGTAACATCATTCTCAACGGTGAAAAACTGAAAGCCATTTCCAGTAGTATCAGGAGTAAGACAAGGATGTCCACCTCAACCACTGTTATTCAACATAATTTTAGAAGTCCTATCCATGGCAATCAGAGAAGAAAAATAAATAAAAGAAATCCAAATTGGAAAGCAAGAATCATCATTGTTTTCAGATGACATGATACTATACAGGGAAAATCCTAAAGACTCTACCAGAAAACTGTTAAATCTCATCAATGAATTTGGTAGAGTTTCAAGATACAGTATCAATACACAGAAATCAACTGCACTTCTCTATAGTAACAATGAAAAATCAGAAAGAGAAATTTGGGAAGCCATCCCATTTTTCATCACAGCAAAAAGAATGAAACACCTAGAAATAAACCAATCTCAAGAAACAAAAGAACAGGGATTGGGCCAAGACGGTAGACTACAAGGACTTAAGCTCACATGCTTTCACAAAAACACCCAAATTACAACTAACCATTGAACAATTATCAATAAAATAGACTGGAAACTTTCAAAAAAGATATCCTACACCCAAAGATACAGCAGCCACATCAAGAAGGTATGAGAGGTGCTTTCATAATATAAGTAACCCCATACCACTGGGTGGGTGACCTGCAGACTGGAAAATAACTATCACACAGCCTCTTCCACAGGAGTCAGAGTTCCTAACCCTATATCAGGTTCCCCAGCCCAGGGGTCTGGGATTTGGAAGATTAACCCTCAGAGCATTTAGCATTGAAGGCCCATGGGGTGTGTGCACTGGAGCTCCACAGGAGTGGAAACAAAGACTCCACTCTCGGAGGGCACACACAAGATTCCATGTGAGCTGGATCTCAGGGCAAAGCAGGGACCCCATAAGAATTTGGGCTCAGACCTATCTTTAGGTCTAGAAAAGTATCACAGGAAAGCAATGGTCAGTTGTGGCTCATTGTAGGGGCAGGACATTGGAGGCAGAAGTCCCAGGGCTATTCATGGGCATGAGCTCCCCTGGAAGCTTCCATTTTGGAAAAATCTGGCAGTTCCCATCATCGCTGAGAAGTCCCAAACCAAAAAAACAAACAGGGTGGGAACACAGCCCCACCCATCAGCAAACAGAATGCCTAAAGTCCTCCTAGGCACACAGCTGCCTCTAATCACACTCACATCAGGCAAAACAGACCTTAAAATAAAGAATGTCACAAAAGACAAAGAAGATCATTACATAATAATCAAAAAGATCAACCCAAGAAGAAGATATAAAAATTATAAATATATATGCACCCAACATAGGAGCGTGTCAACATATAAGGCAAATGCTAACAGCCTTAAAAGGATAAACTGACAACACAGTAACAGTGGAGGGATTTAACATTGTTTATTGAGATTTTTCTTGTTTCCTGAGGTAGGGTTGTACTGCTATAAACTTCCCTCTTAGAACTGTCCATGTACAGCAATGGACAGATCATTCAGACAGAAAATCAAGAAGGAAACACAGGCCTTAAATGATGCATTAGACCAGATGAACTTGAGGTATTTATAGAATATTCCATCCAAAAACAACAGAATACACCTTCTTCTCAAGTGCAGATGGAACATTCTCCAGCATAGATCACAATCTAGGCCACAAATAAAGCCTCAGTAAATTTTTAAAAAATTGAAATCATATCAAGCATCTTTTCCAACCACAATGCTCTAAGACTAGAAATCAACAATAAGAAACAAAAAGTATCAATTCCTATTGTGGTGCAGCAGAAACAAATCCAACTAGTAACCACGAGGCTGAGGGTCCAATTGCTGACCTCACTCAGTGGCATTGCTGTGAACTGTGGTGTAGGTCACAGATGCGGCTTGGATCTTGCATTGCTGTAGCACAGGCCATCATCTGTAGCTCCCATTCAACCTCTAGCCTGGGAACTTCCATACGCCATAGGTGCAACCCTGAAAAGAAAAAGAAAGAAAGAAAAACTGTGGAGCACATGGAGAATAAACAACATGCGACTAAACAACCAAGGGATCACTGAAGAAATCAAAGAGGAAATTTAAAAATACCTAGAAGCCAATAACAACAAAGATGCAGCAAACCAAAATTCTTGCACCAAAAGCAGTTCTAAGAGGGACGTTTATAGCAATATAACCATACCTCTGGAAACAAGAAAAATCTCAAATAAACAATGTAAACTTACACCTCAAGCAAATAGAGAAAGAACAAACAAAACCCAAAGTTAGCAGAAAGGAAAGAAATTATAAAGATGAGAGCATAAATAAATGAAATACAAAAGAGGAAAACAATAGAAAAGATGAGTCAAACTAAAAGCTGATTCTTTGAATGATCAACAACATTGATAAACCCCTAGCCAGACTCCAAGAAATAAAAGACTCCATAAAATGAGAAGGGAAAAGGGAGAAGTTACAGTGGACATCACAGAAATACAAAGGATCATAAGAGAGACTACAATCAACTATATGCTAATAAAATGAACAGCTTCAAAGAAATGGATTCTTAGAAAGGTACAACTTTCTGACACTAAACCATTAAGAAACAGGAAAAAAAAAAAATGAGTGGACCAATCACAAGTACCAAAATTGAAACTGTGATTTTAAAACTTCCAACAAACAAAAGTCCAGGATGAGATAGCTTCACAAGCTAATTATATCAAAAATGTAGGGAAGTTCCAATTGTGGCTCAGGGGTAACCAGGTCGACTAGCATCCATGAGGACATAGCCTCAGTCAGTGCGTTAAGGATCCAGCATTGCTGTGAGCTGTGGTGTAGGTCACAGACACAGCTTGGATTTGGTGTTTCTGTGGCTGTGGTATAGGCTGGCGGCTATATCTCTGATTTGATCCCTAGCCCAGGAATTTCCATATGCCACACTTGCGACCCTAAAAAACAAACCAAAAAAAAATTGGAAAGAGTTAACACCTATCCTTCTGAAACTATTCCAAAAAAATTTCAGAGGAAGGGACACTCCCAAACTCATTCTATAAGGCCACCATCACCCTGATACCAAAATCAGACCAAAAAAAAACCCACAAAAAAAAGAAAATTATAGGCCAATATCACTGATGAACATAGATGCAAAAATCCTCAACAAAATACAAGCAAACCAAATCCATCAATACATGAAAAGGATCATACGCCATGATCAAGTGGGATTTATCCCAGGGATGCAAGAATTTCTCAATATTTGCGAATCAATCAATGTGATACACCACATTAACAAACAGAGTAAAAATAATATCGTCTCAAAAGATGCAGAAAAAGCTTTTGACTAAACCCAACACCCACTTCTGATTAAAAATAAAACCCTCCAGAAAGTAAGCACAGAGAGAGCCTACCTCCACATAATAAAAACCATATATGACAACCCACAGCTAACATCATTCTCAGTGGTGAAAAATTGAAAGTATTTCCACTAAGATCATGAACAAGACAAGGATGTCTTCTCTTGCCACTTCTGTTCAACATAGTTTTCGAAGTCCTAACCAGGGCAATCAGAGAAAAGGAAATAAAAAGAATCCAAATTGGAAAGAAAGAAGAAAAACACTGTGCACAAATGGAATGATAATCGACCTAGAGAATCCTCCAGACCCTACCAAAAAACTGCTAGAGCTCATCCATCAGCTTGATCAAGCTGCAGGATACAAAATTAATACACAGAAATTGGTTGCCTCTCTACATACTAACAATAAAAAATCAGAAAGAAATTAGTAAAACAATCCCACTTACCATCATATAAAAAAATAAAATATCTAAGAGTAAGCCACCTAAAGAGACAAAGGAACTGTACTCTGAAAACTGTAAGATGCTTATTAAAGAAATCAAAGATGATAAAAACAGATGGAAAGATATACCACGTTCTTGGATTAGAAACATCAATACTGTCAAAATGACTAGACTACCCAAGGCAATCTACAGATTCAGTGCAATCCCTATCTAACTACCAGTGGCATTTTTCACAGCATTAGATCAAAAATTTTTTTAATTTGTATGGAAATACAATAGATTCTGAATAGCCAAAACAAGCCTGTTAAAGAAAAGTGGAGCTGCAGGAATCAGGGTCCCTGACCTCAGACAATACTACAAAGCTACAGTCATTAAACAATATGGTACTGGCACAGAAACAGAAATATAGACCATGCAACAGGATAGACAGCCCAGAAATAAACCCACATACAGTCAATTAATCTACGACAAAGGAGGCAAGAATATTGAAGAGACAGTCTTTTCTCCATTGTATACATAGTGCTGGGAAAATTGAACAGCTACATCTAAGAGAATGAAATTAAAACATTCTCTAACACCATACACAAAAATAAACTCAAAATGGATTAAAGACCTAAATACAAGACTGTATACTATAAAAGTCTTAGAGGAAAACATAGGCCAAACACTCTGACATAAACCTCAGCACTATCTTCTCAGATCCACCTCCTAGAGTAATGACAATAAAAACAAAAATAAACACATGGGACCTAATTAAACTTAAAAATTTTTGCACAGGAAAGGAAAGTCTAAAAAAGGACGACCCACAGAAGAGGAAAAAGTATTTGCAAATGAAGCAACCATCAAAGGATTCATCTCCAAAATATACAAACACCACCTGCAGCTCAATATCAAAAAAAAAAAAAACCCAAACAACCCAATTTTTAAAAATGGGCAGAAGATCTAAATAGATATTTCTCTAAAGAAAACATATGATGGCCTAAAAACACATGAAAAGATACTCAACATCACTAATTATTAGAGAAATGCAAATAAAAACTACTATAAAGGTACCACCTTATACCAGCCAGAATAGCCATCATCAAAAAGTCTACAAATAACAAATGCTGTAAAGTGGAGAAAAGGGAACCCTCCTACAGTGTTGGTGGGAAGAAAGTACATTGGTGCAACCGCTATAGAAAACAGAATGGAGTGTCCTCAGAAAACTAAAAATACAACTACCCTATGATTCAGCAACCCCACTCCTGGGCATCCATCCAGAGAAAACCCTAATTTGAAAAGATACGTTAACCACAGTGTTCACTGATGCACTATTTACAATACTGCTGGAATATTACTCAGTCATAAAAAAGAATGAAGTCATGCCCTCTGCAGCAACATGGATGGACCTAGAAACTATCACAATACGTGAAGTTAGACCATGAAAGACAAACCTCATATATCACCTATATTTGGAGTCTAAAAAAATGATACCAATCAACTTATTTGCAGAAGATAGATTCACAGACTTCAAAAAACTTATGGTGGGAGGGATGGACTATGGGTTTGGGATTGGCATATGCTCACTGAGATATATGGAATGACTGCCAATGGGGACCTGCTGTAGAGCACAGAGAACTCTACCCAGTATTCTGTGATAATCTACGTGGGAAAATAATCAGAGAGAATATACGTATGCATATGTATGACTGGGTCACTCTGCTGTACAGCAGAAATTATCACGACCTTATAAATGAACTATAATTCAATTAAAACATCGTTAAAAATACAGAAAGAGACCAAAGAGCTGTACTCGGAAAACTATAAGATGCTGATGAAAGAAATCAGAGGACACAAACAGATAGAAATATACACATGCTCTTGGATTGGAAGAATCAACATAGTCAAATGACAATAGCACCCAAGGCAACCTACAGGTTCAATGCAATCCCTATCAAATTACCAAGGACATTCTTCATAGAACTAGAACAGGATATTTTAAAATTTGCATGGAAACATAAAAGACCCCTAACAGCCAAAGCAATATTGAAAAAGAAAAACAAAAATGGAGGAATCAGGCTCCTTGTCTTCAGACTATACTACAAAGCTACAGTCATCACAAGAGTATGGAACTGCCAGCAAAAAGAAAAAAGGAAAGAAAAAAGAAATATGCATCAGTGGAACAGAATAAAAAGCCCAGAAATAAACCCAAGACACCTACAGTCAACCAATCTATGACAAAGGAGGCAAGGACACACAGTAGAAGAAAGATCTTCTCTTCAATAAGTGGTGTTCAGAAAACTGGACAGCTACAGGTCAAAGAATCAAATTAGAACACTCCCTAAAACCATATGCAAAAATAAACTCAAAATGGATTAAAGACATAAAAATAAGGCCAGATACTGTAAAACTCCCACAGGAAAACAAAGGCAGAACACTCTTTGACCTAAATCACAGCAACATCTTGTTTGATCCACCACCTAGATTAGTAACAATAAAAACAAAAATAAACCCATGGGACCTAATTTAACTCAAAAGCTTTTGTACAGCAAAGGAAAGCATAAAAACAAAAAGACAACCCACAAGAGAAAATCTTTGCAAATGATGCAAAAGACAAAGGCCTAATCTCCAAAATACACAAACAGCTCATACAACTCAATGAGAGAAAAAAAAAGTCCAATCTAAAAATGAGGAGTTCCCATCGTGGCTCAGTGGTTAATGAATCCGACTAGGAACCATGAGGTTGCAGGTTTGATCCCTGGCCTTGCTCAGTGGGTTAAGGATCCGGCGTTGCCGTGAGCTGTGGTGTAGGTCGCAGACTCAGCTTGGATCCCGTGTTGCATGGCTCTGGTGTAGGTGGGAGGCTGCAGCTCCAATTCGACCCCTAGCCTGGGAACCTCCATATGCTGCAGGAGTGGCCAAAGAAATGGCAAAAAATAATAATAATAGTAAATAAATAAATAAAAATGAGAAGACCTAAGTAGACTTTTATCCAAAGAAAACATAAAGATGGCCAGAAGGCACATGAAAAAATGCTCAACATCACCAATTAGAGAAATTCAAATCAAAACTACAATGAGGTACCACCTCACACCAGTCAGAAGGGCCATCATTAACAAGTCAATAAATAAAAAATGCTGGAGAGGGTGTGAAGAAAGGATTACCCCCCCTCACAGTTGGTGGGAATGTAAATTGGTACAACCACTATGGACAACAGTATGGAGGTACCTCAAAAAACTAAATATAGAACCACCATATTATACAGCAATCCCACTCCCGGGCATAGAGCCCAACACAACTGTAATTCAAAAATATACACATACCCCTATGCTCACTGCAGCACTTTTCACAATAGCCAGGACATGGAAACAACCTCAATGTCCATCAACAGATGAATGTATTAAGATGTGGTACATACATACAATGGAATACTACTCAACCATCAAAAAGAATGAAATAATGCCATTTGCAGCAACATGAATGCAGCTAGAGATCTCATACTAAGTGAAGTAAATCAGAAAGAGAAAGACAAATACCCTATGCTATCACTTATATGTAGAATCTAAAATATGGCACAGATGAACCTACCTTAAGAACAGACACAGACTCAAACACAGAGAACACAGTTGTGGTTGCCAAGAGGGAAGTGGGAGGGAGTGGAATGGACTCTGAGTTTGGGTTGCTAGTTGCCAACTGTTATATTTAGAATGGATAAGCAATGAGGTCCTACTATGTATCACAGGGAACTATGTCCAGTCTTTTGGGATCAACCATGATGGACGGTAATATAAGAAAGACAATGTATGGTATGTGTGTGACTAGGTCACTCTGCTGTACAGCAGAAATTGGCACATTTAAATTAACTGTAATAAATAACAATTTTTAAATGGTGCACTAGACAAATTTTCCATCAAGCAAGCTCTCAAAAATATTATGTCCTGTTGACATTTCTCAAGCAGCTATTACAGAACAGGTCTCCTGAAACAGTGATGAGACAGACAGACGTGGAATCTATGGGGAAAAGAGAGAGGTAACATTTCTGAGTAGACAATGGAATTTAAGGTTAAATAGGGTCCCGGGTCAGCAGCTACGTGGCAACCCGTACAGACTGGAGAAGGATGTGGGGCTTCTGGAAACTGTCTAGAAATAATGACAAGGGAGATGATCGATTTCTCGATACACTGGATGGTATTATACTTCCCCAACAATTGAGGAATGATGTACCAGTAGTCGCAGAGGTAGTTAAACCCAAAAGAGAGCAATTATCAACTTAAAAACAGAAAATGGTTCCCCCAAAAGGCACGTGCAGTGGGCTCAACAGTGATCCCCTAAAGATGCTTCCATGTCTGGATCCCCTGGACCACTGAAGACAATTTCAGAGGAGGTGGTAGATGTGGAACCCATTAAATGGATGCTCGGTCAAGCCACTGGTCTGTGATCACTGTAAGGGGGTACCCAAACCTGTTTCTTCTTCTGGAACCTCAGGTTCTTCTTGGCCTGGATCCTGGAGCCCCAACGCTTGTGTGCTCTCTGAAACCAAACATCGGTGGTGGGATCGTGAGATGCCCAGGGTGAAAACAGCTCCACCATGATGCACATTCTCAGGAGAACCATTTCGCTGACAAGTTTGACTTGAAGAGACGTAGGAAATCATACCCTAAAGCCTCATACACCCCCATTTGGAAACATGCTACTTTGCCGAGGCCATAGCACCCATGAAAAGTGCATCCCTGGAGTTCCTGTTGGGACTCCATGGGTTAAGCACCTGACATCATGTCCATGAGGATTCAGGCTCAATTCCTGGCCTTGTTCCGTGGGTTAAGGATCTACCGCCTAAGGAGTAAGCTGCCGTGTAGGTCGCAGATGTGGCTCTGATGTGGTGTCTCATGGGCTGTAGCTGCAGCCCTGATTGGACTCTTTACCTGGGAATTTCCATATACCACAGGAGCAGCTGTGGGGGAAAAAAAACACACATCCCTCCTCTGGGCTGTGGATCCAGCTCGTGCCCCAAATAGCCCGGAATGCTCTTCTCCCCCCATGATAACCACTTGGTTCACTCCCTCACCTCTGAATCTTTGTTCTCATCTCAGCCCCTCCACAGTGCCTGAGGGTCCTAACTGACCCTGCACCTGATTCCTACACCACACATGTTAGGCAGCCCCTGTCCACATTATCCTCTCCACTGTATCTATCACCTTCAATGCACCGTATCATAAAGGCTTTGGATCTAAAGCAGATGTAGCTCATTTTATAAACACTATAAAAGAAATAGAAACTTTAAAGATTGGGAATCACTATGTCATACGCCTAAAACTTATACAAATATGGTGCATCAACTATACCTCTGTTTAGGTACCACCTCACGCTGGTCAGCATGGCCATCACTCACAACTCTGCAAATAACAAATGCTGAGAGGGGGTGGAGAAAAGTTGGTGTTGGGGGGGAAATGAAAGCTGGTACAACCACTGTGGAAAACAGCAGGGAGGTACCTTAGAAAACGAAATATAGAACTACCACATGACCCAGAAATCCCACTTGTGGGCACATATTTGGACAAAACTTCCATTGGAAAAGATATATGCACCCCTATGTTCACTGCAGCACTATTCACAATAGCCAAGACATGGAGACAACCTAAACCTCCATCAAAAGATGAATGGATTAAAGAGACGTGGTATAAAATGAGATAGGTTGGGGGGGGGACACACACTGGGGGTTTGGGGTGGAAATGGTACAAAATTTGGTTGTGATTATCGTTGTACAACTATAAATGTAAAAATTCATTGAGTAATTTTTAAAAATTTTTAAAAGATGTGGTATATATACACAAGGGAATATTACTCAGCCATAAAAAAGAACAAAATAATGCCATTTGCAGCAACATGGTTGCAATGAGACACTACTACATAGCACAGGGAAGTGTATCTAGTCACTTTGGAATGAACATGATAGAGGATAATGTGAGAAAAACAATGTATGTATATGTATGACTGTGTCACTTTTCTATACAGCAGAAATCGACAGAATATTGTAAATCAACTATAACAAAAAATATTTTTAAAAGAACTGCATACACATAGTGTACTTACACACAATGGAATACTACTCAGCCATAAAAAAGAATGAAATAATGTCATTTTCAGCAATATGGCTGCAAACATATTCTCATACTAAGTGAAGTAAGTCAGAAAGAAAGAGACAAATACCATATGCTATCGCTTATATGTGGAATCTAAAATATGGCACAAATGATCCTATCTGCAAAACAAAAACAGACAGAACAGACTTGTGGTTGCCAAAAAGAAGGTGGGAGGGAGTGGGGTGGACAGGGCGTTTGGGGTTGGTAGGTGCTATTACATTTAGAATGGATAAGTAATGAGATCCTACTGTACAGCACAGTGAACTATATCCCATCTCTTGTGCTAGAACATGAAGATAGTATGAGAAAAAGAATGCATATATATGTATGACTGGGTCACTTTGCTATACAGCATAAATTTGCACAACACTATAAATAAACTCTGACTTTAAAAGACAATGTACCACATCTTCTTTATCTTTGCCTCTGTTGATGGACATTTAAGTCGCTTCTATGTCTTGGCTACTGTAAACAGTGCTGCAGTGAACACTGGGGTGCATGCATCTTTTCAAATTACAGTTTTCTCCAGATATAATCCTGGAAATGGGATTGCTGGATCATATGATAGATCTATACTTAGTTTGAGCAATCTCTATACAACGGAATATTACTCAGCCTTAAAAAAGGAAATAATGCCATTTTCAACAACATGGATTGAGCTAAAGAGTATCATATGAAGCGAAGTCGGACAGAAAAAAATATCATATGAGATCACTAATATGTGGAAGCTAATAAAAATGATACAAAAGAACTTTTTCACAAAACAGAAAGAGACTCAAAAGATTTCAAAACCAACCTGATGGTTACCAAAGAGGAAACGTTGGGGAGGGGATAAATTGGCAAATTGGGATTAATATACATACACTTCTATATACAAAATAGCTAACTAAGAAGAACCTATTATATAGCACAAGGAAATCTACTCAATACCATGTAACAATCTTTGGGGGGGAAAAATCTGAAAAGGAATGGATATATGTGTAATTGAGTCACTTTGCTGTACACCTGAAACTAACACAACACACTCGTAAGTCAAGTATACTCCAATAAGATTAAAGATAACAGGAATAATAATACTCTACCATAAACTTACAGAGCTCTTTAAAATAAATAAAAAGAATAAACATTTGGGGGGGAAAGAGAAAATAGGGCCCAGTGGTATGTCATTTGCCCAGGGTTACAGTTGGTGAGGTAGACCCCGTCTTTGAATCCAGGTCTGACATAAGAACCTGAGCTCTTAAACCCGTCGTCCACCAAAGACAGCACACTTGTGCCTGTAAACAGGTGGATGTACAATTTCACTCACAAAGCCCTCTGCCAAAGCAGCGTTCCCACACAGACACCGTCACTGTGCTGTGTTTCCTAGAAGACGTAGCTGAAGTAATGTCAGTTGTTCTGGGCTGTCCCCTGGACCCTTTTGGGGGCTGTCCCACATTGCTGGTGGGCGGGGTGTGGTAGAGGACGTCCTCCTGCTTAGGAGGTATCCTTTGCCAGCACCCCGCCCTTAGAGGGCTAGGAGGAAACCAGGGAAGCACTGGGCAAAGGGGTCATGTGGTGCTGATCCACACAGGGTGTTGACAATGCCAGCTTGGACCAGTGGCCAGGAAGGAAATCCTTCCTTTACTGGCATTCTCCTTGGCACAAATATCTCCCTCTGTGATTGCCAAGCAGGAACAGGGTTTATCGATTCTGGATCCCATTCCCTAGCTCTCTGCTCAACATCTCCCTGCTCCAGACAGGGTTCTGCAAGGGATTTATGATGAGGAGGTGGCAGAGGAGGTAGAGCTGGGAGAGGCAGAGACAGCAAGTCCCCGTCCCCTCCCCCACCCACCCGACGATGTACAAAGCCTGAGTTTCCAGGACTCCAAACCTCCCACGCCCAAAGGTTTGCCAAGACTTAAGGTTGCCACCTCCCACTGCCACTCCTTAGAACCCATACCCTCCATGTGGAGGCATGAGAAGTAACATACTGACAAACTCAGAGCCCTGGGGACCCACTGCCTGAGTTCACATTCCAGCTCTCAGACAATTTACTTGAGTTTTGTGCCTCCCTTTCATTGTCTGTAAAACAGGAATAAGAGAACCTCCTTCTTGGCAGAGTGTGAAAAATAAACACCAAGGCACAGAAAACGTTAGGATCAGTGCCTGGTTTGTAACAGGCACCAACGAACATTATTCTCCACAGGTCTCAGAGGCAGTTACTTCTGCCACAAAACAGCCTATGCATTCCTAAAATTCACTGCAGTAGGCCAAGATGCATACTAAAAACCAATTGAGTTTTTTTAATAGGAAATGATATCCATGAAATTTGGGGGGGGGGGCACCTGCAGCTTATAGAAGTTTCCCAGCCAGGGATTGAATCTGCACCACGGTCCGTGACACATTTTTAAAAGCTAGAAACATGAAAATGGCAGCACATTCTTTTCCTCACTTCATTTTCCATCATCAAGTTCTATCCCAAGAGATTGGCTACACGTCCCTGTGCCGTACAGCAGGACCTCACACGAGAACAAGAATGTGTGTATACGAATGACTGGGTCGCTATGCTGCACAGCAGAAATTGGCACAACACTGTAACCGACTATAATTTGAAACGATAGCACAACTCTACACTTATTAACTAGCTTTGCAACACATCACTAGTACACTAAATCCCTACTGAAATGCTACAATAAATACTACAATAAGTAAATAAATGCTCCATCTGGGTACAGTTTCGTTTTGTTCTAGGGTTGTTTTTCAGTTTGTTTGTTTTTAAGTATAGTGGATTTACAATGTTGTTGCCATTTCTGCTGTACAGAATAGTGACCACTCATACATACGCATACATATCTTTTTCTTGTAGTACCTTGTATATTGGTCTACCCCCAAGAGATTGGATATAGTTCCCCATGCTGTAAGGTAGGACCTCATTACTTATTCATTCTAAATGTAACAGTTTGCATCTACTAACTTGAAATTCCCCATCCATCCCACTTCCTCCCCCCTCCCTCCTGGCAACCACACATCTGTTCTCTAGGTTTATGAGTCTGTTTCTGTTTTGCAGATAGGTTCATTTGTGCATATTTTAGATTCCACATATAAGTGGTATCATATGGTCCTTCTCTTCTTTGCATTTGCCTCTTGGGAAAAAAAATCATGCATAAGCCAACATGAAATTCCTATTGTGCTCAAACCCAACGATGTCACTGGGTCACATCCCCACTTTCAAAAGCAGTTTTTCAACAGAACTGAACATGCATCTTTCAAACCCTCTTCTTGCTTTTGACCACCAACTCCTCCCATGCTAAGAGTACAAACCTGGATAGCCTTTATACCTTTAAACTTTTATAGCCCATCAGGAAGATTCTTAGGAAGAAGACCAGCACCTTGCAAGGACACTGTAACAATCCTCTAACAATTTCCCTGCTCCCATGAGTTCCAGGCAGCATCCCACTCACCGTTCATCTCTGCTCTTATCTCCTCACATCGTGACATCAGCTTCATATTCTCAAAGATGCAGAGGGTCACATCCCGTATCTGTGGTACCGATAAGTAGTCACTCAACAGACAGAATAGGTTACTGGGACCAACGGCTTTCAAGTTTGTCCAGGGGATCTTCGGGAAGTTCTCAGGCATCAGCTGTGGGGACTGGAGGCAAAGTTTAAATTCCTCCAGCTGATACTGATCCAAGCCCTTCAGGTAAGACATGAATTTATCCAAGAAAGTGTCATCCATGGAGATGCCAGCAGAGGAACTCATCTGGACCAACGTGCAGCGTTTCCAGCTTCACTCAAGAACCGTTAGGTCCACGACAGTAACAGGACCTGTAAAAAATAAACAGACAGTTGAGACCATGAATCATGGTCCCCTCCTTCAAAACCCTCTCATCTACCCACTTCATTTTCTTCTCAGAGCCCTCCTGCTTCCTGTGTTTGGAGGCTCTTCATCTCCTCCTCTCCCACAAGAATGCCAATCCCCTCTGAACATCCATCCTTGGCTGGACCAGTCCCTAGAAGCGCCCTGGGCACACGTGAGGTGCTCACTGCTGAAGAAAGGGAACCCGCAATACCCATGAAGGAACGTTCCCACACTGAGGTGTGGGCAAGTCCTTCTGGCAGATACACGATTTGGTTTGACCTTGACGCTGACTAGAACAGACTATCACAGGGCTTGTCAAACATACACTGTACACCTGCTTGAACCATGGAAGAAAAGAGAGGAGCTGAACATGCAGTTAGACT
Source organism: Phacochoerus africanus (assembly GCF_016906955.1). Taxonomy (NCBI): domain Eukaryota; kingdom Metazoa; phylum Chordata; class Mammalia; order Artiodactyla; family Suidae; genus Phacochoerus; species Phacochoerus africanus. Next base: position 60,031,782 of record NC_062551.1, read on the forward strand.
GAGTGCTAGGTCTCCAACAGTGGTCACACCAACAACACACCCTCAGGGGGGTTGGGATGGGGAAAACCAGATGACGCATTCTGTGCTTTCGCCTCAGGCTCCTAGACAGTTAGACGCATATCTAAGAATATCAAGGACCCCAGATTCTTCTATCCTTCCATTCATAGCAAAACACTGAAGTTGTCACCTTGAGATACCTGTTCCTTGAGATCAGCAGTCGTCTTTTAGAAAGATGGATGATTGACTAGGCAAAAAAAAAAAAATCCCAGCCCCCAAAATATATATGCATATATTTATGTATATACATGTACGTACATGTATGTATATACATATAAATTAATTTTCATACATACACACATATATAAGATGCCTACACCCTTATATACACAGGCTCCTCCATTACCTCTTTGGAGCAATTCTCTCAGAGCTACGGAGAAGCTGTTTCCCAGGGTATTGCCTTCTGTTTGGTTCGAGAAAAGCTCTCCTCTATCTTATTATAGTTTATTAATTATCTGCATCCACCATCTTAAGCATTTACTACACACTATGAATTGTGACCCTCATTTTATTCTCTAAGCCAGTATGTTCATCAATTCTGTTTTTTTTTTAAGTGAAAACAAATGACATCTTCACAAGGCTGTCAAGAAGAAAAAATACCCTGCCACCTAGATTCTAGGTTCTGTGAAAATGTCCTTTTAAAATGAACTAGGGAGTTCCCACCATGGCTCAGCAGAAATGAACCTGACTAGTGTCCATGAGGACGCAGGCGATCCCTGGCCTCGCTCAGTGGGTTAAGGATCCAGTGTTGCGCCAAGCTGGGGTGTAGGTCGCAGACGAGACTCGGATCCGGTGCTGCTGTGAGCTGTCATGTAAGCTTGCAGCTGCAGCTCCGATTAGACCCCTAGCCTGGGAACTTCCATATGCTGTAGGTGTGGCCCAAAAAAGAAAAAAAATTAAAATGAACTTCCAAGAAAGGTTCCAGTCAAAGCTGTGTAACCAGGGGCTGGGGCGGGAGGGAGGGAAACAAGGGGGAGATGCTGGTCAAAGATTCACAAGGTTCTGTTACAAGATGAGTAACATCTAGGTACGTGAGGCACGGCATTAGTAATACTCTCTGTGTACTTGACACTTGCTAAGGGAGGAAACCTGACGTGTTCTCACCACACACACAGTGAACTGTGGGAGGTGACGGGGGTTCATTAACTTGACTGGGGTGACATCTTGCTGTTTCTATTTGTGTTAAATCATGTTTGATACCTTTAAAAATCATTCCATACAACATCAATACCTGCAATTTCTATGTGTCAACCTTATCTCCATACAGCTGGAAATCTTTTATTTTTCTTTCAAGTCTGGTGCAGTGTTTAATATGCAACATCACTGTTCGCAGAAAGACCTTCTACTCTGACAATATACGAAACAGGCGTTTAGCAGCTGGAACATAAGGACTGTACAGAAGAGGGTGGACTAATTTGAAAGTGCAGGGGACCGGGATGGCCTCCTTTCCTTAGTGACCAAGAGTTCTCCAGAACTCCCTCTTTGTTTCAACACATTGTAACTCTGCGTCCCCAGGGCCAAACTGTGTCTGGCATAGAGTAAGGACATGAGAAATAAACGCTGGATGAAGAGCTCCTTTCTTTGATGGTTTTCTACTTTATAGTTCTTTCAGAGGCTTCGTTATAAACATCATCATGTTTGTGGGCGTGTGGACAGTTCAGCACGAACGATGATACAGAAGGCACTGTCAGCAGACACAGATGCCACTAAAACCCCCTAACCACTGTTCCCGACCGAACTATGGCAGCACATAAAGGAACAAAGAGCACAGAAGTGGCTGGTGTGCGAATAAATGTGCAAGAATAGGGACCCTTGACAGTGACAACAACTCATGGAATTTATAACATAGATAGTAAAATATGAGACCAGTAACACAAAGGATGAAAGCAAAGCACCCCACAGACAACTATTTCGAAATTTGAGTATTGGTCAGAAAATCAGGATGTAACCTTGGGTGAACTACTGGTCAGAGGTGAACACTGAGCTTTCTAGGGCAGCTACTCTAAGGAAAAGTAAGAGAATATGTAGCTAAGTTAAAGAAAACAATCAATGACAGAAGCAATTGTATTCAAAAAAATAGACAAGAAAGGCATAAGCACAGAAGACAGAGGTTGGAAAACAAGTATCAAGATAATAAATAGCAAATGTGTTAGCAATTATATAAACATAAGTGGCCTAAACACTAACTAAAGATGATGGTATAAGAAAAATCATGTGTATATATACATGACTGGGTCACCATGCAGTACAGAAGAAAGTGGCATGACACCGTAAATCAACTGCGCTCTAATTTTTAAAAAACACTGTCAAACTAGATTAAAAATAAAAGGTACACTTCAGGTATCAGAGTATAAAACATTTAAACTAAATTAATGGGGGGAATGTGGGGTACACCACCTAAGCAGAAGAAAATGGGTATAGCCAAATCATTGTTAAAGTAGATTTTAAGGCAGAATTATTACAGAATACAGAGCACATTTTTTTGCCTTTTTTTTTAAGGGCTGCACTCACAGCTTATGGAGGTTCCCAGGCTAGGGGTTCAATCAGAGCTACAGCTGCCAGCCTACGCCACTGCAACGTGGGATCCAAGCCACGTCCGTGAACTCGACCAAAGTTCACACCAATGCTGGATCCTAAACCCACTAAGCAAGGCTAGGGATCAAACCTGCAACCTCATGGTTCCCAGTCGGATTCGTTAACCACTGCGCCACGATGGGAACTCCCCAGAGCACACTTTCTAATAGGATCAATCCAATAGGAAGACTGATCAAGTCTAAAATTTTATGTTCCAAATAGTATAGCTTCAAAATATATAAAATAAAAATAGAACTAAAATGATTAATTGGAGATATAAACACATGTCCCAATAATGAAAGGAACAAGGAGGGAAAAAAATTTAAGGATATAAACTATCTGAATCACATCATTAATCAATCTGACCTAAGTGAAAGAGAGATCTATAAAGACATAACTCTACACCCACCAAATGAAATAAAAGTATTTAGTAGGTGGTCAGAACCCTTCAACAGGAACCCCATAAATGAGGTTAACCAAATGACACAGAAAATTTTCACTAAAACCTCAATGAAATAATTTTACCACCCATGTGGCTAAAATGCTAAGGGCTGACATCACCAAGTGCTGTCAAAGATGTGGAGTAACTGGAATGCCCATACAATACTTGTGAGAGGGTTAAAAACACATCTACTTTGTAGAAGTGCAGCATAAATACCCTGCAATTCCATTCCAACCTACTAGCCAAAAAAAAAAAAAATCCATCAAAAGACATGTCCAAGATCCTGAAGAAAGACAACAAAGCAGGAGGCATAACTCTCCCAGACTTAAGACAATACTAAAAAATTACAATGATCAAAACAGTGTGGTACTGGCACCAAAACAGACATATGGATCAGTGGAACAGAACAGAGAGCCCAGAAACAAATCCACACCTACAGTCAATTAATCTCCCACAAAAAGACCAGAGTATCAAACAGGAAAACTCTCTTCAGCAAGGGCTGTTGGGAAAACTGTATGCTGCACATAAATCAATGAAACGAGAACACATCCTCACACCATGCACAAAAATAAACTCAACATGGCTTCAGGACTCATATATAAAAACAAAACACCCTCCAACACCTAAAAGAGACCATAGGCAAAACATTCTCTGACATAAGTTGTACCAATGTTTTCTTAGGTCAAGTAAAAACAAATAAAAAAAGGCAACAAATAAAAACAAAAACAAACAAGTATCGAATCAAACTTCCAAGATTTTCCACAGCAAAGGAAATGATACAAAAAGACAACCTATGGAACTGGAGAAAATATATGCAAGCCATGCTGTTGCAAGAGCTTAATTTCCAAAATATATGAACAGCTCATACAACTCAGTAACAAAAAAAAAAATGAAAAATGGATGGAAGACCTAAACAGACATTTCTCCAAAGACGACAAACAGACACATAAAAAGATGTTCGTCATTGCTAATTATTAGATAAATGCAAGTCAAACCCACAATGAGGAGTTCCCATTGTGGTTCAGTGGATTGAGAATCCAACATAGTGTCCACGAGGATGCATGTTTAATCCTTGGCCTTGCCCAGTGGGTTACAGATCCAGCATCGCTGAAAGGTGCAGCAAAGATCGCAGATGTGGCTGAGATCCTACGTTTCCATGGCTTAGCATAGGCCTGCAGCTGCAACTCTGATTCAACCCCGAGGCCTCAAACTTCCCATATGCCATAAGTGTGGCTGTAAAAACAAAGGGAAAAAAACTACAATGAGGTGTCACCTCACACCAGTCAGAATGACCATCTTCAAAAAATCTACCAACAATAAATGCTGGAGAGGGTGTGGAGAAAAAGGGAACCCTATTACACTGTTGGTGGGATTGTAAGTTGGTGCAACCACTGTGGAAGGCAGTATGGAGAGTCCTCAGAAAACTAAAAATAGAACTACCATCTGATCCAGCAATCCCACTCCTGGGCATCTAGCCAAAGAAAACCACTACTCGTGAAGACACACGTACTCCGACGTTTACGGCAGCACTATTTGCAATAGCCAAGACATGGAAACAACCTAAATGTCCATCGACAGAGGATTGGATCCAGAAGATATAGTACATATACACAATGGAATATTACTCAGCCATTAAAAGGAATGAAATACCAGCATTTTTAGCAATATGGGGGGACCTAGAAATTATCATACTAAGTGAAGTCAGCCATATGATGAGACACCAACATCAAATGCTTTCACTGATGTGTGGAATCTGAGAAAAGGACAGATTGAACTTTGCAGAACAGATGCTGACTCACAGACATTGAAAAACTTACGGTCTCCAGGGGAGACAGTTTGGGGGGTGGGGGATGTGCTGGGGGTGGGGGATGGAAGTCCTGTGAAATTGGATTGTTATGATCATTATACAACTACAGATGCGATAAATTCATTTGAGTAATAATATAAATAAATAAATAAATAAAAGTCTACAAACAATAAATGCTGAAGAGGGTGTGGAGAAGAGGGAACTCTCCTACAGTGTTGGTGAAATATTCATTGGTGCAACTGCTATGGAGGACAGCATAGAGGTTCATTTAAAACTAAATGTAGAAGTTTTAGGATCCAGCCATCCCACTCCAGGGCATGTATTCAGAGAAAACTCTCATTTGAAAAGATACATGCACCCCAATGTTCATTGCAGCACTACTTACAGTAGCCAAGATGTGGAAGCAACCTAAACGTCCATCCACAGAGGAATGTATGAAGAAGTGGTACCTATACAGAATGGAAAACTACTCAATCACAAGAAGAATGAAATAATGACATGTGTAGCAAAATGGATGGATCTAGAGATTATTATACTAAGTGAAGTCAGTCAGAAGGAAAGAGACAAATACCATTTGATATCACTTACATCTGCAATCTCATGTACAGTGAGACACTGATGTTCACCCTCTCAGCTCATTTCCATTATGTGACACAGTGTTATCAGCCAGAGTCACAGTGTGACATTAGCTCCTCAAATTCCACTACGTGACACAGTGTTATCAGCCAGAGTCACAGTGTGACATTAGCTTCTCAAATTCCACTACATTACACAGTGTTATCAGCCAGAGTCACAGTGTGACATTAGCTTCTCAATTTCCACTACGTGATACAATGTTATCAGCCAGAGTCACAGTGTGACATTAGTTCCTTCGGGCTAGAATGAGCAGATCTCACAAGCTCACATGTGGGCTGTCAAGATGTGTGTTTACAAAGTCCTCATCTGCCTCCGTCTATCCTACCTTCCCAGGTATGTGGGGTGCACATGAGGTGCTCACTGAGTGTATCATTTCCCACTGCAAGTATACCCGAGACTCAGTTCTCATTATTCACAGTATTCATGACTTATCAATCCCCAGAACACTCGATTAGTGACTGTAGCATGATTGCTTCCACAGAAAATACAGAATTAGGGTCTTTCAAGCCTCTGGTCACAACAATTGTCAATCAACACATTAGGTTGTTTCATGTATGGTTCTTTTTAAAGACACCTTATTCAATTTACAACAGCCAAGACATGAAAGAAAACTGAGTGTCCGTCGGGAGAGGATAGATTAAGAGTATGTGCTCTATATGTACGATGTAATACCATTCAGCCATTAAAAAGAATGAAGTAATGCCCTTTTCAGCAACATGGATACAAAGAGAGATGCTCAACTAAGTCTGACAGAAAAAGATGCATCACACGATACCACTGAAGTGGAATTTGATTTTTAAAGTGACATACATGAACTTATTTACAAAACAGCAACAGACTCAGATTTTGAAAACAAACTTATGGTTACCCAAGGGGAAATGTGGGGAGGACAGACAAAACAGGAGGCTGGCATTAATGTGTGCACATTATATATAAAATTATTAACAAGGACCTACAGTATAGCTGAGAGGAATCCATTCAAACTTATGTACTAAAATAAGGCAAAAAAATCTGAGAAGTCTGGAATTTATCTATAACTGAGTCATGGCTACACAAATGAAAAAAAAGGCTATAGATGACAATATTGCATTAAAATAAAATAACTTTATCTGACATCTATTTGTTTCGTGAGGCACATCACAGCCTTCGTGAGCTTGGGGACATTACATTGCACTTTGGCACTACCCCTGGGGTTGTTCAACAGCCATGTCACTCCCAAAAGTGGCACCAAATAGACCCAAAGAAAGGATGCTTCTTGAGAGGCTGAGAGCTGCACTGAACCAAGAAGGCAGAGCACTGCCTGGTCTGGCTTCAGCTGGGAGCCTGTGGCAGGGGACACAATTTTCCACCTCTCTGTGCAAGCCCAAGAATGACCAGGGAAAGCAGCCCAGGATGGACTCGAGGTTCCAAGCACACCTCAGTGAGCAGGTAAATTCACACCAGGGGGTCCCTGCGCCATGAGGACCCACCCTCGTTAGTACCAGGTGTCGCCTGTCCTGAGGAGAAGGGCTCCGACAAGGGGCCATGAGATTGTACTGAGCACAGAGCAAGCGAGACCAGGAAAGGCCATCCTGAGGGTCACAGGCTGCCTCCGACTCAGGCAGGGAGGGTGCACAGAGGCCAACAGGGCACTGGTCAGGGACAACAGGTGCCCACACCCAGGAGGGGGAATACAAGAAGGGAGACATTCAGCTGGCATTTCTCAAAGACCCGGACAATGTCCCGGGCCAAGCAAGCAGGGAGCCTCAACGGGAGGACACAGGTGCAAGAGATGCCCGCTGATTAAGAAACGCCAGCAACAGCGACTTCTCATTTCTCCTCCCCAGCTCCTGGGGACCACAGGCCTCGCATCTGCTTCCAAAGTGTGAGTCTTTTCTGTACCTCACCGACATGGAAGCCCACAGCATTTCCTTTCTGGGGCTGGCTTACCTCACGGAGAAAAACCTCCTCTGGTTTCATCCACACTGTCACAAGTGGAAGGGTCTCCGTCTTTATCGAAGGAAAACTAAAGTCCTACTGCGTGTGTACCCCACGATGGAAGGCTTCGGTTCCACCAGATGAATTAGTTCTGGGGATCTGCGGCACAGCAAGGTGCCTCGAGCCTTCCACACTGTGTTGTACCCTTAAAATTTTGTTAAGAGGGTAGGTCTCATGTTAAATGTCCCCCCCCCCCCCCCCACACACACACACACACCCACACACACACACACACACACAAAACACACAGAAACTTCTGGAGATGATGGCTAAATCTATTCCCTTGATTGTGGTGTGAGCCTATATTCAAACTCATCTGGTTCTATGTGCTAAGTAGGTACAGTGTTTTTTTCATATATCAATCATACCTCGAAGCTCAAAGGAAGGAAGGAAGGAAAGATGCCAGAAGATTCCAACAGGTGGAGGGAAGCCGCAGAAAGGACTGAAGCCACAGAGAAAGGAGACATCACTTACCAGCCAGACGTCTAACCTCCTACAAGCTTCCACCGACCCGATGCGGGACCCTCAGAGGAGGAGCCAACTCCACCCCTCCCTCAGCCTGTGATTGGCCCTGGGGTCCCTCGCACGCCTATCAGCTCTGTCCTGGGCGTCCCACCCCCTCCGTCCCAGCCTAACTCGGGATTGGTCGAGAGGCCACAAGACCCAGCTGCTGCAGATCACGGCCGAGGCTTCTCTCCAGGTGTCCATCACGCCTGGCTGGGAGAGGAGAGGCGGAGCTGGGTTTCTAATGAAAAACCACGCCATCCGTTACTTCTTACCAAACAGACCCAGACTCAGAGGCCTAGGAAACAAACTTACGGTTACCAAAGCGGAGTGCTTGGGGGTGGGGGGAAGAGGGATGGGCTCAGGGTTTGGGATGGGCATGTACACTCTGAGGCACATGGAAGGGACCGACCACAGGGACGTGCTGTGTAGCACAGGGAACTCTACCCCATATTCTAATAACCCTATGTGGTCCAAGAGTCTGAAACACAGTGGTTGTGCATCTAACCGACACACCCTGTTGTAAGGCAGAAATTATCACTACCTCGTACATCAACTATACGCCAATAACACTTTTCAAACGAAAGGAAAAGAAAACCGTTAAGAGAAAAAAGTCTTCAAATAACAAATGCTGGAAAGGGTGTGGAGAAAAGGGAGCCCTTCCACACTGTGGGTGGGAATGTAAGTTGGTACAACCACTGCGGCAAACAGTACGGAGCTTCCTCGGAAAAAAACAGAACTGCCACGTGATCCAGCAATCCCAATCCTGTGCATATCTCCAGAGAAAAGTCAACAAAGTCAACTCAAAAAGATACATGCACCCCTATCCTCACAGCAGCACAATTCACAATAGCCAAGACATGGGAGCAACCTAAGTATCCAATGACAGAGCAAAGGATAAAGTGGGGTGGGTGTGTGGGTGTGTACAGACACACGATGGAATATTACTCAGCCATAAAAAAGTGTGACATAACGCCATTTGCAGCACCATAGATGGACCTAGAGATCATGATACTAAGTCAAAGAGAATCAGTTTTATCACCTCTGTATGGATAAAGGATACCATCTATACATGGAGTCTAATTTTGAAAAAAAAAATACACATAAACTTATTTACAAGACAGACCCACAGATTTTGAAAACGAATTTCTAGTGACCAGAGTGGAAACAATGGGGAGAAGGATAAACTAGGATGTTGGGAGAAGCATATACACACTACCGCATAGAAAATAAACAAGGACCTGCTGTATAGCACAGGGGAATCTAATCAATAGTCTGTAATATCCTCGGGGGGAGAATCTGAGAAAGAATGGATACATACACACACACACACACATGTATATATATACATTTAATTTCATCCCTTTGCTGTACACCTGAAAGTAACACAATAGGGTAAGACAATTCTAATGAGTTTACTCATGAACGATGACCTCATGGCCAACCAACAACACTGGAATTCATGCTGGAAGGAAGCATCTCTCACATGCCAATTTCTCCGCGAGGCACATCACAGCCTTCGTGAGCTTGGGGACATTACATTGCACTTTGGCACTACCCCTGGGGTTGTTCAACAGCCATGTCACTCCCAAAAGTGGCGCCAAATAGACCCAAAGAAAGGATGCTTCTTGAGAGGCTGAGAGCTGCACTGAACCAAGAAGGCAGAGCACTGCCTGGTCTGGCTTCAGCTGGGAGCCTGTGGCAGGGGACACAATTTTCCACCTCTCTGTGCAAGCCCAGGAATGACCAGGGAAAGCAGCCCAGGATGGACTCGAGGTTCCAAGCACACCTGAGTGAGCAGGTAAATTCACACCAGGGGGTCCCTGCGCCATGAGGACCCACCCTCGTTAGTACCAGGTGTCGCCTGTCCTGAGGAGAAGGGCTCCGACAAGGGGCCATGAGATTGTACTGAGCACAGAGCAAGCGAGACCAGGAAAGGCCATCCTGAGGGTCACAGGCTGCCTCCGACTCAGGCAGGGAGGGTGCACAGAGGCCAACAGGGCACTGGTCAGGGACAACAGGTGCCCACACCCAGGAGGGGGAATACAAGAAGGGAGACATTCAGCTGGCATTTCTCAAAGACCCGGACAATGTCCCGGGCCAAGCAAGCAGGGAGCCTCAACGGGAGGACACAGGTGCAAGAGATGCCTGCTGATTAAGAAACGCCAGCAACAGCGACTTCTCATTTCTCCTCCCCAGCTCCTGGGGACCACAGGCCTCGCATCTGCTTCCAAAGTGTGAGTCTTTTCTGTACCTCACCGACATGGAAGCCCACAGCATTTCCTTTCTGGGGCTGGCTTACCTCACGGAGAAAAACCTCCTCTGGTTTCATCCACACTGTCACAAGTGGAAGGGTCTCCGTCTTTATCGAAGGAAAACTAAAGTCCTACTGCGTGTGTACCCCACGATGGAAGGCTTCGGTTCCACCAGATGAATTAGTTCTGGGGATCTGCGGCACAGCAAGGTGCCTCGAGCCTTCCACACTGTGTTGTACCCTTAAAATTTTGTTAAGAGGGTAGGTCTCATGTTAAATGTCCCCCTCCCCCCCCACACACACACACACACACGCACACAGACACACACACACACAAACACACAGAAACTTCTGGAGATGATGGCTAAATCTATTCCCTTGATTGTGGTGTGAGCCTATATTCAAACTCATCTGGTTCTATGTGCTAAGTAGGTACAGTGTTTTTTCATATATCAATCATACCTCGAAGCTCAAAGGAAGGAAGGAAGGAAAGATGCCAGAAGATTCCAACAGGTGGAGGGAAGCCGCAGAAAGGACTGAAGCCACAGAGAAAGGAGACATCACTTACCAGCCAGACGTCTAACCTCCTACAAGCTTCCACCGACCCGATGCGGGACCCTCAGAGGAGGAGCCAACTCCACCCCTCCCTCAGCCTGTGATTGGCCCTGGGGTCCCTCGCACGCCTATCAGCTCTGTCCTGGGCGTCCCACCCCCTCCGTCCCAGCCTAACTCGGGATTGGTCAAGAGGCCACAAGACCCAGCTGCTGCAGATCACGGCCGAGGCTTCTCTCCAGGTGTCCATCACGCCTGGCTGGGAGAGGAGAGGCGGAGCTGGGTTTCTAATGAAAAACCACGCCATCCGTTACTTCTTACCAAACAGACCCAGACTCAGAGGCCTAGGAAACAAACTTACGGTTACCAAAGCGGAGTGCTTGGGGGTGGGGGGAAGAGGGATGGGCTCAGGGTTTGGGATGGGCATGTACACTCTGAGGCACATGGAAGGGACCGACCACAGGGACGTGCTGTGTAGCACAGGGAACTCTACCCCATATTCTAATAACCCTATGTGGTCCAAGAGTCTGAAACACAGTGGTTGTGCATCTAACCGACACACCCTGTTGTAAGGCAGAAATTATCACTACCTCGTACATCAACTATACGCCAATAACACTTTTCAAACGAAAGGAAAAGAAAACCGTTAAGAGAAAAAAGTCTTCAAATAACAAATGCTGGAAAGGGTGTGGAGAAAAGGGAGCCCTTCCACACTGTGGGTGGGAATGTAAGTTGGTACAACCACTGCGGCAAACAGTACGGAGCTTCCTCGGAAAAAAACAGAACTGCCACGTGATCCAGCAATCCCAATCCTGTGCATATCTCCAGAGAAAAGTCAACAAAGTCAACTCAAAAAGATACATGCACCCCTATCCTCACAGCAGCACAATTCACAATAGCCAAGACATGGGAGCAACCTAAGTATCCAATGACAGAGCAAAGGATAAAGTGGGGTGGGTGTGTGGGTGTGTACAGACACACGATGGAATATACTCAGCCATAAAAAAGTGTGACATAACGCCATTTGCAGCACCATAGATGGACCTAGAGATCATGATACTAAGTCAAAGAGAATCAGTTTTATCACCTCTGTATGGATAAAGGATACCATCTATACATGGAGTCTAATTTTGAAAAAAAATACACATAAACTTATTTACAAGACAGACCCACAGATTTTGAAAACGAATTTCTAGTGACCAGAGTGGAAACAATGGGGAGAAGGATAAACTAGGATGTTGGGAGAAGCATATACACACTACCGCATAGAAAATAAACAAGGACCTGCTGTATAGCACAGGGGAATCTAATCAATAGTCTGTAATATCCTCGGGGGGAGAATCTGAGAAAGAATGGATACATACACACACACACACACATGTATATATATACATTTAATTTCATCCCTTTGCTGTACACCTGAAAGTAACACAATAGGGTAAGACAATTCTAATGAGTTTACTCATGAACGATGACCTCATGGCCAACCAACAACACTGGAATTCATGCTGGAAGGAAGCATCTCTCACATGCCAATTTCTCCGCGAGGCACATCACAGCCTTCGTGAGCTTGGGGACATTACATTGCACTTTGGCACTACCCCTGGGGTTGTTCAACAGCCATGTCACTCCCAAAAGTGGCGCCAAATAGACCCAAAGAAAGGATGCTTCTTGAGAGGCTGAGAGCTGCACTGAACCAAGAAGGCAGAGCACTGCCTGGTCTGGCTTCAGCTGGGAGCCTGTGGCAGGGGACACAATTTTCCACCTCTCTGTGCAAGCCCAGAATGACCAGGGAAAGCAGCCCAGGATGGACTCGAGGTTCCAAGCACACCTGAGTGAGCAGGTAAATTCACACCAGGGGGTCCCTGCGCCATGAGGACCCACCCTCATTAGTACCAGGTGTCGCCTGTCCTGAGGAGAAGGGCTCCGACAAGGGGCCATGAGATTGTCACTGAGCACAGAGCAAGCGAGACCAGGAAAGGCCATCCTGAGGGTCACAGGCTGCCTCCGACTCAGGCAGGGAGGGTGCACAGAGGCCAACAGGGCACTGGTCAGGGACAACAGGTGCCCACACCCAGGAGGGGGAATACAAGAAGGGAGACATTCAGCTGGCATTTCTCAAAGACCCGGACAATGTCCCGGGCCAAGCAAGCAGGGAGCCTCAACGGGAGGACACAGGTGCAAGAGATGCCTGCTGATTAAGAAACGCCAGCAACAGCGACTTCTCATTTCTCCTCCCCAGCTCCTGGGGACCACAGGCCTCGCATCTGCTTCCAAAGTGTGAGTCTTTTCTGTACCTCACCGACATGGAAGCCCACAGCATTTCCTTTCTGGGGCTGGCTTACCTCACGGAGAAAAACCTCCTCTGGTTTCATCCACACTGTCACAAGTGGAAGGGTCTCCTTCTTTATCGAAGGAAAACTAAAGTCCTACTGCGTGTGTACCCCACGATGGAAGGCTTCGGTTCCACCAGATGAATTAGTTCTGGGGATCTGCGGCACAGCAAGGTGCCTCGAGCCTTCCACACTGTGTTGTACCCTTAAAATTTTGTTAAGAGGGTAGGTCTCATGTTAAATGTCCCCCTCCCCCCCCCCACACACACACACACGCACACAGACACACACACACACAAACACACAGAAACTTCTGGAGATGATGGCTAAATCTATTCCCTTGATTGTGGTGTGAGCCTATATTCAAACTCATCTGGTTCTATGTGCTAAGTAGGTACAGTGTTTTTTCATATATCAATCATACCTCGAAGCTCAAAGGAAGGAAGGAAGGAAAGATGCCAGAAGATTCCAACAGGTGGAGGGAAGCCGCAGAAGCAGAAAAAGGACTGAAGCCACAGAGAAAGGAGACATCACTTACCAGCCAGACGTCTAACCTCCTACAAGCTTCCACCGACCCGATGCGGGACCCTCAGAGGAGGAGCCAACTCCACCCCTCCCTCAGCCTGTGATTGGCCCTGGGGGTCCCTCGCACGCCTATCAGCTCTGTCCTGGGCGTCCCACCCCCTCCGTCCCAGCCTAACTCGGGATTGGTCGAGAGGCCACAAGACCCAGCTGCTGCAGATCACGGCCGAGGCTTCTCTCCAGGTGTCCATCACGCCTGGCTGGGAGAGGAGAGGCGGAGCTGGGTTTCTAATGAAAAACCACGCCATCCGTACTTCTTACCAAACAGACCCAGACTCAGAAGCCTAGGAAACAAACTTACGGTTACCAAAGCGGAGTGCTTGGGGGTGGGGGAAGAGGGATGGGCTCAGGGTTTGGGATGGGCATGTACACTCTGAGGCACATGGAAGGGACCGACCACAGGGACGTGCTGTGTAAGCACAGGGAACTCTACCCCATATTCTAATAACCCTATGTGGTCCAAGAGTCTGAAACACAGTGGTTGTGCATCTAACCGACACACCCTGTTGTAAGGCAGAAATTATCACTACCTCGTACATCAACTATACGCCAATAACACTTTTCAACGAAAGGAAAAGAAAACCGTTAAGAGAAAAAAGTCTTCAAATAACAAATGCTGGAAAGGGTGTGGAGAAAAGGGAGCCCTTCCACACTGTGGGTGGGAATGTAAGTTGGTACAACCACTGCGGCAAACAGTACGGAGCTTCCTCGGAAAAAAAACAGAACTGCCACGTGATCCAGCAATCCCAATCCTGTGCATATCTCCGGAGAAAAGTCAACAAAGTCAACTCAAAAAGATACATGCACCCCTATCCTCACAGCAGCACAATTCACAATAGCCAAGACATGGGAGCAACCCAAGTATCCAATGACAGAGCAAAGGATAAAGTGGGGTGGGTGTGTGGGTGTGTACAGACACACGATGGACTATTACTCAGCCATAAAAAAGTGTGACATAACGCCATTTGCAGCACCATAGATGGACCTAGAGATCATGATACTAAGTCAAAGAGAATCAGTTTTATCACCTCTGTATGGATAAAGGATACCATCTATACATGGAGTCTAATTTTGAAAAAAAAAATACACATAAACTTATTTACAAGACAGACCCACAGATTTTGAAAACGAATTCTAGTGACCAGAGTGGAAACAATGGGGAGAAGGATAAACTAGGATGTTGGGAGAAGCATATACACACTACCGCATAGAAAATAAACAAGGACCTGCTGTATAGCACAGGGGAATCTAATCAATAGTCTGTAATATCCTCGGGGGGAGAATCTGAGAAAGAATGGATACATACACACACACACACACATGTATATATATACATTTAATTTCATCCCTTTGCTGTACACCTGAAAGTAACACAATAGGGTAAGACAATTCTAATGAGTTTACTCATGAACGATGACCTCATGGCCAACCAACAACACTGGAATTCATGCTGGAAGGAAGCATCTCTCACATGCCAATTTCTCCGCGAGGCACATCACAGCCTTCGTGAGCTTGGGGACATTACATTGCACTTTGGCACTACCCCTGGGGTTGTTCAACAGCCATGTCACTCCCAAAGTGGCGCCAAATAGACCCAAAGAAAGGATGCTTCTTGAGAGGCTGAGAGCTGCACTGAACCAAGAAGGCAGAGCACTGCCTGGTCTGGCTTCAGCTGGGAGCCTGTGGCAGGGGACACAATTTTCCACCTCTCTGTGCAAGCCCAAGAATGACCAGGGAAAGCAGCCCAGGATGGACTCGAGGTTCCAAGCACACCTGAGTGAGCAGGTAAATTCACACCAGGGGGTCCCTGCGCCATGAGGACCCACCCTCATTAGTACCAGGTGTCGCCTGTCCTGAGGAGAAGGGCTCCGACAAGGGGCCATGAGATTGTACTGAGCACAGAGCAAGCGAGACCAGGAAAGGCCATCCTGAGGGTCACAGGCTGCCTCCGACTCAGGCAGGGAGGGTGCACAGAGGCCAACAGGGCACTGGTCAGGGACAACAGGTGCCCACACCCAGGGGGGGATACAAGAAGGGAGACATTCAGCTGGCATTTCTCAAAGACCCGGACAATGTCCCGGGCCAAGCAAGCAGGGAGCCTCAACGGGAGGACACAGGTGCAAGAGATGCCTGCTGATTAAGAAACGCCAGCAACAGCGACTTCTCATTTCTCCTCCCCAGCTCCTGGGGACCACAGGCCTCGCATCTGCTTCCAAAGTGTGAGTCTTTTCTGTACCTCACCGACATGGAAGCCCACAGCATTTCCTTTCTGGGGCTGGCTTACCTCACGGAGAAAAAACCTCCTCTGGTTTCATCCACACTGTCACAAGTGGAAGGGTCTCCTTCTTTATCGAAGGAAAACTAAAGTCCTACTGCGTGTGTACCCCACGATGGAAGGCTTCGGTTCCACCAGATGAATTAGTTCTGGGGATCTGCGGCACAGCAAGGTGCCTCGAGCCTTCCACACTGTGTTGTACCCTTAAAATTTTGTTAAGAGGGTAGGTCTCATGTTAAATGTCCCCCTCCCCCCCACACACACCACAACACACACACAGACACACACACACACAAACACACAGAAACTTCTGGAGATGATGGCTAAATCTATTCCCTTGATTGTGGTGTGAGCCTATATTCAAACTCATCTGGTTCTATGTGCTAAGTAGGTACAGTGTTTTTTCATATATCAATCATACCTCGAAGCTCAAAGGAAGGAAGGAAGGAAAGATGCCAGAAGATTCCAACAGGTGGAGGGAAGCCGCAGAAAGGACTGAAGCCACAGAGAAAGGAGACATCACTTACCAGCCAGACGTCTAACCTCCTACAAGCTTCCACCGACCCGATGCGGGACCCTCAGAGGAGGAGCCAACTCCACCCCTCCCTCAGCCTGTGATTGGCCCTGGGGTCCCTCGCACGCCTATCAGCTCTGTCCTGGGCGTCCCACCCCCTCCGTCCCAGCCTAACTCGGGATTGGTCGAGAGGCCACAAGACCCAGCTGCTGCAGATCACGGCCGAGGCTTCTCTCCAGGTGTCCATCACGCCTGGCTGGGAGAGGAGAGGCGGAGCTGGGTTTCTAATGAAAAACCACGCCATCCGTTACTTCTTACCAAACAGACCCAGACTCAGAGGCCTAGGAAACAAACTTACGGTTACCAAAGCGGAGTGCTTGGGGGTGGGGGGAAGAGGGATGGGCTCAGGGTTTGGGATGGGCATGTACACTCTGAGGCACATGGAAGGGACCGACCACAGGGACGTGCTGTGTAGCACAGGGAACTCTACCCCATATTCTAATAACCCTATGTGGTCCAAGAGTCTGAAACACAGTGGTTGTGCATCTAACCGACACACCCTGTTGTAAGGCAGAAATTATCACTACCTCGTACATCAACTATACGCCAATAACACTTTTCAAACGAAAGGAAAAGAAAACCGTTAAGAGAAAAAAGTCTTCAAATAACAAATGCTGGAAAGGGTGTGGAGAAAAGGGAGCCCTTCCACACTGTGGGTGGGAATGTAAGTTGGTACAACCACTGCGGCAAACAGTACGGAGCTTCCTCGGAAAAAAAACAGAACTGCCACGTGATCCAGCAATCCCAATCCTGTGCATATCTCCGGAGAAAAGTCAACAAAGTCAACTCAAAAAGATACATGCACCCCTATCCTCACAGCAGCACAATTCACAATAGCCAAGACATGGGAGCAACCCAAGTATCCAATGACAGAGCAAAGGATAAAGTGGGGTGGGTGTGTGTGGTGTGTTACAGACACACGATGGACTATTACTCAGCCATAAAAAAGTGTGACATAACGCCATTTGCAGCACCATAGATGGACCTAGAGATCATGATACTAAGTCAAAGAGAATCAGTTTTATCACCTCTGTATGGATAAAGGATACCATCTATACATGGAGTCTAATTTTGAAAAAAAAAATACACATAAACTTATTTACAAGACAGACCCACAGATTTTGAAAACGAATTTCTAGTGACCAGAGTGGAAACAATGGGGAGAAGGATAAACTAGGATGTTGGGAGAAGCATATACACACTACCGCATAGAAAATAAACAAGGACCTGCTGTATAGCACAGGGGAATCTAATCAATAGTCTGTAATATCCTCGGGGGGAGAATCTGAGAAAGAATGGATACATACACACACACACAACACATGTATATATATACATTTAATTTCATCCCTTTGCTGTACACCTGAAAGTAACACAATAGGGTAAGACAATTCTAATGAGTTTACTCATGAACGATGACCTCATGGCCAACCAACAACACTGGAATTCATGCTGGAAGGAAGCATCTCTCACATGCCAATTTCTCCGCGAGGCACATCACAGCCTTCGTGAGCTTGGGGACATTACATTGCACTTTGGCACTACCCCTGGGGTTGTTCAACAGCCATGTCACTCCCAAAAGTGGCGCCAAATAGACCCAAAGAAAGGATGCTTCTTGAGAGGCTGAGAGCTGCACTGAACCAAGAAGGCAGAGCACTGCCTGGTCTGCTTTCAGCTGGGAGCCTGTGGCAGGGGACACAATTTTACACCTCTCTGTGCAAGCCCAAGAATGACCAGGGAAAGCAGCCCAGGATGGACTCGAGGTTCCAAGCACACCTCAGTGAGCAGGTAAATTCACACCAGGGGGTCCCTGCGCCATGAGGACCCACCCTCGTTAGTACCAGGTGTCGCCTGTCCTGAGGAGAAGGGCTCCGACAAGGGGCCATGAGATTGTACTGAGCACAGAGCAAGCGAGACCAGGAAAGGCCATCCTGAGGGTCACAGGCTGCCTCCGACTCAGGCAGGGAGGGTGCACAGAGGCCAACAGGGCACTGGTCAGGGACAACAGGTGCCCACACCCAGGAGGGGGAATACAAGAAGGGAGACATTCAGCTGGCATTTCTCAAAGACCCGGACAATGTCCCGGGCCAAGCAAGCAGGGAGCCTCAACGGGAGGACACAGGTGCAAGAGATGCCTGCTGATTAAGAAACGCCAGCAACAGCGACTTCTCATTTCTCCTCCCCAGCTCCTGGGGACCACAGGCCTCGCATCTGCTTCCAAAGTGTGAGTCTTTTCTGTACCTCACCGACATGGAAGCCCACAGCATTTCCCTTTCTGGGGCTGGCTTACCTCACGGAGAAAAACCTCCTCTGGTTTCATCCACACTGTCACAAGTGGAAGGGTCTCCGTCTTTATCGAAGGAAAACTAAAGTCCTACTGCGTGTGTACCCCACGATGGAAGGCTTCGGTTCCACCAGATGAATTAGTTCTGGGGATCTGCGGCACAGCAAGGTGCCTCGAGCCTTCCACACTGTGTTGTACCCTTAAAATTTTGTTAAGAGGGTAGGTCTCATGTTAAATGTCCCCCTCCCCCCCACACACACACACACACGCACACAGACACACACACACACAAACACACAGAAACTTCTGGAGATGATGGCTAAATCTATTCCCTTGATTGTGGTGTGAGCCTATATTCAAACTCATCTGGTTCTATGTGCTAAGTAGGTACAGTGTTTTTTCATATATCAATCATACCTCGAAGCTCAAAGGAAGGAAGGAAGGAAAGATGCCAGAAGATTCCAACAGGTGGAGGGAAGCCGCAGAAAGGACTGAAGCCACAGAGAAAGGAGACATCACTTACCAGCCAGACGTCTAACCTCCTACAAGCTTCCACCGACCCGATGCGGGACCCTCAGAGGAGGAGCCAACTCCACCCCTCCCTCAGCCTGTGATTGGCCCTGGGGTCCCTCGCACGCCTATCAGCTCTGTCCTGGGCGTCCCACCCCCTCCGTCCCAGCCTAACTCGGGATTGGTCAAGAGGCCACAAGACCCAGCTGCTGCAGATCACGGCCGAGGCTTCTCTCCAGGTGTCCATCACGCCTGGCTGGGAGAGGAGAGGCGGAGCTGGGTTTCTAATGAAAAACCACGCCATCCGTTACTTCTTACCAAACAGACCCAGACTCAGAGGCCTAGGGAAACAAACTTACGGTTACCAAAGCGGAGTGCTTGGGGGTGGGGGAAGAGGGATGGGCTCAGGGTTTGGGATGGGCATGTACACTCTGAGGCACATGGAAGGGACCGACCACAGGGACGTGCTGTGTAGCACAGGGAACTCTACCCCATATTCTAATAACCCTATGTGGTCCAAGAGTCTGAAACACAGTGGTTGTGCATCTAACCGACACACCCTGTTGTAAGGCAGAAATTATCACTACCTCGTACATCAACTATACGCCAATAACACTTTTCAAACGAAAGGAAAAGAAAACCGTTAAGAGAAAAAAGTCTTCAAATAACAAATGCTGGAAAGGGTGTGGAGAAAAGGGAGCCCTTCCACACTGTGGGTGGGAATGTAAGTTGGTACAACCACTGCGGCAAACAGTACGGAGCTTCCTCGGAAAAAAACAGAACTGCCACGTGATCCAGCAATCCCAATCCTGTGCATATCTCCAGAGAAAAGTCAACAAAGTCAACTCAAAAAGATACATGCACCCCTATCCTCACAGCAGCACCAATTCACAATAGCCAAGACATGGGAGCAACCTAAGTATCCAATGACAGAGCAAAGGATAAAGTGGGGTGGGTGTGTGGGTGTGTACCGACACACGATGGACTATTACTCAGCCATAAAAAAGTGTGACATAACGCCATTTGCAGCACCATAGATGGACCTAGAGATCATGATACTAAGTCAAAGAGAATCAGTTTTATCACCTCTGTATGGATAAAGGATACCATCTATACATGGAGTCTAATTTTGAAAAAAAATACACATAAACTTATTTACAAGACAGACCCACAGATTTTGAAAACGAATTTCTAGTGACCAGAGTGGAAACAATGGGGAGAAGGATAAACTAGGATGTTGGGAGAAGCATATACACACTACCGCATAGAAAATAAACAAGGACCTGCTGTATAGCACAGGGGAATCTAATCAATAGTCTGTAATATCCTCGGGGGGAGAATCTGAGAAAGAATGGATACATACACACACACACACACATGTATATATATACATTTAATTTCATCCCTTTGCTGTACACCTGAAAGTAACACAATAGGGTAAGACAATTCTAATGAGTTTACTCATGAACGATGACCTCATGGCCAACCAACAACACTGGAATTCATGCTGGAAGGAAGCATCTCTCACATGCCAATTTCTCCGCGAGGCACATCACAGCCTTCGTGAGCTTGGGGACATTACATTGCACTTTGGCACTACCCCTGGGGTGTTCAACAGCCATGTCACTCCCAAAAGTGGCGCCAAATAGACCCAAAGAAAGGATGCTTCTGAGAGGCTGAGAGCTGCACTGAACCAAGAAGGCAGAGCACTGCCTGGTCTGGCTTCAGCTGGGAGCCTGTGGCAGGGGACACAATTTTCCACCTCTCTGTGCAAGCCCAGGAATGACCAGGGAAAGCATCCCAGGATGGACTCGAGGTTCCAAGCACACCTCAGTGAGCAGGTAAATTCACACCAGGGGGTCCCTGCGCCATGAGGACCCACCCTCGTTAGTACCAGGTGTCGCCTGTCCTGAGGAGAAGGGCTCCGACAAGGGGCCATGAGATTGTACTGAGCACAGAGCAAGCGGAGACCAGGAAAGGCCATCCTGAGGGTCACAGGCTGCCTCCGACTCAGGCAGGGAGGGTGCACAGAGGCCAACAGGGCACTGGTCAGGGACAACAGGTGCCCACACCCAGGAGGGGGAATACAAGAGGGAGACATTCAGCTGGCATTTCTCAAAGACCCGGACAATGTCCCGGGCCAAGCAAGCAGGGAGCCTCAACGGGAGGACACAGGTGCAAGAGATGCCTGCTGATTAAGAAACGCCAGCAACAGCGACTTCTCATTTCTCCTCCCCAGCTCCTGGGGACCACAGGCCTCGCATCTGCTTCCAAAGTGTGAGTCTTTTCTGTACCTCACCGACATGGAAGCCCACAGCATTTCCTTTCTGGGGCTGGCTTACCTCACGGAGAAAAACCTCCTCTGGTTTCATCCACACTGTCACAAGTGGAAGGGTCTCCTTCTTTATCGAAGGAAAACTAAAGTCCTACTGCGTGTGTACCCCACGATGGAAGGCTTCGGTTCCACCAGATGAATTAGTTCTGGGGATCTGCGGCACAGCAAGGTGCCTCGAGCCTTCCACACTGTGTTGTACCCTTAAAATTTTGTTAAGAGGGTAGGTCTCATGTTAAATGTCCCCCCCCCCCCCCCACACACACACACACACGCACACAGACACACACACACACAAACACACAGAAACTTCTGGAGATGATGGCTAAATCTATTCCCTTGATTGTGGTGTGAGCCTATATTCAAACTCATCTGGTTCTATGTGCTAAGTAGGTACAGTGTTTTTTCATATATCAATCATACCTCGAAGCTCAAAGGAAGGAAGGAAGGAAAGATGCCAGAAGATTCCAACAGGTGGAGGGAAGCCGCAGAAAGGACTGAAGCCACAGAGAAAGGAGACATCACTTACCAGCCAGACGTCTAACCTCCTACAAGCTTCCACCGACCCGATGCGGGACCCTCAGAGGAGGAGCCAACTCCACCCCTCCCTCAGCCTGTGATTGGCCCTGGGGTCCCTCGCACGCCTATCAGCTCTGTCCTGGGCGTCCCACCCCCTCCGTCCCAGCCTAACTCGGGATTGGTCAAGAGGCCACAAGACCCAGCTGCTGCAGATCACGGCCGAGGCTTCTCTCCAGGTGTCCATCACGCCTGGCTGGGAGAGGAGAGGCGGAGCTGGGTTTCTAATGAAAAACCACGCCATCCGTTATTTCTTACCAAACAGACCCAGACTCAGAGGCCTAGGAAACAAACTTATGGTTACCAAACTGGAAGGAGTGAGACAGAGGGATTAGGGGTTTGGGATGGGCACTTGCACACTGATGCGCAATGACAGGCCAGTGGCGGACCTGCTCTGTAGCACAGGTAACTCTACCCAATATTCTGTGATGATCTACACGGGTAAAGAGGCTGAAAACAGGTGGACGTGCAATGGTTGGCATCTACCAACCCCAACGCCCCATCCATCCCACATTAGAATGGATATGCTTGACATCCTACTGTACATAGCACAGGGGACTATATCCAGTCTCTGGAGACGGAACACGATGGAAGAGAGTATGAGAAAAAGAGTGTATATATGTGTAGGACCGGGTCACTATGCTGTATGGCAGGAACTGGCACAATATTGGAAAATCACCTACACTCTAATAAAAATTTTTTAAAAAACACAAAGGAATGGAGGTGGATAAATGTATAACATTCACTTCGGTGTACAGCAGTAGTTATCACAACACTCACTGTAAACCAACTATGTTTCAATAAATTTTTTTTCAAAAACCCTGCTCCCCTGATGTAAATGGTCTCATCCAGTTCAGCCAAGCCCATTGCTCTGAGTACCTCTCCTACCATCTGAGGGGCCTTCCAAACATCGGAAGTTGAGAGGTTTCCAGACCCTGTGAGCTGAAATCACAGCAGCCAGTACATCTAGCGACCATTTCTCCTCCCAAGGTCAGGAAAACCACCCTTGAAACCAAACAATCATAAACACAGAGATTTGTCTGGGAATTCCCCCTGTTGCACAGCAGAAACGAATCCATCTAGGAACCATGAGGTTGCAGGTTCCATCCCTGGCCTCGCTCAGTGGGTTAAGGATCCGGCATTGCTGTGAGCTGTGGTGTAGGTCGCAGACACGGCTCAGATCTGGCATGGCTTGGTTGTGGTGTAGGCTGGTGGCTACAGCTCCGATTAGACCCTTAGCCTGGGAACCTCCATGTGCCATGAATGTGGCCCTAAGAAGACAAATAAACAAACAACCAGAGCTTTTCCCCTAAAGCCAGGAATGTGACAAGACAGGCTTAACGCTATGTAATGTCCTATCGGCAGTATTAGCCAATTACATGAGTAATTTTAACTAATTTAACTCACCCCTGAAGCGAATTCCTCTTCCTGGTTCTTTCCATCACAACCATCTCCTAAAGCAGAAAGCAAAAGCACGTGGTCTGCCCAGCCTTCCACTTTAATAGGTCTGGGGGTCCAGGCAATTGACCTCTGCAACTAATTTTAAGCGTAAGTTAGCGATTTGGAAGCAATTAGAGACCTAAGAATTGGAAAGGACGAGATTAAACTATATGCACAGATGACATGATGAAATATCAGAAAACACAAAGATTCCACGGGAGAACGATGCCTGACATGTGGGTGTTCGGGTGTGTGTACTTGTGGGTGTGAGAGAGAGATTTTCCTGCTGGCTCTGTCTCTGGGTTTCCCTTTCGACAAAGCCTGTTGCTGTGGCATCTCCATCAGGTCCTGGTGGTACAGAAACCCTCCTTGTGCTCAGTAAAATTACCCTCCCAAGAGGGGCGATGCACATGTGAACAAGATTGTGCAATTAATCGCTCTTGATGTTTTTCGTCGGATGCAGGACCTTCGGACAGATGGCATAGGTAGCCCTCCGTGAGTCCCGGGAGCTCTCCAAACCCATCACTCTCTGAAGTTATGCGTCCTTCTGAATCTAAGAGGTCGGGCACCAGTCCCTTCTTAAGTTAGAAGCACCTGTGGGAACAAGCCTTGAGGCCCCACACACGGACCGAGGATGCTCAATGCTCTCAAATCTGTGCCCTTAAGGAGTGGAAATGGCCAGCCCCAGCCAATGGGAAGGGAGCGTGTCAATTGCCCGGATCCCCAGAGCCTATTAAGGTGGAAGATTGGGGAGACCACTTGCGTTTCCTCCTGCTTTGGGAGATGTCTGTGGCAGGAACGAGCCAGGAAGCCTAATTCCGTTCAGGGGTGAGTGGGGTTTTTAATCCCCCCTTTCTACCTCCTATTTTTTGCACATCCTCTCACTTTCTTACAGTTACTGAGTTCGCCAGGTCCAAGGGGGCTTTGTTTTTCTTTTTCTAACTCCTCGAGGTGTCAACGTCGATTGCATATTTGAGATCTTTCTCTCTTTTTTTGGATGTAGGCCTTTTTTGGTGCTCAGGGACAAGAACTAACAGAATCCAGAGTGGGGGTGAAGCTTGAGTGGCCATTTTAAGTGTTGGTTTTTACCCACAGGGAGCTTACACGTATCCAGAGCTGTTGCAGTGAGGTGAAGGAGATAAAACTTTGAGTCCCTGCCCAATACATGATGACTTAAGGGAAGTATCCAGAGAGTTCTGAGATGGTGGGGATGAGAGTAAAAAGATGATAATAATAAAAGATAACTCAGGAGTTCCCTGGTCGCTCCTTGGCTTGAGGAGTTGGCAGTGTCACTGCTGTGGCTCAGGTCTGGTCCCTGGCCCAGGAAATTTTGCATGCTGCAGATGTGTGCCAAAAATTAAAATAAAATGAAACTCAGAGAAGCAATAGTATGTTAGTACTATGTCACACACTATTACCTACCATTAGTATGTTAATAGCAGGGAGACCAAGATGAAAGCCCCTCTCCAGCCAGTGACATCATTTTTTCTCTCTTCTCTCCTCCATAACACTTTTTTTACACAATAAGCACAATGAGAGAAGATAAAAGATGAGTTCCCCTTGTGGCTCAGTGGGGTAAGAGTCCAACTATTATCCATGAGGATTCGGGTTCGATCCCTGGCCTCGCTCAATGGTTTAAAGATCTGGCACTCCCATGAGCTGTGGGGTAGGTCGCAGATGCGGCTTGGATCTGGCATTGCTGTGGCTGTGGTGTAAGCCGGCAGCTGCAGCTCAGATACAACCCCTAGCCTGGGAACTTCCATATGCCGCAAGTGCAGCTGTTTAAAAAAAAATAAGACAAAAGATGTGAAGATGGAGGAGATGTAGCACATACCTTTGATTTCAGGTGCTTTTCATAAATTCCCGCTGAGTCTTTAAAATAATCATGGTATAAGCCCTGAGTAGCTCTTCGCTGTCGTGTACCAGGCACTCTTGTAAATGTGCTTGTGAGTGTATTTCTTTGAGAATCCACCAAGCCCATGAACACATATGATAAGATCCCAGAATCAAAGATGAGAAAAGAGGCAAAAAACCTTCTGTAATTTGCCCACCATTACCTTGCTGACACGTGGCACAGAGAATAAAACTACAAGGTGGATCTGTGTCTAAACACTGAGGCCAAATGCTGGGTGGGCCATTGGGTTTTTCCATGAGTCAGAGAATCTTTGAGGAAAGGAGGCCCATAGGATGCTTAGTACGTGGTTTAAGCCACCAAACTTGGGTTAAATAAATATGTCCTCTTGGGTGTGGTTTTCATTTTCTTATAATGTCGTGTCTCCACAGGTCCCATCTTCGCTCTCTTCCCACGGGTCACCTTTACCACGGCTGCTGAAGCCCTCGGCCTTGAGTAAAGATGTGTGATGTGACTTCTGACTCTTCCTCCTGCTCCTCCTCCTCTCCTTCCCCCTCTCCTTTCTCCACATCCTCTCCTTTCTTCTCACATTCTTCCTCCTCCACGTTCCCTTTCAAAAATGGGGTCATGCTGTACTTGATTTATTTAAGCAAGGAGAACCTACAAAGGTTCAAGCAGCTTTTGCTGGAAGAGATCCCCAGGCCAGGCTCCATCCCCATCACATGGGACCAGGTGCAGATGGCCAGGTGGGCGGAGGTGGCTCATCTCCTGACGGAATGCTTCCCGGGACGACTAGCTTGGGATGTGACTCATGACATCTTCTCCAAGATGAACCAGACGGAGCTGTGTCTCCGGGTACAGATGGAGCTGAACGGTGAGCACAAGGTGGGGATGGGACTGAGAATTAAATACTGGACCCTCATATTGGCCGTCTGCCCAAGAAAGTCGGTATCGGAGGAGAAGGATGGTCCTGCCTCTAAAATACAAAGAGGATCATATCGTATTTTTTAAATTTTCCTCATTTTTTAAATAAATTGTACGGGAGTATAGTTGACTTACAAAGTTGTGTGAGTTTCAGGTGTACAGCCAAGTAAAACAGTTATACATACATTTTTGTTGTTGTTGTTTGGTTTTGTTTTGTCTTTTTGCCTTTTCTAGGGCTGCTCCCACAGCATATGGAGATTCCCAGGCTAGGGGTCGAATTGGAGCTGTAGCCGCCAGCCTACGCCAGAGCCACAGCAACATGGGATCCGAGCCAAATCTGCAACCTACACCACAGCTCACAGCAACGCTGGATCATTAACCCACTGAGCAAGGGCAGGGACCGAACCCGCAACCTCATGGTTCCTAGTCAGATTCGTCAACCACTGCGCCACGATGGGAACTCCACATACATGTTTATCCATTCCTTTTCAGATTCTTTTCCATAGCAGTTATCATACAGTATGAGTAGATTTCCTTGTGCTATACAGTAGGTCCTGTTACCTGTTTTATATGTAGTAATGTGTGTATGTCAATCCCAACCCTCTAAACTCTCTCTCTCCCTCTCCCTCTCCCTCTCCCTCCCCTCTCCCTCTCCCTCAAACACACACACATTTCCCCTTTGGCAACCATAAATTTGGTTTCAAAATCTTTGAGTCTGTTTCTATAAGCTTACTGGCATCATTTTATTCAACTCCCCATATAAGTGATATCAAATGATATTTGTTTTTCTTTGACTTACTTCACTTGGCATGATAATCTCTAGGTCCATCCATGTTGCTGCAAATGGCAAGATTTCATTCTTTTTGACGGCTGAATAGTATTCCATTGTATATATGTACCACGTCCTCTTTATCATCTGCCAATGGACATTTAGATTGCTTCTTAAATGCACTTACACGTATATTAAAGGGTTTATGTACTTTACATATATGTGTGTAAGTGCAGTGATTGGCTGGGATATACATAAGTGTTATTAATTATGTATATCAGATGTTGTCACTGCGGCAGCTCCAGTCACTGCTGTGGCATGGGTTCAGTCCCTGACCTGGGATCGTCCACATGCCATTGGTTGGACAAAAATTTTTAAAAATCACCCTTCTCAGCACATTGTACCACAGCACCATTTGCCCAGTTTCTAACGTCGCCATGGGAGGTCTAGGTGGTTTTCTTCTCCCTGAATTAAGTGAGTGAGCAAGTGCGACTCTCCAGCAGTGTGGTTGCTATTACCATAAAAGGTCCCGCCACCCATTCTGTCTCCACTGCACTCCCCCCGGTTCTGTCTCCACCGTGCTTGCGCTCTCCTTGTTCTGAGAGCCTCATAGTTCCAGTGAGACCGGCTCCTTTATTCTTCTGTTCCAGACATTTTACCTAACTTGAAACCAGAGACCCTGAAGCCGAGAGACATGCAAGTGAATCTGGAGGAGGATGAATCTGGTAGGTGCCAGCCTCATGCACACCCTGGAGGGAAGTGGGCTGAGGGTTGGAATGGGAAGCTTGGAGCCTAAGATGAGGCAGATTGTAAATTAGTCTGACTGGGGTCTCTTTCGTGAATCAGAACTTCAGAAAGAAAAAAAAAAGGCGTTGTTGTGGGTTCGCCTGAGAAGGAAGGCAAGCCACCAGCCAGCTGGATGCAGGGGATCAAGCTGCACCTTTGAGAGTCACTTCTTCCTCATTCTGTGCCATCCAGCCTTGAGCGGTCCCTCCTCTGCACAGTGGCCATCTCTGCCACCAGCTGCCCTAAGCATGTTAGTTCCATCTGTTTAGCAAACATCAGCAGGGGCGGGGGGCAGGGTGCAGAATGCTTAGTTTCTCATTTTTGCCAACGCTAGTCCTGGAGCTGACGCCCTGGAATGAACTGAGGCTGTGAATACCTCAGTGAATGAAATGGTAAAATGCTCTGGCTGGAGGACACTGACTCCTGCACTGACCAGACAGTGTGATGGTCGGGCCAGCCTCCATCCAGTGGAACAGACCAGCGTGGGAAGGGGTGGTCCACCCAAGAACAGCTGGAGGGCTGTTGCCAGACTAGCAATGGTCGGTGGGTGGGCAAATACGGCAGGTATCTTCATCCATACCTCCTTCCCCTGCTCCACTCTCCTCAACCATAAAAAGTAGAATTCTAGAAAGAAGCCAAGTTAGGTGCGTGTGAAAACAGCCTTCTTGGTGGGGTTGTGTAAAGAGATGAGCTCAAAAGGAACCCAAGGCCAAAGGAAAAACATTTTAATCATCCATGGAAACACACAGGGAATGGACTATGGGGTCACCCGTTCTAGGCTTTACCAAGCCCAATTTCACTCCCTCAACCAACCCTGGAGGGCAGGTAGTTTTAACCCTAAGGGCTGTGCTGGAATCCTGTATACTCAAATTTAGAGACAACAAGACCAAGGAGCAAAGGTCCCATGACTTAAGGCCATAACGCTAATAAGAAGGTAGATCTCAGACTTGGGTTAAGCTTCCTTCAACCTGTCAACCAGGACTACGGCTGGAACCAGACATGCGTTCTAATTTGCAACATTTCTAGGCGAGGTGAGGGAAGAAAGAGAATCACCAACTGAGATAAAAGTTTGTGACAGATCCTGTTAACTCCCTATGCCCCATCTAATGCTACCTCCTCCTGAGCGAATGGAATCCTATTTTATTGAGAACTAAAAGTGTGCCCAGCCCTACGAAAAAGAAAGACGTTTTCCCCCAGCTTCCCTTGATGTTGGGGTGATTACTGTGACTGCTCTGGGCTATGAGACATATATAGACAGGTCCTGAGTATTTCTGTCTGTATGAATAAAAGCAGACAGGAGCTGTAGGCATATTCCTTCTGCCCACAGAGGAATCACATAACATAGAAAAAGCTACTCCAGCCATCTTCTGAGAGTTAAGAAATAGGAAGAAAGACCTACTAGAATTATGATACTGATAGAAGCTCTGGGGTCACTGGGCTAATTTCGACAGCTTTACAACCCTCCTCTCCCCTGCCACCATCTCCTAGGTGAAAATCTGATCTTGCTTAGTTTATGCCACTTGAAGTTGTTGGCAAGTTCCTTGCAGCTTCTTAATTAATGTAGTGCTGTCAGAAAAAGCACTTGACCGATGCCCGTGTGTCCTGGGCTGGATATAGACATCAGGGCTCATCTTCTGGTTGTTCTGTTAGTTCCTGAAACCACGACTGTCACATCCCGACTTTCTCCCGTCTCATTCATCCAGGTAAAATACAGGAGTACAAACAACGTGTGATGGATGAGTATTCAACCCTGCTGGACAGGACGACTTGGCCGGGGAACCACACGGACTTCTTTTATCAAGACGTCTGCAGGGAGGAAACATTCCTACCCTGTCTCCTTCTTCCCAGAAGACCTCAAGGCAGACAGCCTAAGACCGTGGTCCTTCAAGGGGTCGCCGGGATTGGGAAGACAAGCCAGGCCAAAATGGTGATGTCAGCATGGGCGAAAAACAGGTTCTACCCCCACAAGCTCTGGTTCGCTTTCTACATCCACTGCCGGGACTCAGACCAGGTGGATGAGCAGAGCTTCTGCGAGCTGATTGCATGTAAGTTGTCTGGGACCCAGGCTCTGGCATCTAAAATCCTATCCAAGCCAGACCAACTTCTGCTGCTCTTGGACGGCTTCGAGGACCTCACGTGGACCCTCACGGATAGACCCGAGGACCTGAGTGAAGACTGGAACCGGAAGTTGCCTTGGTCTGTCCTCCTGACTAGTTTGCTAAGCAAAAGGATGCTTCCTGAGGCCACGCTCCTGATCTTCCTGAGGTTCCCCTCTTGGAAGAACGTGAGTCCCTTTCTGAAATGCCCCTCCGTGATCACCCTGACGGGGTTTAGCGTGCCTGAGAGAACCAGGTATTTCAGGACGTACTTCGGAAATGAGAACGAAGCCGAGGAAGCCTTGGGTTTTGTCATGGGAAACACGATTCTCTTTTCCATGTGCCAGGTCCCCGTGATCTGCTGGCTGGTGTGTTATTGTCTGAAGCAGCAGATGGGGAGAGGGGCCAATCTCCCACAGACCTATCCAAACGCCACCGCTGTCTTCGTCCACTATCTTTCCAGCTTGTTTCCAACCAAGGCCAAACACCTTTCCCAAAAGACCCACCAAGAACAGCTGAAAGGCCTGTGCTCCTTGGCCGCAGAGGGCATGTGGGAAAGGAGATGGGTGTTTAATAAGACACACCTCAAGCTGGCCAAGCTGGATGAAACGGACGTCGCTACTTTCCTTGGCCTGAGCATCTTTCGAAGGGTGGCGGGCAAGGAGGACCTTTACGCCTTCACCCTCTTGACCTTCCAGGAATTTTTTGCTGCCTTGTTGTATGTTCTCTGCTTCCCGAAAAGACTCAGGAACTTCCACGCTTTGGACCAGTTTTACATCCTACGCCTGATAGCGCATCCCGGGAGAAAGAGAAACCATCTCGCCCAGATGGCGCTTTTCTTATTTGGCCTTTTCAATGAAACATGTACCCTCGCCGTGGAGCAGCGGTTCGGATGCAAAGTGTCCTGGGGTAATAAGAAGAAATTGCTGAAAACGGCATCCTTGCCCCACGAGAGTGACCTGCCTACCCTACACCACGGGGTCCCGCAGCTATTCAACTGTCTGCACGAAATCCAGGAGGAGGCCTTTGTGAGTGAGACCCTGAGCGACTGTCGCAGAGCCGTTTTGGTCGTCAACAGGAACAAAGACATGCAGGTGTCTGCCTTTTGCCTGAAGCGCTGTCGACGTTTGCAGGTGTTAGAACTGACTGTTAACCTGATTGTCACCAAAGCGGGCCAGTTCTACACAGACTCCCCTCCTTGCTCTGAGTAAGTGCTGGAATCGCTGCTCTGGTGGATTCAAGGTCCAACTGGGCACTTGACCTCCCATCTCCCAGGATCTCGGGTGACCAGCTGTCCTGAGGGGAATCCCTTGCACCTGAGACTTTGGGTCTTAAAAACAGAACAGAAGCTGTTCCTGGGCTGCAGATTTCTGTGCTAAAACGGGGAGAATTCCTCCTCTCTGGGCTGCATACCCTCCCTTCCCCTATATGTGGGGACTTTGTTTCATCTGTCACCCCTAATTCTGCATATCATAAGCCTGTTTGTCTCCAGGGAAGTGCTATCCAACAGAGCTTTCCGTGATGGGGAAAAATAAAGGAGGAAATCCAAGGTGTTCCCACAGCCAAACTGCTCTACGTGTTGAGTTAGCGCTTGACTTGGGATTTTGTCCTCCCCAACCCCCCCCAAAAAAAATAATAATAATACTCCCTTGTTCTGCTCCTATATTTTTTGTCTTTTTTTGTCTTTTTAGGGCCACACCCACGGCATATGGAGGTTCCTGGGCTAGGGGTCAAATCGTAGCTGTAGAGGCCAGCCTACACCACAGCCACAGCAATGCCAGATCCGAGCCACGTCTGCGACTTACACCACAGCTCACAGCAACACCAGATCCTTAACCCACTGAGCGAGGCCAGGGATTGAACCCGCAATCTCGTGGTTCCTCATCTGATTCATTTCCGCTGCCCCACAACAAGAACTCCCGGGTTTTTTGTTTTTGTTTTTGTTTTTTCTTTTCTTTTTAGTAACAATTTCATAAGCACAGAGAAGGAATATGGTCTATACCTTGCATTCTAACTTCTAGCCCCATGTAAATCATAAGGGATTAAAAAATAATTCCCTAGAATTCCCTGGTAGCCTAGCAGCTAAGGATCTAGTGTTGCCACTGCTGTGGCTCAGGTCGCTGCCATGGCATGGGTTTGATCCCTGGCGCAGGAACTTCTGCATGCAGTAAGTGCAGCCAACCTTACTTCCTAAATCGAGGGAAAATATACGTGAGGCCATGAATCTTACTGGCGTGAAATGAGAACTTCTTGTGATAGTTCTGCTGGGCATTTTTTTTAAATGAGGGCATCTTACATGAGTCATAAAGGGGTCTGTGTTCATACCCCATCCCTAGTTTTGCTGGTAGGTTTGCTCGAGCTTCATCTCTAACGACGAGCCATTTCCTCTTCTCTCCCTTCTGTGCCCCCAGATCAGAAGGCCATGAAAGGAGTTCCCTCTGGTGGCAAGATTTCTGCTCCATCTTCAAGACCCTTGAGAACTTGGAAGTCCTGGCTGTGACACACAGCACCGTGGATGCTGACTCGTTGATGGTTCTTTCTTCAGCGCTGACACACCCACACTGTAAGCTCCAGAAGCTGATGTGAGTATAAAAGAGATCCTAGTTGGAAGGGATTTCGTGGGGACAGCCAGCTTCCCGTTCGGCTTGTTTATCCCCTCTCTGCTCATGCCAGACTTGCCAAAGTCATCCACATCCACAGGGGTGTTTGGTCCTCGTCGTAGTGAGATGTAATTGACGTCCACCATTCTGTCCAAGCTTAAGCTGACAGCACACTGATGTGGCATATGGATACTGCAAAATGATGACCATGGTATATTGAATAAACATCCGTCATCACATATAATTACCAAAAAAAAGTTGTTTTCCTTTTGATTGAAGTGTGTCATCTCTCAGCAGCTTTCAAATAGACCACACACGATGGTTAACTCCAGTCAGCCTGAGGAATTCCCATCCCCAGGACTTAGTTATCTTATAAGTGGAAGTCTGTACCTTTGACCACCTTCACCCAGTTCCCTCATCCCCTGCCTCTGACAGCCGTAAATCTGATCTCTTTTTCCGTGAGTTTTGTTACTTTTGTGTGTGTGTCTTTTTTGTCTTTTCTAGGGCTGCTCCCGTGGCATATGGAGGTTCCCAGGCCAGGGGTCAAATCAGAGCTGTAGCTGCCAGCCTACACCAGAGCCAAAGCAACGTGGGATCTGAGCCCCGTCTGTGACCTACACTACAGCTCACACCAACATCAGATCCTCAATCCACTGAGCAAGGCCAAGGATCAAACCCGCGTTCTCATGGTTCCTAGTCGGATTTGTTAACCACTGCGCCACGACAGGAACTCCTGAGTTTTGTTACTTGTTAGATTTCACATGTAAGTGAGTTGGTTTATTTAAAAAAAAAAAGCATGCGGGTAAAAAGATGATCAATGTCACTAAACATGAGAGAAATGCAAACCAAAACCACCATGCGATCTCTCCTCACACCTGTCGGAATGGCCACCCTCAGAAACACAAGTGATAGTAAGTGTCGGTGAGGAAGTGAAGGGAATTGGTACAACCACCATGGAGCGCGGTACAGAGGTTCCTCAAAGACTAAGAATCTTCGTTGTCGTTACTCTCCAAACGGTCGTGTGCTAACAGGCACTTAGTATGGCTTCCTACTGCTTTCCTCTGGCGAGAGTCCTGTTATCTGATTTTTTTATCCATGCATCTGTGTCATACGGAAGTTCCTGGGCCAGGTATCCAGCCCGCGCCTCCTCTGAAGTTGGATTCTTAACCCACTGTGCCTTGGTGGGAACGCCAATCCTAACTTTTTTTAAAAGTGAGAATCAGAGACGTCAAGTGACTTTTCTGAGGTCACACAGCTGGTTGGCTTGGGGAACGCTCTCTCTCTCAGATGGTCTGGGTCTTGCCTTCTCAATCACCACACCACACTTCCCTAAGGCAGCAGAGCAGCAGGCCCCTGCATATTATAAGCCTCACCAAAGAAGGTAAATTGGAGCTGGGTTGGGAGGCTTAAGATTTCTGTGAAGGAGGGAAGAGAGGAGGTAGCTGAGCAGTCTCTACAAAATGAAAAATGCGTGTACAGCTTGACCCAAGGGCCCCTTTTTTAAAACCACCCTAGAAAAATCCACCTTAAAAAAAAGGGGGGGGGGGTTTCCAGTCATGGCGCAGTGGTTAACGAATCCGACTAGGAACCATGAGGTTGCGGGTTCAATCCCTGCCCTTGCTCAGTGGGTTAACGATCTGGCGTTGCCATGAGCTGTAGTGTAGGTTGCAGACACGGCTCAGATCCCGCGTTGCTGTGGCTCTGGCGTAGACTGGTGGCTGCGGCTCTGATTAGACCCCTAGCCTGGGAACCTCCGTATGCCGCGGGAGTGGCCCAAAGAAATAGCAAAAAAAAAAAAAAATCCACCTGCAGATTCTGAGAGAACTGGACGATAACATCACTGCAACATGAACTTCAACAGCAGAAAACAGAACAGGCCTTTATGTAGCAAGTCTCCATCTGCTAGGCTGTCTTGGGTCTAGCTTTGCATTTCAGTGCTCCTAAAACCCAACAACCGTCCTAAGAAGCAGGTTATCCCATTTCACAGATGAGGAAACTGGGACACAAGTTTACACAGCTGATATGCAACTGGAATACAGAGTTAAACTCCAGAATTACTGGTTCCAGAATCAGTTGTATGAGCTGTTGGTATATTTTGAAAATTAAGCCCTTGTCAGCCACATCGTTGGCAAGTATTTTTCCCATTCCATACATAGGCTGTCTACTCAGTTTGTTTACGGTGGCCTTTGCTGTGACAAAGCTGGCAAGCGTGACCGGATCCCTGTGTTTATGTTTGCTTTAATTCTCATTGCTTTCGGAGACGGACCTAAGAAAACACTGGTACGATGTGAGAATATTTTGTCTTGACTCTCTTCTGGAAGTTTTGTGGTATCGTGTCTTATAGTGAAGTCTTGAAGCCATTTCGAGTTTGTTTTTGTGTATGGCATGAGGGTGTGTTCTCCTAGCTACTATCATATATTTCTTCTTCTGTGGTTTTTAAAACCCAGAAACTCAATACTTTCCCAAAACTCCTTGAAGTAGCGCCCCTGATGTCACATGGCCCCTGACCAGTATCTGACCTCGTCTTTCTCCCGTTATTAGTCTTGTTCTTAGTTCCCATTTTTCATGCCTTCCTGAATATATCGAGCCCTGTGCAGAGTCTCTTACGGGCAGCACGTTTGTTCATTCTCATAACCGTCCCACACAGAGAATGTCATGCGCTCTCTCTTGGGGACCTGAAACTGAAGCCGTGGGAGGCTGGATGACAGACATAAGATCATCCAACAAGACTGAGCTGAGAAGAGAACCCAGCTTAGAGGGCTGGGCTGCACAGAAAGGGTCCTCGCGCACATATGGACTAACTCAATGTAGAACCAAGGAGCAAGAGGGGAGATGCTGGTCAGAAAGCACAAACTCCCAGTTCCAGGATGAATACGTTCTGGGGGTCTGTGGCATAGCATGGCCACTGGAGTTAGCGATACTGTGTCATAGACACACAAGCTGCTAAGAAAGTAGATTTTCAACATTTTTCACCACAAAATTGTAAGTCCGTGACCAGGACTCCTTAGCTACTGCGACAAAGGTAATGATTTTGTGAGACATGAATGTGTCAAATCGACAGGTGGACCCTTTAAACTGATACATTGTTACATGTCAATTCTATCTCAACAAAGCTAAAGGAGAGAAAAGAATTTAGACACCTTCATTGTGGTGAGAGTTTCCTGTACGAATAGGTCCAAACTCTTGAAATTGGGTGCATCAGATCTATGAGAGGTGTGTTTTTTGCTATGTTGATTATACTCCAATAAAGCTGTTTAAGAAAGAAGAACTAATGTTCTCAGGGGACCCTGGGATAACCTAACCCTTCTTACCTCTGCAGCTTTCGGCATGTGAGTCCCCTCATGCTGAACGAAGATTTAATCAGAGTCTTGGTGGAAAATCAGCACCTGAGATCCTTGGAAATACAAGCCACGGAGGTGAGGTGCCAGGTCATGGAGTTTCTGTGCCATACCTTGAAACATCCGCGGTGTTTCCTGCAGTGTCTGAGGTAAGACCTGGGACAGCCTGAGAGACAACCCTGGCGCTCGGATTGTCTGTTCAGTCACAAGGACTCTCTGTCTCTGGTGAAGAGGAATTCAAAGACAAGTTACATCACGTTAAGACCGTACAACAGAAGAACCTTCGTTTAACAGGTCTTTACGAACAGGCCAGCTGGCGCTGGAAACCTCACTCTGCGGCGAGGCAGCTGTCTGACTTAGCAAGCGTTCTCTCCCGTGACTGAATCGCATTCTTTACCTTGAAGATGGTTTGGCAAATACAGGCGAGAAGTTGTATTTCAAGGGCAGACGCCAGCCCCTGGCTCAGAATCAGAGCCTGGCAGTTCGCCCACGCCAGTGTGTCATGGCCCCAAGCGTGTATCATTTTGTACTGATAACTTGCCATTCGAATGGTGCCTCGGAGGTGGGATTTCTCGGGGAACATGGAAATCACCCCTGGAGTCACTCGGGGGAATAACAAGGATGGGAGGTGGTGGGTGGGGTCCACGCGGCTCTGTGAGCACCCCTTTCCCCAGCAGCTAGGGTTCAGTGTTCTTGTGTGGCTTCTGTAGGTTGGAAGATTGCCCTTTCTCCCCTAAAAATTGGGCCGATCTTGCGAGGAATCTCAAAAGTAACATTCACTTGAAGACTCTGATGCTGAGACGTAGCTCCCTGGAGAAGGGTGAGCCATGTCACCACCTGGCAGTGGCCCAACTGGAGAGGCTGGCGTAAGTCTTCCTGTGCATGTCATGCTGCAGCTCATTCATTTGGTAGACTGAGCATTTCTAGGAGAAAAATAAGAACGGGGGGAATCGTGTAATGGAACAAAATGAAGTCTTGTGGTTGTGAATGACATGGATAGGACAATGAAGTGTTGATCCAGGGTGGACAGAGGGACAGAGAGAGAGGGACAGACAGAGGGGGACAGAGGGGAACAGAGGGGGGGAGAGGGGGACAGAGCCAGAGGGGAAGACAGTCAGACAGAGAGACAGACAGAGAGGGAGACAGACAGAGAGACAGAGAGGGAGACAGAGAGGGAGACAGAGACAGACAGAGGGGGACAGAGGGGAACAGAGGGGGGCAGAGGGGGACAGAGACAGGGAGAGGGGGACAGAGCCAGAGGGGAAGACAGTCAGACAGAGGAGACAGACAGAGAGGCAGACAGACAGACAGAGAAACAGACAGAGATGGAGACAGACAGAGAGGGAGACAGACAGAGAGGGAGACAGACAGAGAGGCAAACAGAGAAACAGACAGAGAGACAGAGAGGGAGACAGAGACAGAAACAAAGAGACATCCACATAGAAGTTCATATTTCCCCTGAAGATCCCAGAATATATCATTATAAGTAGCCTGGCTTATCCATGCTCCAGTTTGTGAGAGGGACCCTCACCAGCACAATCCTCCTTCCTCACCGACCACATTAATTCCCAAGCCCGTGGCCCCCACCCCAGCCCCACCCCAAATAACCATCTGGAATCAGGTGGACCAGGCTCCTTACTCTACTATACATGGATCCTTAAACAGATCACAGTTTTGTACTGTGTAGACTTGTACAGAAGTGGCCTCATCTAGCAGGTGTTCTTGTTCCAATCAACCAGCGTGAGTATTCATCTGGGTTTAGTTGTTTCTGTAGTCCATTCCTCTTCAGGGCTGGATGATAACATCTGTATGAATGTGCAACGGTGTAGGTGTCCATGTTGCCTGCTGCTGAGGCTTGGGCTGCTTTTACACACACGAACACACACACACATGTGCACACACACACACGGAACATTCTGGCAGAATTGCTATGTTGTGGAGAGCATTTATTGTCGGTTCTACTAGGCTTGTTCCCAGAGCATTGGTACCCATGTGCAGCCCCACAAGTTGTGTGTCTGAAAATTCCCCCAGCTCCATTATTTTTAATGTCACTATTCTTTTTTTTTTTTTCTTTCTCTTTTTATAGTTGGATCTGCAGCATATGTAGGTTCCCAGGCTAGGGGTCAAATCAGAGCTGTGGCCGCTGGACGACACCACAGCCACTGTAACACCAGATCTGAGCTGCATCTGTGACCTACACCACAGCTCACAGCAACACTGGATCCCTAACACCCTGAGTGAGGCCAGGGACCAAACCCACATCCTCATGGATCCTGTGTCAGGTTCTTAACCCACTGAGACACAATGGGAATGTCACAGTCACTCTTCTTGCTGCTGCTTTTGCCAATATGTTGAGCAGGAAAGGACACACTATTGTTTGTTTGGGACCCGATACCATTTTGTTATTTTTAACTGAAGTACAAGTGACTTACAATATTAGTTTCATGTGTGCGACCCCAGTGAGCTGATATTTTTCTGCAGTACAAAATGCTCGTGATAAGTCTAGTTACCATCTGTCACCAAAGCTATTGCAATATGAGATATTTTACTGTTTGCATTTGTGCTTCCTTCACTGCTAACGAAAAAGTTTTCATAATATTCTTAGACATCTTAGTTTTTCTAATACGGGAGCCTACTCGTGCCTTTGATGCATCTTTCTATTTTTCTTTCACTTGTGAGATGATGTCTCTTCTCATGTCACCTCCATATCTGTCACTCGCTTTTTATTTTATTGGAGTAAAGGTGAGTTACGATGTTAGGTTAGTTTCAGGTGTACAGCAAGGTGACTCAGTGAGGTATTCCATTTACTCTTTAGTCGCTGCTGGTCCCTTTCTCTTCCCTCTTTGTCCCGCTAGGTAATTGTTTTCTTGATCCCAGTCCCTTATCACACCCAGGTTGCTCTCCTCTCCTTTAAATCTGGGAAGCCCTGTGAGGTGGTAACAGAAGCAGGATGCGGGGTTTGCATCTAGAAGGAAAGCCCAGATGGAAATCTTTCTTTCTCAGCATGAGATGAAGAAAACTCAGTCAAGGGCATGAATTCACTTGCATCCTGTCTGTTTGTGGCTTCCGGCAGGTTGGAGAATTGTGACCTCACATTACTTTCCTGTAAAAGTCTTATCTATTCACTGGAGAGTAACAAGAATCTGACCCATCTCAGCTTGGCCAAAAATTCCTTGAAGGATGATGGGGCAAAGCAGCTTTGGGATGCCTTGCAACACACTCGACATCCTCTGCAGAGGCTGGTGTAAGTTCTCAAATGTCCTCTTCTTGGTACTCCCTGGAGTGGAACCGGGCGATGGAGAGAAGCCACGATACCTATGCTTGCTTGTGCAGCATGCTTATTGCATGCCTGCTATCAAGGAGGAATGGGACCGATGCTGGAAGAAAGCATAATAAAGAGGAGGGTGGCGATGATCTCAGCTTTGGGGACAAATTATCTAGGGGTAGAATCCTCAGATGGTGAGCCGAGGTACCCAGGAACGAACTCACAGAGGCATTGCAGGAATTTTTTTAATGTTGTGTTACAGTAAAGTTGATTTACAATGTTGTGCCAATTTCTGCTTTACAGCAAAATGACCCATCTCATATATGTGTGTGTGTGTGTGTATTACACACACATATATATATATATATCCCTTCTTATATTGTCTTCCATCCTGTTCTATCCCAAGAGACTAGATACAGTTCCCTGTGCTATGCAGTAGGACCTCATTGCTTATCCACTCTAAATGCAATAGTTTGCATCTACTAATTCCAAACTCCCAGTCCATCCCACTCTCTCCCACCTCTCCACTGGCAACTACAAGTCTGTTCTCTATGTCTGTGAGTCTGTGTCTGTTTTATAGATAGGTTCATTTGTATCATATTTTAGATTCCACATATGAGTGATATCATAGGGTGTTTGTCTTTCTCTTTCTGACTTACTTCACTTAGTATGAGAGTCTCTAGTTCCATCCATGTTGCTGCAAATGGCATTGTTTTGTTCATTTTATGGCTGAGTAGTATTCCATTGCATATATGTACCACATCTTCCTAATCCATTCATCCACTGATGGACATTTAGGTTGTTTCCATGTCTTGGCCATTGT
This sequence comes from Phacochoerus africanus, assembly GCF_016906955.1. Taxonomy (NCBI): domain Eukaryota; kingdom Metazoa; phylum Chordata; class Mammalia; order Artiodactyla; family Suidae; genus Phacochoerus; species Phacochoerus africanus. The sequence continues at coordinate 60,071,944 of NC_062551.1, forward strand.
GAATAGTGCTGTGATGAACATAGGGGTGCATGTATTTTTTTCAATGAAAATTTTGTTCAGATATATGCCCAGGAGTGGGATTGCTGGGTCAGAGGGTAGTTCTATATTTAGTTAACTGAGCTACCTCCATACTGTTCTCCATAGTGGTTGTACCAATTTACATTCCCACCAACAGGGAAGGAGGGTTCCCTTTTCTCCACCCTCTCTCCAGCATTTGTTATTTCTGGACTTATTAATGGTGGCCATTCTGACCAGTACTGGTGTGAGGTGGGACTTCATTGTAGTTTTGATTTATTGCAGGATACTTTAGATGTCAGAGATACAGACACCTTTTCATCACTGCAAGAACTCTTCACTGAGGCAGTTCCATTTGAACAGCAGATTGTGTCACATTCCTTTCATTGTGCCCTATCTTGGTGAAGCTATGTTCTAAGCAGTTGCTAGCATGAGAGCAACTGCATTGAAAATTTTACTGAAGAACAGGAGTGATGTGGAAAAATTAAGATGGTATAGATGGCATAAATGGACAAAGTTTGGGAAACTCTGATATAATGTGTTCCCCTAACTCCTAGATGTTGGGAGTGAGCGTTATTTATGCCTTTGAGATAAGAATAACATAATGTGACCTGACTTTGCATTTAGAAGTAGGGCATGTAGCTAATTCAACAATGAGGACAAAGATGCACACTAAATGATATCCTGTTGGTGTTTATCTCACTCTATCATGAAATTTTTAAATGATTTCCCTTAAGTGTCAGGGTGCTTTGGCTGTTATCAACAGAAAATAAACTCAGACTGCCTTAAACAATAAAGAAATATGCTGGCTTATAAAACCAGAAATGCCAAAGTGACACACAATACCCCCTGAACCCACTGATGCTTTCAGCATTCCCAAGAGAAGCAGGAAATGGAGCAGCTACTTTGGAAAACAGTCTGGTAGCTCCTCAAAAGGTTAAGCAGAGATGTAACCTAAGTTAGCTATTCCACACTTAGATCTATCGAAGAGAAATGCAAACAAAATCTGCACCCAAAAAAATTGCACACAAGTATTCATAGCAGAGTTTTTTGTAACAGCCGGAAAATGGAAAACAGCCCAAGTGTCCAAAAGCTGATGAATGAATGGTTAAAGAAGCTGTGGACTGTCCACATGGTGGACTATTACTTAACCATAAAAAGGAATGAAGTGTATATTAATACATGCTATGGTCTGGATGGATCTTGAAAATACTACGCTAAATGAAAGCAGCCAACCATAAAAGCCTACATATAGCATGATTCCACTTATATTAAATGTCCAGAATAGGCAAATCCACAGAAAGAGAATGCTGATTAGTGGTTGCTTGGGGTGGGGTGGGATGGGATGGGATGTGGGGAGAAATGAAGAATAATTGCCAAAAAGTTCAGCCTTTTCCTTTCGGGGGTGATGAAAATGTTCTAAAATTGTGGTAAATGTACAACTTTGTAAATACACTAAAAACTAATGGTTCATACACTTTAAATGAGTGAACTTTATGGCATGTTAATTAGAGCTCGATGAAGCTGTTATACCAAAAAAAAAAAAAAAGGCAAGAATGCTTTGGTTGTTTTATGCCTGGATTTGTTTTTTGTTTTGTTTTGTTTCATTTGCAGGCTGAGAAATTGTGCCCTGACCTCTGATTGCTGTCAGAATATGGCTTCTGCTCTCAATAAGAACAAAACCTTGAGAAGTCTGGACCTTGGCTTTAACAGCCTGAAGGACGATGGGGTTATCATGCTCTGTCAGCCCCTGATGGACCCTGACTCTGGCTTACAGGTTCTAGAGTAAGTTGTCCCCTTTTCCTTCCTGGAGACCAAGGGTCTGTAAAATTCTCAGGGTGGAATATATGAGCATGCTTTTCATTTCTAATATTTTCCTTCCATTTGGTTGGGCTTGGAAGTTTCAGAGCAGTGGTTCTCAAAGTGCCATCCTTGGACTAGGAACTTCTTCATGTGGAAAGGTGTTGGAAAGGCAATTCTTGCATCATTTATCTTTCTGTGTCTGGCTTACTCACTGAGCACAATGCCCTCAAGGTCCATCCATGTTGCTGAGAATGGCATTATTTCATTATTTTTCATGGCTGAGTAATATTCCATTATATATATATATATATATATATATATATATATATATATATACACACACACACACCACATCTTCTTTATCCATTCTTCTGCTGATGAACACTTAGGTTTCATCCATATCCTGGCTGTTGTAAATAGTGCTGCAGTGAACATTGGAGTACAAATATCTCTTCAATACCCTGGTTTCAATTTCTTTGGGTCCATACCCAGAAGTGGGGTTGCTGGATCACATGGTGCCCTGAGGGTCCCCCCGCTCCCCTGGCATCCTCCCCCCAACTCCTCAGTCTGTGATGTTTCACAGACACTTCCAGGTGATCCCCATGTATGCCAGAGTTTAAGGACCATTGTTCTAGGCAAAATCTTCTCTTCAGTGAAAGATTTTAAAAAGCTTGTTAGTTTTAGACTCATACCTGAGATGGCGAGTCTTCTGAAATCATTGTTAATGCTTAGAGATTCATTTTATATTGTTTTTCCTTCTTCTACAAGGTCTCTATGCTAACATGCATACTAGCCAGTGATTTGAAAAGATTCATCCTATTTTTAATGCTTTTTAGTGGTTACCCTAAATGTTAGGAAAAGATGTATAAACATCTCTCTGACAACAAAGGCTGAAACTATTTTTACCTCTTTTCTAACTGCGTTTTCTGCTTTCTACTGGCAAAGTTGGGGTTCTAAGTCTAGATCATTTTTTCACTCAGAAATGTTAGCTTTTATTTTTTACTGAAGTATAGTTGATAATATTATATCGGTTTCAGGTGTACAGCATAGTGATTCAGTGTTTTTACAGATTATACCCCTTTAAACATTATTTCAAACATCTAACTGTTGAATTAATTGTTTCACTATTTATCAGCATGTGAGTGGTTTTCAGCTTGTGTCTGTTAAGATGGAACAAGATGGAACATGATGAAGGATAATGTGACAAAAATAATGTGCATTTGTGTGTGTGTGTATATAACGTAAATATATATATATATGCATGACTGGGTCACTGTACTGTACAGAAGAAATTGACAGATCATTATAAATCAACTATACTTTTAAACATTTTAAAAACAGTTTGGAGGTGCCTCAGCAAATTAAATACAGAACTACCATGTGACCCAGAAATCCCACTCTTGGGCATATATACAGAAGAAACTTTCCTTGAAACAGACACGTGCACCCACATGTTCCTTGCAGCACTATTCACAATAGCCAAGACATGGAAACAACCTAAATGTCCATCGACAGATGATTGGATTAGGAAGATGTGGTATATATACACAATGGAATAGGACTCAGCCATTAAAAAGAACAAAAAAAGGCCATTTGCAGCAACATGGATGGAACTAGAGACTCTCATACTAAGTAAAGTAAGTCAGAATGAGAAATACAAATACCATAGGATATCACTTATATCTGAAATCTAATATACAGCACAAATGAACCTTTCCACAGAAAAGAAATTCATGGGCTTGGAGAACAGACTTGTGGTTGCCAAGGGGGAGGGAGTGGGATGGACTGGGAATCTGGGGTTAATAGATGCAAACTATTGCCTTTGGAATGGATAAGCAATGAGATCCTGCTGTGTAGCACTGGGAACTGTATCTAGCTGCTTGTGATGGAGCATGATAGAGGATAATGTGACAAAAAGAATGTATATGTGTGTGTGACTGGGTCACCCTGCTGTGCAATAGAAAACTGACAAAACACTGTAAACCAACTATAATGGAAAAAATAAAAATCATTACAAAAAAAGAGAGTTGGGTGATGGAAAATAATGTAGGATAATGTGAGAAAAAGAATGTGTATATATACATTTATTTATATAAATGTATATATACATGACTGGGTCACTTTGCTGTACAGCAGAAATTGATGGAACATTGTAAATCAACTATTAAAAAAAACTTTTTAAATAAAAAGGAGAGAGTTAGGGAGGAGTTCCCCAGTGGCCTAGAAGTTAAGGACTCAGCATTGTCGCTGCTGTGGTGCAGGTTCAATCCCTGGCCCAGGAACTCCCACGCACCATGGGCATGACAAAAAAAAAAATAGAATTGATAGATCGATTCTAAAAAAAAGTTATTATAGGATAATGGCTCTCATTTCCCATGCTATATAATATATCCTTACTGCTTATCTATTTTATACATAATGGTTTGTATCCCTCGATGTGATACCCCAAATTCGTCCCTCCCCTCTGTCCTTTCCCCTTTGGTAACTACTAGTTAGTTTTCTATATCTGTGAGTCTGTTTTTGTTTTGCAAATAAACTCTCTTGTGGCATTTTTTATATTCCACATATAAGTGATATCACGTAAGTCCAGAGCATTTAAATAACATTCTGTCATAGCTGTAATTCCTAGGATTCGTCCTGATAATGGCTTTCCCATTTTTAACTGATAATTAACTACTGGAAGCGCATTGAGTTTTCACTGGAGGTCGTAATTCTTGTACTGCAGAACTTTAGTCTTGGGTTTTAAATACTGATTTCTCTTGGGCTGAGTGAAATATATTTTCAAGTATGAAATCAGTTTCCAGAGGAGCATAAATGAAAAAGAACATAAATACAAATAACAGAAATCACTTTGCTGAACAAAAGAAACTAACACCATATTGTCAATCAACTACACTTGAATTTAAAAAAAAAAACTATTTGGTATAATATCACTTAACATGTGGTAGAATCTAAAATCTCATAAAAAATGATTCCAGGGAACTTAATTACAGAACAGAAGCAGATCTCAAAAATCGAATGTATGGCTAGCAAATGGGAAACGTTGCGGGGGGGCAGAGATAAATTAGGATTTTGGGGTTAACGTAGACATTGCACTATATATAAAATACAGAATCAACAAGATCTACTGTCTAGCCCAGAGAACTCTACTCAATCTTCTGTGATAACCTAAATGGGAAAATAATCTGAAAACGCATGGATAAGTATACATGTATAATTGAATCACTTTGTACACATGAAACTAACACAACAGTGTAAATCAGTACACACCAATAAAAAGACTTAAGTAAATGAACATTGGAAAAAACCTACCAGGCATGAAATGACTGGCTGCCCTTGGAGTGTGAGTCCCAGGCTGTGAACAGCTGGGCGGGCTGAGCTTTCCGATGACTCTGCCTGTTTCTCTCCCACATAGACTGGAAAACTGCCTGTTCACCTCCAGCTGCTGCGAGGCCATGGCCTCCATGCTCCTCAGCAACCAAAGCCTGAGATACCTGGACTTGAGCAAGAATGACATTCAATGCCATGGCGTACGGTTCCTGTGCGAGACCACTCAGAAGAAGAAGGGCAAAGTCAAGGTCATTCTGTAAGTCTCTGCTGGGTTCCCTGCATAGGAAAAACAGCCCAAGGAAAGTGCCTCCTCAAGAGTGAGCTTCTGGACCCAAAATGCTGTTGGCAAATGTCGTGAACACCCCTCTCCCACTTCCTGGGGACTTAATTTCCTTCACGTGGTGGAAAAACCCCAACTTCTGCTTCTAGCCTGGCTTGGGGGTAATGAGCAAACTGGCCTGGATTCTGCTGTCTGCTCCTACATCATTTCTTTCCTGCACATTCTCTCTTTGTCTTAAACACTGGAGTCTGTGATCAGCACCTACCAGCTCTGGGGCTGTGAACGGTTCAGTAGACCTCTCTGAGTCTCTCTCTCCATCCTGGGCTGGCCTCCTCCTCGGTGGTGATGCTATGAGAATTGGAAGAACCTACACCTGTCAGGCACTTAGCTCAGCACCCAAGACTGTGATGGGGTGGATTCTGGGTGAAGGTTATAAGGACACCTGGAGTGTTCGCTATCTATTAATCTGTAAGAAATTATTGCAATGCTTACTAAAGCAATACTCATTTTCCTATTAGCTACAGTTCTGTAACAAAGGGTCTCAATGCTCACTAAGGCAACACACATTTATTTTCTTGTAAAATTTCTGAGGGTCAGAAGTATGCGAGCAGTTTAACTGGGTGATCCGGCTCATGGTCTTTTATGAGCTGAGCTAAGGTGCTGACAGGTGTTTGATGGCCCTAGAGGACCAGCCTCCAACTCCCCCACGTGGCTGTCAGCAGGAGACCTCAGTTGCTCTCTGCAGCGCTGCTCCTGATGTTGCAGCTGGATCCCTCTTGAACAAGTGATGGGAGAGGGAGGGAGGGAAGGAGAAAGGGAGCACAAGGGTCCAAAACAGCCACTGCCATTTATTATTGAATCTTGCTTTATTCTAATGGTCACCCAGACCCACCATAGCCCCCTGAGAGAGGGGCCGTGCAAGCATGTAACAGGAGGAAGAACCTAGCACAACTCGTGAGTGGTGGGACCAAGGTGCCTGGGCTTCATCCCTGAGCCCCTGAGAGCTGCACCAGTGGTCTCGATCTCCTGGGCTGTAAATTTCCACCCAAGAAGGCATACTGCAAGAGAACCCCAAGCCTAAGAGAACCAAAGATGCGGGTCTTCCTTCACAGGGAGAAGAAACAGAGTGATGGGGTGGATATGATGCGAAGGCTGGAGGGGCCAGTGGTGAAGAACGAAATCCTGCAGATAGTTCAAGACTGGAATTCTGAGTACTGTGCTGAGGTGGCCTGGGCGAATTGATCAGGGGACCCCCTGGATGGCCTTTTCTCCCCTAATGAAAAACTGGGAGGTGGTTGTCTCCTGTGGGCCATTCTGAGTCTGGAAGGGCTCGGTTAGTCCTGGGGAAATGGTGTAGGGCATGACCTCCAAACAGCTCCCTTGGAGATTCCGAGGGTCATGTGTCAGACATAGACGTGTCACTGCACTGGGGGCAACACAGCAGGGGGAGATCCAGCCCCCTTCTACTCCTGGCTTTGAGATGTCTGGAATGTGTCATGTTAATGTTGTCTCAGGAATCTCTGACTCACCTACGGGAGTGCTGGGGAGAATTTAATTAAAAGTGTGCATGACTGCAATTTGAAAACATTGCAAGCGTTACTGATTTGCAAATGGACTTGTACCTCAACTGATACGAAGGAAAATGTCTGACCTTGGAAAAGGGTCCAGGGAAGATGACGCAGCCAGTAAAGGGAAAGGGAAGTCACCTCTTGTTGAAGAAACTCATTGGTTTATTTGTTAGAGTTGATTTACAGTGTTGTGCTCACCTCTGCTGCACAGCATAGTGACCCAGTCGCACATATGTACACATTCTTTTTCTTCTGTCTTCTATCATATTCTGTTGCAAGCGATGGTACATAGTTCCCTGTGTTATCCAGCAAGACCTCACTGCTTATCCATTCTATTCTTTTTTTTTTCTTTCTTTTTTGGCCACCTCATGGCATATGGAGTTCCTGGGCCAGGGATCAGATCCAAGCCACAGTTGAGACCTAAGCCAAAGCTGCATCCATGCTGGATGGTTAACCCACCATGCGGGGCTGGGGATTGAACCTGTGTCCCAGAGCTCCCAAGAGGCTGCCGATTCCATTGTGCCACAGTGGGAGCTTGCTTATCTATTCTAAATGCAACAGTTTGCATCTACTCACCCCAAACTCCCCGTGCATCCCACTCCCTCCCCCCTCCCCCTTGGCAACCACAAGTCTGTTCTTCATGTCTGTGAATCTGCTTCTGTTCTGTAGATCGGTTCATCTGTGCCATGTTTTAGATTCCACCTGTAAGTGATATCATAAGGTGTTTGTCTTTATCTTTCTGACGGACTTCACTTAGGATGAGAATCTCTAGTTGCACCCATGTTGCTGCAGATGGCATTATTTCATTCTTTTTTATGGCTGAGTAGTATTCCACTGTGTATACGTACCACAACTTCTTAATCCATTCCCACCTCTTGATGGACATTTAGGTTGTTCCCATGTCTTGGCTCTTGTGAATAGCGTTACGACGAACATAGGGGTACGTGTATGTCTTTGAATGAAAGTTTTGTCCAAGAAGGAACTCTTTTGTAAAAAGCGAGGTGTGACTTGCAACTTCTTTTGAGGACATTTAACCCATTAATAGAGTAAAACAAAGTGAAGCAAACGTGTTTCTTGGCCTGTACTTGACTGAACTGGATCCAGACGGGAAGCTCCAGAGGGTGGTTTCCTGCACTGTCTGCCCAGGTCGTGTCCTTGACCTTGATGTAGTAGGACTAGGCAGGCGGCCTCCTGACCAACATCTAGGAAGAGCAGCCCATCACAGGGCAGACTTGACCTGTCTGGGGTCCTAGCAAACTAGTTCATGACTAACATAGCCAGGGCAGCATTTAGCACTCAGACACCTAGAAAGCAATTGTACGCTTATTTTCTATAGCAACAGGCTGCTGCTTCTACACAAAGTGATGGCCAGGTATGACCTACACTGGTTTCTCATCTCTCTCAAGAAGTGTTGTTGCAGAAGTCAGAGCGGGCAGAATCTCTGCCCCACACCCACTCCATTCTTAAGGGGAAGACAAAAATAAAGGTCCATCCAAAGGCAGACTCTAGGAGCTCCCGGGTGACCTAGTGGTTAAGGATCTGGCATTGTCACTGCTGTGGCACAGGTTTGATCCCTGGCCCAGGAACTTACACATGCCACAGGCACAGGAAGGAAGGGAGGGAGGAGGGCAGGAAAGAAGGAAGGAAGGGCAAGAGAGAAAGAAAGAGAAAGAAAAAGCGCAAGAGGAAGAATAACAAAATCAGACTCTAAGCAAGAATTTTTTTTAAAAATTAAAAAAAAAGAATATTCTCCAGAATGCAGAGTTTCACAGCTGAAGCTGATGACCACAGACTGCTAAGAGGATTCATGGTGAATGAGGTGGAACTTCCCAAAAGGCCTCACCTGGGGTCAGCAGGCTAAGAGGTGGGTGGTGGCAAGCCAGAGAACTCACCTGCTGACCCATTCCCCAGAGGAGCCCCCACTTAGCTAAAACAAGGAGGGAATATGCCTTGAGATAAGCGGGGCTGAAAATAGGATGTGGGTTCCCCTCTTTGGGGCACCCTGTGTTACAGGGATCCATAAAGGCCCTGTCACCCGACTCCCAGCCCCGGACACCCTGCCTTAATTGGAATGGGTGTGGCCTCCAACACAAGGGGTTTTAATAGTTCCTCCAAGTAGGTCTAACCTGCAGGGAAGTCTGAGAATGGTCCAAGCAGGAGATATCCTTACTGTAGAAATCATACTGCAATACCTCCGTGAAATCAACATGTACACCTTAAACCTACACAGGGTTACTATGGACTAAATTGATAGGTAACAAGGACCTCCCCTTCAGCACAAGGAAGTCTACTCAATACGCTGTGAGAGTCTAGATGGAATCTGAAAAAGGATGGCATGTACATGTGTGTGTGTGATTCACTTTGCTGTACACCTGAAACTAACACAACGTCATAAGTCAACCATACTCCTATAATTTTTTTTAAAAAATCTACACAGTATTGACAGTTACCTCAAGAAGGCTGGGGCAAATAAATGCTTTGGGAAATAATCACTAATGTAGAGATTTGAGGCCCAAAGTGGCTGCTGTTACTATTCACCAAGATGAGCCCTTTTTTATTTTTTAGACAGTTTTCAAGGGTGACTTTCCATTTAAAGTTAGGACAACATACTGGCTCTATTCCCCGTGTTGTACAAACCCTCCTTGAGCCCATCTCACACCCAATGGTTTATGGCTCCCACTCCCCAACACCTGTTTACCCTCCCCCCTCACTGGTAACCACTAGCGTGTTCTCTGTATCTGTGTCTGCTTTTCTGTTGTAGTCACCCGTTTGTTGTATCTTTCAGATTTCACATGCGACTATCAGACAGTATTTATGTCTTTCTCTGCCTGACTTATTTCACCTAGCCCTCCCAGACCATCCATGTAGCTGCACATGGCAACTTTTCATTCTTTTGTTGTTGTTGTTGACAAGGGCTGCAGGTGTGGCATATGGAGGTTCCCAGGCTAGGGGTCAGATCCAAGCTGCAGCTGCCAACCTACACCACAGCCACAGCCACTCTGGATCCGTGCCTCATCTACCACCTACACCTCAGCTCACCACTGAGTGGGGCCAGGGATGGAACACACATCCTTATGGATACCAGTTGAGTTTGTTTCCACTGAGCCACGACAGGAACTTCAAAATTCCATTCTTTTTTAATGGCTGAGGGGTAGTTCACCGTTCATATATACCACATTTTCCTTATGCATCTATTGATGGACATTCAAGCTGCTTCCCTATCTTGGCTATTGTAGGTAGCGCTGTATGAACACTGGGGTGCGTGGATCTTTTGAAATTAGTGTTTTTGCTTTGTTTTGTTTTCAGGTACATACCCAGGAGTGGAACTGCCGGGTCATATGGCCATTCTACTCTTAGCTTTTTGAGCAGTCTCCATGCTGTTTTCCACCGTGGCTGCACCCACTTACATTCCCACCAAAAGGGCGTATGGGTTCCCTTTGCTCCACATCCTTGCCAACAGTTGTTACATGAGCTCATTTTGATGATAGCCATTTTGACAGGTATAAGGTGAGCGCTCAAGGTGGTTTGGATTTGCATTTCCTGATCATTAGCAGTGTTAAGATGGTACTTTAGAAGGCAGGGGATTTATTTGATCACAAACAGGAATACATACTATGAGCTCACAGGAGTCCGGATAAGTTTCATGGAGAAAGTCAACTGAACAAACCAGAGCAGCATCATTCAAGAATGGTAAATGCCAGGTCAGGTAAAATCAGGAGAGACACACACATCCTTGCTCTGGGGCAACCAGGTGAGGGCTGTTTCTGTCCAGAGGGCCTGGGCACAGGTTAGGAAGGGTGATGCAGCATCTTCACCTGACAGGTGGGAAGGGGGTGGAGCATACAGGTAGAGAAAGCAGCTGCCCCACATCTACCCTGGCTGTTTGGAGCTGTGGCAGCCAATGGACGGCAACAACGTCACCAGCCCAGGATTCCCCAAAGACCCATTGCCCCGTCGTTGCCAGCTGGGATCTAGTCTTGGGGGTGAGGAGGCGAGCTGGTGAGTGTTTTCTTCTGTCCTGTTCCCACATCTTTCTCTCCACATTTTTCCTCCATTCCTGGTGGGAACCCATTCAGTGAGCCCTACGCTCTGCCCTCCTCCTCTCCGTATAAACTAGCAGGAGCCCAGGGACCAAAGGTGTCCTTAGCAAGAAGGAAGTGCCCCATCTCCCCATTTTCATGAAAAGGTCCACCTCTAACACATGTGTCTCGGGTATTTCCTCCATACATCTCGCAACCCTTTCCAGGCTCTAGGTCTGAAATAAAGGGTAGGGTTGGGGTGCTCTGAGCTCACAGAGCAGGGTGGAGATCAGCAGAAGTCTGCTCCACGTCTTAAAGGAGTCTGGGCAAATTACTCTGTAAATTCTGCAGATAAGGTGATAACAGCAGCTCAGGGTCATTGAAGTGCTGCACAGTCCTGAGAGGGTTCTTGGTCAAGTGAGGAAACTGAGTTACAAAGGAGTTAAGTGGCTTTTCCTGGAGCACCAAGAAGCACATCAATATTCAAAACTGGGTCTGATTTCATGCCCTGGAGTCTTACCTGTTTCCATGGGATTTTTCAAGACACCTGTGTAGAAAGGTGTTGCAGGAATTAGTACCTATAGGATAGAGACAAACGGAGCTCTGATGAGTCATTTGTTCCCAGAAATTAGCTCTGACCATCGACTTGACTTAGCCCTCCAACCTACCCTCTTGCCTCTCCTGGAAGGCCTTGGCCTTCTTACCAACCCCGCCTTGATTTTATGGGAGAAGGGGGTCCATCAGCCTGTCCCCCCTTATTCCTTCCACCTGGACTCTCCGCCCCTCGACTCGCCTGTCTTGGGGGTTTAACATGTGGGTTTCCCTCCAGAGTATATTAGAGGAGATGGAGAATTAGAGTCAAATGGGTTTGGCCATGCTCCTTCCTAAAGCAGAGCAAGCTCTCCTCCTCAGAACATCAGCTCTCCACTCTGGAAAGCGAGGACAGTAATACCCTCGGAGTTACAGTAATGCAGGAATCTTTATAGATTGATACTGTTGATACAAAGTTTACACGAGATGCTCTACGTCTCCTGAAAAGGGATTTAAAAGAGAACACACTCTTTTTTTTTAATTATTTATTATTATTTTTTTCCCACTGTACAGCAAGGGGGTCAGGTTATCCTTACATGTATACATTACAATTACTTTTTTTCCCCCACCCTTTCTTCTGTTGCAACATGAGTATCTAGACAAAGTTCTCAATGCTATTCAGCAGGATCTCCTTGTAAATCTATTCTAAGTTGTGTCTGATAAGCCCAAGCTCCCGATCCCTCCCAGTCCCTCCCCCTCCCATCAGGCAGCCACAAGTCTCTTCTCCAAGTCCATGATTTTCTTTTCTGAGGAGATGTTCATTTGTGCTGGATATTAGATTCCAGTTATAAGTGATATCATATGGTATTTGTCTTTGTCTTTCTGGCTCATTTCACTCAGTATGAGGTTCTCCAGCTCCATCCATGTTGCTGCAAATGGCATTATGTCATTCTTTTTTGTGGCTGAGTAGTATTCCATTGTGTATATATACACCACATCTTTCGAATCCAATCATCTGTCGATGGACATTTGGGTTGTTTACATGTCTTGGCTATTGTGAATAGTGCTGCAGTGAACATGCGGGTGCACGTGTCTCTTAAGTAGAGTTTTGTCCGGATAGATGCCCAAGAGTGGGATTGTGGGGTCATATGGAAGTTCTATGTATAGATTTCTAAGGTATCTCCAAACTGTTTTCCATAGTGGCTGTACCAGTTTACATTCCCACCAACAGTGTAGGAGGGTTCCCTTTTCTCCACACCCCCTCCAGCACTTGTTTCTTCCACTTCCATGGCTCTTAGTTCCGAGCATAGAAACCTTCTCAATCTCACCCTAAAAATACCCGTCTCTAAACCACAGTGATGTGGTAACTACCCCTGAGGGTTGGACGGTGTTCTGGCTCCTGTAATCTCTCTGGTGGATGGCTTTGTGCTGTGAAGCAAATGTTTAATTCAAATGGTGGATCGATACTGTTTGGGTTTGACAACCTGAAATGCATTCTCTTTTAAACAAGCTTCCTGTATTCATTTAGTCACCTAACTCAAATAATGGGGAGGTTTGGGGGCTTGTTGGTTTGTTTGTTATCATTTTAGGGCCACACCTGCAGCATATGGAGGTTTCCAGGCTAGCGGTCGAATTGGAGCTGTAGCTGCCGGCCTATACCACAGCCACAACAACGCCAGATCCTTGACACACTGAGCAGGGCCAAGGATCGAACTTGGGTCCACATGGATCCTAGTCAGATGCATGTCTGCTGAGCTACAACAGGAACTCCCTGTTTTATGTATTCAATCTCCCTGTATCAAGGTGGTTTTATGTTAGAGGGAAAAATAAACCTAGGAAATTTTTCATGTATTTTTAAAATGTAGTTTATTGAAGTATAGTTGACTTACAATGTTGTGTTAATTTCTGCCGTAAGCAAAGTAATTTGTGTGTGTGTGTATTCTTTTCCATTATGGTTTATCATAAGATAGAGAATATAGTTCCTGTGCTATTCAGTAGGACCTGGTTGTGTATCCTTTCTAAATGTAATAGTTGGCCTCTGCGAATCCCAAACTCCCCCTCCCTCACCCCTGCCCCCTTGGCAACAACAAGTCTGCTCTCTATATCATTTTCATTTAATTTAACCTAGGGAATGTTAGCTGCTCTGTGGTTAGGATGTAACCTTTTAGTGCATTTTAGAAATATTTTCCCAGTAGGGTTAATATGTTACGTAAATGTTGTATAGAAATGTTGAGGAAAGTGCTTTCAAGGCATCTGCTTTGAGTGACCCAGCCATAAACTTTGTCTCTCCATAAGTAATGTTCACCTCCTTTTTTTTTTTTTTTTTCCGTTTTTCATAGATGAGTCATGGTGGTAAGGTCTCAATTGTTTTAGTAAAATGTATGTATTTCTATTAGATTCTATTAACTTTTTTTTTTGTCTTTTGTCTTTCTAGGACCACACCCATGGCATATGGAGGTTCCCAGGCCAGGGGTGGAATCAGAGCTGTAGCTGCCAGCCTACGCCAGAGTCACAGCAACGCAGGATCCAAGCTGCATCTGCGACCTACACCACAGCTCAGGCAACACCAGATCCTTAACCCATTGAGCAAGGCCAGGGATCGAACCCGCAACCTAATGGTTCTAGTCAGATTTGTTTCTGCTGCGCCACGACGGGAACTCCTTAACATGATTTTTTAATGGGCGATAGCTTTAGTATTTTGCAAAGCAAACCAATATGGGAAAATGTTAAATTATGTCCTTTCTCAGATCCATTAGTTCAACCCCCTCAATCCATTTTATGCTCAGCCCCGGAGGAGAGTGGGTACACTGGGCGGGGTGGGGCAGCGAGTGTTATGTTAAGTTCCTATGGATTGAGGCACCAGCCCACGTTGATGATTGAGCCTTTTTAAGGACACAAAGTGCTTCAGTGCTTGAGTGAACCCAGCTCTTATTGATCAACTCCTGAAAGGCCTTCGGTCTTGCTATTGTGAACAAGACTAGCTAATAATAACTGCATTTAAAACGAGTACTTGGAATTCCTGCTGAGGCGCAGCGGAAACGAATCCGACTAGGAACCCTGAGGTTGTGGATTTCATCCCTGCTCTCACTCAGTGGGTTAAGGATCTGGTGTTGCTGTGAGCTGTGGTGTAGGTCACAGACGATGCTCAGGTCTGGCATTGCTGTGGCTCTGGCATAGGCCGGCACCAACAGTTCCGATTGACCCCTAGCCTGGGAACCTCCATAGGCCGTGGATGCAGCCCTAAAACGACAAAACACAAAAACGCATACTTGTTGCCAAATTGCCCTCCAAAGAGATGGCACCGATGGACACGTTCATCAAAAATAGATCAGCACTTCTGTGACAATCGTTACGGGAAAAGATAATGAAAAGAACAGGTGTTCCTTTGCTGGCTCAGTATCCATGAGGACGTGGGTTTGATCCCAGCCCGACTCAGTGGGTTAAGGATCCGGCATTGCTGTGAGTTGTGGCATTGGTCACAGACAAGGCTAGGATCTCCCTTTGCTGTGGCTTCAATTCGCCCCCTAGCCTGGGATCTTCCATATGTTGTGGGTGCGGCCCTAAAAAGCAAAAAAGTAAACAAATAATTAGCATATCCAGAGGTTTGTTTTTTTTTTGAGCTGTTCAAATCCTTTGCTCATTTTAATAAATAAAACTATTTATTGATCTGCACTGATTGGAAGAGCCTCTTATAGAATGTTTCAACTTTATTTTACCGGCTCACCTCTCTGAACTGACAATCTGGGGAGGTGGGGGGAAGGAGACTTCGTGGAAGGCACTTGTGTCATCTGATCCGTCCTGCTTCTACAGTTAAGACAGTCTGTTCCACGGAAGGGGGGGCGCCCACCTCAGGAGTTCCCAAACGCTGCAGCAGGTTGTACCTGCACAAGGGCGCGCACGTGGAGAGTCTGCGCATGCGCAGGTCAAGGGATTCCCACGGAGGTCCCGCCCTCCCCAGCAGTGGCGCCCTGCTCCTCCCGCTGACCCAGGCCTCCTCCCCGACCCTCAGGCTGTCCCCACACAGCCACCCCTGGTCCTCTTGCCAGCACTGACCTCCAGAGCCTGCATCTCAGCGCCCAGCCCCCCACCGGAGCGTCTCACGCTGGGGTGCCCCCCCCCCCGCGTGGGGGTGCAGACGTTCGGTGCGGCTCCCTCTCTGCTTTGCCGTCCTTGGTCCAGCTGCTGCATTTTTCTCTGAGGTGTCAGGCAGGTGGCTTCCCAGGGCGAGCGTTCTTTTCCTGTTTCTCGGCTCCCTTTCAGGGCTGCTGCTGCCCTCATGATGCCTTTTCCTCTCTCTCTTTTTTTTTTCCTTGTGTTCTTCCCCCTTAGGTGAAGGGTTTCTTGCGCGTTTTGGAGGTCTGGGGTCCTCTGCCGGCGTTCGGTAGATGTGGTGTATGCATCACTCCCCATGTGGACGGGTTTTTGATGAGTTTGGGGGCGCAGGTGAGCGCCCCGCCCTACGCCTCCGCCATCTTGATCCTGCCTGACGTGAAGGCTTTCAAAGCAGACCCCTCACCTGCCCCATGAGGGAATGTCCAGCAAACACATGCCTCCTAGTCTTTCTCCTCGGGGGAGGAAGCAAGTTGGCATCGACTTGAATCCTTAAAGTTTTTTTATTGTGCAATATCCTTTTTGTTGTTGTTGGATTTTTTTCGTATTTATTTTTTAAATTTTATTGGAGTATATTGGATTGGCAACGTGGTGTTACTAGCAAGGCGAATCAGTTACGCATACACACATACTGTTCCTATTCAGATTCTTTTCCCATGTGGGTTATTACAGAATATCGAGTGCAGTTCCCTGTGCTATACAGTAGGTCCTCGTTATATATAGTAGCTTATATATGCCAGGTCCTACCTCCCAATGTATCCCTCCCCCAACATTGCCCCTCAGCTACATCCTAAGTTTGATTTCAAAATCTGCAAGTTTGTTTCTGTTTTATAAACAAGTTCTTTTTACTTAGGGTCTCCAGAGGAGACAGTTTTGGGGGATGGGGGGATGTGCTTGAGCCGTGGGATGGAAATCCTGTGAAATTGGATTGTTATGATCATTATACAACTACAGATGTGATAAACGAAATTATTCCTCAGTTAAAAAAATATATAAATATATATATATATATATATGATAAGTACCAACTAGGTCCGTTTAATCATTTGGAATTTTTGAGATTGAAAAAAAAGCCTCTAGATTATTTATTAATATATTTATTTTAGACTTACTGGAATAAAACATGTTCCTGAAAAATTCTTTTTGTATTTTTTATTAGATTCCATGTAAAAAATGATATCATAGGACATTTGTCTTTGTCTTCACTGAGCATGATCATTTCTACATCCATCCGTGTTGCTGCAAGTGGCATCATTTCTTTCTTTATTATGGCTGAGTTAATATTCCACTGTATGTCTATACTACATATTCTTTTTCTAGTCCTCTGCCGATGGACATTTAGGTTGCTTCCATGTGTTGGCTCTTGTAAATAGGGCTGCAATGGACATTAGAGTGTGCGTATTTTTTCAACTTATGGTTTTCTCCAGGTACATACTGAGGAGTGGGATTGCTGGGTGTGATGTGGTAGTTCCGTGTTTAGTTTGTAAAGGAACCCCTGTACGGTTTTCCATAGTGGTTGTATTAATGTACATTCCCACCAACCGTGTAGGAGGGTTTGCTGGTTGAATGACTTTGAGGCAACTTTCCTTTTTGAATCATGTCACTTTCCCCACAGGTCCTATGTGCTTCGTGTACCAAAGAATCCCCTTTCCATCAAAACCTGAGCTCTCAGCCTTGCATTAAGATGGGAGACGCCAAACTATCCTCGTTGTCCACCTATGGACTGCAGTGGTGTTTCAAGCAGCTAGGCAAAGAAGAGTTTGAGACATTTAAGGAATGGCTCAAGGAAAGCACATCAGAACTTGCAACATGCTCTTTCCCCCTGGCCGAAGTGGATGATGCCAATTCAGAGCATCTCACCTCCCTCTTGCATGAGCATTACAAAGACTCTTTTGCCTGGAAGATCTCCATCGACATCTTTGAAAAGATGCACCTGTCTGCACTCTCTGAGATGGCAAGGGATGAGATGAAAAGTGAGTGTGACTCGGGGCAGGTCTAGGGGTAGAAGAGAGGGAGGTGACCTCAAGCTCCCACGGGAAGGGGGAGGGTATCCTTGTTCTCTCCGTGGGGCCACCTCCACAAGGTGCATCTGAGCTGTGAGAAGGAGCTACCTCAGTGATCCACCTCCCCAGCTGGAAAGTAGAGTCCTCTCCATCCTGGGAGACAGTGAAGGAGAAGAAATGGATAGACAGACCCTCAACCTGGACAAAATTTGCTGGAATCCTTTAGACAGGATTTGGGGTCAAAAGTGCCACACTTGAGCTCTGATGTCACCACGTGTGAGACCTCAGGCAAATGCCCTCCTGCTCTGACCCTTAGATTGCACATCTGGGGACTGTCACTATGATGCACCTATGTGTGGTTGGAATGGTTCGATAAGGTATAGAAAGTGGTTAACAAAACTTCTTTCATTTTTTTGAGAAGGCCGATGGTGGTACAACAGGTGTCTCCCTTATTTCTTGCCCCACATTGAAGGACTAAGATTAAAGGGACTTCTCTAAGGATCGACCTTCCTCAGATGACTGGTGCCCCTATTAGAACAGTGTGCTTAGATCAAATGAGATAGTTATCTTAAGGTATTTAGGAGAAAGGTAAAGAAAAGAGTTCTCTTTTATAAGGAGGAATTCCCTCCTTCAATCGTGGACAAAACCTTAGCGTCCCAGGTGTAAGGCATCAGACTGTTGCCAAGGACTTACAGGTACTGCATGCTGCCATGTAGTTCTTCAACTGTAGCTGCAAAGAACTTGAAGAGAAACTATTCCCTCTGAGCTTCACCAGAGGCCCTGGGGTGGAAAACACGTTCGTATTATGCAAAGGGAATGGATGTTATAAAATTAAAATAATAGATGAAATTGACCATTCAATCCCCCAGTTCAGATGCCATGTTGAAACTGCCATATGCCTTTCTATTCCTTCTCAAACCCTCCCAACGAAACAGGCACCCCAGGGAAGAAGCTAAAATAGAGATTCTACCAAGTTCATCAACTAATAGATGACCAAGCTGACATACCATGCTCTTAGCTGATCTTTAAATTCTCATGTGTCACATGCCAGAGATTTAGAGCTTTTGCTTCAGTAGGGAAGAGAGAGAAACGGTCAATTTTTAAACGGATGGTGTAAAAAAAAAAAGAGGTGTGAGGTTCCTATTCCACCTGAGAGGAAAGTGAAGCATAGAATCCTGTCCCAGGAGAAGTAAGGTGTCGGCTGAGACAAACAGGAAGAAAAGGAATGAACCAAGCCAGTTGGGTAGGGACGAACATTCTGAGCAAAAGATAGCATTAGAAGGCTTCAACAGAGAAAGAAGGCTGAGAGACTGTGACAAGTTGGAGAGGATATGGCAGGAGATGAAGATAGCGAGATGGGCTGGAAGTCAGACAGCGTTTTGAGAGTAATTTTAATAGCAAAGCCTAAGCAGTTACACTGCATGGACCCCTGCCCCTTGAACACTATCACATGCCCACATCAACACTGTTGCTGAGGGGGTGAGTGGGCCACAATGAGTCACAAACCAATGTGAGTTAGGACCAGTTAGGAGTCCTTTCTGGCATCCCACAGGAGAAATATACCTGGCTTGGACTAGGGTGGTGATGGCAGTTAAAGAAAATGTGTAAGTGGAATTGGAAGATGTTTTGTGAGCAGACATAACAGTTTCTGAGGAGATAGCACAGCAAGCATGGTACCCAAGTTGCTGGCACAAGCCCCTGGGAGGATGCAGTTCCATTGCCCCCTCCCAGGAAACACTGGAAGAGATGTTTTGCAGCAAGTAGATGGAGCAGGGGGACGAGGGAAAGCAGTCGGCATTAGAGATCGTGAGTTGTGGTACATGATATACAATGGAATACTACTCAGCCATAAAAAAGGACCAGATAGTGTCATTTGCAGCAACATGGATGCACCTAGAGATTTTCATACTAAGTGCAGTAAGTCAGAAAGAGAAACAAATACCAAATGATATCACTTAACATGTGGGATATAAAATAGGGCACAAATGATCCTATCTACAAAACAAACAGACTCGCAGGCATGAAGAACATACTTGTCATTGTCAAGGGGATGCGAGGAGGGAGTGGGATGGACTGGGAGTTTGGGGTTAGTGGATGTAAACAGTTATATTTAGAATGGATAAGCAATGAGGTCCTACTGTACATCACAGGGAACTATATCCAGTCTCAGAACATGATGGAAGATAATGTGAAAAAAAGAATGTGTGTGTGTGTGTGTATATATATATATATATATATATATATATATATATATATATGACTGGGTCACTTTGCTGTACAGCAGAAATGGACATAGTAGTGTAAATCAACTCTCATAAAAAAACTCATGAGTTGAAGATACCTCTATTTGGACAACTCCCAGGCATCAAATAAGAAATTAAGTAGTTGAAGATGACTCTGGAAGATAAGCCTAGGAGTTTATGGCTATCAATAACCATAATAGATACCTCATAGGAGGTACCCAAGGTCACGCAGCCAAAATGGGACTGCAGTGGACACTTACCTGCTCAGAATCAGACACGCTTTACCATAAATGAATCTCTGCTTCTTCACTGTGCGGGTGGTATTGGAGCACCACGGTCTGTCTACATTGTCTTCACTGCAGGCTCGTCAGGGAATAAATGGTGAGACTAGTCTTGGCTGCCCTCAGTGATTGGGCAGGGGATTGGGCTCATCCCTAATTTGGGTAATTGTCATGGCTTTATTGAGTCATTTTCGCACCTGCTCTCAATTGCAGAATATTTACTGGCTGAAATAGCAGAAGATTCTATACCAGCAAAGACTGACCAAGGTCCAAGTCTGGAAGAAGTGCCAGGTGAGTGGGGGGAGGCATGGAAGAACAGACATGTGCGAAGAAGGCTGCTGTTAACATTTATCTCCAAGGAAGTGTTTGGGGGAAGATGCTTCGTGTCAGCTAAGATACTACTACCTTGATAAGCTACTTGGAGATTATCTAGGAGACTTTGCTGTTTGGGGTTTTCAGAAAAACAAAGGTTCAGGAAAGGCTCCCACCTTTTGGTTCAGACACCCTGATGGATGCTAATGCTGGGAGTCAGTGATGGAAATCATAGTCTCTGAAATCACCTCCACCTCAGCTTTGATTCCACCTGCACAGCATAATTTATGTTGGCCGGTGTGAATTACTTCTTCATTCATTGGGCAGATACTTGAAAGCCTAACAGCTGCCAGTATTGTCTCTCTTCGACGGGATGAGTAGTAATAAATATCAACATTGATGACATTTATAGAACACCTGCTATGGGCCAGGCACTGTTCTCACCTTCTGTGATCACGTCATGGAATTCTATACCAACCTCATAAGGGAGGTGTTAAAATCCCCATCTTACTCATTAACAAACTCCCAGAGAGGGATGATATGGAGCTAAAAGTAGATTTATGAATAAAGAAATGAGCCAAGTATCTGTTCCAAAGTAAGTTCACAATACACACCACTATATGTAAAACAGGGGATAAGGACCTACTTCACAGCTCAGGAGAGGCCACTCAGAACTGTAATAACCTGTATGGGAAAGAATCTGAAAAGGAAGGGATGTATGTGTAACTGATTCACTCTGCTGTGCATGAAACGAACACAAGTTTGTAAGTCAACTATACACCAATAAAGTTCACAAGTAGAAGCCCTTTTTCTAATTATCACTTCCAGGAAATTTACCAGGAGTAAGTTTTTGTTGCAGATAAAAGCTGAAATGAATTTTTAAAGCATTGAACTGGAGATCCCTTAAGGAAGTGCATTCGGCATATGACCCTGGATTTTTTTTTTAGTAAAATTATATTTAATAATCAATCTTTTGTTTTAAAATATACATGTGTACAGGGCAGAGTGTTAAGCAACAGTACAAGTAATTACAAGTGAGACCCTGGATTTTTAAGGAAGAAGTCGGCACTGGAGAGGGAGATGGTGAACCCTTAAACATAGACATGGTCATTGAATCCATGGATGTCTTAAAGGTGGCTGAGGAGGAAGCCAAGAAAGGCTGGGTTCAATGGCAGTCCATCTTCCTGGAGCTCCCATACCTCTATAAAAATCTACAACCCAAGGGCACAGGTCTGACCTGTCTGAAGACCATGCATCTGTCTGAGCTCAGCAGATATTTTGTTCAGACCTCAGAGGGTCTGCTGCTTGCAAGTTTAATCCAGATCTGTTCATGACTTTCCTGATGCAGAACAATGAAGCTTAACAGAATTTTTTTTGTAGAGATGTAGGGCTGGTAAGTGTCACACACACTTGTTTAGAGTCTTGATGTTTTTGTTCTTTAAAAAAACAAACAAACAAAAAGAATGGTAGAATCAGCGTATATAAGGGACCCGAGATAGACAAATCCACAAATGCACAGGAAAAATTCCTATTTATATTGAGACATAAATGACAGGAGACACTGCTTAAGTTCAAAGTGCACAACACATCGATTCGATACATTGAAATGTCGCACCTTGGTTACTATTGTGGTGGTAGCTAAGCCCTCCAGCCCATCACATAGTTGCCATTTCTTTTTTGCGCTGAGAAGGTTTAAGATGTAGGCTCCTGGCAACTTTGATGTCTAGAGGACAGTGTCATTGCTGCATATCTGCTGAAAGTCAGAGGCTGC
The DNA here is from genome assembly GCF_016906955.1 of Phacochoerus africanus. NCBI lineage: Eukaryota > Metazoa > Chordata > Mammalia > Artiodactyla > Suidae > Phacochoerus > Phacochoerus africanus. The sequence continues at coordinate 60,094,210 of NC_062551.1, forward strand.
TAAGAGAAGTGACAGGCACGGAGGTAAAATGATAAGGTATTTTTCTCATGGACTCACCTCGGAAGCTAGGGTCTAAGCAATTAAATGCATAAAAGAATTGTCATTTATCAGAGTTCCCGTCATGGCTCAGTGGTTAACGAATCCAACTAGGAACCATGAGGTGGCAGGTTCGATCCCTGGCCTTGCTCAGTGGGTTAAGGATCCAGCGTTGCCATGAGCTGTGGTGTAGGTTGCAGACGTGGCTCGGATCCTGCGTTGCTGTGGCTCTGGCGTAGGCTGAAGACTACAGCTCTGATTGGACCTGGGAACCTCCATATGCCACGGAAGTGGCTCAAGAAAAGGCAAAAAGACAAAAAAAAAAAGAATTGTCGTTTATGACAAATGTTGGGAATAAAATAGAAAGTGATGTTGAAAGAATCATGGTTTGTAAAGAAAACAGTGGCCACAGATCATCTTTGCCAGGCCCTCTGCTGATAAATGTCAGATGCACTTTTTTCCCTTAAATGTGTCATTGCAGCACTTGAGGGAGATGCACGTCTCATAGGTGAGGAAATGGAGGGCCACAGAATGAGGCAGCTTGGTCCAATACAGAGACGCTGTAGAGCTCAGGGTTCCGGGCAGGATCTGTCTCACCTCAAAGGCTGCGTTGCCTCCTTCTCTTTTTTTTTTTTTTTTTTTTGTGAATTCTTGGGCCGCTCCCGCGGTATATGGAGGTTCCCAGGCTAGGGGTCGAATCGAAGCTGTAGCTGCTGGCCTATGCCAGAGCCACAGCAACGTGGGATGCAAGCCACATCTGCGACCTACACCACAGCTCACAGCAACGCTGGATCCTTCACCCACCAAGCAAGGCCAGGGATTGAACCCACAACCTCATGGTTCCTAGTCGGATTCGTTAACCACTGAGCCACGACGGGAACTCCTGTGTTGCCTCCTTAAACAGCACAGAATTCCTCATCACACGGAGGTGCTTCTCCATCATAGCCTGGCTGTCCTGGGCTGGAGTTGGGCATGCATGCCTCCCCTGAGGTCTGGAGCTCAGGACCAGACACACAGCCCCTGCACCCCCAAGCCTCTTGGTCTTTCAGAAACCACATGTGCGTGTTTGGGGTAGATTATTCATTTAACACAGATGAGTTTTCTGTAGCTCAGTGGGTTAAGGATCCAGTATTGTTGCTGCTGTGGTGTGAGTTCGATCTCTGACCCAGGAACTTCCACATGCAGTGGATGCAACCAAAATGAAGACAAAAACAAAATCATGGACTTGGAGAGTATACTTGTGGTTGCCTGGGGTAGTGGGAGGAGCAGGGAGTGGGAGAGATTGGAAACTTGGGGTTAACAGATGCAAACTATTGCTTTTGGAGTGGATTAACAATGAGATCCTGCTGTGTCACACTGAGAACTATGTCTAGATCCTTACAATGGAGCATGATAATGGGAGATAAAATGGTGTATATATGTATGTGTGACTGGGTCCCCACGCTGTACAGTGGGGAAAAAATTGTATTGGGGAAATAATAAAAAAAAAAAAAGACACAGTTGAGTGTCCACAGGACATGAGGCACTGTTACAAATAGTGGAGATACTATGGTAAGTAAAATCCCTGCATAGACGATTGCTTTTTTCTTCTTCTTTTTTAGGGCCGCACACATGGCATATGGAAGTTCCCAGGCTGGGGTTGAATTGGAGCTACAGCTGCCAGCCTATGGCACAGCAACACAGCATCTGAGCTGAGCCTGTGACCTACACCACAGCTCACGGCAACGCTGCATCCTTAACCCACTGAGTGAGGCCAGGGATGGACCCCTCGTCCTTGTGGATCCTAGTCAGCTTCATTAAGCACTGAGCCACAAAGGGAGCTCCCCTGCATAGACGACTTGGGGAGAGAGAGAGACAATAAGCAGACAAGTGTAACGTCTCAGGTATTAAGTGCTGGAAAGATACATCAAGTTAAAGGAACACAGCTATTTTGAAGAACATTCTTAAGCTCTGAGGAAGAGATCTTTGAAGGAGAGACAGAACTAGGTATCAGGACGTTGCTAGGAAGAAACAAAAGACCCACAGATGTAGACTGTCTGACTTGGGTTCCACTAGGGTTTTGTTTTGCCTTTTTGTTTTACTAAAATCCAGACTTTCTGGGAGTTCCCTGGGGAATCTCACAGTTGGGTCTCAGCATTTTCACCACTGCAGCCCTGGTTCAGTCCCTGGTCTGGGAACTGAGATTCCACATCCAGCTGCTGCATGCTGTGGCCAAAAAAACTAATAATAATAAATTAAAATAAAATCCAGACTTTGTTCAAACTTTTTCCTGTTCTTCACCCCTCTCCTGTCTGACTCAGGCCACAGTGATGACCAACAGAACTACAGGACACATGTGATGACAAGATTCTCCCCGGAGCTGGACACACCCCACGGTTCGGAGCATTTTGCCTTTGACCGTCAAGAGACACACTTGCTGTCGGGGGCTTTTAGCCCAGACCAGGGGGGCTTCCGGCCTCACACGGTGGTTCTGCACGGAAAGCCAGGCGTCGGGAAGTCGGCGTTGGCCAGAAGGATCTTGCTGTGGTGGGCGCAGGGGAAACTCTACCCGGGCATGTTCTCCTATGGCTTTTTTCTCAGGGCCGGAGAGATGCAGTGGGTGAGGGAGAGCAGCTTGGCAGAGCTCATCGCCAGGGAGTGGCCAGAGTCCCAGGTGTCTGTGGAAGAGATCTTGTCCCAACCAGAAAGGCTCTTGTTGGTGGTGGACGGGTGCGAGAACCTGGACCTGGCCCTCGAAGACGACAACTCACATCTCTGTGGCGACTGGGCAGAAAAGCAGCCCACGTCCCTCCTGCTGCGCCGTCTGCTAAACAAAATCTTGCTTCCTGAGTGCTCCCTGATCATCACGGTCAGAGACGGGGGCATAGAGAAGCTCCAGCCCCTGCTTCTATCTCCCCGTTACCTGTTGGTGGAGGGACTCTCGGTGCAGAAAAGGATGCAGGTGCTTCTCGCGCATGGGAAGCATGACCATCCACAGGGGCCAGCCTGGTTGCCCTCGGTGGTGGACAACCATGAACTGTGGGACAAGTGCCAGGCGTCCGCCGCATGCTCACTCATCGGCGAGGCTCTGAAGCTGCAGGAGGCTCCAGGGAAGAGCCTTCCCGCTTGCCAGACCCTCACGGCCTTGTATGCCACGTTCCTGTTCCATCAGCTTACCCCAAAAGATGCATCCCGGTGCTGTCTGAGTCAGGAAGAGAGAGCCGCCCTGAAGGGCTTGTGCAGGCTGGCAGTGGAGGGCGTGTGGGAGACCAAGTTTGTGTTCCCCAGCGAGGACCTGGCCATGCACGGGCTGAAGGAGCCCGAGCTCTCGGCCCTGGTTCATGGGAGCATCCTGGTCCAGGATACCCGCAGCCAGAAGTGCTATGCCTTCCTGCACCTGAGCCTCCAGGAGTTCTGCGCTGCCTTGTACTACATCCTGGAAGGCTTGGAAACCAAGCACGACCCCTTCCCTCTGTTCACCGGGAACATGAAGAGTTTGATGGAACTCAAACAAATCGACTTCAGCGTCCACCTGGTCCAGGTGAAGAGGTTCTTGTTTGGCCTCGTGAGTGAAGGCATGACGGGGACACTGGAAGCCCTTCTCGGATGTCCCGTCCCCCTGGTGGCAAAGCAGGGGCTTCTCCACTGGATCTCTTTACTGGGCCAACACGCTGACACCATCACCCCACTAGACTTCCTTGACGCCTTCCACTGCCTTTTCGAGACCCAAGACGAGGAGCTGGTTCGCGTGGCGCTGACCGGCCTCCAGGAAGTGTGGCTTCCGGTACACCGCGCGATGGACTTCGTAGTGTCTTCTTTCTGTCTCCAGCATGGCCGGGATGTACAGAAAATCCGGTTGGATGTCAGAGGGATCCCAAAGGATGAAGGTGCTGAGGCGTGGTCCAGGGCGCCCCACGGGTGAGTCCCTGCCTCCAACCTGTTCTTTTCTTCTTTCCATCTTTGGGGAGATAAAATTGGCAGAGGAGTTCCCGTCCTGGGGGAGTGGAAACAAATCCGACTAGGAACCATGAGGATGAGGGCTTGATCCCTGGGCTCGCTCAGTGGGTTCAGGATCTGGCATTGCCTTGAGCTGTGGTGTAGGTCACAGGCACAGCTCAGATGTGGCATTGCTATGGCTCTGGCATAGGCCGGCAGCTGTAGCTCTGATTAGACCCTTAGCCTGGGAACCTCCATATGCCGCAGGTGTGGCCCTAAAAAGAAAAAAAAAATGACAGGTAAAAATTGCACCTATGTATGACGTGGTGTTTTGATGGACCTTAAATCATCCTTTAAGCGAATCCACCCACCTGTCCCCCTTCATGTAGTTACCAATTTCTTTGTGTGGGTGGTGGAAACATTTAAGGCTACCTCCTAGACAGACTTGTGCATTACATCTCCAGAAAGTATCACCCTGCACGAATGAAACTTTGTACCCTTTGGCCAGCATCTCCTCCTTTCCTCCACCTCCAGCTTCTGGCAACTGTCATTCTACTTTATGCTTCTATGATTTCAACTATTTTAGAATCTACATGTGGAGTTCCCACGGTGGTACAGTGGGTTAAGGATCCAGCATTGTCTCTGAGGTGGCACAGGTTCAATCCCTGGCCCAGGAACTTCAACATGCCTCAGGTATGACCAGAAAAGAAAAAAGGAATCGCTAAGTGTGAGGCCACACTGTCTCTCTGTCACTTCTTATTTCACTGAACATAATGTCCTCTAGATTCACCCCTGTTGTTGCCACTGGCAGGATTCCTTTTTTTTTTTTTTTTTTTGGTCTTTTTTTTTTGCCTTTTCTAGGGCCGCTTCTGTGGCGCATGGAGATTCCCAGGCTAGGGGTCGAATCGGAGCTGTAGCTGCCAGCCTACACCAGAGCCACAGCAACACCAGATCTGAGCCGTGTCTGCGACCTACACCACAGCTCATGGCAAAGCCGGATCCTTAACCCACTGAGCAAGACCAGGGATCAAACCTGCAACCTCATGGTTCCTAGTCGGATTTGTTTCCACTGCGTCATGACAGGAACTAGGATTTCTTTACTTTTTTAAGGCTGAGTAATATTCCATTGTGGACACAGAGATCATGTTTTCTTTTATGTGCTTATCCATTGACAGACACTTAGGTTGTTTTTATAGGCTGCGACCATGGAATACAAATATCTCTTTGGGATCCTGAGGTCAGTTCTCTTGAGTATATTCCTAGAAGTGGGGTCACTGGATGACATGGTAGTTCTATATTTAATTTTTGGAGGAAAAACTCCACACTGTTTTCCAGAGTGACTGCACCCTTTGACAATCAAGGGGGAGTGAGAATTGACGTTCCAGCCTTACTGGAAAGCTGGAGGTGTACCCTCTGATGCAGAGATGCCTGAAAGCAGAGTGGATAGGAGAGCCTTCCCCCAGAGCATGAGATGCCCTCTGCCACACTGGCCTCAGAGCCTCTAAAACCATCCCCATCTTGCCCTCACCGACTGCTTTCTCTCCTCTGGCATTTTTATGGCAGTTGCTCCTGTTAAATCCATCTTGTGGAAGAAAATTTTTTTCTTGTAATTAAAATATAGTTGACTGACAATGTCATACATATACATACATTCTTTGTCTCATATTATCTTCCATCCTGTTCTGTCCCAAGAGATTGGATATAGTTCCCCTGTGCCGTACAGCAGGACCTCAGTGCTTATCCGTCCTAAATGTCAGAGTTTACAGCTATTACCCCTACACTCCCCAGTCCATCCCACTCCCTCCCCATTCCCCTTGGCAACCACAAGTCGGTTCTCCATGTCCATGATCTGTTTCTTTTCTATAGGCAGGTTCATTTGTGCCATATTTTAGATTTCACATAAAAGTGATATCATATGGTGTTTGTCTTTGTCCTTCTGACTTACTTTACTCAGTATGAGAGTCTCTAGTTCCATCAATGTTGCTGCCAATGGCATTATTTTGTTCATTTTATGGCTGAGTAGTGTTCCATTGCATATAGGTACCACATCTTCTTAATCCATTCATCTGTCAGTGGACATTTTTTCCATGTCTTGTCTATTGTGAGTGGTGTTGCAATGAACAGAGGGGTGCATGTGCTTTTTTGAATTAAAGTTTTATCTGGATATATGCCCAGGAATGGGATTGCTGGGTCATATGGTACTTCTATATTTAGTTTTCTTTTTTTTTCTTTTTCTTTCTTTCTTTTTTTTTTTTTTTTTTTTTTTTTTTGCAGTTAATGAAATCCAGGTAGCAGCTGATTTTTATTTGATTGTATGAGGCAAATTCTTTGCAATTTCCATGTATACATTCTGAACATAAACTGCCAGTAGAGCCTATTGTCAATCAATCAGAACTACAAGCTGGCCCCTGCTCCGTTTTTCTTTGTCCCCCTTGTTTTCCTGGAACCTCCATAACGTTCTCCACAGTGGTCGTACCAACTTACATTCCCACCAACAGTGAAGGAAGATTCCCATTTCTCCGTGGTCCTCCCTGGTATTTATTATTTGTAGATGTATTGAAGATGGCCATTCTGACCAGTGTGAGGTGGGACCTCATTGTGGTTTAGATTTGCATTTCTCTAATAATGAGTGTGTTGGGCATCTTTTCATGTGCCTGCTGGCCATCCATATGCCTTCTTTGAAGAAATGTCTATTTAGGGCTTCTGCCCATTTTTTTTGGGGGGGGGTTGTTTGTTTTTGCTGTTGTATGAGTTGAAATATTTGTTTTCTTCTCTAATATAGGCTGCAGATCAAGACCCTTGATGAACACTGGGAAGATCTCTGCTCTGTGCTCAGCACCCACCCAAACCTCCAACATCTCGACCTGAGTGGCAGCATCTTGAGTGAACAGGCCATGAAGACCCTCTGCATTAAGCTGAGGCAACCAACCTGTAAAATAAAGAATCTCATGTAAGGCCTCTCAACCCCTCTACATGCCCTTTTGCATGGCCGTGTCACAGCTTTCCTCTCCCACCTGTTTAGGAAGGCAAGCTATAAAATGTTTTCAGAGGGAATAAATTCTGTGGAAGGTAGAGGAACAAGTTCCCAAAGTCACAGTGGGGAATGCCTCAAGATCTTGTAAAGGGATTACTGAGGTGGGTTCATTTACTTGGGTTCTTGAAGGATGAATAGGAGTTGGTTAATGGAGAAAAAAGTGAGGGAGGTTCATTGCAACAAATGATAGAACTTGAGGCAATAGCAAGGTCAAAGGGCATGATCTATGGGAGACTTTATTCCAGTCTGTAATGCTTTTAGGATGATTAATAAGGTAACAAATATTTAAATACCTGATATAAGTTCTGGGTCTGTTGTAGACCCCAGGGTACTAACTGGACACCTACAGTAGGAAATGTAGGGCTCATTCTACTTCCACAAAGGTTCTATTCTTTGCTTTGCCTTCTAAGACCCAGCAAAGCACATGTGATGCTCAAGACTAGACCAAGTCAAGGTCTTGGTTGCAAACATTTTCCCCTTCCAGCTACGTCTACCTTTTCTAACTCATTTCCTTAATCTACGCTGAGCCAAGGAGGTTGGTGATGCCAGAATAGTGAATAGCGCCCTATTCATCTTAAGTCCTGCACCAAACTTAACTTCTCTTGTCAGCAGCTATCTCGTTTTTCCCTTAGGAATCCCTCCCCACTAGCTGCCCCTGTTTTAAACTCTTGTTTATTTTGCTTTACTTTGCTCCTATAATTTGCATTAATCTATGTCACCAATGTATTTGTCCTGCAACAATAATACCTGATAATGATGGAGAGATGCAGGAAATACGAAGGATTTTAAGTTCTTTGAGGCCTCTTCAACATTCTGTTTCCCTAATTACTTTCATATATTTTTTTAAATTTTCCATGCAGTTAGAAGTATATAGCCACATACCAATTTTTTAATCCAAATGATATCTCATTGCATGGAGTCTAGCATTTGACTTTTTTCTTCAACCTAAGCTTGGCTACACATCCATAGCTCTAGTCTTAAACTGTAACATATTTCATTCTTAAGCATAATTCTTGGGACTCGTGTAAATGTCTTCCCAGACTAGGTTAAGCTCCACAGGGCACAGAATATTAGCGTCACTTAGTAACCTGTCCTCAGAGCCTGGTGCATCATAGGTGCTCAAGGATTTCTCGCTTTAAAATGAAATACAATTGACCCTTGAACAATGGAGGTATTAGGGGTGCCAACCCCTGCCCCTGTGCAGCCAAAAATCCAAACATAACTTTTAATTCTCCAAAAACTTAACCCCTCATAGTCTACTCTTGACCAGAAGCCTTATCCATAAACAGTCAATTAACACATATTTTATGTTATATGTGTTATATACTGTACTCTTTCAATAAAGTAAGCTAGACAAAAATGTCATTATGAAAATCATAAGGAAGAGAAAGTACATTTTTACAGTACTGTATTTTTATGGTTTTGCTTTTTTTCATCGTTGTTTTGTTTTTTTAGGGCCGCACCTGTGGCATGTAGAGGTTCCCAGGCTAGGGGTCGAATCGGAGCTGCCACTGCTGGCCTACACCACAGCCCCAGCAACGCCAGATCTGACCCACATCTGTGACCTACACCACAGCTCATGGCGACACCAGATCCGCTAACCCCCTGAGCGGGGCCAGGGATCCAACCACATCCTCGTGGATACTCGTTGGGTTTGTTACTGCTGAGCCATGACGGGAACTCCACGGTACTGCATTTATTGATACGGTGAGCTTATGTCGTCTGCTTACACGGTGCATCATTTGTGGGTACCTCCATCCACAACACCACCTTCGATGCTGTGTGTACCATGTACACGTCTGTACATAAATACAGGTAACACTAGGCATCAAAAGTGAGAGGATAATGGGAGAGAGAAATGCCTGTCTGTCTGCAGGCACAATGATTGATGCATGGACAATGAAGAGGCAGCAGTGCGATTGTTTCAGAGTAGCCCAGTCTATACACAGACTTGTTACACAGTTTTTCTGTGCACAAGATCACAGTCATGTTCATAACAACAAGCTTGAAAACACTGTTAGATGTTTAAAAAGCACGTACCTGTGACCTTGGGCTGATACGCAGTTTCTGGAGCTACGAGAGACGAGAAAAGCATCCTGTGTGGTGATAGCACTCTTGGAAAGCAAAGCGAAGAGGGAATAAGAAAGCAAACACCGTATTAATTGCATACGAAATGTCCCTCATCTTATGCCCACCTAAGGAGTAAACTCTCCACTTTAATGCAAGCGTTGGACACAGGGGTCTACCTGCATTTTTTTTTTTATTAGAGTATAGTTGACTGACAGTGCTGTCAATTCCTGCTGACAGCACAGCGACCCCGTCACACACAGATGCTGTTGTCAGGTTCTCCTCCATCGTGGTCTCTCCCAAAGGACGGGGTAGGACCTCACTGCTTATCCCTCGGAAATGTAGTAACACGCCTCGACCAACCCCAAGCTCCCCATCCGGCCAACTTCCCCCTCCCCCTTGGCAACTACAAGTCTGTTCTCTATTTTGGGGGAGGAGGGGCGTATTTTTTTAACAGTTCTTTTTTTGAATATCCACTTTTTTGTTTGTTTTACTTTTTGGCCACCCTGCAGCATGTGGAGTTCCCAGGCCAGGGATCAGATTCAAGCCACAGCTGTGACCTCTACCAGCTCCCTTCACCCACTGTGCTGGGCTGGGGATCAAACCTGCGTCCTGGTGCTGCAGAGAGATCGCGGCCAATCCCTTTGCACCACAGGGGAAACTGCAGTTTCTCTTTTGCAGAGAGGATCCTTTGTGCCATATTTTAGATATGTTTATGTATTTCAAAAATCTGTCAAAATGGACCCCAGCAGTTCAGACCCATGGGGTTCAAAAGTCAACTGTAAATGCAAAGAGAGATCAGAGTGGACATGGGGAAAGAGTAAGGCGGGAAAATCAGGATATAATTAAATGACACTGAAATGTCTGATGCATACTTTCTTTTCTCCACTGTAGATTTAAAAGTGCCCAGGTGACCCCCGGTCTCCGTCACCTCTGGGTAACGCTCGTTATCAACCGTAAGATTAAATACCTGGACCTGGAAAGCACTCGCCTGAAGGAGGAAGACGTTGTGATGGCTTGTGAAGCCATAAAGCACCCCAACTGCCAGCTGGAGTCTCTGAGGTACGTCCCAGGTGTGGTTTTCCTCTTTGGATTTCAGGGCTTTGTGGTTCTTCCTTCTTCCGGTGACGTGATCATCCACAGAAAAGCTGCTAAAATATTACAGAGAGCTGGGCGTCTGGGTGTGGCTGGTGGTGATGGTTGCACGGCGGTGTGTGGATAAGGACTGCCCCTGAAGTGCACATGGTGAAGACGGTGAGGTTGGTGTGGTGTGTATTCTGGCCCCCTTACATACCTTTCCTTTTTTTCTGGCACACACCCCTTTTATGTAGGCTACGAAATTGTTTATTTTCAGTTGCAGGAACATTTGACTTAAAACGTTATAGACGTTTCATGAGTACAACCTTCTCTGTCTACTTGTGTAAACCCTGCAGAGTGCTCACCACCAAAAATTTATATTCAGCTCGTGTAGGGGTTCACCAGTCCTGGGACATCTTGGTCGTGGCCATTTGGGGGCTCTGAGCCCTGTGTTGTCACGCGTGGGCATGTGTGTGGCTGATGAGATGTGCCGGGACGAAAGACAAACACTGCCTCCTGGGTGATTTTTGGTGTATTCCGAGGCAGATGAGCACGAGGTCTGTTCAGCTTAGCTCGTTGACACACCGCAGCTGTGGAAGAGTAGCTTGCTTTGCTCCACATATTAACTTGAAAAGTGTGCCTTTAAAAACAGAAATCCAAGGAAGTCAGAGCATAGACGTCCTTACAGGATGGAAATGCAGCTGCGTCTGCCCAATACCGTGTGGGATTTTTTTAACCACCCCTGGGAATGAAAAGGAAGCAGCTATCGCCTCTCCCTCCCCCTCTGTCCCTACCTCACCCTCTCTTCCCCCCTTCCGTTCCCCCCTCTGCGCCCCCCCCCGTCCCCCTCTCCACCCCTCCCCCCGCCCCGTCCCCTTCTCTCCCCGCCTCCGTCCCCCTCCCTCTCTCTCTGTCTCTCCTTCACAAATAGGTAACTAGAGCTTGGATTCAAAGAATATGTAAAATACACCTTATCAGAAAAGAGAGGAGGGAGTGAGGCCATTTGGAGCCAAGGAAAGAGACACCTTCGAAGTCTATGGGGAGAGGTGACAGCCTATTTCGGGGAGCCCTAGTGAGTTTACCTTCGGGTAACGTACAAGGACAGGAGTGTTCTCTTTCCTTCACTGCTTATTCCCAGACCCTGGAACTGCTTTGTTTCCAGCACCAGCTCCATGTAACGCCCCTGAAGATGCATCGGAGGGAGAAAAGTCTTGGGGTGATGGGCTAACTCTGGAAGTGGGAGGTGCCTTTGAAAGACAGATTGGACCACATGGGGAGGGATTTTGATGCCAGGCTCAATGGGAGATTCATTTTCTTCCATCCCACCAACACTGAGCTCAGATTATGTTGCAAACGCTGTCTCGCGGGCTCTGGGGAATGTGCTGACCAGGCGGACTAAGTTCCGGTTGCGTGATACTCTCTGGCTGGCACCAGGAGGCGTGGAGGCAAAACTAGTGAACCAGAAAACACACCTGCACTCCCACAGCAGATGCCTGTTACGCTGGGAGACCTCTAAAAGGTCCATGTAAAAGTCTCCAGAGCAGATCGTTGATGCCACTTTCCATGTGCTAGTGTACTGGGAGACAAAGATGCAAAAATATAAATGGTTGAGACAGAATAGAAGGGCATTTACTGCCTGTGTAAAAACAGACCAAGGGGGTGGGATGGATGGGAGGGGCCCTCCCACATGGGCTGACAGGTTCTACCGTTAATACGCAGCTTCCAGGATCTTCCTGGGCACAGACGGTCTGCTTATGGAAGCAGGGCCAGCTCGGGGACACCTGGAGGTTGATGGACCTGACCCAGATGTGGGTCCAGTCACTTCTTTTAGCAGGAACTCACTAACGGGTGTGTCCTGCGATCACACCCATTGCAAGGCAGCCTGGGAAAGGTGGTCCAGCCCTGCATCCAGGTAGAAGAACAGGTTCGCACGGGTAGAGCAAAGCCTGGGCTGCTGCTGTGGAGGCACGTCTAACCCTCACAACTGCCGCTGTGGTTGGCAGCACGGCCATCCCCATTTTTCCGATGGCAGTGCCATTTGCACCACTGCAGCTCAAGTGACAAGGCAGACCTTGAGGGTATGTACTCTTTAAGGCTACCAACTTGTGACTAGTCGATAAAACAGGTCCTGGGGAGCAAATGCTCATCATGAGCGCGGACCGTAATAGTGCATTACAAACATCACATTTGCTGGGAGACTAGATCTTAATTATTCTCCCCAAAAATGGTAATTATATGACACGATGGTGGTAGGAGCTAATGGTACACTGGCAAGCATATAAATGTATCAAAGCAACATGTTTACACATTAAACTTACACAGTGTTCTGTCAGATACATTTCTTTCCCTCTAGCCACATCCACAGCGAATGGAAGTTCCAGGGCCAGGGATCCAATCAGCTGCAGTACCCCCAGATCCTTAACTCACTGCACTAGGCAGGGATCAAGCCCACACGGCCCCAGAGACAGTGCTGCATCCTTAACCGGCATCCGCCACAGCAGGAACTCCATTCAGTTTGTTTATAAGTACAAATACAAATGCAGGCAATGTCAGCCAGGGAGCATTGCTAAGACGGAAATAATGCTGGGGAGAGAGGGGTGGGCCTGGGAAGGGCGGGGCAGGTACAGTTAAATAAAGCCGCAAGACTCACTCAGAAGAGATGACCCTAGGGAGACCTGGATGAAAAGTTGAACCACCCAAAGACCTGGGGCTGAGGATGAGGGAGGGGTGTCCCAAACAGGAACAGCACGTGCCCAGCCCCCGAGGCTGAGGGAAACAGCGTCCAGGAGCCACCACGTGGAGAGAGCAGCTGCAGGGCCGTGAGGGAGGGGAAACGGTTGCTGCTGGGGAGCCATGAGTCCGTGTGTCACATTGCCCGTCTGCAGGTTGGATCGCTGTGGATTAACCCACAGCTCTTGTCTGGCGCTTTCCCAAGTCCTTGTTACATCCGTCAGCCTGAAGTCCCTCAGCCTGGCAGGAAACAAGGTGACAGACCCGAGCATAAAGCCACTCTGCGATGCCCTGAGGTCTACACAGTGCACTCTGCAGAAGCTGATGTGAGTTACCCTTTTGCCCGGTTATCTTGGCTTAACTGAGACCATCCAGGTCGGGGGGGGGGGGGGGGGGGGGGGAAGGGGGAGGGAAATTGGCGGGAGCATAAGCAGAGCGCATAATACGGGACCTCCTAGGAGTCTGAGAAAGACCCAAAATGTAACATCTGTGTCTTTGCTCCTGACCCCAAACGGATAGAGAAAATCAAAGCAGAAGCTGAACTTGAAGAAACATAGCAGATGGTGGTTTCCTGGGGCTGGGCGTTGGGGGAAGGGGGAGATGATGGCCAAAGGCATGAACTTGCAGTTAGAAGAGGACTAGGTCCGCGAGATCCAATGTACAGCATTCTTTTTTTTTTTTTTTTTGTCTTTTTGCTAATTCTTTGGGCCGCTCCCTCAGCATATGGAGGTTCCCAGGCTAGGGGTTGAATCGGAGCTGTAGCCACTGGCCTACGCCAGAGCCACAGCAATGCGGGATCCGAGCCGCGTCTGCAACCTACACCGCAGCTCACGGCAATGCCAGATTGTTAACCCACTGAGCAAGGTCAGGGACTGAACCCACAACCTCATGGTTCCTAGTCGGATTCGTTAACCACTGCACCACGACGGGAACTCCCTGATTATAGTTAAGACAACGTGTTATAAACTCGATGTGGCACCAGTGCCGCTGTCCTTGAAAGTCGTGGGATTGTGGTTAAGCTGCCACCTGTGACATCTTTAAGCGCCAGGCTCTGTGCCAAGTATTCTGCTCCTTTAATGCCATCTTCACAAACAACCTACCAGGGAGGAATTTTTTTTCCTCCCACGTACTGATAAGGAAAATAGAATCCAGAAGAAGGGAAGTCCCCTGTCTGAAGTCACGGGGAATAAAAGGCACAACGAAACCATGAGCTCCCGTCTGATACCTGGGGAACTGATCTGTTACCTGGGAATTTCCTGCTTGATACCCTACAATGTGGGCAAGGTTGTGTCTCCCTCCAGCTCCCAAAGCATGCTGTGGCACGAGCATCCTTCGTCCGTTCAAGTTTGCTTCTAAAATCAGAGCAAAAGCTGAAAACGAAACAGCACAAGTTACCCTTTAAAGCCCAGAGTTAAAAAAAAAAAAAAAATCAAAGCAGAAGGTAATGTAACTTCTTTCCAGCAACGTGCAGGGGAGGGGAAAATACTTTTCTTCTTAGGTTTAGTGTCTGGAGCCTGCAAATTAAACCGACAATGGGCGGATGAGCAGGAGAAAAGGCATGCAGATGGCATGGATGTGAATTGTTTCACTGGGCATGGGGGCTTCACAGAAAGGAAGTGGAAAACCTAAGAAGCATTTAGACTCAGGAGCTCAGCTTATATGCCATTTTCACAAGAGGTAATGAATTGTGGAAGAAGGACTAGACAGAGAAAAGGGGTTGGGGGCATCTAGGATTGATAAATTATGGGAAAGTGACTGGAAAGTATATGGAAGACATTAATGGAAAATCGAGATTAGAGGAAGACTTAGCTCAGTCCTGTCTCCATCACTGTGATAAGGGTCATTCTTTCCTTGGTACAGAAGGGGAGGAAATAGATGGTGTGGTTTTGGGCAGATAGGTGCAGAGCAGAGAGCAACTCCCGTGTTTGTTTTTTCTAAATTGCTTTCAGCTCAAAATAATCTTTAAGCCCCAGTAGCATATGTTGAGGCAGCCTGTCCTGATCCCTTTCAAGTCCAACCCAGACAGCGCTTCATCCTTTGTGGAAAGAAACCACCGTCAGTGACACGGCACCCGTGCCTGCTGGGTGCAAATGCATCTAAAGCGCTTAGAGCAGTGCCTCATTCATCTTTGTCACCACCTCTTGATAGAAGCGCTGTTAAACTCTTGTTCATTGTTGTAAGTTCTGTTGACGTATAATTGAGTTACAAGGTGGTGATAATTTCTGCTGTACAACAGTGATTCAGTTACACACACACGCATCTATTCTTTGAGATTCTTTCCCCTCATAGATATCACAGAATATTGGGCAGCGTTCTCTGTGCTGCACAGCAGGTCCCCATTGGCCAATCATTCCATATACCTCAGTGTGTATGTGCCCGTCCTAAACCCCCAATGCATCCCTCCCCCAAGCCTGTCCCCCTTTTTTTTTCTTTTTAGGGTCACACCATTGGCATATGGAAGTTCCCAGGCTAGGGGTCGAACTGGAGCTGCAGCTGCTGGCCTACACCACAGCCACAGCAACACTGGATCTGAGCTGCATCTGCCACCTATACCATAGCTTGCAGCAATGCCGGGTCCTTTAACCCACTGAGCAAGGCCAGGAATTGAACCTGCTTCCTCATGGATACTAGTTGGGTTCTTAACCTGCTGAGCCCCAGCAGGAACTCCACCATAAATTTTTCAACTTGAGTATGTTTCTGTTCTGTAGATAAGTTCAATTGTATCCTTTTTTTACATTCTGCACATAAGTGATAAAACATGCTGTCTGTTCACGTTATGACTAACTTCACTTAGTATGATAATCTCTAGGTCCATCCATGTTGCTGCAAAGGGCATTAGTTCATTCTATTTTATGGCTGAGTACTATTCCATTGTTTATGTGTACCGTATCTTCTTTATCCATTCCTCTGTCGATAGACATGTAGGTTGCTTCCACGTCTTGGCTATTGTAAATAGTGATGCTATGAACATAGGGGTGCATGTATCTTTTCAAATTAGGGTTTTCTCCCAACATATGTCCAGGAGTGGGACTGCAGGATCATGTGGATCATATCGATAGTTCCGTATTTAGTTTTCTGAGAAACTGCCAAGCGCCTTTCCATAGTAGTTGCACCAATTTACATTCCCACCAACAGTTGAACTCTCATTTTCAAGTGCTGTTTCTTCTGAAACTTTGATAAAGAGATGGAGTATATGTTTAGTGTATGTCTGTGGGTCACATTGTATTAAATGTCGGTACTTTTTTCTTTTTTTTTTTTTTTTTTTTGTCTTTTTGCTATTTCTTGGGCCGCTCCCGTGGCATATGGAGGTTCCCAGGCTAGGGGTCTAATCGGAGCTGTAGCCACCGGCCTACGCCAGAGCCACAGCAACATGGAATCTGAGCCGCATCTGCAATCTACACCACAGCTCACGGCAACGCTGGATCGTTAACCCACTGAGCAAGGGCAGGGACCGAACCTGCAACCTCATAGTTCCTAGTTGGATTCGTTAACCACTGCGCCATGATGGGAACTCCAAATGTCAGTACTTCTAAATAGGAAGGCCTCTCGTCTTTGGAAGACCTCACACCATAGGGCATGTGGGGAGTGAAAGCAGAGTAGACTGACAGTGCCCTTGTGCAGCCCCCAGTGGGTGATGGCAGATTTCATCGCCTGCGATCCTGAGAGGTGCATCTCTGGACCAAAGCAGTGGAGTTGAGTCTGCAGGTTCAATGCAGATGGGATGTGGCCTCACAGGCCAGCATGCATCTGCCATGGGGGGAAGCTTTCCTCCCTTCCTTGCACAGGAGGAGAGATGGGAACTTAAGAATACACGTCATTTGGAGTTCCTGTTGTGGCTCAGTGGAAACAAATCCGACTAGGAACCATGAGGTCGCGGGTTTGATCCCTGGCCTTGCTCAGTGGGTTAAGGATCCGGTGTTGCCGTGACCTGTGGTATAGGTTACAGACGTGGCTCAGATCCCACATTGCTGTGGCTCTGGCATAAGCTGGTGGCTACAGCTTCGATTATACCCCTAGCCTGGGAACCTTCATATGCCATGAGTGCAGCCCTAGAAAAGACAAAAAGAAAAAAAGAATAGACATTATTTCTTTTCTTGGACTCTCTCCTTGCAGACTTGGGGACTGTGGCCTCACAGCTGCCGACGGCCAGGATCTGGCCTCAGCCCTCACCAAGAACCAGAGCTTGACACACCTGTTTCTGGCCAGCAA
Source organism: Phacochoerus africanus (assembly GCF_016906955.1). Taxonomy (NCBI): domain Eukaryota; kingdom Metazoa; phylum Chordata; class Mammalia; order Artiodactyla; family Suidae; genus Phacochoerus; species Phacochoerus africanus. The sequence goes on from NC_062551.1 coordinate 60,111,278, forward strand.
CAGCCTGGGGAGCGAAGGCGTGAACCTGTTGGGTCGAGCCATGAAACTTCCCAACTGCAGTCTGCAGAGGCTGATGTGAGTCCTGCCCACTGCCCCACGGGGATTCATGGCTTTATTACAAGGAATGCAAAGCCGTGGGAGGTGTGGAAATTATCAGGATAAAGGGACCTAATAAGTCCCGTCCCTACTGATAACTACAAGATTTCTTCCCTCCATGGAAAATTCCATCTCTGCTTCTGTGCTGCCTTGTGGTGGTGGGAAGTCCACCTTTCATCAAAATATTGCCAGTTCTCATGATTCGTGGCAGACATGTTCTGTGAAGGTGCCATGAATAAGGACTGAACCATTGCTCCTGGGGAGCACAGGGTTAGGTTCCTGGGAGCCTCTGGTCACAGCATGTCCTTCAGCCAATCCATACAGAACTTTGTTTTGTGTGTTTCTGGGTTTTTAAAAAAACAGTGTTGGAGTGTAGTTGACTTACAGTTGTGTTAGTTTCAGGTGTACCGCAAAGTGAATCAGTTATACACGCGCACATATCCATTCCTCTTCAGATGCTCTTCCCATGCAGGATTTTACGGAGGATCGAGTAGATTTCCCTGTGCTGTACAGCAGGTCCTTGTTAGTTAACTATTTTCTGTACAGTAGGTATATATGTCAGTTTCATCCCCCTAACTTACCCCTCTCCCCAACATATTTCCCCTTTGGCAACCGTAAGTTTGCTTTTGAAATCTGTAAGTCTGATTCTGTTTTGTGAGTAGCTTCTTTTGCATCATGGGATTGTGCTCAGTCTTATCTAATATATATTATTGATTCATTAACGTTAATGCACAGCCAAAAGCACTGTATATAACTCATGCCTGTACCTCAAGCCTGTGTAATACATATATTTTCTCCATGAGGCACATCCCCAACCCTGTCACACTTAGGACACTAGGCAGCATCTTAGCACTATGCTTGGGTGCCATTTGAAGTGGCATCAAAAACAACAAAAATGAAAAAAAAAAGTGGCACTGATTGGACCACAAAGAGGGTACTCGCTTATGATGTGAGGCTGAAGTGAGTTCCGCCTCAGCTGCAAGCACGTGCAGCCGGACAATTCCAGTTTTTCTCTGCTCTGTGCTGCGCTGATTTGTGAGGACTGATTGAGGGATCACAGGTTTGAGGGAGGAGGCAGATTCAGGAATCCATAATCCATGAATAGTAAGGCTGGACTACTTATGAAGCACCTGTGTTGGGCAAACACTCTTGGTTGCTGGTGCCTGAGATGGAACACGGATGTGGGCGCTAAGTTTACACAGGGTAGATGCCTGGAGGGGGCTGTTGGATACGTGATGGGATCTTCAGACCATGGCGCTGATGACGCGGGACGAACAGCCACAAAGTCTTGTGTGACCAACACGCCCACAGCTGGGGGATGCTGTGTCCCCTAGTACAATAGGCCCCCTTGTACAATAGGCATCCTGGACACAGATTTGAAAATGGCCCTTGTGTGTGGCCAGATGACTCTTCTACGCTGAATCTTGGTTTGACAGTGAGAAGCAGTGATGGTCACTCCGGCTCAGTGCCGACAGCCAGCTCTGCCTTGCTCCACTGGGGTCCTGTCCCGTTGCGTTCTGCCACTTAGCTTGTTGATCATTTGTCCGCCCATACCTTCCTATGAGTGAAACTTTTTTTTTTTCCTGTCCTTTTTTGAGGGCCGCACCTGCGGCATATGGAGGCTCCCAGGCTAGGGGTCTAATTGGAGCTGCAGCCACCAGCCTATGACACAGCCACAGCAACATTAGATCCAAGCCGCATCTGTCACCCACACCACAGCTCACAGCAACACCAGATCCTTAACCCACTGAATGAGGCCGGGGATCGAACCTGCAACCTCATGGTTCCTAGTCGGATTCGCCTCCTCTGCGCCACGTCGAGAACTCCTATGAGTGAAACTTTTTAATGTGTACCTGTAGCCAGCAAATCTGTTAAAGGCTCTACCTTTGATGTCCATGTCTACCTTAGGACAAGTTCTGAGGTTCCTCAGTGGATGAATGATGAGATACCTGGTAGGGTAGGTAGAAGAGTGACTCCCCCACACCCCCCTCCAAGATGCCCGTGTTTTAATCCCTGGAACCTAAGACTATGCCAAGGTAAAAAGAACTTGGCCATGTGGTAAGTGAAGAATCTTGAAATGGGGAGATGCTCTCGGATTATCTCCGTGCCCCCCACTCCCACCACTGTAACCATGAGTGTTCTTCAAAGGGAAAGAAGGAGGTAGCAGAATCAGAGGGCAGGGGCTGGTGACACAGCTGGAAAGCACAGGGAAGCAGGTGGTCCCCCTCAAGCCTCCAGATGGAACACAGCCCTGCTGACATGACAGCTTGAGGTTGAGCCCAGTGAGACTCAGACCTCCAGAACCGTGAGATAAGTTTGGAATGTTTCAAGCCTCAGAGTTCGTGGTAATGGTTTGTGGTTACACAGCTGTAGGACGCTCCCAGAGAGAGGATGGAGGAAAGTTAAAGAGATGGATCTCGCTAGCATCCAGCACACACATTTTGCCTAGCACACTGCAGCCATCCCATCACCAACGCGCAGAGGAGGAGCAGACTGAGGCCAAGGGAAGCTGCTCCCCGGGGGTCCCAGCGGGGACTGTGTTTGACTGTCCTCTTTCCCCATGTGTGCCCTGCAGACTGAATGCCTGCAACCTGGATGTGGCTGGCTGTGGCTTCCTTGCATTTGCACTTATGGGCAACCGACGCCTGACGCATCTGAGCCTCAGTGTGAACCCCTTGGAGGATGATGGGATGAAGCTTCTGTGTGAGGTCATGATGGAGCCGTCGTGCCATCTCCAGGACCTCGAGTAAGTGCGCCTGCGTCTTGGGGACGAACTCTCACAGGGAGGGGGCGGGGCTTGAGGCTCTAGGTCAAGAGAGATGGGGGAGCTCCCGTCATAGCTCAGTGGTTAACGAACCCGACTAGTAACCATGAGGACGTGGGTTCGATCCCTGGCCTTGCTCAGTGGGTTAAGGATCCAGCATAGACATGAGCAGTGATGTAGGTCACAGATGAGGCTCAGATCCCACGTTGCTGTGGCTGTGGTGTAGGCCGGCAGCTGTAGCTCCAATTTGACACCTAACCTGGGAACCTCCATATGCCACGGGTGCAGCCCTAAAAAGACCAAAAAAAAAAAAAATAGAGAGAGAGCTGGAACCACAGATTAGTTCTAGGGTCAACTGATGGTCACTTTTTCCAGCAGACACTAGGGGTAAGTTGATGTGTGGACACCACAGTGAGGGTGGGAAGGAGAGAGAAAGTATTCTAAATGGGAGCCCCATGGCAGGGTCTGTGGGGTTCTAGGGCACCCTGACTTCCAAAACCCCTTCACTTTCCAGAACATCTTCTTGCCCTGCACCCATCTTCAGTTCGTCGTTCTGCATGTGAAATGGAGATGGAGCAGGGTGGCTGTCTCTCTCTCCATCCCTTTTCTTTCTGGGGCTCAAATTTCTTCACCCCTTTATTGGAACACTTCTGTGCAAGAGGAATACTGCATTGTTTAAAAAAAAAAACTAGAAAAAAATAAAAGACCTCAATGAGCAGAAATAAATCTCTAAGCTCACAACCAAGCCATGATCTCTCTTAATATTTTGGTAAATGTCTCCTGGATGCGTAAGCCACGTGGAATGTGTCACCAAGAAAGGATCCCAGCAGTTACCACTTGCAGCATTCTTACCATGTGGCAGGCACAGGGTTTTTAAATATTTTGCAGCCCCCTCCCCTCCCCAATCATATGCCAGGGGGCACAGACACTCCCAAGCCTAAACCCTGCCTTTGGTCTCACATTCTGTCCTTGCCAATGAGCAGAACATCAGAGTAAATGAAGCATGATAGGGCATTCCACTTCCTGATGCATCGTAACATTTTAAATCCCCTAAAGCTGGACACTTAGCCTATGTCCAGCGTTTTAGTTGTGGGTACCTTATAAACCTCAGTGTGCTCATTGGCCTTTTCTCAAGATCCAGGTTAAAGGCAGAGTTAATGGACCAAAATGTGGGGCCATTTTTGAGACCTGTCCCTCCCTCCGAATAAACCGATGAAAGGAACTGGGTGGAGATGGTAGTGCACAAACCTCTGAGTAGACCCTGACCATTAATTCTATTTATTGTCATGAAACCGGCATGTTGAGCCCTCCGGCTTGGGGGACTAGAATCCTAAGCTTGGTTCTTTGGCGGTGCCAATTCTCTGGGATTGGATTTAATGCTGGGCGGCTGCCTGGTCCTTGCCGTCAGGGTTGGCCCAGACCTGGTCATTCCCACCTGATCCTCACGCCTGAGACCTTCCGCACTCTCGATGTGAAGGCCGCACCGAGCCGGACCCAGCGGGATGGCCCTGTGCCAGGCACACGGCATCGGGGGTAGGAGACTCTGTCACCACCTCCATCATCTCTGCTCGGTGAACTGTCCCGTGTCCACACAGTGGGTCGTTTCCGTCCCCCACCTCCCACTCCTGGGAACAGATCCTTTCCTCAGGGACCCTCTCTGGCGTTTCAGGGACCTCTGTCCTCCTCCTCCCTCTCAGGGCTCCGTCCCTTTGTCAAGGACCCTATGAGTTTCCACTCATGTTTTTTTTTTCTCTCTCTCTTCCTCTCCTCTCCATGGGGAATCTTAATCCCATCTTCAGGTGGTAAGAAGCTCTGATAGGCTCATTTCTTTTTCTAAAGATGCCTCCGGAGATACCTCTTTCCCTCCCCTATTATCCCTCCCCTGAGATGATCCACTCTTCCGTGCTGTTGAAGGGGTGGACAGAAAGGTTACCAGTTAGGAAGGCATGAGGGGAAGCTCTGCTAATGTTTCTGGACATTATCCCGCTGTGGCACTCACCTCAAAAGCTGCAGGCATTCTCTGTCTCCGATCTCTCTGAGTATCTCTCCATCTCTCCCCCTCTTGCAGACTGGTGAAGTGCCAGCTCACTGCCACTTGCTGCAAGAGCCTGTCCCACGTGATCACAAGAAATAAACACCTGCAGAGCCTGGACCTTGCCGCCAACGCCCTGGGCGACAATGGGATTGAAGTGCTGTGCGAGGGACTGAAGCAGAAGAATTCTCTGAGGAGACTTGGGTACGTTCCTGGGATCACCCCCTTTGAGGGCTGGACGCAGAGGAAGTGGCTACAGACATGAAGTCGCTTGAACAAAGACCATGTTCAGATTTTCACCAGCCCATCAAACTCGACAGAATACAACCTTGGCCGAGTCACCAGCCGGGATGTAAATTCCAACTGGGCTCCTTTACGGGGGTGAATGAAAGAGCAAGTGCTCGAGAACAGGATGTGGAGGTAGTGAGCACTCAGTAGATTCATGTTTTTGGAAAATCCATGCGCGCTGGGCACAGTGCCAAATGGTAGAGGTACAGAGGTATATAGATCTGAGCGTGGCTGCATCCAGGGTCTAGTGAGGAAGAGGGACCAAAAAAGCAAGTGATAATGCAGGTGGTTCTCAAGCTTTAGTCAGCATCCGAGTTGCCCACAGGTTTGGTAAAACAGTGTGCCAGTGCTTCCAGTGGAATATTACTCAGCCATAAAAAAGGAAGGAAGCACTAACACTGACTACAATGTGGATGAACCTTGAAAACACCAGGCTCAGTGGAAGACGCCAAATATAAAGGGTCATATGTCATATGATTCCACTCCTGTGATACAACTGGAGTGGGCAGATCCACAGAGGCAGAAAGCAGATTGCAGGGAGGCTTCATGTTACTATGTTTCACAGAGAGTACATTTTTTTTACAAATCAAAGACCCGTGGCAACCCTGGGTGGAACAAGTGTATCGGTGCCATTTTCCCAACAGCGTTTGCTCACTTTGTATCTGTCATGTTTTGGGAATGTTTGCAGTGGTTCAAACTCTTTCGTTACTACTGCATTTGTTATGGTGATCTGTGACCCGTGAGCCTTTTAAAAAGAAATTTTCACTTTTCGAGTTGAAGGACTGTTGCTTTACAAGGCTGTGTTCATTGCGAGGGTGCAGCAAAGTGACTCACTTATACACACCTGGGTCTTTTTCAGGTTCTTTTCGGTGTGAGGTCTCGTGAGATAGGGAGTAGAGGTTCCTGGGCTCTACAGTAGGTCCCTGTTTACCTGTTTTATGTCTACTAGTCTGTGTGTTACTCCCAGAGCAGAGAGCTCGGATGCAACTACCCTAACTCACTGACTGCTCAGATGGTGCGCATTTTTACCCTGATTTTTAAAGCATCTCCATTGTTTTTTAGACATAATCCTATTGTGCCCTTAATAATCGACATGACAGTGTCCGCATGGCTCTCATAAGCACTGGCAAACACAGTAACTCGTGACTGGCTTCATCGTGATACCCACTTCATTGTGGTGGCCTGGAGCCAAACCCGCCGTGTCTGAGGTCTGTCTGTCGGCGTTTCGGGGGGCAGGAGGGTCTGCTGAATGGGCGTGCATTTCCTTTTGCAGTGATGGGGATAAGTTGAGGTCTGGCTGCAGGATGCTGGACTGCCCTCCAATGGGCGTTGGCTGCCTTTCACAAAGTCCCCACCATGTGCTCGCGTCATGCGTGTGCTACTGACAGCCCACGTGATGCTGGGGCAGGGGCATAGCATCCCTCTTTGGGGCTTCATCCCGGGACCCACCTCCCTCTCTAAGCCGCACCTCGTCCTCAGGCTCATCGCCACTTCCCTCCTCTCCCCTCTGCTTCTCTCCGGGCCGTCCTGCCCAGGTCCAGCTCCTTTTCATCTCTTAGCTCCCAAGATCTATGACTCTGATCTTCTTGTCTGTGTGGCTGCCTCCATCTAGAAATATTACAAGCCTTGAAGAGCCCAACCTTTCACCCTCTCAGCGCCTGCACTTGCGTACCTGAGATGTGCAGCCGGGGGCAGGGGGCAAGACAAGCAAGGGAAGGCTGGTTTTGCGTGCAGTCTGGTCTTGGATGTCCATTTCTCACTTTCCCCTCTGTTAGGTATTTCCAGTTAACTGGCTTCCCTACTCCCTCCCACAAGGATCTCAAACCACCTGCATCCTCTGGGAACTTGGGAACCTTCTCATGCTTCACAGCTGGCTTCACCTCCTACAACTGAGACAACCATCGGCGAGCCCTTGTCTCTCTGCACCCACGTTCCCTTCTTTCTGCAACGATGCAGGATGCACCCCTCCTGCATCGGAGGTTAACCTCACCTGGCATCTTGTCTGTGAAAACTTTCCTTGTACATCATTGCACTAACTCCCCCTCACTGCTGCCGCAGCCTCCCTCCTAGAGATTCTCTGTTCACGTAAATGCTTAGATAGCATTTTATAAGCAACCTGCCCCCTGAAACAAAAAAGCAACTAAGTCTTCATGTACTCCCATCTCACTGTCTAGCTGTAGGCAGCTGAGACCACTTGAGCGGCGTCCTGCAGACTTTGCATTCCATCACGAAAACTCCCACATGACACCAAAGCTAGAATGATGGGGACATTTAAAACCTATACAGCCACCCCCTTGTTTTGACAGCCATCAACAATTCCACTCCATCCGCTGAAGTATGTCACAGCAAGTTCTAGATTTTGACCGTCAGCCCCTAAATACCTTGGCATGCATCTCTGAAGCAGGAGAACCCTGCAACACCACCGCTATGCCCCCAGCCATGTTGCTTGGCTTGGCACTGCTCTTAGGATAAGGTCCTGCATCCTGAACCCCACCTCCGACTCTGCCATCTGATTGACTTTCCGAGTCTCAGGTCCGTCCCGCCCCTTCTCTCCGCCAGAGTGATGGATGTGCAGTTTCTTACTCAGGCATCCGTGCCTCCTGCCTCTGCTCCCCCAGCTTTTCCTTCTTTTGCCTTTTGAGTTGCAGGTGATGTCACTTGCTTGGCAAGCCTTGTGCCTGCTCCTTGTCCCCTCGTTACAGGCTCTCTCACCCTCGACCTTGCCTGCCTTCCACAACCGTAATCGAGCCATGCAGAAGCTCTCAAAGGGAGAGCCCATGGCAACAGCAGCAGCACCGTCTGGGAGCTCGTTAGAAAAGAAAATTTGGAGTACCTCCCGGAGCTACTAAATGAGAAACTTGACGGCTAGAGCTCATCACTTTTTTTTTTTTTTTAATTGCCACACGCACGGCACATGGAAGTTCCTGGGCCAGGGATTCACTCTGTGCCACAGCTGCAGCACCACCAGATCCCTGCACCCATGGCAGCAGGCCAGGGATCGAACCAGCAACACCACAGTGGCCTCAGCCACTGCAGTCAGATGCTTAACCCACTGTGCCACAGCGGGAACTCCTCACCTCTCTGTTTATTTTCTTATTGTTTAATTTTTGGCCTCTCCGTGGTAAAAGAAGTTCCCAGGCCAGGGATCAGATCCGAGCCACGGTCGAGACCTAAGCCGCAGTTGCAGCAACACCAGATCCTTAACCCACTGTGCTGGGCCAGGGATCAAACCAGTACCAGAGCAGCGACCCAAGCCACTGCAGTGACAGTGTGGGATTCCCCGACCTCCTGCGCCAGAAGAGAACTCCTGCTTTATTTTACACGTGGGGTTTGTACCTCCTAATCTGTTGTCCCCGCCCCCCCTTCTCCCCACTGGTAATCACACCTTGTTCTCTATGTGTATGACTCTGTTTTGTTGTATTTGTTCGTTTGATTTGTTTAGATTCCACAGTAAGGGAAAGCATACGGTGTGTGGCTTCCTCTGTCTGAATGACATCACTAAGCATAATACTCGCCAAGCCCATTCATGTTGCTACAAATGGCAGGACTGCGTGCTTTTTATGGCTGAGTAGTATTCCCCTGTAATGGTTAGAGCTGCACCAGAGGTCAGATAGGGGTTGCAGGAAGGCCCACAGATCCGGGGGCAACGCCTTGCATGTGTTGGCCCTTGCAGGCTGGAGGCGTGTGAGCTGACCTCGGGTTGCTGTGAGGCCCTCTCCTCCACCCTCTCTGGCAGTGAGCGCCTGACGAGCCTGAACTTGATGCAGAATAATTTCAGTCTCGGAGGAATGACAAAGCTGTGCTCAGCCTTCGCACAGCCCACCTGTGATCTACAGATGCTTGGGTAAGTCCACAGGGATGGCACTGGCCTCTTCAGCCTGCTGTGAGGGGCGGGCACCTGTAAAACCTCAGGGCGGCATGTGCCACCTCTGGGTTCCCTTGCAAGGCACTTGTAGCCTGTGAGAAACACGCTATTTCTTTCACAACAAGAGGAGGCTTCAGTCCCCCAATGGGGTGTCCAGGAATTCTGAGGAAGAGGGAAATGTCAGAAGTAAATCCCCAGAGTGTTGAGGCCCCTTTCTGCCTCCCCAGGCTGTGGAAATGGCAGTATCCTGCTCAAATGAGAAGGCTTCTGGAGGAGCTGCAGCGACTCAAGCCACAGATGGTTATTGGTGACCATTGGTATTCTTTTGCTGAAGATGACAGATACTGGTGGAAAAACTGAATCCAAGGAAGCCCTCCTACCCACACCCATTCTGATGGAGGAAACTTAAAATCTGTCTTCCGGGGCCAGCTCTGCCCAGTTCTTCCTCAAAGGAGGGCAATGAGTTCCAGTTCACAAAAAGCTCTCAGAGACAGTGATACTCACGTGTCCACTTGACCTTGGTCACTGCCTGTGTCTCTGATGCAGGTGTGTGATCTTCAAGTCGTGCCCTCAGTACGTATGAGATGTCTGTCCTACCCAGGGGCTTGGGAAGAGAATCAAATAAACACTAAGCATTTGGAAAAAGCATCAGGTCACCGTCCTGATCATTGGGGGTGTGGCGCTAAAGCCCTGGACGTACTCAGTCATTAAAAAAAGAAAGAACAAAATATTGCCATCTGCAGCAACATGGTTACAACTAGAGATTCTCATGCTAAGGGAAGCCCGAAAGAGAAATAGCATATGACATCACTCACACGTGGGGTCTAAAATATGGCACAAATGAGCCTATCGTCATAAACAGACCCACAAACATAGAGAACAGACTTGTGGTTGCCAAGGGGGAGGCGGGAGGGAGTGGGATGGACCTGGAGTTGGGGGATAGTAGATAGAAACTATGCCATTTCGAAGAGAGAAGCAATGACGTCCTAGTGTACAGCACAGGGAACTCTATCCAGTCTCCTGGGATAGACCATGAGGGGAAAAAAACTGTCAAAAATTATGTATAGGGAGTTCCCTAGTGGTTCAGGGGGGTAAGGACCTGGCGTTGTCACTGCAGCAGCTTGGGTTGCGGCTGTGGCACGGGTTCAGTCTCTGGCCTGAGAACTTCCACATGCAGCGGATGCAGGAAAAAAAAAAGATGAGTGGTTTCCAGGGGCTGAGAGAGTCGAGCAAGTGAAGCGCAGTGTTTTCAGGGGGGTGAGACGACTCTGCTTGGTACCATAATGACAGATGGCTGTTACTACACTTTTGCCCAAGCCTGCGGAATGTACCACCACCAAGAATGAGCCCCCAGGTGAGCTCTAGGCTCTGGGGGATGAGGAGGGGTCCGTGTAGGTTTAATTGTAGCAAATGTCCTGCTCCGATGTGTGGGAAGTGGGGGTCCGCTGGGTGGGGGAGGCTGTGCGTGGGGGTGGGAAGGTTGTATGAGGAGCCTCTGCCTTCTGCCCGACTTTGCCATGAGCCCAGAGTGACTCGAAAAAAGAAAGTCGACTTAAAAAAAGTATAGCTGCAGAGGTCTTAAATTCTTGGTGAAAACAAATAGTAGAGTCTGGGCTCCTGTGGCCTGGGCATGCCCGTGTCTGCCAAATTTATTTTCTTCAGTTCTTTTCCCCACATCATTAGGGACCATGATTGAAAGCTGAGGGTGGGGGGAGAGGGAGAGAGAAGAATCCAGAAAGCTAATTTTTAAAAAGCTCCTTCTGCGACTGTTAGGGACTAAATGCTGGTGCCCTCCCTACCTACATATGCTGAAGTCCCACCATCAACATGATGGCCTTGGGAGGTGCAGCCTTTGTGGGTGATTCAGATTGGGTAAGGTCATGAGGAGGTCACTTAGACTTTTCTATAAAGGAGAAAATGTAATGCAGTCTAGGATATTTTACTGTTGTTAATTTTTTGTTTTGGGGTGGGGGTGGTTACGTAAATCTCGGCCACACCTGTGGCATGTGAAAGTTCCTGGGGTGGGGATCGAACCCATGCCACAGCAGCGACCCAAGCCACAGCGGTGACACCAGCTCCCTAGCCTGCTGTGCCACAAGAGAACTCTTTTGTTACTTTTCGGTGAAACAATTTTACCAAGTATAAAAAATGGTTAGTTTACACTGTGTGCATTTTGCTTCAATAAACAAAAAACAGGCTCTAGTGCAGACCTATGTATTAAGTGGTAAGCTGAATGATAGACTGTACTACTTACTCTTCATCCTAAAATGTCATCCTTTCACAATGCCGAGCTGTTCTCAAGAATCCAGATGGCGGTGGCAGAGACCAGCGTTTTCCTAGAGGCCCCTGTTCCCCTTGGAGCAGGGAGTTCCCGTGCCAGGTTGCTGAGAACATTTCTGCATGGCAGAGTCAACACCCAGAAGGCTGTGGCTAAACTGTCATGGATTTACCTAACACCGGGGAATGCAGCTGAGGAGAGGGAGGGGCCCTGAGCTCCAAGACCAGACAGGCAGGTGGAGAAGCTATGGGACTAGATGGGGCTCTGGGCAGCTTTTCCATCCCACTGGGAACCACCGTACAGCAACAGATCTTGGGCAGGTGGCTTCACGTAACAAATACACAAAATCTGGAGCTCTCTGGTGGCCTAGAAGGTTAAGGACCTGACATTGTCACTGCTGTGGTGCGGGTTCAGTCTCTGGCCCAGGAACTTCTGCATGCCACAGGTGCAGCCAAAAAAAAAAAAAGAAAGAAGAAAAAGGTACACAGATGACATATAGATACGGAGATAGGCACATACATACAAACACAGGCAAGTGGCAGAACAGAGTGCGTGTTGCGCTCTCATTCGACAGATTAGTTTTAAACGCACTCATGTGTCACTGAGGGTCAAAAAGGACCGTGTCGGATGAGGGGGGCATGTGGAGGAATGAGAAATCTGGGAACCGCTGCAAGAGATGCACTAAGCAACCTCTTCCTCCGGGTCTCTATTCTCCTGTTAAAAATCTCATTTGTGACCAAATGTATCCGCTCCTGACACAGATCCCCTAGCACAGCCGCAATCGGTCCTAATTGCTTCATCCATCAAAACTGTCTTTTCTCTTTGCTCACTGGCGGCCGCATCTATTTGACAGGCGTTCCATGGACTACAGCCCCGTGTTGAGTGTGGGCATTCAGGTCACGCTGTTAAGCTCTGCGACCTACTAGCTGGGAGAGTCTAGGGAAAACCAGCTCCCCTCAGCCTCTGCTTCCTTATCTGTAAAGGGTAAGGGGTGCTACGCCTCATGAGATGTGCGGGAGGCTTTAGAAGTGATGCCTGTGGCCGGAAGCTGGGCTCCACGACCCACGTGCTGGCGGTGAGCTCTGTCCGTGGTGCTGAAGGACCTGACCGGGAGCTGAGGAGGTGGGGGATGTGTGGATAGACTTCCCCCCCATCAGGCAGGAGAGGAAGGGAAATCGAAGGGGCCAGAAAAAAAACGCTCCCCCCCGCCCCAACCTCCTTGGGAGTAAGGGAAAGGAAAAGGTGAGTGAGGAATAATACGACTACACAGAGACACACATGCACATACACAATACAAAGACACAGAGACGCACGTTTGCACACACACGCCCACACACGCCACAGTCACTTCTCTCAGGATGACCTGCAGCTCCCCAGCCCCAAGATGCTCTATGAATGGCAGGTGTCCTGACCACCCAAGTTCAAGCGATGTGGGGTGGTATGGCCAACCCCGGAGCTCCACCTCCACAGCGAAACCCCCCCGAAGGAAAACAAAAGAGTGTGTTCGAAACTTGGCCCCTACCATGTGCCCAGCACTGTTCTCTGCACTAGGAGACTTCTGACCTCAGGTGCCCGTCTTCCCCGGAACCGACACCCTCCGGAACACACTTGGGGACCTTCGTGAAGTGACTTGCTGCCTCCCATCCGTCGGTTTGCCTGTGAAGACGGGGGCAGGGCTGGGCGTTGAATCCGACATGCACCCCCTCGTGCCAGTTCATGCCTGAGACAGCAGCCAGCAGAGCCACAAGTGGGTGGAGGTTCCGGAAAAGACTCCCCCAGCTGCCCGAGCAAGTCCCTCGTCACCCCCAGCACCTGTGCGCCTCCTGTGCCCCTTAGGTAAGAGCCCTGAGGGGATCACCAAAAACCACACTCTTTGGGTTGGAATTGGCCGATCCCACCCTGGCCCAGCAACCCGCAAAGCATTCCCACCGCTGACCCTAACAAAGGAAAGAGCCCAGGTCCTGCCTCTCCGTCTGCACCCTTTGACCTCCCCCATCCCACCCCCCTGCTGCTTCCCCTGGACCTGGGAGTTTTCAGCTGCTCTAGTTCAGCTTCTCTCTTGGTCTATTGATGAGCCTTGCCTCCTGTCTGGCGCCTTGTCCTCCACTTTAAAAGCACTCCTTCGTTCCCTGGTGGTCTAGGGGTTAGGACTCAGCACGTTCACTGCTGCAGCCCAGCTTCAGTCCAAGCCCTGGTCTCGGAACTGAGCCCTCACATCAAGCCGCTGCATGCTGCAGGGGAAAAAAAAAAAAAATTAAAGCATTCCCTTAACAGAGTCACAGCGTGGGGACACACGGCAGACATACACCCACCCAGAGAAACGCTGCCTTCAGCCTGAGAAGCCAGTTGGTAGTGAAGCCCCTTTCTCTCTCCCCACATCTATCTGGCTTCCAGGCCCTTGAGAGCCCACCTCTCAGAACGACTGTCCATTCCACCCTCCCCACCACAGGATCTTGGCAGAATCCGCTCCGCCATCCTCACGGGAGGCAAGCTCCAGGGGGCAGACTGCGCCTGTGTTGTCTATGACGCGTCCCCGCAGTGGAAGAAGAACCAGTGTTGGGGCTTTGGGTTCAGATCTCAGTTCTGCCCCTTTGCAAACTGCGGTCTTTGGCAAACTGCACTGTCTCCTGGTACAGGCAGACCTCATTTTACTGTGCTTGGAAGATACTGCAATTTTCTTTTGACCACGCCCTCAGCCTGTGGAAGTTCCCAGGCCCAGCATTGAGCGTGTACCACAGCAGTGACCCAAGCTGCTGCAGTGACACCACCAGATCCTTAGCCTGCTGTGCCCCAAGAGAACTCCAGACATTGCAGTTCTCACCAATGGGAGGTCTGCGGTAACCCTGAATGGAGTCTGTCGGTGCCATTTCTCCAGCAGCATTTGCTGACTTCATGTCTCTGGCTCACATTTTGGTGATTCTAGCCCTGTCTCCAACTTTATCATTATGTCTGTGATGCTGAGCTGTGACCCGTGAGCTGTGGCATTATGACCACGACTCATCAAAAGCTCAGATGACAGCATTTTGTAAACACTAAGGTACTTTTTAATTGAGGTATGTGTGTTGTTTTTCAAACATAAGGCTACTGCACACTTAAGAGACTACAGAATAGTGTACAACATATAACTTTCTCTGTCTTTTTTGTCCGCCCCCAGGCATATGGAGTTCTTGAGCCAGGGATCAGATCCGACCCGCAGTCTCAACCTAAGCCACCACGACAGCAATGCCAGATCCTTAACCCACTGTGCCAGGCTGGGGATTGAACCTGCACCCCAGAGCTCCCAAGGTGCCGTCGATCCCGTTGCACCACAGCAGGAACTCCACATAACTTTTATATCCATTGGGAAACCAAAAAAAAAAAATTTGTGCAACTCGCTTTATTGCAATATTCACTTTATTGCCGTGGCTTGGAACTGAGCCCACAATACCCCCAAGGTATGTCTGTACCAGTTTCACCAGCAAAGGTCTTTGTGCCAACATCAGAAATAAAGAAACAACTGCAAATGTACTTCCCACTCCTGCTACCACTGTGGGTCACGAGGTTGGAGAGCTGGCCCACGTTGCTTGCCCTGGACTTAATCGCCTTCACAGTGGGGGAGCAGCTGCTAGGGAGAATTATGCCAAGGACGCAGGGGCAAGTTCCCTGAGAAAAGAACATGCATTTCTTTCTTTGCCTGAATGCACCAAGCATCCGATGAGTATTTGTTGGGCGAATGAGGGAGAGGTGAGCGAATGAATACACGAGACACGAGGCTCTGCCGGACATCGAGTGCCTGGTCCAGGGGAGGCTGGTGTTTTTCCAGTGCTGTCCACCCGCACGGCTGGAATTCCACTGCTCGTTTCCAGTGGAAACAGTACACTGTCAAGACATTGAGGATCCCTGGGGGCAGGTCCCAGGCGTCTAATGCCCCCTACACCCTTATGTCAGTCAAAGCGCAAGAGCGGGGATCCGAACGCAGAGCAGGGGTTCCCGTTTCCCCTCCGTTCCCAGTGGAGAGCTAGCTGGGCTTCCTTCAGCATCGGGAGTCTGTTTATTCTGGAACACCTGGCCTCTCACCAGGGCGTCATCAAAATCACCAAGACAAAAATGGATACCAAGGAGCTCACGTGCAGATGAGAAAGCGACTCACAGACTTTGAAAACAAACTTAGGGTTACCAAAGGGGACAGGTGGGGCAGGGGTCTGGGACTGGTAGATGCACACTGAGGTACATGGGATGACTGGCCAACAGAGGCCTGCTGTAAAGCTCAGAGGCGTCCACCCAATATTCTGCGATCATCTATAAGGAAAAAGAATCTGAGAGAGAATGGATGTGTGTGCATGGATCCCCGAGTCACTTTGCTGCACAGCAGACAGGATCACAGCCTTGTCCATCAACTCCACCTCCATAAACCTTTTTAAAAAAACAAATCACCAGGACAGCTCATCACCGGGCATGTTCTCAGGCCCTACCCTCCACGTGAGGGATCGGAATCCAGGAAGGGGGAGGGGTTCTTCTCAGGAATCTGCATTTTTAACAAGTGCTTGAAGATGGTTGGACCTGACTCACTGGCAGACCCCTGGCTACTGTGGGCACTGCAGCCTTCCCCGGTTTTCACGCAGTTTATCCCAATGAAAATCTTCCACCTCCAGGACCAACTCCATCATCAGAGAGGGAGCCCCACAATGCCTCAGGTCTGTCACTTAAAGACCCTGCTTGGGGGTGCTGTAACCAGGCACAATGATACCCCTACCTCTGGGTTGTTTAGGGGTGTCACTCTGAAAGTCACACACACACACACACAAACACACACACACACGCCTCTGGCCAATTTTCTCATGCAACATGTTGCCAGAACTTCTGATTGTTCCAAGAGAAGACAGAAATCTAGATTTTTTAACATAAACTCTTCCAATTTTAAATTCTGGTTCAAGATCACAAAAAGGAGGCCAATTTACTGATGTGAGCCTCCAAAACCTTGATCTTCTCATTTTACTTTTTTTTTCCAGCTTCCCTGAGGTTTTGCACCTGACAAACTGTAGTGGATATTTAGAGTGTGCATTGCGGTGCTTTGAAATATGTATACCCTCTGAAAGGGTTTCCCCGTCTTGTTAATTAACACAGCCATCAGCGCACATATTTTTCTAAGTCGCCTTATTTTTTCTATTTTTAAATTTTTACTTGCATATGTACTTATGTACTGGAGAGAACGTAATGCTCTTTAATCGATCCCAAAAACAGCATTGGAAACTGAAGGTTGCTGTTGACCAAAATCGGCCACACACGTGTTTCGGTTGGTTCCCTCAGGACTTTAAAAAAAAATTTGAGTCAGATGCCAATATTTTAAGCAATTAGGGAGTTCCCATTTTAAAAACTGTAACTTCAGATAGCTATCTCCTGAAAAAGCAGAAGACCTGGCAATCTGGTCCACGTTCCAAGGAGCAGCAGCTGCAGACAGGGGCGGCCTCTCTCTGGCCACCGGCCCTCGAGCATGCCCTTCTCCCAGACCCGGGAGAAGCTGAGCTGGAGGTTCGCAGGGGAGCCTCTTAGGGGGGCCATGAGGGCGGAAACACGCGGGCACCACGGTGAAGTGATGCCGGAAACTAACCACGTGGCAGGATGGCCAGGAAAAGCAGGATTTCCTGCAGGAGGGAAGGGGCGTGCTCAGTCCTAGAATAGACACGGTCACCCCTCCCACGTTGATGGTGGTGCTCGGAGAACTCCAAGTACACTCAACCGAAGTACCCCATTTTCAAGCAAGGCAATGGCCACTTGCTTTTCTGAGCTACAGTCACACCCAAGATGTTTAAATATATTCTCCTGGAGTCACGTCCCCACCCACCAGGTGGCCGTCCATGACCACGGTTTTGTAGCCCTCGTTCTCCAGGTGAGACCCTGAGGCCCCAAAGGGGACAGGGTCACCAGCTGCTCAAGGACAGCAGAGCGCCGGGGCAAGATTCAAGGCTCAAAGTGGAAACTGCGCTTCCTCCTTCAACGGCCCCTCTGCTAGGAACCCCCTCTTCCTGCCGAGGCAGAGGGGACATGGAGTCCGGCCACAGCCCTTCAGCCAGGCTGAGAACCCCTTGGCAGGGCCCTTCCTCCCTCAGGACATCCGCCTGCAGCCTCCCAAGATCCTAGAAACACAGTCCCCAGGACTCCAGTGGTGGGTCCCCAGACACTGGAGGTGGCAGCAGAGAGCCCCAACCTGAGGACTGACCTGCAGGCAGTCCTCGCCTCCCAGGACTGCTCCAAGGACTCCAGAGACGAGGTCCACCTGGCCCTTAGCGCAGAGTCCAGAAAACGGCAAGCGCCAGAAAACACCTCCCACGCCCTTGTTCCCACCCCGACCCACGCCCACCCAGCCCCCCAGCAAGCTCGCCTGTCAGACGGTGGAATCCGTCTTCCTTCTCTGCGGTACACTG
Source organism: Phacochoerus africanus (assembly GCF_016906955.1). Taxonomy (NCBI): domain Eukaryota; kingdom Metazoa; phylum Chordata; class Mammalia; order Artiodactyla; family Suidae; genus Phacochoerus; species Phacochoerus africanus. The sequence goes on from NC_062551.1 coordinate 60,129,002, forward strand.
GGCATCAGCAGCAGGCCAGGCACATTTCCAGCCTCCTCTGCAGTGAGATGTGACGCCCCCACTGTGGGATTTGAGCAGGGGGGAGACCGATGCAGTTTCCAGGCCCAGTCTTCCAAGCGGTGGGATGCAGGAAGGGGCTGCAGGGGCTGGTGGGGGACACAGATGAAAGCTGGAAGGTGAACTGCCTACCAGCAGGTGGGGACCCGCCTGTGTACCTCCAGCTTCCTCGCCTCGCTGCCCACTGTGGGATTCCTTTTGAAAAGTGCAGTGGGAGGGCCTTCTCCAAACAACCGCCCCAGGTCCTCGCAAGCCTGTCCATACGCCAGGCCAGCCTGGACACACGGTGGCCACTCCGCTGGGGCCCAGCCCACTGCCAGCGACCTGGCCGGGCCACCCTTCCAGGACAACACCCAGTTTGACCAGGCAGCTGCTCAGCCAGCTGCTTCTCTCCAGATGCCTGGCCCGTGGCCGGTCCCCCACCCCCGGCCGCAACTGCCCGGTGGGGAGCGCCCCCTTTATTTACCCTCCGGCCCTTCTCCCTCCGGAACTCAAGAACCACGCACAGCAGGGACAATTGGATAGTGCCATTTATTGCCCCCGCACCCCTCCTTCAACCGCGCCCAGACCAGGGAAGAGACCGGACCCCATTCTCTGAGGGGTACGCTCGGGACACGGGCTAGTTCCGCTCCTGCACGCCTCTGCGGCTCCGGGTCCAGGAGGGGAGGAAGGGCTGGGGCCAGGGAAAGGATGGCACTCGCAGGGGAGAAGAGAAAATAATAGGTGGGCGGGGCCGGGGAAGGTACGATTCAAAGAAAATTCTACAAGGAAAAAGGACCCCTCTTCCCTCCCTCTCTGGGGCCCCTCCGGTAGAAGGGGTCGGATTGCTCGCCATCCTCGCAACACCCCCAGTCGGTGGGGGAAGAGAAAGGGGAAAAAGGTCTTTCGCTCATGGTTTTGTCGCCTCTTGGTCTCTCTAGTTCTCACACAGCGTCCTAATTCGGGTTCGGCCGAGAACCTACGAACGGCAGGCCAGGCCGGAGGGCCGGGCGCGGGGAGGGGCCGGGCGGCGAGGGGGTGTCCTCGGCGCCCCGCCCCAGGCCTGCTGCACCTCTGGGAACGCAAGGGAGGGGAGACGGGCGCACCGCCGGTCCGCGGCTGCCCTCTGTCCGCTTCTCCCCGGGTCTCTGGGTCCTGCGCCATCGTCCCCGCCACGCCCGAGGGGCCCTGCCCCCCCGGGCCCCCGCCCCTACCGGCCCTCCACGCCGCGGCACTCGCTGCACCGCCCGCCGGCCGCCTCGTCTTCGTCCTCCTCATCCTCCCCGCCCGCCCGGTAGTAGCTCTGTCCGCAGCGGTTGCAGACCGAGGGCGCGCCCACGGCGTGGACCTTCTTGTGTCTCCGCAGCGCCGCGCCCTGCACGAAGCCCTCGCCGCACTCCACGCAGATGTGCGCGGGCTCCTCGGCCCCCGCCGCCCCGAGCCCGTCCCCGTGCTGGGCGCGCTGGTGGGCCAGGAGCCCGGCCCCGTGCCCGAAGCCCTTCCCGCACTCCACGCACACGTACGGCTTGGGGGCCGGGGCGCGCCGCGAGCGGGGTCCCGGCGCCTTGGCCCCCGTGCCCGCCATGGCTGCGGCCGCCGCGGCCCCCTCGCCTGGCGCGCCCACCACGATGATGCCCTCGCCGTCGCCCACCGGAATGGCGATCTCGCCGTCCGCCGCCGCCGCCGCCTCCGGGGCCTTGGCCCGGCGCACGCTGGCCGCCAGCACCTTGGCCGCCACGCCGGGCCCCGACAGCTCCGGATGCAGCCGCAGGTGGCGCGCCAGGCTCTTAGGCTGGCTGAAGCCGCGGCCGCAGCGCGGGCACACGAAGGGCTTGAGGCCGCTGTGCGAGCGCCGGTGCTTGGCCAGGCTTTTGCTCTGCGTGAAGCTGCGGCCGCAGTCGGGGCAGGCGTAAGGCTTCTCGCCCGTGTGGATGCGCTGGTGCTGCATGAGGTTGGAGCTCCAGCTGAAACGCTTGCCGCACTCGGAGCAGGCGTAGGGCTTCTCGCCCGTGTGGATGCGCCGGTGCTGCACCAGGTGAGAGCTCTGCGAGAAGGTCTTGCCGCAGTCGCTGCAGGCGTTGGGCCGCTCGCCCGTGTGCGTGCGCTGGTGCCGCGTCAGCTTGGACCAGTGGCTGAAGCTCTTGCCGCACTCGTTGCAGATGTAGGGGGCGGGCGGCCGGGGCCGGGGCGGGGGGCCGGCCGGGGGCGCCGACTGGGGCGGGGATAGCTTGGTCGGGGGCCAGCTGGGGACGTCGTCGTCATCCATGATGAGGATGTCCACTGGAAGGCAAGAGCGGGAGAGGAGGCGGGTCAGAGGCGCCACGTGCGAGCGCGGCCTGGGGGCTCTTCCAGCTGCTACGGTGCACGGCCCCCGGAACTCGCTCTCCTCCGCGCGCCCTCTCAGGCTGCCCTGTTAACCGGACGGTGGCAGCACTGACCTCGCGGGGCGGGCGGGCCGCGCCACGCAGAGCTCTGCCCAGAGCTGGCCCTCAGTAGAGGGCCCCATCAGTGCCTTTTCCCCTCCTGTTTCCCTCCGAGCATCGACCCCGCCCTGGCATTTTACGAAGCATTAACTACCCACCCCTTAGGTCTTCTCCCTCCTTCATGGCTGTTTCCCCCACATCTAGAGCGATGCGCGGGTCGTCCTGGGGATTCCAAAAATGTGTTAAAGGAATCGCCATGAAGGAGGGTGAGGGATGGAGGTCCAGGGAAGGCTCTTAGCAAGGAATGCTTCTTGAAGCCCAAAGCGCCAGGCTGGGGGCAGGGACAGCGCGGCGGGGCGGTGTGCACCTTGGCCCAGGGACAACAGGTTGCAGCACCTTGTAGGTGTACAAGCCTGTAACTGATGGTGTCACATTTGGGCTCTCGGAAGCCGATCCTGGCTGCAGGTGAAGAGAGAAGAGGAAGGGGGAACAGGACTGGTTAAAGGGGTCACCGAAGTCTACACACACACACACACACACACACACACACACCCCCATTAACTGGGAGCGCAGTCCCCAGGACTGGTTAAAGGGGTCACCGAAGTCTACACACACACACACACACACACACACACACACACACACACACACACCCATTAACTGGGAGCGCAGTCCCCAAATACCGCAGTCCCTATTACCGACATCCTCACCCTGGTCCCTGGTTTTGTGGGTCCCGTATGCCCAGTGCGGACAGTAAAGGAACGTGGGGCTTTGGTCCTGGCTTCTGCAAACCGAGGACACCACAGGGACAACGCCGGCCCTCTGCCCAACAAAAAAAAACCCTCTAATACATTTGCACTGTGCCTGGCCTGAGCAGTCTCCCAGGCGAAATGAGAGCCTGCCTCCTCCCCAGCTTGCCCAGCTCTATGAGACTGGGCAGGAACTACACAATGGGGTCAGGGCAGGGCCCTCAGGCCTGGGCGCAAGCCTGGGCTCCGGCCCCGCCCCCTGGGGCAGGTCCCACCCACCGGCCTCCGCGCCCCACCCCCGGGGCACAGCCCCGCCCACAAGCCTCAGGTCCCGCCCCCAGGCCGCCGGCACGGCCCCGCCCTTCTTCTCCGGCCCCGCCCCCAGGAGCTCCCCTCAGGTTTCTTTCAAAGGTGAATCAGGATTTCAACTCGGTTTTGCCACTCCCTCTCCCCAGCCTGCGAGCCCACAAGGACAGCGGTCGGATCCCTGTGTCCCAGCACCAGGCCGGGAACAAAGTGTTCGAACATGGCCCTGAGATAACGCTGGCACATACGCAAGGGCTGCGATGTGCTGAGCCAGGTCCTATGCACTCGAGAAGCATCACTGCAGCTCAGTCCCGCAACGCAGGCTCCCCGGAACTCGGGTCTTTAGTCTGGGTCCCCAGGCGGCCAGCCTGAGCTCCTGCATCGCTGAATGACAATGTCCCCAGCCCTAGGCACCGCCACCGACGAGCCCCCCGCCCCGGGGGTTCTCAGCACCCAAACTTTGAGAACCGCTACACCACCGCGAGGAGTTCCGGAACAGGGCCTGTATCGGGACAGGTACAGAGCGGAGGAAAAAAAAAAATTCAGGTAGGGGTGGGGGCCACTTCTCAAGAGATGTGTCAGCACAAATCAAGACATGGACTCCTAGGACACTAGGTGGAGAGAGTCGAGAATAAAAAACGAACTGGGAGTTCCCGTCGTGGTGCAGTGGTTAACGAATCCGACTAGGAACCATGAGGTTACGGGTTCGGTCCCTGCCCTTGCTCAGTAGGTTAATGATCCGGCGTTGCCGTGAGCTATGGTGTAGTTTGCAGACGCGGCTCGGATCCCGCGTTGCTGTGGCCCTGGCGTAGGCCAGCGGCTACAGCTCCGATTCGACCCCTAGCCTGGGAACCTCCATATGCCGCGGGAGCGGCCGAAGAAATAGCTAAAAAGACAAAAAAAAAAAAAAAAACTGGAACTGGAAGGCCATCTGAGCAGGGCGTCCGGGCAGCAGGGTGGGGCGGGCAGGAGGCTTGCTCTATTTGGGAAATGAGCCCTCCCTCTTGACTCATTCTAAGTACTCTGCACTCCTTTGATTAAAATAAACCTTTTGTTGTAAAAGCTGTCAAGAGGGGAAGTTTAACAATACACCGTGTGAGTCAGCCGTGAGAATTCACAATTAGGACCACAGGACTGAACACAACGCACCCGAACCTATCAAACGCCTGTGACTACATCAGGTGCGCTGGAAGGGGGCAGGGGGCCAACCTCCTGGAGCCGCTGGTGATTGCACTAGATGTACAACTGGCAAAGCAGGGGCGAGAGGCAGGGCACCTGGCCAGAACCGGGAGAGGCAGCCCGAGGCGCCCGCGGGTAGAGGCACGGCAGCAAGCAGGGCTGAGGAGGGTGCAGAGGGCGCGGGCTTCCACTGCAGCCTTAGGCTAAGTGACTGCGGTGTTCCGTCTACACGTGGACTATTCCAGCAAGGGTTAAACTGTTGGCTGGAAGGTCCGGTCACTCTGGGGGGCAGATCCTCTACTTGCGGGGTCCTGGTTCCTCCTCCAGTGCACCTGGTGTACCAGGCGGCTCTCTGGGTCTGCAGAACCCCGCTTCCTGCCACACCCCAGGTCAGGTAGTCAGCTGCTTCCCTCGGGCTCGCATTTCTCACGGGGCAACGTCGCTGGCTCACAGCGTCATCTTTAAAAGGATTCAAGAATTCCGGGAAAAAAAGACCACAGTGACCAACACAAAGGGTTCAGTCAATAAAAATAACCAGTTATTTGATGGCTGCAACGGCACCCTCGAGGGAGGGGAAGGGGTGTCCCAGGCAGCAGGTGCCGAAATCCCACTGTCCTTCACCCAAGGGCTCAGCTCAGGCCCTGCAGGCGCTGGCTCCCGGGCTCTGGGCCCTGGGCGGATTCTGCCACCCATGCAGCTTCCTGCCCGCCCTATGGCAGATCCCCTTGGTGGACCTTCTGGGGAAGGGCGGGACTTGTGGCTTTATTGGATGTTAACTTTTTTCCTTGTTATGGTAAAACACAGGACATTCAGAGGGCCCACACACATGCAGAGCTGACCGCAAGACAGTAAGACAGATGCAGGGCAAGACACAGGTCTTGGCCACCCACTGGGAGTCCCTCCGAGCCCTGTCCAAAGCTCACCCGCCAACCCTCAGCCTGACCTGGGCCCTCACCATCCCCTGCGTCTCCTCCAGAATCTGTCATCCCAAGTAGGCATCCCCAGATACTACGCAGTTTGGTCCACTACTTGGTTTGTTTTTTGTCCTTTTAGGGCCACACCTGAGGTATATGGAGGTTCCCAGGCTAGGGGTCGAACTGGAGCTGCAGCCGCTGGCCTGCATCACAGCCACAGCAACGCCAGATCTGAGCCGCATCTGCACCCTACACCGCAGCTCACGGCAATGCTGGATCCTCAGCCCACCGAGCAAGGCCAGGGATCGAACCTGCGTCCTCATGGACGCTCGTCAGATCCGTTTCCGCTGAGCCATGATGGGAACTCCTACTTTGCTCTTTTAATACACAGGTCCCCCAGTCTCTTGCTCTTCCTCACAATTTTCCTTTGGAAGAACTGAGCCAGAGGGACTCTTGCTGACTGCACCTGACTGTCAGCAGCCAGCCGGCCCCTGCAGTCATTCTGTTCCTTACTGAGCATACCTGCTGACCTAGTGCTTCTCTCTCTGTTTTGTTTGTTTGTTTTTGACACAAGCAAGATCCAAGGCACAGCATGGCTCCTTAACTGCACCAAGAAACTCCTGTTTCTCTTTTGGTGATGTCAACAGCCAAGCCACTGACCCTTGCATCTACTGATTCATTGCGTGGTGCAAAACAGGGCTGTTCTGTGGTTTCTTCTGCGTGGAGCAGCTGGAATAGCTCTTAGAGACTCTCCCTCATCACTGGCTGGTTTACCCAGGGGGTGACGCTCCTGTGGGCACGGCAGGATAAACCTCACTTCCCCTCATCTGCCCAGTCTTCAAGGTTATGGACTGGTGCCCCATCATCCTTCAAGGTATCCGAGCAGGCTTTCCTTCTTAATGCCACAATGAGTTCATGGCTTTAAATGGATCTGGTGGGTACCACCCACTGCCATCATCCTCCTGCCTGCGGGAGCAAAGCCCCCAGTGGGCCCCGCGGGCTCTGGCCGGGACCCAGGTGGCCTCCGACAGCTTCTCCCCAGTCCAGCCTAATGAGGTGCCCAGGCTCATCCACACTCCCAGCCCCAGACCTGCCGGCGGCTGTTTCTCCAAGGGGCTCTCATTTCTTTTGGTGAGAAACAATTTCAAAACCAAAACGTGGAAAAGGTCATTGCTCTGGTTTTTGGATTTTTTTTTTTTTTGGTCTTTTTAGGGCCCCGCCCGAGGCATATGGAGGTTCCCAGGCTAGGGGTCTAATCGGAGCTGTAGCTGCCGGCCTACACCACAGCCACAGCAACGCGGGATCTGAGCCGCATCTGTGACCTACACCGCAGTTCATGGCAACGGCAGATCCCTAATGCACTGATCGAGGCCAGGGATCGAACCCACAACCTCATGCCTAGGCGGATTCGTTAACCACTGCACCACAACGGGAACTCATTTTTCGTTTTGTTTTAATTAAATTCCTATGAGCTCTGATACTCCCCCTACGAATCCCGCCCAGCCGGTTATCATTCAGTCTCTTCTGTGACAGTGGAATCTCCCTTCTCAGGAGGGGGTGCTTTCTCACCCACTGACCCCCACATCATGGAGCTCCCACACAACCATTCTAACGCCACCACTGCCAAGTCCGATTGCTCAGAAAGCAGGTGCACTTAGCTCTGCTCGTGCCACCCCGTTCCCCTCACTGATGTCACAGCCAGACCCCAGGAGGCCTGACCCCGCTCCTCACCATCCGTGTCTTGCCATCGTGGCTGCCCGAGGCGCCCTTGCCCCCAGACTCGGGGGAGGGCCCACGGGAAGGCTATTTGCCCAGGTCCTGCTGGCGAACGAGTTCATCTGTACCCTTCGCACGTGGGGGTCAGTCTTCCTGCCTGAGCTCCTGGGCTCACCTCCTCCCGGGAGAATCAACACAACTGCATTTTCTGCCGGCGATCCCGCCTACTTTGCCTTCCCTGCTTTGTGCCGAGATGCCCTGAAGGATTTTCTTCCTCCTTTAAAGCCCAGTGACTTGATCGGAATATGTCTTATCCCTCAGAAGCGATGCTTGCGGATTTGGGATTTGCCCCTCCAATAACCGACTTTTACATTCCAGGAACGTTTTCTCAACCTGCAGTTTCTACCATTTATTCTCTTCTTTATTTTGGATTTCTTCCTCAAGGGGTTTTCTTTACTTCAGCACTTTTTTTTTTTAACTCTGCCTTAATCTGTATTCGTTTTTTTTTTTTTTTAATGTTCCTCCTTTTAACTTTTTTTTTTTTTGTCTTTTGTCTTTGTTGTTGTTGTTGTTGTTGCTATTTCTTGGGCCGCTCCCGCGGCATATGGAGGTTCCCAGGCCAGGGGTCAAATCGGAGCTGTAGCCACCAGCCTACGCCAGAGCCTCAGCAACGCGGGATCCGAGCCGAGTCTGCGACCTTCACCCCAGCTCACGGCAATGCCAGATCCTTAACCCACTGAGCGAGGCCAGGAATCAAACCCATGTTCCCACGGATAGCAGTCGGGTTCACTAACCGCTGAGCCACGACGGGAACTCCTAACGTGTTATTTTTATTCAGCCCTCAGCTCCTTCTACTTCATTTTGAAATGAATTTGTCTGTACTTCTAATTCTCTGTTGAGTCCTGCCCCCTGGTCTGAGCTGTCGTGCCCAGGTCACTCTGAACAAGCCTGACCTGTCTGGGGGGCATCTCTGACTATCCTCCCTGCCTGTGGAGACCCTACCGTGCCCCTTTTCTTTTTATCCTAATAGTTTTGTGGGGCGGGGGGGAGAAGGACAGAATTCCGTATTTTTCTGTTTCAATCATTGGGGGATTTTGTTCTTCCTTTTTCTTTTTAAGGCCAAACCTGCGGCACATGGAGGTTCCCAGGCTAGGGGTCACATCAGAGCTGCAGCTACCAGCCTAAAGCACAACCACAGCAACGTCAGACCCGAGCCGCATCTGCGGCCTACACCACAGCTCACGGCAACACCAGATCCTTAACCCACAGAGCGAGGCCAGGGATCGAGCCTGCAACCTCATGGTTCCTAGTCGGATTTGTTTCTGCTGCGCCACGATGGGAACTCCCACTGTCAGATTCTTAACCCTCAGAGCCACAATGGGAACACGTGATCATTTCTGTATGGAAGTTTCCCTGAACTTCTAAGAGGCTAAGCTCTGGGCGGTTTCTGGCTTCTCAGAGCTCCCTCTTCCTAGTGTGTGACTTGCTCTCCCAGGGTTCCCGGCTCTGCAGCCGCCTGCATTTTTATGTGGCCTTTCTCTGTGCCCCCCGTTGGTCAAGAACAAGGGTCCCACTCATTTTGAATCCCCTCCTGGCAGGCTCTGCTCTTCATGGGTCCCGCCTGCAGGGCGCTGTACCTAAGTGGTGGCAGGAAGCCATGGGCCCCTGGCGGCTGTGGCACCCGCTCCCGCTCTGCACAGAACACCTCCAAATCCAGCTGCTGGCTCAGTGTGACCACCCCCAGGTCCTCCGGCGAACACCCAAGGGCCATCTGTGCGTCCCCCCTCCTGCCCGTGCCAACACCACAGTGGCTGGGCTGCTGGCGTCCCCACCCAGCAGAATTTTGGGGTCTCCCACCTAAGGGGTGCTATCTGTGCGGCCAGGGGATGTGGATTTTGCCGTATGCAATGGCTGTTTTTAGGGGGCAGCAGGGGGAGGTCAGCGGAGATCCCAGGCCGCTGTCATCCCAGCTCAGATGGGGCACTTCAGGTGAATCCACCCTGCGGGGCTACTCTCAAGATGTGTGAGGCAGGCTCGGCAGCGGGAGGCTCGAACCCTGCGCCTCGTGGGTCAGCCAAGCTGAAGACCTTCTCGCCTCAGGATCGGGATGTCTTTTTTAAGTTTTTCATTCGCTTTCTGGACCGCCCCTCATTCTGAACACTGTGTAGCTGAGGCCCCAAGACGAGCCCGGACGGCTCTCCCACCTGCACCCCTGCCTGCTCACCCTGGGAACCCTGAAGAGAAGGCGCCTCCAAGCAGAGGGTCGGGGTCAATCCTCCCGGGAGGCAGCGCCCCACAGACTCTGGCTGAGGCCTGCAGGCAGTCTGGGCCCCCGGGCCCCCTGCACTGGCTCCTGCCTGCCTCACCCTGGGTGATGGCCTGGCCTCACTGCACGGCACCCTTTGACCAACACCCTGGCCTTGCAGGGTGTGAGAACTCCACGAGGCCCCGCCCAGGATGGCTGGCAGCGAGCTGGGGGCACACAGAAGTGCTCACAGCCCTGCCCCCCCAGCCCCTCGTCCTCCCTGACAAGCCAGAGGGAAACAGCGCACGGGAGCTGCAGCCAGAACGAGCCCACTGCCCCCACAGCGGCCAGCAGGTCTCAGGGCAGGGGCCGGGCACCGTCCCATCACAGGCGGCTCCCCATATGGGCGGGACCCAAAAGGGCAGGCCCAGGACAACAGAAGCATCCAGGCCACATGGCTCATGGGCTAAGAGAAAGGGTGTCACAATGTAGGGGGGACCAGGGTAGGGAAGGGCTGGAACAGAGTCCCAAAAGGTTCTGGTGGGCGAGGAGCAGGCGGGGGGGGGGGACAGCGGGCTGGACAAAGGCGACACGAGAACCCGCTTGTGCTTTTTCGAGGATTCCTAAGAAGACTGAATTGATGGATGGCTCATAAAATTGAAACCACCTCACTCAAAGGCAGAGAGAGGAGCCGGGACCCGCTGGGCAGGAGAGGGCACCAAGGAGCCATGTCCTGTCAGGCGAGATGAGCGTTTTGCAACTGTTGGAGAATTTATGGCAGAAATGACATCGTGTCTGGGATTTTTTTTAATACTCCAGAAAAAAAAACGGGGCACAGGCAGGAAAAAGACGACAAAGTGCTGCCCACTGCCAAGGCCAGGCAACGGGAAGGGCCATCCCTGCATCACTGACCTTTGAAATGCCCCAAGGGAAGCCCCCTCAAACCGGCCTGAGAAGGCTGAAAGCCAGGGGCCGGAGACCGGGGCAGGCCAGGGGGTGGGGGTGGGCTGACGTGGGGAAGGGGGGGCCACGGGAGCCCCCGCTGCAGAGAGGAGGGCCTGCGCCCCTCGGGCCCTGCGCCCTCCGCAAAGCATCAGCCCTGAAGTCTGCTTCCTCCTCTGCAACCACCCTTCACCCTCCCTCTGCAGACCCTGGAAGTGGATCACAGAAGGGACGAGGGCTTTTAAAACCTACCCCCCATGACCCTTCTTGGACGGACGGCTCGGGACGCTGGCACCAGGGCTGCAAACCCAGGGCCTTTCCATAAATAAAATTCTATCGGCACACGGCTGCACCCACTCGTTTCCATGCTGCCTGTGGCCGCTCTCCAGCTGCGAGGGCACAAGGCCTGCCCAGCCACAAACGCTTCCCCTCTGGCCCTGGATGGCTAGAAAGGTTGGCTGAGCCCGTGCCGGGACGCACGAAGACATGATGCCCACAGGAAGACGCATCGACAGCAGCGTAAGAAAGTCCACACTTTATTTCTCAGGCGCCCTGCGTGAAAGCCCCTGGAGACGGGGACACAGCTTCGAGAGAGGGCAGGGGTCAGCGGGGGCTCGGGGGTCGGGGGGGGGCTTGGCAAGCAATGCCTAGTCCCTAAGGGCTCAGGGCTGAGTCTCGTTCAGCCCAAACAACGCTTTATTAAATAACACATGCTGTCAATACTTAAAAGGTGAAAGATAAAACCCCAGAGAGATAAAGTCCCATAAAAGCCAGCTCTCCCCCCACAATCGGCCCCAGCCCTCCTCTGCGCTGCTGTCACTCCCCATATACCACAGGCTGTCCCTAGCCCTTACGTCCTGGTCCCCCTGGCATGTGGGTCTGCCACCCTGATCTAGTGTCTCCTGCCTGGGAGACACTGGGCAGTGCATCCAGGACACTGGGGGGCAGAGGCCAGGCCATGAGAGTGGGGAGGACGCAGCCCGCAGGCTCCAGGGACACGGGGAGGGACCCGGAGGCACCACAGCGCAGGAGATGGCCTGGCTGAGCCCAGGAGGATGGGGGTCCCGGGGCCACGGAGGGGAAGGGGACCAAGGAAGCCGGGGCCCAGGAGCAGGCCCGGGGTCGGCAGGGAGGAACCGCCCAAGGCCACCTCACCTGGGTTCTCGTGACTGGCCATCTGCTGGTCCTCAGAGTCCAGTGGCCCCGGAGACCAGGCCTCTTCCCGCAGCTCCATGTCCGGGTCCCTGTTAGAAGGGGATGAGACAGAGGACAGAGTTTACAGGACACTGGCTGGATGGAGGGCCGGGGTGGGGGGGGTGCTCTGTGGGCTCCGATCAGCCCGAGAGCTCAGAGTGCCCGGCTCGGGCCCAGGAGGCAGGAGGCATGGCGCTGGGTGCCTGGGGGACGAGGGAGAGATCTCTTCTCCCCACTGCACCAGGGGCCAACCCAAGGCCACACACAACCTGGGCAAGGAGGACCGCACAGACAGCGGCCGCCCAGCAGGGGCTCGCATCCCAGCTCTGCCCTGCGTCCTGGACTCTGCACGAGGTGGTGAGCCTGGGCAGGCACTCAGCCCCGGGGGCTCTGCTTTCGCCACAGCCTGGGGCTGGGCGCACCGAGGGCTTGCCTCCCTCCGGGCCCTATCCTCGGTGTGACGTCGCAATCAGGCAGGTTTCCCGACAACTGACTGGGACCTGAAGGGGGCCCTGGTGGCTCTTCTGGTGTTCAGGCCCCTTCAGGTCTGAGCCAAGGCCCGTTTGTCTGAATGCACGCAGCTCGGGGGACTTCTCAGCCCACGGTTCTTGCATCCCCCTTTCCACGTGGGGGACTGGCCGCTGGGAACAGGGCCACCAGGCCCAAGCACCACACGGCCCAGGCACAAGCCTGGCCATTTCCCCTGAATCCCCGCTGTCCCGGCACTGACGAGAGCCCACTGCGCCGGCGGGGGTGCAGACCTACCTGCGGGGTTGAGGACTGAACACTTGCGGCCGTGCCCACTCAGAGGCCTCCGGGCACTGTGTGGGGACACAAAGGCAGGCCGTCTGCCCAGAACCACCCGGTGAGAGCCTGACACGCCGGCCTGGCCCTCAGTGCTCTCACTCGCCCCGTCCTGGAGGCCGGGAAGCGCACAGTCACCAGAGACGGCTGGTGGGGAAGATGGACCGAGGCCCCTGCCGGAGGCGGCCCCGCGCGACCCTGCACCCAGGCTCTGTGGGACTGCCACCCGCCGCCGTCAGGGCAGAGGGGGCGGCCCTGAGGAGCAGGGAAGGGATGCAGAGCCCGCGCTCCCGCCCGCCCTGCCATCCTGACGCTGGCGGAACCACGACAAGACCCTCATGAGGCACAATCCAAGGGCAAGACAAGCCAGGATGAGACCAGCCGCCTCTGAGGCCAGTACCCCCCGGACCCCAGCAGGGACAGGACACCAAGAAAAGGGACACTGAGCAAGGGGGTGGGAAGGTGGGGGGCCTGAACCAGCAGCTCCTGGGAAGGGCAAGTGGGCAGAGGTGAGGCTGGCAGGGGGTGGACAGGCTCTGGTCCGAGGCTCAGGGCCCTGGGGGCACGTGCAGAAGTGAGCACGTTGAGTGGGGAGCAGACAGGGGGGGTCCTGGGAGCCGGGAGGAGAGCACCCGGAGGCTTCCCTGGGCCGGTTCTCATGACCAGACCTCCCGCCAGCCTCCGCCGCCCCCTCTACAACCAACGGGAGCAGCGTCACTGCCCTGGCAGGTGACAGGACCCACCTGCAGAGACACCTAGCCAAGGCCCAGGCCGTGTCTGAGCCGGATGAGAAGGTACGTGCCACAGGCTGGCTGGGGGCTCAATCCAGTCCTGCTCTCCCTGCCCCCCACAGGAAGGCACCAGCCCCTGCCTGCGGGACGGTCCCTGCCAGCCCAGGAGGCAGACAGCAGACAAACACAGGAAGGACAGGTGATTTCTGACAAGGGAAGTGCCAAGAAGACACACATGGAAGAAGACAGCTCCCCTGGGGGATCTGAGGGGCATCTCCCAGGAGGACAGGCCACAGGAGCAGGCCTGAGTGAGGAGCGGAGGGAGAGGGAGGGCTGAGAGGCAGGGCCCTGAGGGCCAGGCAGGGACTGGGGAACCAGCCAACGTGCAGACGTGCAGGCTCTCCTCCAGGCAGGCACCGTTACAACACCTGTTCTACAGGTGTGGAAACTGGGACGCACGGTCCCAGAGGGGCCAGATCCTGGGGTCCCTTGCAGGAACAGCACTAGCAGTGCCAGCTTAAGAACCTGGCAGCTCAGTCCTCAGGACGTGGGAGGGCGCTGCCCAGCCTCCTCTGCCGACCCACAACACTGGCACCCTGCTGAGACCCGTGGGTGCCCCGCAGCAGCATCAGGTGCAGCCAGGTGCTGTGAAGAGGTGGTGGTGGGTGGTGCCCGGACAGAACAGTCGCTCGAGGAACAGAAGGCAGTGACCCAAACTCTGAGACTTGCCCCCCGACTCTGACCGCTCCACCCTCTAAGACAACTGCAGGAAGCAGTAAGAGCCACACAGGAAGGACAGGCTGGCCCTCGGACCCACCGAGCCCCCACCCCAGGGGCCCGGAGCTAGGTGACATGGAGGTCTGGGTGATGCCACTGCCGAGCCCACCGCCCCTACCCAGGGAAGCCCACTTCAGAAGCTAATCTGCGGGGAAAACCCAAACCTCGGAAAATGCTTCATACAGGGGAAAAAAAGTGCAGCGCAGCAAAACTCAGCTAAAGCAGGGGAAGAACCGGAAAGCACTCGCCAGCCGCGGTGGGAGAAAGTGTGAGAAGTGAATCACAGCCCACGTGGCAGCGGGTCCAGGTGCTGTCATGGCCACAGAAACAGTGGTGCCCCCACCAATAACAGAAAGAGACATCTTTTTCCCGATTTTTAGGGCCGCACCTGTGGCATATGGAGGATCCCAGGCTAGGGGTCCAATTGGAGCTGCCACTGCCGGCCTACACCACAGCCACAGCAACGCCAGATCCAAGCCGCATCTGCGACATACACCACGGTTCATGGCAGCGCTGGATCCTTAACCCACTCAGTGAGGCCAGGGATCGAACGTGCGTCCTAGTGGACACGAGTTGGGCTCGTTACCGCTGAGCCACAAGGACGCCAAGAAGCACCATCGTGACGTTTTCTTTTCCTTTGTGTCAACGTCCCAACTCTTCTCCACCCGCAGGTGCTGCTGTGGGTGAGAAGGGGACGAGACTAAAAGCTGGGTGTTTTCCTGATGATCACAAGGACTGTGCAGCACAACGGGGAAGCCAGTGGCGCTCAAGGGTGCAGCCCTGGGCGGGCCCTCAGATTACAGGTGAGCATGAAAACCACGCGCGTGCAGGACGGGTGTGCAGACCAGGGCAGCGGCTGCACGAGAGCCTGGCTGGTCCCGCCTGAGAGCCAGGCTACCACGTGACACCGGGATCCCACTTCCGGGCATTCGCCCAGGAGACACGAGCAGACAGGCACGACAGGGGGGACATCCCAGCCGTGCCGGGCATAGCAGGGGACAACCGCCAGCCCCGAGGCCACTCAGAGCGGCTCCACCGCCAGGACGCGCCCAGGCAGAGCTAAGGGGCAGCCAGGCAGCAGTGGGCTGGGGAGGGACAGCTTGTGGGCACGGGGCCGTGTGGGGCTGATGACGATGCCCTGGAAGCACAGACCAGTAACAGAGGCGCAACGTGGTGAGTGTGTTAAAGTCCACTCGACTGCACAAGACACGACACTGCACCTTACGGTATGTACGCTCTCTCTCAGGTAAAAAGGAAACAGACCTAAAAACTTGTTCTGGGCCTTCGGATTCCAACCCTGCCAACATCAGAAATGCCCAAGAGAACGAAAAGGAAGCGTCGCCAAGGGCTGAGGGGGCCGAGGAGGCAGGACGGAGGCTGCTTGGAGCCTTCGGTGTCGAAACTCGTTTGCCAGGCGGTTATCACGTGCTTCCACTGGAACAATCCGCCTGCAAGCCAACAAACAGGGACTTCCCAGGCCGATGTCCACCTCAGGCCAGCTTCCTGCAGGGAGAAGGCCTGGGCCGGCCTCCTCCCACCCTCTCCTGCCCATCCTCCCCCCAGGGAACCTGCAGGCTCTAGGGGGAGGGGATGGAGGACAGGGAGGGTCAGGCGGCCAGATTTCCATGCCCGCATAGGTCCTTACAGAGCCCCGGGAGCACGCTGCCCAGAAGGCAGTGAGGGAACCAACACCGGGGCTTCCAGGGTGGGAAGAGCACGGAGGGGAAAGGAGGGGAAGGGAGGGGAGGGGGGGAGGGAAGGGCAGGTCTCAGTCCGGGACCTCCGCCCAGGCTGCTCTGCACACAGATCACAGTTCAAGGCTCTCTGACCCCCCTTCCCCAGGAGGCGGGAGGCCAAGCGCCCTCCCTGCACCAGGAGGAAGAATCAGCTCAGGGGTCTGTGACAGGCCCTGTCCTTCATCTCCCAGGCCCCCGGTACCCCCGCGGGGCCACCCTAGCATGGTCACACGGCTGGGTCCGGGATTTTCCTGCGGAGGGCCCCCCACGCTCGAGAAAATACAATTCACATGCTTTTCTCCCGCTAATCCGCCTTCGTCCAGCCGGAAGCTCTCAGGGGGCGGAGGAAGATCCTAGCTCCCCCAGAGGCGGCGGGAAAAGGCCTCTCGGTGGGACCGGTAGGACCGGGAGGGAAGAAGGTGAGGGAAGGCCACACCGAGACCCTCTTGTAAACTGTCCTCCAAGAGAGAGGTACCCGCCATGCCTACGCTCAGGTTGGCATTGGTGGCTGAGAACCAACACATGCCCTCGAGGTTGCTCTTGGCTTGGGGGGCCTAGGACGCTTACTCTCCAAGGGGTAACACAGTCTGCCCCGGGATGCACAGGGGCTCTAGGACTTGGCAAAGCCCCCCGGGCCACAGGGACACCCAGGAAAGGCCTAAAGGTGGGAAAGGAGAAGTGGGCCTGAGGGAGGCCGAGCGGGACTAGCCGGGGAAGGAAGGGCCCTGCGGGGCCGCAGCAGGGCCACCCACAGGGAGGCCGTCCTGAGGTTATCGCTCACTCCATCTCTGGACCCCTGTTCTGTGCCTGAAGTCTGCTGGGAGGGGGGAGCCGGCTGAGGGTCTGCAGCCTTGGTGCCTGGCGAAGCCTGGGCAGGAGCTGGTCTGCACTTCCCAGGTCACTGCACTAGGGGGGCTGGACAGGAAACACCAGGACGGGTCAAGAGCCCTCAGAAGAAAGGACAAGCTTTTTCCGTGCTTGCGGCACAAGAGACTCACCTCTTCATTTTGCACTGCACCCCCCAAAATTACGGACCCAGCCCTGGCAGGAGATGAGGTATGAGAGGCCGCAGGGCTGGGGCAGGGGCCACAGAGACCCAGCCAGGGGTCCAAACACGGCAGGAAACCCCGAGTAGGCAGAACTTTACGGAGGCTTTAGAAAGACATGTCTTCTCAAGTTGACTTTTGAGGGGTCAAGGGGCTCTCCCACTAGAGCTGCCAGTCAGGGGCTGCCCGGCACGACACACACATGGGACCTGGGGACAGCTGGGGACAGTCCACTCTGCATTTCGGTGTTGGGCCTGAGCAGAGGGAGGTTCCACCACCTACCAGGGAGATTTAAAACCAGCCGCAGTGAGAACACAGCTGGCACCTTGAAGGTGCTACCATGGCTCTGGGCTCACAGGCCAGGCCCTGGTGCAGGCCCTGCTCCACTCTGGGGTCCTGCACGCAGCTCAGCCTCTCTGGCCTCGGCTGGTACTGCTGGAACCGCGTGAGGTTCGGGCAGCGCACGTCGAGGGACCCATGCGATCCCTGTGAGGAGCCACAGGCACACCCAGGCCCCCTCTCTCCCACCCACTCAAGCACTCATCAGCTGCTGAGGCCTCCAGTCCTGTCCTGGGGACTCAGGGCCCTAGCGCAGGATCTCAGGGGGGCGGGGGAAGCTGCAGCCCCCTCCCCAGCTCTCAGGACCCAGCCGCCCTCTGGAGAAGGGGCAATGCCCGCAGCAGCCTGACTGGAATCTGAGGCCCTCCGAGGCGGAGGGCAGCAGTCCTGCCCTCCCTCGGCCTCCCACCCGTCTCCCCCGCAGCCCCCAGGGGGCCTGCCGTGGCCCTGTCCTCACCCTGCTGCCCCCCACTCCGCAGAGATGAAGGCCCACCCCGGCCAGGCCCTTGAGCAATCCAATTAGCGCCCCAAGCTGACGGCCCCGGCTGCGGCTGCTATTAACCGGGAGACAAATTATTGTTATTATTGTTGTTATTGGACCCGCCCACCTCTTCTGGAAGCCTGCCCACCAATTACCCGGCTCTTTCTTCTGCTGCCAATCGCACCTCCTCCCCCCCAACCAGCTCTGCGCCCTGGCTCCCTGGTTTCTCGCTGCAGGAAACACCTGCCCCCTTGTCCCACTGGCTGTCCCACTGGCCCTCGGTGGGCCCCTTCTCCTCCTCTCTCGACCCCGGACCCCCAGGCCCTCCCCCGAGGGCCCGCTCCCGTCTCCTCTCCCTGGCCGCCCTCACCTCTCGCCTCTGACTGCTTTCCCTCCGCTGTCAGAGCTGAGCTGTGATCATCACCTCTCCCCTGATCCCCCAACCACTAGTCAACCCCTGGGCACCAAGTCCAGGGGCTACGTCTCAGCCTCACCCTGACCCCAGGGACAGCAACTAGCACCGCTGTGCTGCCCCTCCCTTTCCGGAGCTCCCGGGCCTCCCGTCCCCCCCTCCTCCCCGCCCTGTCCCTCCTCCCCGCCCCTCCCAACCCCCACCTCTGGGGGCCTGCACTCAGGCCCAGGACCCTCCAAAGGCTGCTCCCCGCACCACAGGCCAACTCCTTTCAAGTTCCTCAGTTCAAACAAGCCGACTCAAAACAGGCAAAGGGTCAGAAAAGACGTCTCACCAGACACCACACAAGGAGCTGAGAGGCACAGGACAAGATGCTCGGCATCATCAACCATCAGGGGAATGGTCACCAAACCACAGCGAGACCCCACGGCACACCCGTCAGGGCAGAGGCAAGAAAAACGGCAGACTCGAGTGCTGGCGAGTACGTGGAGGAATCAGAACCCCGGTACATGGCTGTCAAGACGGCGAAAGGGGGCAGCCGCCATGGAAAAGAGCTGAGCAGCTCCTCCAAAGATTAAAGCTAAAAGTACCATATGAGCTGCAACTCTGCTTCTGGCCCCGTACCCAAGGGAACTGAAAACACATCCACACAAAAATTTATACCCACAGGTTCACAGAAACATAAACGACAACAGCCAAAAACTGGAGCTCATCACCTGAAGAGCAGACATGCAAACGTGCTCCCCCGCGGCTGGAGTATTATTCAGCCCTGCAAAGGAGGCAGCAACCACGTGGACGGAAGGCAGACGGAGGCCACATGCCGTGGGAGTCCAATCACATGAAGAGCCCAGGACAGACAAACCCAGAGACAGAACACAGACCAGTGGGGCCCAGGGCTCCATGCAGGGGTGGGTACACACCTCTGGGGGATGACGAGCAAGCCCCAGAATCAATGTGGTGACAGCTGCACGTCCTCGAGAACACGTGAGCCACCAATGAACGGCAGGCTTTGAGGGGGCAGGTCGGACAAGACAGGAGTCATACCTCAACAAAGCTATTTTTTTAAGGCAGCTCCGTTCGCATCACCCCTTGCCTAAACCACCGGGCACAGGTGCCCAATGCGCTTAGTCCACAATCCAGACTCCTCCCCAGACCCCGAGTCCCCTCTGGCCTCCGGCAAACTCACTTCCTCCTCCAGCCCCTCCCTCTCCCCTCCCGGTCCTCCACCTGTCTTCTCACCTTTCAGGGCCCGCTCCAATGTCACCTCCCTGGCTCGACAAGCCCCGCCACATCCCAGCATCCACCACCTGGGATGGGCCTCATTTCCTCCCAGGGGTCTGTGTCCTTTCCTGTGTACACCAGCTCCCTGCAGACAAGCCAGGTGGCTCCACAGGGCAGCCTCGGACCCCCAGGCCCCTCCCCTCCTCAGCAGCCCCTCCACCCAGCTCCTACCCCACTTCCCTTTCCTCTGGGCCTCCTCACCCCTCACTCCAGGACCCTCCTTCCCCTGGGCCACCCAGGCCCCCAGCTGGGCCTGCAGGGCTCTCCCCGCGTCGGACCTGGGGGGACGTCTCTGCGACGCCATCGGGATCCTGTGCCTCCTTTGCGGGTACGGAGGGGTTGCTTGGGGCAACTTTCCAAGGACTGGATGCGCAGGTGTTTTCTTCTTGCCTGGGGTCAGCCGGGTAGGCGGCTCTTCCCTCGCAGGATCCCCAAAGCTGCCGGGACAGGGCTGAGCAAGGCCCCTCCTGCCTCTGTCTCCCTCCCTCTTCTCTGCTTAGGCCCCCTCAAGGAAAGTCTATTTCACTGCTCTATCTTCCCGATGGCCCCCTCGGGGTCCCCACGCTCTCAGGCTGGGCACCAACCACCCCTGCTTCCAATCCTCTGAAGTCCCCCCCCCAGGGGCCCAGCAGGGGCCAGGCTCACCAGGAAAAAGAGTGAGCTCAGGACAGACACCCACAGCCCCAGACGCGACTCCCCATCCAAAGAGAGAACTTCCACAACCCCTGGAACCCTGACCTGCAGGTGGGCCTGCAGCCACCGCCCCACACTGGCCACCTGCCACCAGCCAGCACTTCTAGATATTCAGAAACGTTTGTGAACATTTTTGAATGTTGGAGAGAGACTAAAAATTGTTTAAACAAACAAAAACACTCTTCAGGACAGGAAAAAAAAAAAGAGTTGCACCTACTGGTGGGCATAGACTCTCCCGCCCTGGCATTTGCACAGCGGTGCCTTCCACCTCGCTCACCTGCTGCCTGCAGCCCCACTGCCAGAGCCCAGGAAAACGGCACCTCCCTCACCCAGGAAGCCCTCCCGGGTTTTCACCTCACCTCAGCTCAGCAAATGAGACCCGCTCACAGTCCAGCACAGCCTACACATCACAGACTAGGCACAGGGGGTAGCAGGTCCGTAATCCCGATTCCCCAGCCCCCCTGGACAGGGAGGGCTGGCTGCCAGGTCGGAATCGGTCCCTCCGCCACCCCCCCACCCCCCGCCCCCCACACAGCCTGGGCAGGTGCTCACCCAGGCCTCCTCATCTCTGAAGCCCCGACCTCAAGAATCAATGAGGTAAATGCAACGAGCTCAGTGAGGAGCCAGGCACCTAGTACTGCCTAGTAATCGCTGCCCAAGACCTGAAGCCACGTTGAGACAAGTGCAGTGGCTCAGCCAACGTCACAGAGCAGAAGTGCCAAGACCAGATGGGTGGGCAGACTCCCAGGCATGTCCTCCCTCCCATGGAGGACGCGGGTACCTGCTCCCTCTGTTTCCACTGTCACAGGACCTCCCCGGCTCACTCGCCCCTGTGGCCTCCCCGACACCCCACCAGACTCCCCCACACCCCACCCCACCCAGCAGGCAGGGTCGAGCTCCTGGCAGACCGCGCCCACAGAGCCCCAGGATCCTCGGCTTTCTGACCTGCCCGACTCTGAGCTTCGAGGCTGGGGCCACGTCTGCTGCATCTCCGTGAGGCCAGCCACACAGGACTCCCCAGTCGGCGTGAGAGCAGCCAGTGTTCTGTGCACCCAAAGGCCAGGCAGACAGAGCTGGGGAAACCCCACCAAGGCGGGTTCAGGACTCTGGGCCCAGGCAGCTGGCCGGGGGGAGCAGCCCCGGGCCCTCCCCACCCCTGGCTACCAGAGCGGAACAACCCCAACTCCCACACCAGCCTCATGAGTCAGGGAGGACTCCCGACACCTGGATCTCAGCACTCGCCACCCATGTTCCCACCACTTGGGAAAGTGACACCTGAAATGAGAGGCTGGGCCTCAGAGTCCCCTGAGCCAGCCCCCCACATATATAAATCTTCGCGACAGCATGCCCCACTGGAGGCGGGGCCCAGAGTCCCCCACCTAAGAGACCTTCAGAACAGCCTGTTTCCCCGAGAACCCAGGCCTGGCCCAAAGAAATGAGTCCACAGAGGTGAGAGCACCACGGTAAAGGCCCGGGGTCTGGAATCACACAGGTCCGAGCTCCTGAGCTGCTGTGGGGCCTCGGGCTCCGTCCCACCCCCTAAGACGGGGGTGACCACCTCCACGCCAGAGCATCCAAGGGCTTAGGACAGTGAGTACCAGGCACAGGGCCAGACGCCTGCCAAGTGCTCAGCAAGAGGGTCAGATCTGCAGTGTGTTTCCACCAGGAGGCCAGGGCCACCGCCGACTCCCAGGGGCAGTGCCTGGCACGTGCCCTGGCAGGCAGGCAGGAGACCTCAGGCAGCACCAAGGGACGAACAGTGGGGTCTAGGGGGCTGGGAGCCACGTCTGAGCACCGGTGCCCATCAGTGACCACCAAACAGCAGGGGGCAGCCAGGCAGTTGCTAGAGGCCATGAACTGCCTGCCCAGTGCTCCCCTGAGTCCCAGGGTTCTCTTGGCCAAGTCCCTTCTGTCCTTCAAGACTCCCCTGACATCCTTCCTGGCCAGAAGGCCCACCCTCCCGGCCCCAGGCTCCCAGGGCTGTCCTGGCAAACATCCCCCGGGGGCCTTCCGAGCACATCTCTCTGGGCTGCTCCAGGACAAGAAGCGCCGCCCAGCAGAGCTTCAGGAAACCTGGGCCAAGTGATACTTTCCCACCTCACAGCAGAGCACCCCGCCAGGCCCGGCCGTGTGCGGCGGCCTTGATGGACTGGCCTTATCCAGGGGATGGTCGGCTGTGCGCTCCACCTTGGGGGACTGAGGAGGAAAAAGAGCCTGGGAAAGGGGAAGTGGCAGGTCCAAGGTCACGCGGCTGGAAGAGACGGAGCCCAGGAAGGCCCAGAAGCCTTTCTGCACACTTAACACCCTTCCCTGAGATCTGCTCTGGCTCCGTTCCTACCAAGGTCAATGCTATTACTACCAACCCTGCTCTATTTGAGCAGAAACTGAGAAGTTACTAGTGCTATGAGGTCACAAAGGGGATGAAATGGTGGAGCTGGGAGTGGAACCCAGGTCTGTCTGACCCCAGAGCTCTGAACTAACACACTGCAGGCCGCTCCTGGGTCCAGCACCACGATAAACCCTTCCTGTTCTCCAGCTCCGCTGGGCAGGGGTTAGATCTGGAAGGCTTCCAGAAGGAAAAGGGCTAAGACAGCTAACACAGGAGGAATCTGATCTGAATGTTCTCTGGGGCTGAGGCAGGACCAGAAGGACCGCAGCAGAGGCAGGTAGGTGAACGCCAGCTGCCTTTAACCCAAGAGGCTTACAGTCTTACAGAGGAGATAAGCCCGGATCAAGAGCAACTGCCTCCCCCGGGGGAGGCCCAACCCAACACCCAGTGGGATCCTCAGGACAGCTCAACGCAGGGCCCGGCACCAAGAACCACATGGAAAACACAAACCAACTCAGTCCCTTCCTAAAACGCCGACTGCCTCTCTGGACTGGCTGGCAGGAGTGTCTTTCCTGGCTCCCTCGACCACCTGGATGGGCACGGGAAAGGGGAGGGGCACGGATGCCTCCAGGACCCTCAGGGCCCGCCCCCTCCGGACCCTTGTTCTTCTCCTCGTCCGTGGTGCCCAGCACTGAGCCGGCACTAGAAGAGCCTCTGTCCACACTCGCCGTGGCTCACTTTTCCGTCTGATCACGCTATCCCCAGCTTGCCTGGCCCCGTGGTCCCGAGAGGCACTCATCTCTACAAACTGGGGCGTACCCCTTTGTGGCCAAGACTGGGGCAGGGATACGGGAGCGCGGTTCGACGCCCAAGAGGCTCTGAGGTGGCCATCGTGCCCGGCCGCCTTCCTCGCCCTGCCTCGCGGGTCACGCGGTGCCTGACCTTGGCCCAGCCACTTCCCCTCCGCCGCACGCGCTTCCTGCCGCCCCCGCGCTGGGGCGAATGAATGAGCCTCCCACCGGCCGGAACGCCCGTAATTACCGGCCGGATCAAAGGCCGCACGCAGCCCGCCCCGGGCGGCAACGGGACCAGACTCCTTTGAAAAGGGGAAGGAGTGGGGGCAAGCGGGGGGCCAAGACAAGCCCGTCCTGGGGCTGCCGTTTCCGGTCAGGCCGGCTGAGCCCACGAGGCCCCCTCCCCCACCGGGGCCTCAACTTCCCCCGGGAGTCGCCACCACTTCCGGCCACGACCGGCCGGGTAGGCTGGGGGGACGCGGCGGCCCCGCCCCCCGAGCCCCTGGCGCGGCGCGCGATCCGGCCCGGGCGCGCTCCCCAGCGCCGCGCCCGCGCGCTCCCCGGGCGCACCCCCCTTCCCGCGCCCGCGCGCTCCCCGAAGCCCCTCCCGGCGCCCCCGCCCCGCCCCGCGTCACCGGCCGCGCGCCCACTCACGCCCCCCCAGCGGCGCGCACGCGCACTGGCCCGCCCAGTCGCGCTCGCCTCCCGCCTCCCCGCCCGCCCCCCCCGGCGGCAGCCCGGCGCCCCGAGGCGCGCGACCACCCAGCCCCGGGCGCACGCCCCCCGCCCTCGCGCCCTCCCCTCACCTCCTCGGTCCCGGGGCCGCCGTGCCGCACTCCTCCTCCTCTCTCCTCCCTTGCGGATGGTGGCAGCGGCGGCAGCGGCGACTCAGACCCTGGGGTCAGGGGGACGGGCGCCCAGGCCGGAAGTGACCTTCCTGGCCGCTTCCGCCCGCGCCGCTCCCCCCCCTCCCCTTCCCCCCCTCCAGCCTCCACCCCGTCCTCGCCGCTCTAGGAGGCGAGCCCGGCGACCCCCTAGCCGCCGCCCCCCCAGCTCTATGGTGCGGAGCGGGCGCCCCAGGGAGCCACTTCCGGACGCGTCTAGGACCCGGGTCCTCCGTCCATGCTCTATGGCGCCGCGCGCTGAGGGGCTTCGGGCCCCGCCCCCTTCCAGGACAGGAGGCGCGGGCTCGGCCCGTTAGGCGGAGACTTCCGGGTGTCTAGGGAGGTGCCCCCCGCCCCCACGCCCGGCTCTCGCGCCTGCGCGGTCGTGTCCTCGCGTCAGCCCCGGGTGGGGAGGCGTCGGGGAGGGTGGCCGCGGAGGCCGCTCGTGCCGCTCCGGATCCTCCCGTCGTCTCTATCATTGTAACCCCTTCCCTGCCGACGCTGTTCGCAGTGGCCGGAGCCCGCGCGCTCGGAGGGGCCCCTCGTCGGCCATCCTGGTCCTTTCCCTACCGGACTGAGCGCTTCAGGCTCCTCGCGATGTCGCGTCCACCGCTTAATTTCCTCCGGTCTAAAGCAACGATAACACATTGTGCGCCTGCAAGGGCTTTGTTAACCTGGTCCCCTTTGCAGATACCTTGGGGAAGGTCACAGACCGAGAATGCGGAGCCTGGGCTCGAACCCGTGGAGTCTGGCTCCAAGGTCTTGTATTGAACCGTACCTATGCATACTGCCTCTTATAACGGAATGTGGATCAGAGCAGCTACGGATTCACCTACTCCCGGGCATGTGCGGCAGGCCCTTTGTAAAGCACTCTCTAGATGTGAGCTGTTTTTGTCAGTATTATGTTTATTAAAATTCTTGTTTAGACCAAGGTATCCTTACAGGCTAGGTTCTCCCGGTCCCTTCCCGGGTCTGTAGTTGGCTGGCTCTCACCTAAGCGACAGATGAATTCTCCTTATTGTTTATAACAATTTTCTTATCGCCATCGCTGAAACAGTCATAGGCTTGGAAGTTACAAAGATGTAGATGCAAGATCAGCCTGTTGAAGCTTCAGTGTAACCAGACGATCTATGTACCTTTGTTTACTTCGATACCTGGCTCATCGTAAGCGCTCAGTGAAAATGGTAGTGATTAGTGTTACTTACTGTTGGTATCATTTCTACTGCCATCGCGGCTGTATGTCCGTCCTCAAGTCTCGTTCAGCATCAATCATAAGATGTGCATTGTTGCTTCAATAACATCCTTTCAGAAAAAAAGAAAAAATACTGTACAAAATGCACACGTAAATAGTAAGATGTGTCTGTGTCTAACCTTCAGAAATCCTTCAAAAGTAAAATTTTAAATGCGTCTTAGACTGGAGAGAAAGTGCTATCACCATAGCAGTACCTATGGATTATTATCATGGGTATGAACTTGACCCCATGAGACCTGAGTATAAGAAAGTTCACCCGTCTGTGCTCTTCTGAACCAGATCACTCAGGACTTGCCTGCAACGGCCCGATTGGTGCAGGGGACAGCTACCCCTCTCCCACCTTCCGGTTACCCACCTTCCACCTGGCAGAACTGAGAACCCAATGGCAAGATCTGGATTCCCAGATGGAAACCATATGTGGAGGATGGCCGAGAAACAAGCGAGAAGGAGCAAGATCGAGGCTTGGTGCCTTTGTGACAAGGAGGCGCTGCACTGGCTGAGACGTTACCAGAGAGAAATTGCTTTCTATCTCATGTAAACCATTGCTAATTCCAAATCTCTGGTAAGACAACCAAACCAATACTATTGGAATGTTTCCTAAACGTAGGACAGGGTTGCGAGAGAGATGGCTCATTCACCACAAAACCTGCTCTTCCCTTTCAATGTAGGGATGGATGCCTGGAATGCAACTTCCCACCCACGGACTACATTGCCCAGTCCCCTTGGCATCTAAGTGTGGATCTGTGATTGGTTCCCACCAATAGAATAGCAGTGGAAGTGACACTGGCAGTTTCCAGGCCAAGGCTCTTAAGAAATGAGCATGCCTGCTCCATATGCCTTCCCCTCTTGTTGGTTGGATACAGATGAAAACAAGGCCCTAGGGAATGGTGGAACCCCACCCCACCCCAAAACACAGGGTCCTTCAACAGTCATCTCATGGAGACACTCTCCATCATCCAATACCCAACGTCCATCCAAGACTGTCACATGATCAAGAAATAAATACATGTCTGATCTGCACACCCAAGTTACAGCAGCATTCATCCAAAAGAAGAAAACCGCCTAAGCCTCCTCTGATGAATAATAAACAAAATGTGGCATCTACATATAATGACATAGTATTCAGCCTTAAAGAGGAAGGACCTTCTGACCCAGGCTACAACATGGATAAGTCTTGAGAACATTAGGCTCAGTGAAAGAAGCCAGTCACAAAAAAGGACAAATACGCTGTGATTCCACTTACATGAGGTGCTCAGTCAAGGTCATAGTGACAGAAAGTAGAATGGAGATTTCCAGGCGTTAGGGGAGGGGGAGGGGAGTTAATGTTTCATGGGAATAGAGTTTCAGTGCTGCAAGATGAAAACAGCTCTGGAGAGGTCAGTGGTGATGCTTGCACCATACTGTGCACTTAATGCCCCTGAACTGCACACTCTAAAATGGTTAAGATGGGCGTTCCCATCGTGGCGCAGTGGTTAATTAATCTGACTTCCTAGTTGCAGGAAGTCCATGAGGTTGCAGGTTCCATCCCTGGCCTTGCTCATTGGGTTAAGGATCCGGCATTGCCGTGAGCTGTGGTGTAGGTCGCAGACACGGCTCAGATCCCGAGTTGCTGTGGTGGTGGTGGTGAAGGCCAGTGGCTACAGCTCCAATTAGACCCCTAGCCTGGGAACCTCCATATGCTGCAGGTGTGGCCCTAGAAAAGGCAAAAAAAAAAAGACAAAAAATAAATAAAATGGTTAAGATGATAAGTTTTATGTGTGTATACCACAATTAAGTTTGTAAACAAGTTCTCGTCATAGCTAAGTGGTAACAAACCCAACTGACATCCATAAGGACTCAGGTTCGATCCCTGGCCTCCCTCCGTGGATTAAGGATCTGGCGCTGCTGTGAGCTGTGGTGTGAGCCGCAGACGCAGCTCGGATCCCACATTGCTGTGTCTGTAGCGTAGGCCCACAGGTGTAGCTCCGATTCGACCCCTAGCCTGGAACGTCCCTATGCTGTGGGTGCAGCCCTGGAAAATAAAATTAAAAAAAAAAAAAAAAAAAAACCATGTTCCAATGTCCCATTGTAATGTATGGTTTAATGGCCTGCACTGTGTCCCCACAAATTCGTGGGTTGAAACCTAGCCTCGAAGGTGATGGTGTTGGAAGCTGAGGCCCTTGGTAGATGAAGAGGTGAAGCAGGTGCAGCCCTCAGGATTGGAACCAGTGTCCTTATCAAAAAGACCCAGGGAGCTCCCTTGCCCCTTACACCCTGTGAGGACACAGACAGAAGGTGCCATCTACACACCTGAAGAGGGCATTCACCAGAACACAACCCCGCCAGGAACTTGATCTTGGACTTGCCAGGCTCCGAAACCGTGAGAAATACACTTCTGTCTTTCATAAGCTTCCCAGTCTGTGCTATTTTGGTTTAGCAGCCCTAACGGATTCAGACCTATGGGTGTATTTGTTATGGAGGCTTCCGCCTACCCCAATACAGGGTTTTCAGACGCCAGGCTGTAAAAAACGACAGCAAGGCTCCCCGTCAGGATAGAGAAGGGTGTCCGCGCTTGCCGAGGGATGCTGCGGTCACCTGACCCAAGCGGAGCCACCCAGCCGCCTTCCCCGGGATT
The DNA here is from genome assembly GCF_016906955.1 of Phacochoerus africanus. Classification (NCBI taxonomy): domain Eukaryota; kingdom Metazoa; phylum Chordata; class Mammalia; order Artiodactyla; family Suidae; genus Phacochoerus; species Phacochoerus africanus. The sequence continues at coordinate 60,156,879 of NC_062551.1, forward strand.
TTCCTCTTGGGCATTGAAAGCCTTTGTCCTCCTCGCTGGGATGTGAGAGGCTTGCTTGGGAGCTGATGGCAGCCTGGCTTCTCACCATGTGGAGGAAGCCGAGCTGCAGGAGGAGAAAACAATCGACAGGGAGAGGCGAGAGGGGCGAGAGGGGATGACCTAGTGTCCTCCATCACCCCCAACCTTCTGGAGGTTTCCTCTGCTTCCCTCTCGTTGAGCTCTTCTGGACCCCTCCCAGGAGACTCCCACTGTGGCCTCAGCAAATTCCCCCTGGGGTTCTGCTTCTGTAATGAAAACCCCAGCGTGCCCCCCACAGCACCGTGCATTGCAAGCCTCGGTCAGTGTTGAATGAATGAAGACAGGTTGGGCGAAGTGATACAAACGCCCTTGGGGGTATGGTGCTCAGAGGGATTCTGGGGTGCAGGGCCGGGGGAACAGCTCCCAAGCTGGAGCCCTTTACACACCCGTTCACGTGTTACCTTCTGATATTTTCTCCTCCATGGCCAAGTGACAGGTGCAGCCGTGCCAGGCAGACTGGCCATTGGAGGGTTTGCAGCTGTTAAAAGTACAGCTGCTGAGAAGTCCCCTGAGATACAGGGAAAGACACCCCCCCCACACACACACACACACGCTTTTGCAGTTGTCATAATTATCATGACAAGGAGCCACCATCTCTTGGGTTTTCCCAGTGGCTGGACATGGCACTGAGAGCTTTATTTCAGTTAACGCGTGTCACGAGGCCATGCAGATGCTTCCTCAGAGTGCAGCCCTCCAGGAGTTCCTGAAGTGGCTCAGTGGTTAACAAATCCGTCTAGGAACCATGAGGTCGCGGGTTTGATCCCTGGCCTTGTTCCGTGGGTTAAGGATCCAGCGTTGCCATGAGTTGTGGTATAGGTTGCAGATGTGGCTCGGATCCCGCGTTGCTGTGGCTCTGGCGTAGGCTGGCGGCTACAACTGCTATTGGATCCCTAGCCTGGGAACCTCCATATGCCAAGGGAACAGCCTAGAAAAAGCAAAAAGATCAAAAAAAAAAATGGTGGGTCTCCAATCTGCAGCCTCAGGCGGCAGCCAGGCACAGAAAAGACATGTGGATCCCAAGCCAGAATCTGCATTTTAACCCAATCATCAAGTGATCCTCACTCACGTGAAAATCTGAGTCAGGCTAGTGTCAAAGAAACTATAGGATGCCTTGTCAAATTGGATGGGAGACGTTTTAGTGTAAAATGTCCCAATACTTAAAAAAAATTATTTGTTGCTTACTTGATAAACAAATAGAACTGGGGGTCCTATGGTTTTATTTGCCAAGTCTGGCAATCCCATGTAGGGGACACAGGTCATTGATTGGGGTTCCTTGAAGGCCTCCTGTGGTCCTCACACTTCAGAATTCTGTAAACCAGGTGTGTGGCTGCTCCATGCAATTGGCGCAAATCTCAAGGATTCCAGTCCTCAGGAATCTGATCATAAACTAGGAGATCTGTAACAGTTAGGGTTCAGGTTGTGTGAAACAGAAACAGTTTGGACAGGTTTAAGGCAAAGAGAGAGACAGAGAAAATTGTGTTGGCTTGTACAACATCAAAATACCAAAAGTCCATATATATGTATAGACACCTTCAGGTGTGGTTTGATCCAGGGGCTCCAATTGTGACATGGGGCCCTAGTCTCTTGCCATCTACCTTTTGGCTCTATTAGCTTCTGTTTTGTTTCACTCTAGGCATCCTCATGGTGGCAAGATAGTTTCCAACCTACTCTTACCTCCCTAAAAGTTAGATGGGAAACTGGGTGCCTGCCTTTCTCTTACTTGTCCTGGCACATGTCCCATCCTGATGGTTGAATTTGATTGGGTCGCCTGAGCCAGTCACAGTAGCTGCACTGGGTGGGGTGGGGGTGGGTGATATTCTGATTGGCCAGTCCTGAGTCACATGATCACTCCTATTGCTGGTGATGGAGCCAGCTTCCCCAAAACCAGGTGAGTGGGGAGAGGGGAAGAGCTTGCCTGCTCAGCTCCACAGAAATTCGGGGTGTAGTTGCCAGAGGAAGGGCGTGGGTGTGGGGAGAATAACGAAGGTCTCAAGGAAGGGTCCAGGGTGGCAACCAGTAGGTGTGCTGGATGCTCTGCAGGCATCTCATGCTGTCTTCATCACTGTCTGAGGAGTTCACACCCTCCCGTTGTAGCTGAGCAGTGACAAACTCCGCTAGGATCTATGAGGATGCGAGTTCGAACCCTGACCTCACTCAGTAGGTTAAGGATCCACCGTTGCCATGAGCTTCGGTGTAGGTCCTGCCGTTGCTTGGATCTGCCATTGCTGTGGCTGTGGTGTAGGTCAGCAGCTACAGCTCCGGTTCAACTCCTAACCTGGGAACCTCCGTATGGCCTCGGGTGTGGCCCTAAAACGACAATAAAACAACAAAAAAAACCTCAACTAAAATTTACCCAGTGGGACTCGGCGGGGCTCCAACGTACAGTATCTCATCTAATTGTCACATTAACCCCATGAAGGAGACGCTAGACATGGAAGATAAGCAGGGATATGGACACACGCACAAATGCATCATTCTTGGTTTCATGTGTCTGGGCTGCTTTCACTCGGAACACCGCGGACTGAGTGGCTTATGAACAACAGAAATTTATTGCTCACAGTTCTGGAAGCTGGGACGTCCAAGATCAAGGCCCCAGTATGGAATCCTTCCAGGCAGAGCCCGCTTCCTGATGGATAACCGGCCCCTTCTCCATGTGGCCTCACCTGTGGCCAAGCGCTCAGCAAGCTCTCTGGGGTCTCCTTTATAAAAGCACTGATTCCATACCTGAGGGCACCACCCTCATACCTGCTTACCTGGCAGAGGCTCTGCCTCCTCGTACCAAGGGGTGGGCATTAGGATTTCCACACGAATGTGCGGGAAACACCAAGATTCAGACCATAGCAGCTCCCTTTCTAAAGGAAATATGAAAACCTAATTATGTACTTCTTTGAAAGTGAAATGCGTCTCTTAAAGGGTTTTCCAAAGACATCTCCTAAAGAATTAAAATCCCCAAATGAGATTGAATGGGCTACACCCCGGACTTCCTAAAACTCTTGACACCCAAGGAAAAAAAGATTGCCTAGAGTGGTGAAGACCACAAAGCAAACCCCCAAAGCCTCCTTAAATATAAAACTAATAATATTTTGATGTATTTCATTACAAATTGTATTATGATCCTCATTACGGAATTTCAAAATTATGTGAAGCTTCTTTAGATGTCAGTTCATTTCCAGCGAAACCCGCTTTTGGCAATTGCAAAATGTCAAGAGAAAGTTAAGGAGAAGTCGGAGAGGGAGTAGATCGGTGTCAACAAACAAACTATAAAACCCATTAAACTTTCCTCTTCGGGTGGTGGTGAGTTGTTCCCAGAGCTATAAAAAGTTCAGCATAAATTCCAAATGGTTATGAGGTTATAAGGAACATTGTCTTGTTGCCAAAGGAGTTCGTTTAAAAATAAATGTTTATTTATGTCTGGGAGCTTTTCCTGACATTATCATGGGACAGAAGATGCTTTTTGTTGTTGGTTCTGCTTCTGAGCTCACTCCCATCTCCCTGACTCCCCAAAGAGGCATTTACTGCCCTGGCCTCAGCATCCCGTAAGTGGCACTGGGAAAAGGCCACTTACCACAGAGATCTATGTTTCATATTTATACGAGAACATCATTTCCAGGTCTGGTTGAGATTCTCTCTCGACAAATGAAACTTTAAAAAAATTTTTTTTTCCTCTTTTTGGTATATGGAGTTCCCCGGCCAGGGATCAGATCTGAGCTGCAGCAGACTCTGTAGCTGCAGCAACGTCAGATCTTCACCAACGGTGCAGGGCAGGGGATGGAACCTGCCTCCTAGCACGGCAGAGATGCTGCCCATCCGATTGCACCACAGGGGGAACTCAAAAAAAAAAAAAAAGTCTTTTTTTTTTGGTTGCCCCCAGAGGCAGGTGGAACTTCCCTGGCCAGAGATTGAACCCCTGCCGCAGTTGCAACCTGCACCGCAGTCAACGGCAATGCCAGATCCTTAACCCGCTGGCTGTGCCACAGGGGAGCTTTCTAAAAATTATTTAGGAAAAAAACAGTCGATCCACATGATACGTGGGTTCCTTATCTGTGAACTCGCCTGCTTTCTAAAATGTGCTAACGGGAGTTCCCATTGTGGTGCAGTGGAAACGAATCCGACTAGGAACCATGAGGGCGTGGGTTCGCTCAGCTAGTTAAGGATCCAGCATTGCCATGAGCTGTGGTGTAGTTCGCAGACTCTGCTAAGATCCGGCGTTGCTGTGGCTGTGGTGTACACCAGCAGCTAAAGCTCCTATTCGACCCCTAGTCTGGGAACCTCCATATGCCACGGGAGCGGCCTTAGAAAAGGCAAAAAGACAAAAAAAATTAATAAAAATAACAAAATAAATAAAAAATAAAATGTGCTACCCCAACCAATACCTCAAATTCATATTCTCAAGAAACCGCCCTGGCTGACACCCTGATCTTGGACTTCCAGCCTCCAAAATGGTGAGAAAATAAATCTGACTCCCTCCTGCCATAGACCCTGCTCCCTGTCGCCTGTCCAGGAAAAGAGGTGCTCAGGCCAGGGCAGAATCTGCCCCTGGGGCTGCGCCAGGGCCTCGGAAAATCCTGAAATTCCTCCGTGAGAGGGAGATGCAGCTCACCACACCCACTGCTGGTCTTAAAACCCGGGTGTAGCCCCACCCCGACTCTCCCTTGCTGTGTCCGTTGGGAAAGTGCCCTTACCTCGAGAGCCTCGGTTACCTGGACTGTAAAATGGGCTGATGCTTTGATCTGCTCTGCCTTCTCATGGGGTGAGCCTGTGAGGGAGTGGGCTAAGTAGCACAATGAGGGCAGTGCAGACCCCATCATTAAGCCATTCATTCCTAATTTCATTATTCATCCCCGAAGATGACTCACTCTCCGATCTGCCCCCACCCCGCGCCTCGCCCTCACTGTGGGGTGCAGCCCACTTGGACACGTTATTCCTGCATCCCAGGACTCGTCCTCTCCCTTGTTCGTCAGCTCATCCAACACCTGTTTATCCAATAAATATTACCTGAGCCTCCGGGTGCTCGGAGCTGGAGCCCCAGAGGTGAACCCAAGCGCTCCCCACCCTGGAGGATCTCCCTGCTTGGAACAACATTCAGAGAGAAAACGTTAATTATTATTTTGAGTAATAATTATATTGGTGCTACAAAGGAGCCGAAGTGCTATGGTAGGTATGGTTAAAGTTGCTGCCAAAGGGATTCTCGCCCTCAGGCCTGGGAAGTAGGGTAAGAACCACTTTCTTTCAAGGCTTATTCGCTCTTTCAGGAGCAGCCCCCAAGCTGGGAGCTAGCAGGCCCGGGTCTGTGTTATTGAGTTCTTCCCCAGAGGGTGCACGGGGTGCACACACACACACAGTGTGGAGGCATGAGATGGAGAGAGAAGGGGCGCCATGGGAGCTCAAGTGAGGCCCTTCATCCACGCAGAGGACATGGTCTGGGAAGGCTTCCTGGAGGAGGAGGCATCTGAGCTGATCGATGAAGGATGTGCAAGATTAGCAGGTTTAGACGTGGCAGGAGGACATCCAGGGAGTCCTTCCTTCAGTCTTTCCTTCCTTCTGTTCCTCACCAATAATTACGGAACCCTTGAATGCTGGAGAAACAGCGGTGGAGTGTGGATTCCACATAAATCACAGAGGTGATGTTGCACGAATGGCTACTTAACGTGCAGCGCCCTATGGTTAAAGCGTTAGAATTTGAAGAGGGCCATAGGAGAGCATTAAACTCAGCCCGAGGCTCTGTGCATCCGTACAGGCTGCAACTGCTTGGAACTGGCCCTGGTTATGTGTGTGAGTTTTGACAGCTTAACTCGAAAGGGCTTGAGGGGACTTATTTCACCTAGAGAGGTGTCTGGAGGTAGGGGAGCTCCAGCGAGAGTCAGTCATTCTGCAGTTTAACCATGCCAGGCGAGTTTAAAGTGTCTCCCCCCCAGCACCCGCCCCCCCCCCACACACACACAGGACAACGCAGAAGGACAACTGGCGTGGATACCTCTCCAGCCGGTGCCCCACAAACCTGCCTTCACACTTCATTGGTCAGAATGATGTCACACCCATGGGCCTCAGCCAATCGCTGGCGAGGAGAACGGATTGTCCGATTGGCTTAGGCCAATCAGCACCGCCCCTTATTGGGCCCTCACTATTCCCATGGGACTCTGTGCCAGGTCACCCCCAATTCAGATGAAGGCATTGTTTAACTGGTCGTCCTGGGTGTGGAAGCTAGGGGGTGCTGGATGGCTTTCTGAACCTTGAAAACACCCACTGAGCGGTGCTGAAACCGGATGGGCCCGGATTCCGTGGACCCTGACCACACCTGTATCCTCTGAGCCTGCCCAGCATCTGTCTTTCAACATCCTCCTCCTCCTCATTATTATTTTGGCCAATCCCGTGGCACGCAGAAGTTCCTGGGCCAGGGATCGAACCCATGCTACAGCAGTGACAAGGACAGATCTTTCACTGGCTAGGCCACCAGCGAACTCCTTAATCTGTCTTATAATTGGTGCCCAGGACACAGGAATGTGACAGGTGACGAGTTGAGGGCATTCTTTGGTGAAATAAGCTATTTCATTACATGGTGGCTGGGCTGGTTGGGGTGGGGAGTAGGGGAGTCAAATTTGCACCTGGGTTGGGCTCGCTTTTTTTTTTTTTAATTTTTATTTTATTTTGCTTTTTAGGGCCACACTCGCCGCATATAGGGGTTCTCAGGCTAGGGGTCGAATAGAAGCTGTAGCCGCTGGCCTAAACCACGGCCACAGCAACGGGAGATCTGAGCTGCATCTGCGACCTACACCCCAGCTTCTGGCAACGCAGGATCCTTAACCCACTGAGCTAGGTCAGGAATCGAACTCGCAACCTCATGGATCCTGGTTGGTTAGTTACTGCTGAGCCACGAAGGGAACTCCTTGGGCTTGCTTTTATTAGTGACTCAGCTGTAGGTAAAAAAGAGCTAATGTTTATTGACCGACTCCTTACTCTCTGCCAAGCAGTGTTCTAAGTGCTTTGCATGTATTCACTCATGAATCCCCACCCTGGAAGAGGGTGATGGAAAAAGAAAATCACAGGCGACCCTTCCACATTTGGGGTGGGCATTTGTATGGATGATGGGTTTATCATCTAACATGGTAGAAAACTGGGGGAAAAAGCAAGATTCTTTGCTGGGGGGAGGGGCAAAAATTCCCTTCTGCCCACCTTATGGTTTGAGATGCCTGTTCAAAAATCCAAGTGGAGACATCAAGTGGGCAATCGGATGTGAGTGGGAACAAGAACATCGTGTTTCTGGAGCAGCAAAGACTCCGGTGTGGCTGGAACACATTGGGCAGGAGAGGCAAGGTGGGCAGAGAGGTGGGCCAGGGTAGGTTGGGTGACAATGAGGGGGTTGGCTTTCACCCAGTCTCGGACAGGAGGTTCTGACTCAGCCACTGACCACTTGTGAAACCAGGGGAAAAGTTCTTGTCCAGCTAATGAATGCTTGTGATGTGCCAGCCACCGTCACACCCTGTCTGCACATCAGTCCAGAAGGTGGGGGCGGGGGAGTCTCCTTCTCACCCTGCCCCGAGGAGACGAGGTGGGGAGGAGGCAATCACAGCCTTAGGTCCAAGCAGCTCCTGTACTGTCCTCAGGCCTGGAACTGTCTGTGCATCGAACTGCAACTCATCTTTTCTGAGTTCCTGCCCTTGTTGGGACGTGCAGATTGAGACCCTGACCTACGAGGGTGCGTCGGGGACGTGCAGGCAGCACCCTTCCGACTCACACGGGGGAAACGGAGGCCAGAGACCGCCTGCCATTCTCCAAAGGGATGAGCAAGGTGCCTGGGTCGGCCCTCGAACCACACACTCCCCTCCAGCCGGCTGCAGCCTCATACCGCGATCCGGCTCCTTTCTCCCACCTCACTCACTTGTTCTGCCCGGATGGGGGAGGGGTGAAACCTGACCCGTTGTCAAGGAGACGCACCCTGTAGGCCCTGATTGGTGCAGAACTCTGGCCTGGGCCCCTCCTCCTCGCCCGCCCGCTCCTCGGGCCTGGGGGCCCTCATTTCCCGAGGGCTTGCCGCTCCGCGCCTCCTTCGGTCTCCATGGAAACGCCGCCATAGCTCCTCCCCCTCTCCGCCCACCGGCTGCTCATCCTGGCACGTTTGCGCATGCCTGGGGCCCAGGCCCGGGCCAATGGGAAGGCCTCAGTGCGTTCTGGGTAATGTAGTCCAAAAAACCCTGGCGCGGTAAGAGAGGCCATGTTTGCGAGGGCCAATAGGTCGCTGGAAGGGCTTCGGTGCATCTTGGGAAATGTAGTTCTGGTGCTGGTGGAGCCATTCGGAGATGGGCGTGAGTGGGTCGCCACGGCGAGAGCCAATAGAAAGCCACCGTTGTTGCGATCCTTCCTGGGAGATGTAGTTCTAGGTGAGGCCGGCGGGGCCGTTGAGGGGAACAGATCCCTGGGTCTCTGGGAGTGTTGAAGGGAGGGGGACGGATGAGTTTGGCGCAAAGCCTGCCGGGGCATGGAGTTCTGATGAGCTCTGTGCGCATGTGCGAGGAGGCGAGGGGGTTTGGGGGGCCTCGCCCGGGAGAGTAAGGTGAGCGAGGGAGGAAAGGAGGGAGGGATCGGAGGGGGGCAGCTGGGCGAGCTTTGGGGAGAAGAGGTCTGGAGGAGGGAGGGACGGGAGAGTTGGCGGGAGGGAATAAGAAGGGGGCCAGGATGAAGGGGGAGGGGGAGGGAAGCGCGGATGGGAGGGGGAGGGCCCGGAAGGAGGAGGGGGTGTGGGCCCCGGAGGCGGAGAACGCCGGGGAGAGTTGGAAACTGAGGGAGGGGGCGGGGGAGGGTCGAGGGGGGTGAGCTGGGCCCTGCGATGGAGTCTGGGGGCGCAGGACCAAGCCGGTCAGAGAGGTTTGCGGAAAGGGGCTCGGGGCGGGGCGGGGCGGGGCGGGGGGGTGGTCCTCACGCGGGCGGGGTGCAGGTGGCTCCCCTCGTGCGTGTCAGTACAAGTTCGGTCGCACTTTCATGGAGTTGTGAGATTCCTGCGGATGAGACGAATTGCCTTGTTTCTGTCTCGATGGAGGGTTCCCCCCCGCCTAGCTTGTTGCAAGGGATTAGGTTCGTGGGCGTGCAGCGCTTCAAGGCTGTGTTTGGTCTTGTTATCATCTGAAGCTGCCCTCCTCCCTCTCAGCCCCAGTCACCCAGTTTTATTTCCTGTTTTAACCCTTATTCCAGCTCGAACTTCGGTGTAATGCAGGTGTTTTTGTTTATGGCGGTATCCCCAGCACCTCACAAAGTAACAGTAACAGGAAAGGTTCGCTTCGGTTGGGGGCTTGGTTAGCACAGCCGAGTGTTGTTCTCAGCATCTTTGTTTTCCCCACATCTTGAATTCTTACCGCGACTCTTGGGTTAGTAGGACTCCTCTTCCCATTTTACACCCCGGGCAGGGCAACTCTGTGTGAAAGGCGTCGTACCTTGTCCAAGGACGAAGAGCTGGGAGGTGGCAGAACTGGGATTTGCTCCAGAGCCCTTTGCCCTGAGTAAATATTTGTCCATTGGGCCGGTGGCTCTCAACCAGGGGCGACTGTGCCACCCCCCCATCCCCAAGGGGACTTGTAGCGCTGTCTGGAGTCACAGTTGCGAAGATACTGCTGGCATCTGTTGCGAAGAGGCCAGCGATGCTGCCAAACATTGTAGGATGGCTCTTACAACGCAGTTATCCAGCCCCACATAGCGCTAGTGCAAGAGTAGGAAACGCAGGGGAGACAGGCAGGTCTTCATTGAATGCTTCCTTCTGATTCATCCTCCTGGCACCCCTGTTGGGAAAGCTACTGTTAGACCTATACTGCAGGTGGCGAAGGAAGCCCAGGGAAGGCCAGTCACAAGTCCAAGGTCGCACCATGGAGAGATGGCATCGTCCAGGGGCGCCTGCTGTGGCGCAACGGGATTGGTGGTGCCTCTGTGGACACAGGTTCCATCCCTGGCCAGGCACAGTGCGTTAAAGGATCTGGTGTTGCTGCAGCTTAGGATAGGTCACATCTGTGGTTCAAAGCTGATCCTAACCTGGAAACTTCCACATGCTGCAGGGCAGCCAAAAATGAAAAAAAAAAAGAAGAAAAATCCTACTGCAGCAGTTCAGGTCACTTGGGAAGTGTGACCCCCGGCCTGGCTCAGCGGGTTAAGGATCTGGCATTTCCCAGTTGTGAAAGCTGCGGCTTGGATTCGGACCCTGGCCTGGAAACTTCCATATTCTGTGAGTGTAGCCATGAAAGGAAAAAAAAAGGGGGTAGGGTTGAAAGTGGGAGCCAGAGCCTGGTCTCTCTCTTTTTAAATTGTATTGAAGTAGAGTTGGTTTACAGTGTTGTGTTAATTTCCACTGACAGCAAAGTGACTCATTTACACACACACACACACACACACACACACAGCCATTGCCACACAGTAATACTGAGAGATTTCCCGGTGCTACACAGCCGGTCAGGGTCTGTCTTTTAGCCATTAAGTAGTTGCAGCACTGTGAGCCCTGGAGTCAGACAGTTCCAGGCTCAAATCCTGCCTCTGCCATTCTCTGCCCATTTCTCTTCTTTGCAGCAGGGCTCTTGGGAGGGATGGGTGGGACAGTGTAAGATGCAGGCCTCTTGGTGGTGATCGTAGGCATCCGGGGTCCCCGGTCCAGCTGGGTGGGCATAGACAGTTGTGTTACAGGTACTTTGATGGAGACAACACAGGGCACTGTGACAGCTACCGGAGGCACTTGACCCTCAGTGGATAACAGGGATGGGTTTTCACAGCAGAGGGACTTCTTTTTTTTTTTTTTTTGGTCTCTGTAGTGACACACCCACAGTATATGGAGGTTTTCAGGCTGGGGGTAGAATTGGAGCTGTAACTACTGGCCTACACCACAGCCAAAGCAACACCAGATCCTTAACTCACCAAACAAGGGCAGGATCGAACCTGTGTCCTCATGGATACGAGTCAGATGTGTTTCTTTCCACTGAGCCACGACAGGAACTCCAGAGTGACCTTTATTGAATGTATTTTGTTGAGTTTACTTTTTTTCATTGAGCTAGAATAGGCATATAACATTATATTAGTTTCTTTTTTCTTTTCCTTTTTTTTTTTTTTTTTTTTTGCTTTGTAGGGGCCACACCTGTGGCCTGTGGAAGCTCCCAAGCTAGGAGTCAAATTGAAGCTACAGCTGCTGGCCTACGTCACTGCCACAGCAACGCAAGATCCGAGCCACCTCTGCCACCTACAGCATAGCTCATGGCAATGCCAGATCCCCGACCCACTGAGCGAGGACAGGGATTGAACCCACGTCCTCATGGATTCTAGTGGGATTTTGTTTCTGCGGCGCCACAACAGGAACTCTCATGTTAGTTTCAAGTGTACAAATGACTTAATATTTGTATATGCTGAAAAAGGATGACCACAGTAAGTCTAGTTACCGTCTATCACCAGACATAATAGCGGAGTTTTTTCTTTTTTTTTTTGTCCTTTTGCCTTTTCTTGAGCTGCTCCCGCAGCATTTGGAGGTTCCCTGGCTAGGGGTTTAATTGGAGCTGTAGCCGCCGGCCTACACCACAGCCACAGCAACGAGGGATCCAAGCTGTGTCTTCGACCCACACCACAGCTCATGGCAACGCCAGATCCCTAACCCACTGAGCAAGGCCGGGGATCGAACCCGCAACCTCATGGTTCCTAGTTGGATTCATTAACCACTGCGCCACAACAGGAACTCCTGGAATTTTTTTCCTTGTTATAAGAACTTTTAACATCTCTCTCAGCAGCTTTCAGATATGCAACAATAATGTTAACTGTGACTGCCAAGGTGTCCACTACATCCCCCAGGAATTTATTTTATAACTGGAAGTTTGTGAGTTTTAACTCTTTTTACCCATTTTGCCTACAGCTCCCACTCCTACCTCTGGGAACCACCAGTCTGTTCAGTGTATCTATGACTTTGCTTTTTTTGTGGGGGGATGGATTTCACATATAAGGGAAATTATACATTTCTGTCTGATTTATTTCACTTAGCATAATGCCCTCAAGGTCCATCCATACTTTCACAGATGACAGGATTTCATTCGTGTGTGTGTGTGTGTGTGTGTGTGTGTTTAGGGCCACACAAACAGCATGTGGAGGTTCCCAGGCTAGGGGTCAAATCGGAGCTGTAGCTCTTGGCCTACACCATAGCCCCAGCAACACCAGATCTGAGCTGCATCTGTGACCTACACCACATCTCACGGCAATGCCAGATCCTTAACCCACTAAGCCAGGCCAGGGATCGAACCTGCAACCTCATGGATACTAGTTAGATTCATTTCTGCTGAGCCGAGATGGGAACTCCGATTTCATTCTTTTTTATGGCTGAATAATATTCCATTGTGTGTGTGTGTGTGTGTGTGTGTGTGTGTGTGTGTGTGTGTGTGTGTGTGTGTATTCCACTGTGTATATCTTACATCTTCTTTTTTTTTTTTGTCTTTTGTCTTTTTTGTTGTTGTTGTTGTTGCTATTTCTTGGGCCGCTCCTGCGGCATATGGAGGTTCCCAGGCTAGGGGTCCAATCGGAGCTGTAGCCACCGGCCTACGCCAGAGCCACAGCAACGCGGGATCCCATCCGCGTCTGCAACCTACACCACAGCTCATGGCAACGCCAGATCGTTAACCCACTGAGCAAGGGCAGGGACCGAACCCGCAACCTCATGGTTCCTAGTCGGATTCGTTAACCACTGCGCCACGACGGGAACTCCTCACATCTTCTTTATTCATTTATTCCTCAGTGGACATTTAGCTTGCTTCCATATCTTCACTGTTGTAAATGATTCTTCTATGAGCGGGGCGGGGGTGGGGTGCATGTATTTTTTTGAATTAGTGTTTTCTTTTTTTTGGGGGGGGGGGGGATACATACCCAGAAGTCGAATTGCTGGATCAAAGGGTGTTTCTGTTTTTAATTTTTTGAGGCGCCTCCGACCTATTTTCCATAGTGGCTGCCTGGGGTGACCTCTGATAGGCCATGCTTTCTCAGGGAAGACCCTGAGCCAGGTGACGGGGGTCTCAGGAGCTCCCTGTGGTCAACCGGCTCGTGGGTGCCTCTGGCCCTCCCGGAGGTCACCGGGCCCTTCCCCTCGCTGCCCGGGGCCTCACTCACTCAGGTCAGACTCCACTCCTGTCCTAGAGGGACGGTTCTCCCAGCAGAGCAGGCTTCTCTGTGTCTTTCGAGACTTGGCTTGGGCCCAGGTCTTCTGGGACCATTTTCCTGCCACTCCCAGGCTAGTCAGTCCTTAAATGGAAGGATGAAGTGGGAGGCTGGGCCGACAGACAGGCACGAGTTCAAACCTACCGCTCACTAGCAGGGTGACTGGTCTAGAGGCTCTTTTCCATTTGCAGGATGGGGGTGGTAGCGCAAGTCACACAGGACCTGGTTTTCCTTCAGTGCCAGCCAGCATGCCAGGTTCCGTGTAAGTGGTCTCTCCTCATGAAGCCTAAATCCCAGCAAAGGAAGACGGCACACAGATAGAAAACCCGCTTGTGTTAAATGCCGAGATAGAATTAATAAGGGCAACGTGAAAGTAGCTGCAGGGGAGGGTATGTGGGTGATTGGGGCGGCTCTCCAAGGAAGAAAGGATGGCATCAGGGCCTTGGGGGTGAGAAGGAGCCTGCTGAGCCAAGATGGGGGGGAGGGGCAGCAGGTGCAAAGGCCCTGCGGTAGGATGGGCCTCAGTCTAGAAGATAATGTGCAGCAGACACACATAGCTGTGTGCCAGTAACACTTCATTTAAACAGACAGGCTGCAGGCCAGTGGTTCTCATAGGTTTTTAACTCAGGACCCCTTTATATGTGAAAATATTATCTTAGGACCCCTCCCCCCCACAAAGATGCTTGTGTTTATGGAAGTTATATCTGTTGGTATGTATCTCAAGGTAGAGAAAGTTTCAAAATATTACTGCATTGAAAAATAGCAGTAATCAGCTCTTAACATGTTAGGGAGGTAACTTTTTTTTTCTTTTGTCTTTTCTAGGGCTGCACCTGCGGCATATGGAGGTTCCCAGGCTAGGGATCTAATTGGAGCTGTAGTTGCCGGCCTACGCCAGAGCCACAGCAACGCGGGATCCGAGCCGCATCTACAATCTACACCACAGCTCACGGCAGTGCCGGATCCTTAACCTACTGAGCAAGGCCAGGGATCGAGCCCCCAACCTAGTCGGATTCGTTAACCACTGAGCCATGACAGGAACTCCTAAATAACATTTTTAAATGAAAAATAACCACGTTTTCCCAAATGAAATGCTGGAAACATGGCATCGTCTTTTGGCACATCCCTCACTGTCTAGAACAGCTGGATTCTTACATCTGCCTTTGCTGTGCACCTGTGACCTCTGTTGGGCGCCACCTTACACTCAGGAGAGGATGACAGTGAAAGAGGCCAGTGACCTTCTGTGTTAGTAGGTAAACAGTTCTGGCCCTGAGGTGCCCCAGAAGGATCTCCAGAACTGCAGCTCTGGGCCGGGGTTTATTTGGAGCTGGGTCCTTGTCTGCCATGAGCCGTCCTGAGCCCAGGAGGACTCTTTACCGCATCCCCAGCCTCCACCTGCTGGATGCCCGCAACCGTTCTCCCCACCCCCATCTAACCATCAAAAATGTCTCCAGGTGTCTCCCCTGGGGTCACATCGCTCAGCTTGAGGGCTGCCACCTCGGGCTCCCGTGTCACCCTCATGGCTGAAGCCCCTGTGCGTCTTTGTCACTCCTGGAAGAGGAAGTGAGGGCACACAGCTTCCTGGGGGGCAAGGGTCTTGCGAAAGGAGAGAGGGGAGAGCGGATGTGGGGGCCCCCTGCAGCCTGTCCCATTTCCCAATACCGGGACCTGATTGGGGGCCCATTAGCGCCTTGGCCCGGGGGGCAGCGTGACAGCACCACCGACACTGACTTCTTGAGGTTCTGGAGGCGAGGAGGCCCGGGTCAGGTGTGGACGGGTGTGGGTTCTGGTGAGGGCCGCCTCCCTGGCTTGCGGCTCTCACAGGGGATGGAGTGATCTCTTCCTGTCAGGCCTCCAGCCCTATTGAAGAAGGACCCCCCTCATGATCTGATTTGATCTCCATTTCCTCCTAAAAGCCCCATTTCCACACACAGCCATGTTGGGAGTAGAGTTTCCATGTAAGAACCGGGGACGGGGCCATGGCTGTGTCCGCAGCAGTTAGGAAGGAAGGAAGAGGTTGGGGACTTTGGAGTATGTGTTCTAGGCTGTCTGCCTTGGGGTTGGGACATCACGGAGCATCGATGCTGCTGGTGACCGTGCCAGACCCGTTCCAGTCCTCCATGTGCCTTTTTTTTTTTTTTTTTTTCCGTCTTTTCTAGGGCCACTCCCACAGCATATGGAGGTTCCCAGGCTAGGGGTCAAATAGGAGCTGTAGCCACTGGCCTACGCCAGAGCCACAGCAACCTGGGATCTGAGCCACGTCTGCAACCTACACCACAGCTCACAGCAATGCCAGATCCTTAACCCACTGAGTGAGGCCAGGGATTGAACCCACAACCTCATAGTTCCTCGTCAGATTCGTTAACCACTGAGCCACGACGGGAACTCCTCCATGTGCCTTCTTGTTCAGTCCTCACGGGGAAGCTGCAGGGAGGGCGAGGGCAGGGAGCGCATGGTCACCCAGGGAGGGGCGGATCCAGGGCGTGAACCTGTCTGTCCCTGAGCGGAGTCACAATCGCCCTTTCTCCAGCGCCCGCTGTGTGCTGGGTGTAACCCCTTGCACAGGCCCTGCCGGGTGGTCGCCCCTTGGATGGTGTGGCTGGCAAGGCAAGCGGTTCACCTTGGGTGGGGCGAGGGGGGCATTGAGGCACAGGGGTCCTGTGTGGGGGTCTGCTGCGCGCACAGATGGAGGGAGAGGGTGGGTTCCGGTGGGTTCCGGAAGGATGGATGGAGCTGGGCTCTCACTGCTGAACTCCCCCCACAGGCGCTGCAGTCTCGCAGGCCCCATGGAGGTCCTGGCCATGCAGCCCGTGAAGCAGGAGTGCCAGGCCACCGAGGGCCTGACCCTGGACTCGCCGTGGCACCGCTTCCGCCATTTCCATTTGGGTGACGCTCCGGGCCCCCGCGAGGCGCTGGGCCTGCTGCGCGCCCTGTGCCGGGACTGGCTGCGGCCCGAGGTCCACACCAAGGAGCAGATGCTGGAGCTGCTGGTGCTGGAGCAGTTCCTGAGCGCCCTGCCTGCCGACCTCCAGGCCTGGGTGTGCAGCCGGCAGCCCCAGAGTGGGGAGGAGGCCGTGGCGCTGCTGGAGGAGCTCTGGGTGAGCAGGGACAGCCGGCGGGAGGGCCTGCACCAGACGTCCCAAGGGCCTGTAGCCTCCCCTCCCAAGGGCCACAGGTCGGCAGCTCCACTGAGACAACTCACCGGTGCCTGGGGCCCTGAGGTCCTGGTGTGGTGGAGGCGGGGACACCCAGGCAGGGGCCAGGGCCAGAGCAGCGGTGACATTTGGAGGGGACCGTCCACCCTCCGACTCCACCTGCAGGTTGGGGTCCCTGACGTCCCTCGGGGCCGACAGTGCACTGCAGGGACTCAGCTCGCTGAAGGCTTTGTGCTTGTGGTGTCTGTTGGTCACAGCAGAGGGACACCGATTCAGTCAGCCAAGGAGGGGGCAGCGGGCCGGGCCCAGCAGAGTTCCACCCATGGAGCTTGCTGTCGTCCCCTCCTGGGGACAGCACATGGCAACACACGCGGATGGTCACCAGCCAGGTGCTCCCCGAACCTCAGCACCTGGAGCTGCTGGCGCTCCAGCCCCTGGAGGACCAAGCACATACCGTGTGGCCCAAGCCTCCATCATAAATTACCTTGTTAGCAGGTCCAGTGAGGTCCTATCAGGCAGGACATGCTGAATGGTCCCCTCCTGGCAGCTGAGGGCAAAGGCCAGACCTCTCTCTGGGTAGAGTTCGTTTTTTAGCTGCGCCCCAGGCGTCCACGGACTGCAGCCTGAGCCGGATCGCCCGCCTCTGGGGCTCTAGTGTGACACCTTCGAAGGGCGCGGCCTCGCCCATCATGTATGAGTTGCCTGTGGCCACATTGTCCTCAGGGCAGAGCCGAGCAGCTGAGACGAGGACCAGAGGGCCCACAGAGCCGGAAACCTTTGCTCTCTGGCCCTTTTCAGGAACAGTCTGGACACGGATGGGTACCAGGCAGTTCTGATGGTGTGCAGAGTTCGGGGGGGTCCCCCCAGGCCACCCTCACTTTGATACCAGCTGCCAGTTCAGGGGTCCCCAGGACCACCCTCAGGTTCAGTCATTGACGGGGAGCACTCAGAGCTCTTGGAAAGTTGCTGTTCGTTGCGGTGAAAGGTTAAGGTCAGCTGAGGGGCGTGGTGGGTGGGGTGGGGCAGGGCCCAGAAGAGACCATCCCGGAGTGTCCTCTCCCAGGAGGTCATCCAGGGCTGTTCCCCAGCCTGGGGGGCCTGTGGTGTGGATGCAGCTGACTACCCCGTGACCTGAATCTCGGGCTGAGCTGACACAGCCTGGCTTCAGCACCCCCAGATCCTTTTGTCAGCATGGTCCGTCTGTCCCCACGCAGTCCTGAGGGCGGTGCTCACCTTCTCTGTTTCAGATATGAGGGTGTGAAGCTCAGAGAGGTTGAGTGACTTGCCCAGGTCACACAGCAGAACCCATAAGCCGTGGAGTCCCACCTCTGTCCCCTGCTGTGTGCCAGTGCCTGGCCCAGCAGCTTCCTGGGGACTGTGCTCAGCCTCAGCACATTCCAGCACCCCATGTCTGCGACTCCAAACAGAGCCCTCAGGACCCCTGCAGGGTCCTCCAGAGCAGCAGCAAGTCCTCAGACTTGTGTGTGCCTGAGAGTTTTAGGGAAACTGCAGGTGGTGCGGCTTCCTGGGCTCCACCTGGGTGCTGCCAAGGCAGGTGCAGAAGGTGCTTAGCCTGTGCCCTCCTGCCCTGCCTGCACCTGGGCAGACATCCCCCAGGCCCACAGAGCCCCCTGAGGCCAGGAGCCGGGAGCTCGGTGTCCACCAGTCCCTCCACACTGACCCTAGGGCATTAAGCACCTCACTCGGGGGCCCCCCAGCAGGTCTGGCAGGAGGCTGCCCAGGGATCTGGGCAACCTCTCGCCAGCCCCCTCCTGCGCTCCTGCATCCTGACCTCTTCCTGGAATGTCTCCTGGGCCATCAGCAAAGGCAGAAGGTTTGACCGCTTTATCCGTCCATCAATTCCTTGGCTCAGTGCCCACTGAGGGGCGTGGTGAGGGGTACAGGGAGCCGGAAGTGGTGTAACGGGGAACACCAAAAACGAGGGAAAAGTGAAAGAAGCCCTTGATTCCATTTGCGCAGGATGCCCAGCAGAGGCCATGGCTCCAGGCCCAGTCCCGGGAAACGTGCTGTGGGTCGGGGGCCTGTAACGCAGGCGTCGGCTCTCTGCCACCGGCCCCAGGGCCGTCCTGGGCTTGTCCTGGAGGCTTCGGGCTGGAGGAACAGTGACAGAGTAAAGGAGCCAGAAATAGTCTGCAGCCGTCCCCTTCACCTCCGGCCTCCGGGCTGGTGCCATGCTGCTCAGAGCCATCACCGGCCCTGCGAACACTTCCTTCTCAACTCCCTTGATTGTCTCCAGAGTTAAAAGTAGCTTATGTGTTTTCCTTCCGCATTTTGTCAAGGCGTTTGCAAAGGGCTTTATAAAGCTGATGTAAGATTTAAAGCAGGTCGAACAGTCATGTGTGGCTGCGTAGCAAATCACCCCAAACCTAGCGGCCTGCAACAGTGACCATTTACCAGCTCAGCAGCTGTGCGTTGGGAGTTGAAGGTAGACCCAGCTCCAGGTCTCACAAGGTTGCAGTTAAGATGTAGCCGGGGTTATTGTCACCCGAGGCTGGCCTGGGGCTGAAGGATCTGCTACAAGGCGGTTCCCCCATGTGGTGGCCTAGTCCTTGCCATGGGGTGGCCGAGCACCCTCCTGCCCACAGCTGGCTTGCCCCAGACCAAGCGGTAGGACTGAGAGGAGAAAGACAGGCCGGGGTCCAGGCGTCTCAGTTCGGGATGTGGTCTATCTCGTTTCAGGGACCAGCGGTGAAGGCCCCTCGGGATGTGACGGAAGACCCCGGGGTCGGCGTGGGAAAGGAAGATGGTGGGGTGACGCCATTAGGTGAGCAGCCCACCCCTCCCCACACGCTCCCAGCCCAAGGGGGGCTCCTCTCATCCGCCATTCATTTGTTCAGTGAATGTCCCGATTGTTGTTTCCGCTGTGTGCCAGGCCCAGGGAGCTGAATCAGACACGCCCCATCCTGGAGGGCACAAGTGGGGGTCACGAGGGACAGCCAGCGCCAGTGATGTGAGCCAGCTGTGCACAGGCATGGTCCTCCCGCTCCCGGAAACCCCACAGCAGCCCTTGAGATACCCAGCTTGTTCGGCCACGTTGTGTAGCTGCAGAAACCCAGGCCCGGAGAAATGGAATAACTCGCCCAAGATCAGGTGTTGGGCAAGCCAGGATGTACCCAGGCGGTCTGACCCCAGAGCCCTGGCGCCCCAGGTCTCAGTGAGTTGTGGCCACCTGCATTCTCAGAAGTCTCGTGGGCTCCTCCCAATAGAGCCAGTCGCCAAGGCCGGGGGTGCAGCCCTTTGCTCTGATTGGCCCGCCCGGTGCACACACGGGGCTGGGAGCTGCGGCCGGCGCCCATCCAGACCAAAGCACTAGGGTGAGGAAGAGAAATCGGGCTGGACCTCATCAGAGCAGGGAACAGACCGGGGAGGACACTCTGGTGGCCAGGGCCGTGGCTGGACAGAGGAGCTGAGGGACATCTCTGAGTCACATGTGTTGGCAGCAGGACAGAGGGTGACGGGAAGGGACCCGGGTTTCTGGTCCCTGTGGATGATGAACACCTGTGGGCCTCTGGAGGAGGACAGAAGAGGGTCCTGAGAGGGAGCAGGGCTGGGAGGGTTTCTGGGAACCTGAGGCATTGCCCTCCTGTGTCCATAAATGGGGACAACAGCGTTGGACCCGCTCTCGCTGGGCCACGTGGGGTTGGAATGAGCCAGCAGGGTGCCAGGCACAAAGGGAGAGATGCACAGCTGTTTTTGTCACATCTGTCCTCGTGTGACTCTTAAACAAAGGTTGCTTATCTCCTTGAAATTCCATTGAGCAGTTTGAAACCCTGGATAAAAGTGTGTGTGGGGGGGGGGTTTGTCCATCTAACCAATTTCTCATCCCCACTTACTGGCCCACCCGTGTGCTCACTCGCCATCCATCCACCCATCCCATCCATCAGTGAATCCACCTGTCTGTCGGTCCATCCCTTCCACCCACCTACGTCTCCGTCCGTCTACACCTCTCACATTTATTCACTTAGGTACCTATTGGTTTCCGCCTCCTCCAGTCCCCCCTCCATGGATTTGCGGTTCCCCCGTCACTCCACCCCTCCCCTGTCTCTTCATTTCTTTACTATTTACCTTCCTCACCACCCGTCCGTCCATTTATCGGGCACTTCCTCTGCAGCACGTACAGTGCTATACAGGGACACCGGGAGAGGGAAAAGCTGGCGGACAACCCGCTTCCCACCCGAGGGCTCCCTGGCCTTAAGGGCTCCCCACCTGCCCCAGGGCTTATCCCATAACCGGGATCTGGGCCGCCTGCCCCTGCCCAGCTGTGCCCTGCACCCGCCCCGCCTTGCGCGGAGCCAGCCGTCCTGACTCTGCGCCTTTGCCCGGCAGGAGACGCGGCCCCCGGGGCTGAGGAACCGGCGACGGGGGACGCCCAGGCTGCGCGGCCCTACAAGCAGGAGCCGGGCAGCCCCCCGCTGGCCCCGCCGGCCCCGCCAGCGCCGGGCCTGCCTGCCTTCCTGGCGGCGCCGGGCTCCGCGTCCTGCCCCGAGTGCGGCAAGGCCTCGCTGAAGCCAGCGCACCTGCTGCGTCACCGGCAGAGCCACACGGGGGAGAAGCCGCACGCCTGCCCCGAGTGCGGCAAGGCCTTCCGGCGCAAGGAGCACCTGCGGCGCCACCGCGGCACGCACCCCGGCAGCCCGGGGCCGGCCCTGCGGCCGCTGCCGGCCCGCGAGAAGCCGCACGCCTGCTGCGAGTGCGGCAAGACCTTCTACTGGCGCGAACACCTGGTGCGCCACCGCAAGACACACTCGGGCGCGCGGCCGTTCGCCTGCTGGGAGTGCGGCAAGGGCTTCGGGCGCCGCGAGCACGTGCTGCGCCACCAGCGCATCCACGGGCGCGCGGCCGCGGGCGGCGCGGGCGGGGCCGCGGCACCCGGCCCCGAGGGCGGGGGCCCGTTCCCGCCGTGGCCGCTGGGGTAGTCTCCGCCTCGCCGTCCAGCCCTTCCTGTCTCCACGACGCCTCCCTAGTCCAGACCTCCAGGCGCGCTAGCGCGCTCTGTTCCTCCCGCATCTCACGTGACGGTCCACTTTTTTCCTGTTCGGACCTACCCCGTGTTCGCAGCCTTTCCCACCCTGTAGAAGGAGCCGCCGCAGCCCTCCCTCTCCCATCCCTCTCCACCCACTCCCTCCCCGGGCTGGGGAGCCAGCAAGACGCGGCCTGGAGCCGGGAATTGGAGTACAGGGCAGAAGCAGCAGGCAGGGGCCCCCTGCTGAAGGCAAGGGACTGGGTCATGTTCCCAGGAGGGCCCCCCCCCCCAGGACACACTGGGGGACAGGGAAGGGGTGACGGCTCTTACAGGACAGATCCGAGTTCTGGCAGTGGGTTCCCCGGTCTGGCTCCTCTCTGCAACCCAGGAAGGTGCAAGATGAACAGAGATGCCTGCTCCAGGGAAGTGGTCAGAGACGACTGTTCACCAGCAACTGGAAAGTAATAAAGTCACTGATAAGTTGTGCAGACTTGGAGTGCCCTGCCTTCTCTCCTAGGGGGCCGCCCTGCCCACTGGCCTGGCCAGGACCCCCGGAATCAGGGCTCGGCCCTGGGGGCTGGTTCCTGGCTCCTGGTCCCTGAGCCTAGAGGTTAGATAAACCCTGTGAGAGGTGCTGGAGAGAAGTTGCCATTGGGATCTGTGCTGCGGGGGAAGTGCTCTTATGTCACCTCATGGGACTCCCCCAGCACCCCAGGAGCCAGTCTCCACCTCTGCTTTCACAGATGCAGGCCTCGGCCCAGCGCCCAGGGGCCTTATGCTCCCTGGCCGCATAATCTTAGGTGACACCCATTTCTGAGCCTGTAAGTAACAGTAATGGCACCCACATCCTTGGTGAGGGTACTGCTTTGGGTTAGCCTCAAACAGCAATGTCACTGGGTCTCTGGTGGCCCATTTTCCAGAGAGGAGTCCAGTGTCCTGCTGGGGGTGGTCACAGGAGCCTGGTGGCCATCAGTCTGGGATGCCCACAGGCAGCGGGGCTGAGAGGGCCTCGGGTACCATCTCACCCGTCCTTACACCCTGGTGGCTCCTCTCCGGGGAGGAAAGAGTTGCCTTGTGGGTGACCTGAAGGAGAGCTCTGGCCTGACTGCACCCCCTGCTGATGTCCACCCACCCTCCTGGCCGGCTTTGTGTCCAGCACCTGAGCCTGGCTGGGCTTCTCCCACACAAATCCTGCACAGTCACTTCCCTGTGCCAGCTCCTGCCCTACAGTTCAGCGCTGGTGTGTCTGCCCAGTGAAACCCAGGGCACAGGCCATGCCCTGGCCCCAAGGGAGTCTGGGACAGCAAATAACTGGACTGTTCAGCGTTTACAGCCAGAGGCCGACCCTGCCTTCTGAGACCCATGACAGCTGGAGTAGGTTCAGGTGCCAGGTGGGCTCCAGGAGGAACTGGTGGCCACCAGGGTGCCTTGGGCAAACCCCCAGGCCTCAGCATCCAACTGGTCAGACAGGGCTCATTGTGCTGCTGGAGGATGAAAGGGGCTGTTCTGAAAGTCGAATGAGGGAATGGGTGCAGATGTGGGCACTCCGGCGGGCAGAAATGGTGGGCATGCTGGCACCGTTAGTGGCAGGGCTATCATATCACCGTGTTGTTACGTCCAGCAGAGGAAGCCAGCCCGGAGAGCCCGTGTCACCTGCCGCAGGAACCTAGGCGAGGACTGGGAGGGGCGTGATGGGGTGGGAGTGGGTGCGTCAGGCCAGGCCGGGCTCTGAGGATGGGTCTGATGATGGCAGGAGTGTGGGTGCCAGACCCTCTTTCAGGCACTTAAAGCCGTCACTCCTTTAATCGTTGTAACTCAAAGAGGCAAACACTGCGGTTACTTGGTCACAGACGGGGAACCCAGAGTACGTGCCTGGGCCTCGTAGAGGATCTGAGCCCCTGTCTGCACCCCACCCCTTTCTCCTGCCCGTCACATGGCGGTAATGCTTCCAGCGCCTGTGGTCACTCAGGCCCCTCACTTCTGCCACGAACATAACCGCTCTTGAACTCTTGAAGCTCCATCCGTGACTTCCCTGTGGGGACCCCCCCATCCCAGCACACAGCCTCCCTCAGTGTGGATACAGCATCCATGGAGGTTTCCCACCCCCTTCACCTCTGTCCCTCGGGGTCACATGCTGTGCTGGACAAGCCGAGGGTGTGGTCAGGGTTGCAGGGGTGGGAAGACACCCTTTATCAGAGACAGCTGAGGAGGTGTGCAGCGCTCAGTCCTGCACCCAACTCACCTGCTCTGCCCGTCTGCCAAGGGGCACTCGTCCCACTTGGCATCCACATCCGGTGATGGGCCCTGCCCTCCTCCGAGGCTGGCACAGGGGACGAGGCGGTGGGGGGTGGGTGGCATGGGGTGGCTGGCGGGGAAGGAGGCCCGGGAGGCTGGACCAGAGCAGAAGCTTCCTCCGCGTGGGCCATAGGAAGCGTGTGCCCAGCTGGGGTCGGGGGTGGGCCAGGCTGAGGCAGGCCGAACAGCCGACAGGGCTCAGGTTATCTAGTGTGTCAGCCACCCTGTGGAGCCCTAGAAAAGGCAAAAAAAAAAAAAGAATATAGCCAATTATTTGGGAGAAGGAATTAGAAACTTCGGGGCATAGATTTTGTTAAGACTCTTAGCATTGCTGTTTACAAGGCAATTTATCGAATCTCTCTGAGGCTCAGCTTTGTACTTTTTATTTATTTATTTACTTATTTTATTTATTAATTTATTTATTTGTTTTTTTGCCTTTTTTCTAGGGCTACACCCGAGGCATATGGCAATTCCCAGGCTAGGCGTCTAATGGGAGCTGTAGCCACCAGCCTACACCACAGCCACAGCAACGCCAGATTCGAGCCACATCTGTGACCTACACCACAGCTCACGACAACCCAGATCCTTAACCCACTGAGCAAGGCCAGGGATCAAACCTGCAACCTCATGGTTCCTAGTCAGATTCGTTAACCACTGAGCCATGACGGGGACTCCTCCTGTAGTTTTTATTGAAGAACAGCATGAACATTTAAGGGTTGAAAACTTGCACAAAAATATGCAAAGTGCCTGTGATTTTTTTCTTTCTTTCTTCTTTTTTTAAAGGGCTGCTTCTGTAGCATATGGAGGTTCCCGGGCTTAGGGGTTGAATCAGAGGTGTAGCCGCTGGCCTACACCAGAGCTCACGGCAACGCCAGATCCTTAACCCACTGAGCGAGGCCAGGGATCGAACCTGCATCCTCATGGATACTAGTCGGATTTGTAACCCGCTGAGCCACAACAAGAACTCCTTGCCTGGATTTTTTTTTTTTTTTTTTAAAGAAAGCACTCAGATAAACAGGAGACATTGTAGTGTTTGTCACTGCTGACTAGTTGCATGACTTTTGAGAAACAAGAAACAAGATTATGATTTTCCTAATCCTTCAGTAAAAGTTGAAACGCCAAAGGAAAAAAGAAAGAAAAGCACACCCAGGGATGCCCATTCGGTGTGTTGCTGCCGCCCTTGGTGGGGGAGAATGGCGGTAAAGGGAATAATATAATCCACTTAAAGAGAGAAGGCCTCTGCGCAGACCAGTAAGGATGGGGAGCCACAAGTCCGGAGCCACATGAGCGCAAAGGGCTGCATCTGAGAAGGAGCGTAAGGAAAACCCACCCCTTGGCCGACCTGTCCCCACAGGAGCTGGGACAGGCAGCCCTGCCCTGGCTCACCAGCCCCCATACCCACAGCCCTTTTTATTTACCAACCAACCAGCGCCGCGGACCAGAAAGCCTGCTTTGTGGCTTTGGAGGCTGGGCCTCCGACTCCCTGCTTCCTCCTCTGGCGCTGAGGGGCGAGACCGCTGCCCACGGTGGCTGCAGGCTGGCAGATGCCTCGGTTCCTTCCTGCTTCAGCTCCTTGGGGCCCCGTGCAGGGGGCTCTGCCAGGATGCTGTGGGGGCAAGTTGATTTTCCCCCAGGCTCCCCTGTGGCTGAGGGACCCCTTCTGTCCCTTGGCTCCAGTTGCAAGGCATCAACGCACAGGGTTCGAGCCCAGCCCTGCCCTTTCCCTGGGTGACAGCTCACTGGTCCTGGCATCCTTTCTGATGCCCCTTGCAAGGTGTTTCCTGAAGCCTGCCCTTCTCTCCATCCCCAGCACCCCACACCGCGGGGCAACCCGCTGGGGTTCACGCTCCCCTCCTGCTTAGCCCTCATATCACGGCTCCTTGGATGGATAACACAGGCGGGTGCGAGGAGGAGGTGGGAGGGAATTGGTTATCATTAAGCAGAGGTCAGCCTGGTCTGAGACAAGGTCCCCCGTCCAGGGCGAGCAGGACAGACAGCAGAGCTGTGCAAGGCCCCCTGGGACCCAGGCTGGTGAGCCGCACGGCTCAGCCCTATTGCCCTTCACTGGCCAAAGCAAGCTGCCAGGCCAGCTGGCATTCAGCTGCAGGAAGTGGACCCCATGTCTTGATGGCAGCCAGGCAGGGTGATATCACCGGGGCTTGGATGGGGAAAGGGCAGAGACCCGGGGCCATCAGTGGAATCTCCTGAAAACTCTTCATTGACTCAGCAGCCTTTAATGGGCACCTGGGTGGCCAGGTACTGGGTCAGAAGAGGT
Organism: Phacochoerus africanus; assembly: GCF_016906955.1. Lineage (NCBI taxonomy): Eukaryota > Metazoa > Chordata > Mammalia > Artiodactyla > Suidae > Phacochoerus > Phacochoerus africanus. The sequence continues at coordinate 60,182,809 of NC_062551.1, forward strand.
TTGGGCGGAGGCCTGAGGGATGTCGATTCGGCCGTGCAAAGACCCAGGGAGCTGGGACAGCCAGTTCCAAGGCCACGGGGAGACCTGACCTTTGGAAAAGGCCTGTGCGGCTGGAGCAGGGCTGTGAGTGGGAGGAGTGAGTCAGGAACACGTGTGGGCCACCATGAGGGGTCACTTGTATTTTTGGCGCTGGGAGGGTGTGGGGCAGGAGTTGCATCATCCTGTTTATATTTTAAAAGTAGTTATTTTGGCTGCTGTGTGGAAAATAGATTGAGAGGGGGAGCAAATGGTAACAGGAGACTCTGGGGCAGGTGCTAACGGGTGACAAGGAGTCCTTCAGGGAAAAGAACGGGTGGAGGCAGGGAACAGAATGTCCTGTCCTTCCCCCCCCCCACCCCCCGCCCCACCACTCATGGCCTTGAATCCGACCAAGTCCCAGTCCCAGCATCCTGTTCCCTAATTATGCACATGGGGGGGGGGTTACTTATTCCTGGTGTGGAGGGGGCATCATTGCGTGACGGTCAAGCACAGAGGCTCTGGAGCCCAAATGCCTGCCTTCGAATCTGGTTATTTACTGGGAAATAAATACTGCAGTCCCGGGAAGGTGACTTAACTTCTCTGATCCTCCGTGTTTGCCGTCGGTTCATTGTCCCTGAGGGCAACGCCCGACCTTGCTGGACTGTCGGAAGGGTTAACCGAGGTCAGGTACCTCTTGTCCTCAGCGCATCGCCTACTTACGATCACTAGTGACGGGTTTCTGACCACGGACAGGCATCTCTCACAGCGGATCCCTTCCCAGCCTGCTTTCTGTGCAAGATCCTCAATACTCTGTCCTCACAGCAACGCGTGTGCAGATTTTAAATTTTTTTTAAAAAATTATTATTTCTCTTTTAAAGATGAAGCTCATGTTGGAGTTCCTGTTGTGGCGCAGTGGAAACCAATCCGACTAGGAACCATGAGGTCTCAGGTTCGATCCCTGGCCTCGCTCCGTGGGTTAAAGATCCGGCGTTGCTGTGAGCTGTGGTGTAGGTTGAAGACGTGGCTTGGATCCCGTGTTGCTGTGGCTGTGGTGTAGGCTGGCAGCTACAGCTCTGATTGGACCCCTAGCCTGGGAACCTCTATGTGCTGTGGGAGCAGCCCTAGAAAAGACAAAAAGACAAAAAAAAGATGACGTTGATGTGTAGACATGTAGATGACTGATTAGGAGGTGGCAGAGCTGGGTTCGGAGCCAGGCAGGCTGGTTCTGAAGACCATTCTCTGTCCGTGTCCCTTTCTTCCTCCAAAGAATTAGGACGGTCGTTCCTGCCATGGTGCGGTGTGTCAGGAATCCTACTGCAGCTGCTCCGATTGCGCTGGAGGCGCAGGTTCAATCTCTGACTCAGTGCAGAGGGTCAAAAGGATTGGGCATTGCCACAGCTGCCGTGTGGGCTGCATCTGTTGTGCAGACTCAACCCCTGGCCTGGGGGAACTTCCATATGCACGGGTGTGGCCATAAAATTAAAAAAAAAGAAAGAAAGAAAGAAAGGAAAAGAAAGAATAAAAGAAAGAAAGGAAGGGAGGAGGCCAGCAGAGAATGAGGTGGAGGGAGGCTGAAAGAGCCACAGAGCAGCCCAGGGAATGTGAGATGCTAGTGATCCTGACAGCACTTCTGGCTCGAACCCACCTGGAACCCAGACTGGGACTTGAACCCACATTGTTTAAACCAGAATCACTCACCCGGTGAGAGACAAAGTGATAGGCAAGAAATAGATTTATTGAGATGGGAGGCTTGTGAGCGATGCAAGCGGAAAGGCAAGAAGGCTCTGCCCTGAGGATCAATGGGCTACAGTTTTCTCCTCCAAGGGGAGTGGGGGTGGGGAAAACCCGCCCCTTGCTGTTTCTTGGAGTTGAGTAGTAGCTCCTCCTTGGTGTCTGATAAGAGAGTATTTGACCCTGTAAGGTCAAACTAGGACTGTCAGGGTGCTTATTCAAAGCAGCAGAAGGGTGGTCCTTAAACCCCTGCCCTTGGTCTGAACCTGAATGCAGCCCTCCCCCCATCCCCACCCAATGACCCGAGGCCTGTCTCGAGCCTCCAGCAGTCAAGCACCCTGCCTGGCTCTGACGGCCCTCTGGAGCAATTATTAACTTACGTGATCTCCCAGAGTCCCCTAGGGCTCCCTCTCTGCCTGTGGTCCCTTACTGGGACCTGTACAACTACGTGTAACTACCCTGCTCCATCCTTATCACCAGGACCCCAAGACACCCAGAAAGTGCTGACTTCTAGGGCAGGGAGCCGGCTGAAAACCACTGCACGTACCACCCTCCCATCCCAAACCCAAGGAGCCATCAGGTAGTTGAGGTTAGCGGGTTTCTAGGGCAGGGGTTTCTCTTTTCTTTCTTCTCTTTCTCTTTCTTTTTTCCTCCTCCTTCCTTTTGTTCTTTTTCTTTTCTTTTGCTTTTTTAAGGGCTGGACCTGCAGCATATGGAGGTTCCCAGGCTAGGGGTCGAGTCAGAGCTACCACTGCTGGCCTACACCCCAGCCACAGCAACAGAGGATCCTTAACCCTCAGAGCGAGGCCAGGGATTCCGCATCCTCATGGATACTAGTTGCATACATTACTGCTGAGCCACAACGGATACTCCTAAGGCAGGGGTTTCAATGCGAGATGTAATCGGGCCAAGGAGGTTGCAGAAATGAATGAAGGAGGAGTTCCCGTCGTGGCGCAGTGGTTAACGAATCCGACTGGAAACCATGAGGTTGCGGGTTCGGTCCCTGCCCTTGCTCAGTGGGTTAAGGATCAGGCGTTGCCGTGAGCTGTCGTGTAGGTTGCAGACATGGCTCGGATCCCGCGTTGCTGTGGCTCTGGCGTAGGCCGGTGGCTACAGCTCCGATTAGACCCCTAGCCTGGGAACCTCCATATGCCGCGGGAGCGGCCCAAGAAATAGCAAAAAGACGAAAAAAAAAAAAAAAGAAATGAATGAAGGAGCCTAGGGCTGCTCACGAGGGGCTGGGGAGGTCTGTGGCGAACTTCAGAGAACAAGCCCCATCACACGATCCGCCCCAGCCCCAGTGCGGCTGTGCCTGGGGTGTCGGGCCCAGCGTTTACAGACCGTCTGTTACCAAGAGAAGGCAGAAATCCAGATCTTCATGTGGCATCTGTGACCTGCACAGGCTGCTGACTCAGATCCACACTGCAGAGGGGCCACATGTACAAAGGAGCAAACACGTGCACGGCCGAGGGCCAGGTTTGGGCCACCGTTTGCAACGTCCACTCTGCTCCCCAAGTGACCAGTGAGGAGACTGCGCTCCAGACCCGAAGTGACTTTCTTAAGATCCCACCGTCGGCCGGCGGGATGTGGGGGGTGCGTCCTCAGTGTCCGTCTCTGGGTCAGGGCGACCACTGAATGTTGACTCCTGAGCTCCTCCTTTTCTGTGTGTGACGTGATGAAACTTGGAGCGAGGGTGTGAGGGTGTTGGAATGACAAGGATCTTAGGGGCAGGAACGGGAGAGGGGTCTTAATCCTAACCCAGATCCCCCAGGGTCTTTTAGAGGAGTACCTGTCATCCTTTAGTTTTGGTCCAAGATGAGAAGAACTGATCGAGGGAGACGCTGGGATGGATATTCAGCCTGATGGACACAGGTGTCTGCGAAGCTGAGCTACGAGAAAGAGGGATGCCTGCCTCCCCACCCCCACCCGACGCCCTGCCCAGGAAATCCCTCTTCACCTCCTTTCCCAGGTGGGAAAGAGAGATAAAGGTTCCGTGCAAATTGTTTTAAAGCGGCACCAGGACCTCCCCATTTGATGCTTTATTGTGTGTCTATGAGGGGAATTTTCCGGTGAGACAGAAAAGACAAATAAGCATGCACATTTCTAAATCTTAGCAGATTTTTCCGACTGCCAAATTGCTGGACCACACATCCCATGGGCCTGGGTTTTTAGAACCTCCCGCCCTCGAAAGAGCGGAAATTTGAAGACGTCCACCGCACCTGTTTAGAGAGAAACCCTCTTTCCCATCCTAACATGGAGCAGCCCTCCTCAAACTGTCATGGTCACCAGCATTGTTCACAAGGACACCGCTTGCCAAGGTCATGCCAAGGTCTTGCCCCATCTTTTTGTATGAACTTTGAGCTCATTTTATTTCACTGCTTAAAAACTTTTTTTTTTTTCGTTGTACTGTGTTGCAGACCCTAAAGGAAGGGAGTCACTTGCTGTCTCTGGCAGGTGCATTCCACACGGAGCCAACAGCAGAATGCTCTCCCTGTTTGTTCCATGTGTCTCAAGATTCTGCCCTCCTTCCTTTCCGTTAATAGTGTCTTTGCACCTGCAGGGAAGGCAAAGCTGGAAGGATACAGCCACACCCACGAAGGAAACCATCATCTCCCACACGCCCACGCCGTATCCATTCCTGCACTTCCTCCGCTCCAAATCAAGAGACGCCTTATCTTCTGCTGTCTTAAAATTGTTCTCAACTTGATGTCCGAGCGCCTTTGGGAGGCGAAGAGATGCTGTGCCCCTGACTCCCGGCTGCGGCTGCAGGAAGCTCTCCCACCCCGGAAGGCTCTGGCATGAATCAGCACGCTCCTCTCCACATCCCTCCGCGGAGGCTCGGGCCGGAACGCACCATCAGCATCAGTCGTGCTTTTCACTCTGCCCTTGACATCCTTGGCCCTCCTTGGCCCCACGCCCTTCTGACTCAGCTCGGCCTCCCACGGAGATGTCCTCAGGAGAGTCAGCTCTGAGCCTTCTCTTCCTGACCCACCCCGGGCTCTCTTCTGTCACCGGTTGGACATCTTGGTCCTGCCTCTATCACTGGGTTTCAGCCTCACCATCCCTTCCCTCTTTTAAAAAAAATCTAAGAATGCTTTCTCTGGTTTAATAACTCTTTTTTTTTTTCTCCCTTTTTGGTTGAACCTGAAGTTCCTGGGCCAGGGGTTGAACTCTTGCCACAGCTGTAACCAGAGCCACAACAGTGATAATGCCGGATCCCTCACCCGCTGGGCCACGGGAGAACTCCCTCAGTAATTCAATCAGGTCTTCTTAATGTATCCACAGGGCTTAGTCTTTCACAACCCCTCTCACTCAACTTCCCTTAAAACTGTAACTCTCCCAGGAATTCCAATCATGGTGCAGGAGAAACGAATTCAACTAGGAACCGTGAGCTTGCGGGTTCGATCCCTGGCCTCGCTTAGTGGGTTAAGGATCCGGTGTTTCTGTGAGCTGTGGTGCAGGTTGCAGACAAGGCTCGGATCCTGCATTGCGGCGTCTGTGGTAGAGGCCCATAGCTGCAGCTCTGCTTTGAATCCTAGCCTGGGAATCTCCATATGCCATGGGTGTGGCCCTCCCCCCCCCCCCCCCGAAAAAAAGAAAGAAAGACAGAGGCGTTCCCACTGAGGCACAGTGGGTTAATAATCTGACTGTGGCAGCTCAGGTCACTGCAGAGCATTGGGTTCAATCCCTGGCCCAGGAATTTCCATATGCTGCAGGTGCAGCCATCAAAATAAAAAACATCAAAAATAAAAAAGAACGATAACCCAGTTCCTCCTGCTTCCTGCTCCCATTTTCTCCTCTGCTTTTAATTCACGACCTTCATCCTAAATCAGACACTTAAAGATATTGTTCATTGGGGGCGGGCTAAATCCTCCGACCTCCTTTCTGCAAATACTTGGTAAGAGATGAATGGGGTGGATAATCAGTCTTACGGAACGTTCCCAGCAGAAGCGGGATGTGTACATAGAGACGCTTTCTGCCTGTTTTTCAAGTGCTTACGGCTCAGAATCATCAATTTGCCAGTACAGCATCTGGGGGGGGGGGCGTTCCACCACCCTCGTCTTGGGGGGGGGGCCCGTTCCGCCACCCTTCTCCTGAGAGCTTTGAGGGCCATGCCCTTGGTGCCATGGCCGTATACGCGCCCCACCAGCCATGAAACTTGAGACGTAACTGGGGTGAGAGGTGTGATCTCTCAGGAAGCGTCCAGGGTAAGTTACAGAACTCTGAGCCGTCTGCCTAACTCGGGGCATTTTCGGGCGTCTGTCTCCCTGTCTTCCTTGACTTCGCGGGTGCTGAGGAGCGTGCCGCCTCGTTTCCCCAGGTTTGTGAACTGCCCAGGTTTCCTTCTGTTGCCTATTTCTTTTTTTTCTTTCTTTTTTTGTCTTTTGTCTTTTTGTTGTTGTTGTTGCTATTTCTTGGGCCGCTCCCGCGGCATATGGAGGTTCCCAGGCTAGGGGTCCAATCGGAGCTGTAGCCACCGGCCTACGCCAGAGCCACAGCAACGCAGGATCGAGCCGCGTCTGCAGCCTACACCACAGCTCACGGCAACGCCAGATCGTTAACACACTGAGCAAGGGCAAGGACCGAACCCGCAACCTCATGGTTCCTAGTCGGATTCGTTAACCACTGCGCCACGACGGGAACTCCCCTCTGTTGCCTATTTCTTTCTCCGCGCGGTCGAGGTGGAGAAAGATGCTCAGGTTCCAGAGACCCGCGGGGCGGTGCACCTCAGTGTTCTTCACGACGGTAGATCTCATGTTAAATGCCCTTCTCACACACACACACACACACACACTCTCTCTCCCTCTCTCTCTCCCTCTCTCTCTCCCTCTCTCTCTCCCTCCTCTCTCTCTCTCTCTCTCTCTCTCTCTCTCTCTCTCTCTCTCTCTCTCTCTCTCTCTCTCTCTCAAACACACGAAACGGTAAAAAGGACAACGCAAGGAAACGCTGGAAGGTGTTGGATTGTCCTCAGTTTGGCTCCCCCTCTTGGTGAGAGTGATGTAGCAACGCCTTGGACGGGGCGTTTTAAGGACGAGGTTAAGAGATTTATGCATGTAGCTGTGTACATGCATCCGCAGAGTTAGTTAGTATAGGTGTATGTATATCCATAGGCGTTTCCCCATCTATAGAGAGGCAGGCTCCCAGAAACCCTCTCAAAAGAACAAGGAAACACAATTAGGAACTCTCAAACGCTCTCCCCACAAGGCACGTTATTATGCTTATTATTATTTTGTCTTTCTAGGGCCACCCCCGTGGCAAATGGAGGTTCCCAGGCTAGGGGTTGAATCAGAGCTGCAGCTGCCGGCCTACGCCAGAGCCACAGCAATGCCAGATCTGAGCCATGTCTGCGACCTACACCACAGCTCACGGCAACGCTGGGTCCTTAACCCACTGAGTGAGGCCAGGGATTAAACCTGAGTCCTCAGGGATCCTAGTCGGGTTTGTTACCCCTGACCCATGACAGGAACTTCACAAGGCACTTATTAATTACAAGGGACAAAAGTAACTGCAACGACTTTTTTATTAAAGCATCGTTCATTTACAGTGTTGTGTCAATTTCTGCTGCAGAGCATGGTGACCCATTCATACATGTGCACACACACACACATACACATACATACATACATGTACATAATGACCATGCATAGATACATATATATACCTATAGTCACATATATATACATTTTTTTTCTCTTACTCTCTTCCATCCTGTTCTAGCCCAAGAGACTAGATACAGTTCCCTGTGCTGTACAGTCGGACCTCATTGCTTATCCACTCTAAATGCAGTAGTTTGTATTTACTGATCCCAAACTCCCCATCCATCCCCCTCCCTCCCCTTCCCCCTTGGTAACCACAAGTCTGTTTTCCAAGTCTGTTGTCTGTTTCTATTCTGTAGATAGGTTCATTTGCGCCATATTTATTTTATTTTTTTCTTTTTACGGCTGTGCCCATGGCATGTGGAAGTTCCCAGGCTAGGGGTCCAATCGGAGCTACAGCTGCTGGCCTACATCACAGCCCCAGCAACATCAGATCCGAGCTGCGTCCTGGACCTACACCACAGCTCACGGCAACACCGGATCCTTAACCAGCTGAGTGAGGTCAGGGATCGAACCTGCAACCTCATGGTTCCTAGTCAGATTCATTTCTACTGTGCCATGATGGGAACTCTTGTGCCATATTTTAGATTCCACATAGAAGTGCTATCATGTGGTATTTGTCTTTATCTTTCTGACTTACCTCACTTAGTGTGATAATCTCTAGGCCCATCCATGTTGCTGCATATGGGATTATTTCATTCTTTTTTATGGCTGAGTAATATTCTACTGTATATATGTACCACATCTTCTTAATCCATTCATCTGTAAGACATTTAGGTTGTTTTCATGTCTTGGCTATTGTGAATAGTGCTTCAATGAACATAGGGGTGCATATAGCTTTTTGAATTGTAGTTTTCGTCCAGATATATGCTCAGGAGTGGGATTTCTGGATCATCTGGTAGTTCTATATTTAGTTTTCTGAGGAACCTCCATACTGTTCTCCATAGTGGTTGTACCAATCAATTTACATTCCTACCAACAGTATAGGAGGGTTCCCTTTTCCCCCACACCCTCTCCAGCATTTGTTATTTGTAGACTTATTAATAATGGCCATTCTAACTGGTGTGAGGTGGTACCTTATTATAGTGTTGATTTGCATTGCTCTCATAATTAATGATGTCGAGTATCTTTTCATGACTTTACAGTTATTTTTTGTGGGACGCCCCATACTCCCTCAGTAAGATGTGCTTGAAGGATGTAATTTCCTAACACAATATTGTAAGTCAACTACAGTTCAATAAAATACTTTTAAATAGGAGTTCCCATTGTGGCGCAGTGGTTAACGAATCCGACTAGGAACCATGAGGTTGCGGGTTCGGTCCCTGCCCTTGCTCAGTGGGTTAAGGATCAGGCGTTGCCGTGAGCTGTCGTGTAGGTTGCAGATGCGGCTCGGATCCTATGTTGCTGTGGCTCTGGCGTAGGCTGGCAGATACAGCTCCAATTCGACCCCTAGCCTGGGCACCTCCATATGCCACGGGAGTGGCCCTGGAAATGGCAAAAAGACCCCCCCCAAAAATGCTTTTAAATAAAGAGAGAAATGAGAAAGGAAGATAATTTGAACAATACAATGACTTCTGTGGGTTTCCTGCCAAACATGCATAGCCAGGATCTAATCATGAGATGACATCGGAGGAACCCACAGTGAAGATGGCCCCAGGCCCACGAAACAGCTCGCTGGGATTCCCCAGAAATCTCAAGGACAATGTCAAGGTCAAGAAAGACCAGAGTGAGTTCCCATCAGGGCTCAATGGGTTGCACACCCGACTAGCATCCATGAGGACTCAGGTTTGATCTCTGGCCTCGCTCAGTGGGTTGCGGATCTGGGGTTGCCATGTGCCGTGGTGTAGGTCACAGATGAGGCTGTGTCTGGCGTTGCTGTTGCTGCGGCATCGGTTGGCAGCTATAGGTTTGTTTTTAGGGCCACGCTCATGGCATATGGAGGCTCCCAGGCTAAGGGGTCGAATGGGAGCTGTAGCCGCTGGTCTACACCACAGCCACAGCAACGCAGATCCGAGCTGCTTGTGTGACCTATACCACAGCTCACCGCAATGCCAAATCCTTAACCCACTGGGCGAGGCCAGGGATCGAACCCGCGTCCTCGTAGAGGCTAGTCGGGTTCGTTACCCCCTGAGCCACAGTGGGAACTCCAGGAAGGGTCAGTTTTGACCTCTCCCCTTCCCCCCAGGGCCAGGTGTAGGATAGCGCCCCCGTAACATGCAGGACACATGGAAGAAATGCATCTCTTTGGATGAAATCCAGCAGCCTTATTACCAGTTGGCCCTAAATAATGCCAAGCCTACCACCGCAGTGTGTGCCGCAGGAAACAGATGTCCACTTCCAAATTACAAAGCGGGGCACGGGCTCAAGACAGACATTCAGCTCAGTCACAGAGACACGAGGAAAATGACATTTCTCCCACACCATCTGGGGTTTTTTTGGGGGGGAGGTGCATGTGATTTGGAGCTGCACTTACTCTTCACCAACTGCTTAGTCTTCTGAGTCTCCTGGTAACCACCTCTGGCGTCCCATCCCCGAGGTCTGCCCTCCCTCTCCCCTACTGCTCCGGCTCTTTCCCAGCAAAGCCATTTACACCTCCCTGTCACTTCCTTCAGGACGGCGCTCCCCCGCCCGCCTCCTCCCCGATGAGAAATGAAGAATTCAGGGAAGAGCAGAAGACAATTCAGAGGGAACACCAGGACCAGGAGCCGCCGGGGTCTTTGCGGTCCTCTCTTTCTCACTCTCACCCTATTCCACCCCCACTGGCATCTTTCTTTTTAAACTGAGTCAGAAGGGATGGGGGGGTGTCCAAAAAGGTCCTTCAATGGAGGTGGGAGGGCCGATGACAATGACACGGCTGGAGCCACCGACCCACACAGGATACAGGCGAGGGTCTGCACTGTGTCCTGTGAGGAACCAGGACGTCCAGGAAGCACACGGAAAAGCCGTCAGCCCCCGTTGATTCTGGGTTCTTCCCTCTGGAAAACTGCCATGTATCTGTTCTCAGATAAACAGAGAAGCAGAAATGGAGAGGGAGAGAGATAAGCACACTCACCCTTCATTAGTTCATCGGACAGGTACTGATCGCGTTCCAGGCGCTGTTTAAGGAGCTGGGAAGTTTTCCGTCCTCCACGCTATTGACATTGGGGGCTGGATCGTCCTTTGCTGGGGGTCTGTCTGGTTCACTGGAGGACACTGAGCAGCAGCCCCCCACCCCACCCCACCCCCGGATGCCAGAAGCGCCCTCCCTCCCAAGTCACAACAAGCAAAAAAGTCTCAGGGTGCAGCAGGCAAATGTCCCCACCGGGCGCTGAACACCTCTGTGCTAGGGGCACAGGGATGAGTGGGGCATTAACGGTCCCCCTCCCTGAGATGATTTTCCAGGGACGGGGAGGTTCCCAACAAACAAGGAAGCAGGTGACCCAGGTACCTCGTGCAGGAGAGGAGAAATGATTGCAGCAAGAGAGCTGCATAGATGTGGAGGGACTGCGCATGTGCCCTGAGGACAGAGTGGCTACAGGGTGTGAGAAATCAAGGGCGTGGGTAGAAATGCGAATACTGAACCTCCCGCACCCCCACCCCGCGCCCCAAACACAGACGGACACAGGGCAAGGGGAGCCACTTGGAGGGAGGCAGAACATACACCTTGGGCTGGAGGGTGTGTGGGGGAAACGTGTCCCTGAGCTGAGCAGCCTTGCTCTGACCTCAGAGAGCAGCTGAGCAGAGCCCCTCCTGTGGGCAAACGCTCCACCTTCTGCACCGTCTCTCCTGCCTCCTTTGCTAAGCACTCCCCCTCCCCCTGCTCTCCTGCCCCTCCTTCTCCTCCTTGGGCATAAAAGCAAGAGTCACAGAGCTTTGACCCAGTGCAGAAGGGAACGAGCTGGGGAGAGCTGCCGACTGCAGGCAGGTGAGAGCAGGTGGGAGGGGCTGGTCCTGGGAGGATGCGTGATGGTCGGGAAAGGCCGGGAGAAGGAAAGGGAGGCAGTGGGAACAGGGCGCCTGGCGGGGGGGGGGGCAGGTAAAACGACAGGGGTCTGGGAATAGGATGGGGGAGGGATGAGAACAGGAACGGCAGGGCACGGCGGTGGGCTGAGAGTGACAGAGGAGGGGTGGGACAGTGCCTCTGAGGCTCCCAAGCTGGTGTCCCTCGGGTCCCTCGTGCCTGGAGGGGTCGGGGGGCGTGTTTTACGTACCCAGGATCTCATTTCTTACTTATTAACTTTGGCATTGCCCCTCCCCCAGCTCTCTTGCTTTACTGCCATAAACATCTCCACCAAAACTTCAGAAAACTTGGGAGCATTTGTTTTAATTTTCTGTGATATATTTAAGGCAAAAATGCCGAGCGATGCCCCTTCCATGAGTACTAGGGAATTCTGCACTTTACGTTAAAAGTCAGACACAGGAAGACAAATACTACGTGATGTCACCTGCATGTGGCTTCTAAAATAAAACCTCACGTGGAGTTCCCGTCGTGGCTTAACAAACCCGACTAGGATCCGAGAGGATGCGGGTTCGATCCCTGGCCTCGCTCCGTGGGTTAAGGATCCAGCGTTGCCGTGAGCTGTGGTGTAGGTCGCAGATGTGGCTCCATCCCGCGTTGCTGTGGCTCGGGGTGGGGAGTGGGGTGGGGGAGGCCAGCAGCTACAGCTCCAATTCCACCCTTAGCCTGAGAACCTCCATATGTTGCGAGTGGGGCCCTAAAAAGACAAAAACAAACAAATTAATTAATTAAATTAATAATTTATTAAATAAATAATTTAATTAAATAAATTAAATTAAATTTAAAAACTTCCTAAACGCATAGAAAAGGGATGGGATTGATGGTTACCAGAGGCAGGGGTGGAGGAGTGGAGGAACTGGGAGAAGATGGTTGAAAGGTATGGATTTTTAGTTAATTTCATGATAAATAAGTCCCGAGGATGCCATGCACAGCATGGCAACAGGAGTTAACGGCATCCTATTGTATATTGAAAAGTTGCTCAGAGAGCGAATCCTCAAAATTCTCATCGCTGGGGAAAAAAGAATTTTTTTGTAACTACGAGAGGGGATGTGTGTTCACTAAACTAACTTTGGTAGTCATCCTTTCCCGATATATACATATGTCAGCCACGCAGGACTCTTAATTATATAGTGTTGCATGTCAATTATTTCTCCATAAAACAGGAAAGAAAAAATGCTTTAGGAGGATAGACCTCATGTTAAAAAAAAAATAAGCAAAAATCTTAGGAAGTTCCCATTGTGGCTTAGTGGAAATGAATCTGATTAGTATCCATGAGGATGCAGGTTTGATCCCTGGCCTCGCTCAGTGGGTTAAGGATCCGGCATTGCTGTGAGCTGTGGTGTAGTTTGCAGACGCGGCTCAGATCCCATGTTGCTGTGGCTGTGGTGTAGGCTGGCAGCTGTAGCTTCGATTCCACCCCTAGCCAGGGAACTTACATGTGTGGCAGGTGCAGCCCTAAAAAGCAACAAATAAACAAACAAATAAAAAACTTAAAAAAAAATGCAGCCAAATGTAAAGGGAAATCTCAAAGCTGGTGGATGTGTTTGTCTATTGCCCTGGTGGTGGTTATGGCATCTGGGTGAACATGTATGTCCAACCCCTCCAAGGGGTATACTGAGGGGTCTATACTTTTTTGCAGATCAATTATACCCCAGGAGAACTACAAAATAAATAGGATCACTGTCCTCTCTTTGCAGCCTTCTTCAGCCTCAAGTACCCATCCCTCCAGCCCTCAGATGGCTCTGACTGTCCCTCTGATCGTTCTTGCAGTCCTGCTCAGCCTGATGGAGTCTCCAGCCTCTGCTCCGGTCCACAGGGTGAGACCTTCCTGGGCTCCTGCACACCTGGAACCTGCCTTGTCCCTGCCCTCCCAGGAAGAGGGTTCTCCTGCATCGCCATCACTGCCATCCTGTTCTGTCACTTTCCAGCTGCATGACTCCTGGCAATGTGCACTAGTCTCTCCATCTCTTCATGTTCACCTTTGGGAAGGTTGAGCAAGTTCATCTATCTGAATGACCTTCACCTGGTTGTCAGTTTGGCTGCCCAGGTTTGGAGGGCCAGCCGTTCTCCATGCTGGCTGGGGTGAACCAGTCCAGTTTCTTTGAGCTTCCTTTATTTCTAAATAACAAGAGGATAACAGTTGTACCCATTTGATGGGGACAGTCAGGGGATGTGACAAGGGCTAATGGGTGGGGGGTACTTTCTTGGCCCCCACACCGATGCCAAACCCTTGACATGCACTGGCCAGTTCTACCCAGCAAATTCTTTTTCTTTTCTTTCTTTCTTTTTAGGATGGCACGCATGGCATACGGAGGTTCCCAGGCTTGGGGTCGAATCAGAGCTATAGATACTGGCTTATGCCACAGCCACAGCAACGCAGGATCTTTGCAGAGTCTGCAACCTACACCACAGCTCATGGCAATGCCAGATCCTGGACACACTGAGTAAGGCCAGGGATCGAACCCCCGTCCTCATGGATACTGGTCGGGTTCGTTTCCACTGCGCCACAACAGGACTCCCCCCGTGTTGTTTCTATCTTGTTACTTCCCATTTGACAGAATGGAGAACCGAAGCTTAACTGTTCAGTTCACGTGATTGATAAGAGTCTGAAATCTGCCTATGTCTGAATCCTAGCACCAGGTACTATATTAATTCAGGCAATTTGTCCAAACTTTTGGGGCCTTGGTTTCTTCTGTTAAACAGGTAATAGTTCCAGCCTGTCAGGGTTGTTGAGAGGATTAGGTAGGTAAGAACTTAGAACCAGAGCTGGGCTTCAAGGGCATGGGATCCACAGAGTCACACAGGACCCCACACCCGAAGGGGCCCAGGCCTGGGTAAAGGCTGTGCTGCCATCATTTTGAAATCTTAGGCATGTTCAATCAGGGACCCCATATTTCATTTTGCACTGGGTTCCCTAAATTAGGTTCCCCTTGGGACTGGCACTGGCAGAGAGTCAGTGCACAGTAAGTGTGAGCTGTTATAATTATCAAAGGAACTCAGCAACTTGCCTGCAGCCATGCAGTGATGCAGCCTGGGTTTGGTCCCCTGTGTGAGTGATTTGTGACAGTACACTACGCACACAAAGGGCTTAAAGCAATGGTTGTTTTGGTTTCTTTTTTTTTTTTTGTCTTTTTAGGGCCACACCCACGTCATGTGGAGGTTCCCAGGCTAGGGGTCGAATTGGAGCTGTAGTTGCTGGCCTACACCACAGCCACAGCAACGCAGGTCCAAGCCGGGTCTGAGACCTACACCACAGCTCACAGCAACACTAGATCCTTAACCCGGTGAGCAAGGCCAGGTATTGAACCTGCGTCCTCATGGATGCTAGGCAGGTTCTTTTCCACTGAGCCCACAATGGGAACTCCAAAGCAGTGGGGCTTTTTAAAAAAGCTTTCTGCCTTTAGAGGTCTTCAGTTTCCTCACCGGTGACGTTCAGATTAAGCAAAGCTGCTTCACAGACCAGCGGTTAAGTGGCCTGCGGACCACGTCATCTCAGACCTGGGGGATGACCGCTGCTGGCCTTTCTGTCTCTCTGAGCCTTGGTCTTTCCTTCTCTGTCCAGGGGCGAGGAGGCTGGACCCCCAACAGTGCTGGTTTCCTCCTGGGTCCCGGTAAGTGAGCCTGTTCCGAGCACTTCCACCCTGGCTCCTGCCTGCTTGGAGCCCGTGGGCAGTGAGTTTGCGACCCTGCAAAGACCCTCGAGCACATTCGCTGACGTCCACAGGTTTCACCAGGGTTAGGCTGGTGGAGTGACTGGCGCATGGATCCAGCAGCCAGAGCGTTGGGTTGAAGTCCCACTCTGACCCCCCGCTGGATATTCAACCTTTACGTCTCCACGCCTCCATTGCCTCGTCTGTGGCGATGGGTGTAGCGATGTCCACCCCCACCCCCACCCTGCCCCGCACAGGTTGTTATGAGAATTAGATGACTTAGAGCAATTCTGGCATGTTCTTCCATCCATCTCTCTCAGTTCCCCTAAGCGCGTCTTCACTGCGTACTTGTGTCCGTAGTAGGGCGCTCTTTCCCTGCAGTTAAGGTTACGTGCCAGGACCCCTGCAATGCTACGGTTCGGAAGAGCTGGAGGGACGTGGGAATTGGATCTAGACAGTGGTGGCCTCGAACCCCAGTTCTGCTACTTAGCAGTGGGGTAACCTTGAGCTAAGGGCTCTACTTCTCGGAGCCTCGGGGTCTTCTCTGGGGACATCAGGATGGTCGGTGTGCACCCCGCCCCTCCGCATTTGTTGGAGGTGCGCCACCAGGCGGATAGCGCCCTGGGGCTCTGGGCTGCTGGTTCTGTGTGTTCTCACTGCCTTTAATGACCAACTGGTCTTGCTCCCTCTCCTCACCCCCGCCCCCCAGTACTCCATCCGCCCTCCAGGGCTGAAGAAGGCAGGAAGGGGAAGACAGCCCTCGGGATCCTGGACCTGTGGAAGGCCATTGGTGAGTGAATCAGGAGTCTGACGGCCCTGTCCCTCCCCCGCAACGCTCCCCTCCACCTGCCTCTAGCTGGTGTTGGAAACTGGTGGGTGTGGGTTCCCACCCTTGTTCTGCCACGTCCCAGCTGGCGGAGCTTGAGCAACTTACTTCACATGCCTCCATGGGTAACACAGTCTCCTGAAAACCACCGCACAACGAGTGCAGTGAAAGCAGGTATGTACAATTCCTAGAAGGGAGGCTGGCATCTCAGGCAGGGTTTTTCAACCTTGGCACCAGCTGACATTTGGGGCTGGATGGTTCCCTGCGGTGGAGCCCTCTTGCGCGTTGTGGGGCGTTTAGCAGCATCCCTGACCTCCATCCCCTAGATGGCAGTAGTAGCTCCAAGTCGTAACCACCAAAAATGTCCCCTGAAATTGCCAAATGGCCCCGGGGCTGAAGAGGGGAGGGGACCTTCGCTCAAGACCTAGATGAGAGCCTCTGGGGACCCTCCAATGCCCAGGAAACAGGAGGTAAACCCGCAATGAACAGTACACAGTACTGAATGAATGGCCTGGAGGCATAACGATTTTTGTGTTTTTTCCCTAGATGGGCTCCCCTATCCCCAGTCTCAGTTGGCCTCCAAGAGGAGTCTGGGGGAGACTTTCGCCAAACCAGACTCTGGAGGTAAGACCACGGGAAGTGTGGAAGCGCGAGAGCGAGGTGAGAAGGGGCCAGAAGCGCCAGCAGAGCTCGCAAGTTCAGGACGGATGGGGAGGAAGCTGGACTCACCCAAGGGACCCCTTGCCTGTAACCACAGCTCCCACCCCTAACCCTATATCTTCAACGCCGAGGGCCCGTCCTGCCTTGACTGCCCACCTCAACACGGTTCCTTCACCTCAGACCCTGCCTCACAGCCCAGTCTAATTTCCCAGCCAGTCCCTGGCTTTTCCCTACAGAATAGCATTTTTCCAATACATGACTGCACACCCAAACCTAGATTCCCCCTCCCTGCCCCCGCTCCCAGTATCATCAAGCTCAGCTTTAGCTAAGTCTTTGACCTCAAACTCTCACTTTGACCTCATGGTTCCATCCAATTTGACCTCTCCCCTAAACGAGATCTTTGTTTCCAACCTGTAAAATGTGAACTTTGATCCCGTCAGCACTCACAATCAAAAGGGGGTTTCAGTATGGACTTGGTTTTCTTGGTGACCAAGTCCCTTGGCTCTAAGCTCTTCGCATGAGCTCTTGCTTCAATCTAGAGTATTCTGTGTCTAGCCCTGTGCATAGCTAGATCCTTCATGTTCCAGAAATCAGTTTAGGATTTCCCTGGTGGTTCAATGGGTTAAGGACCCAGCATTGTCACTGCTGTGGTTTGGTTTGTTGCTGTGGTGCAGGTTTGATCCCTGGTCTAGGGTGTTGTGGGCACGGCCGAAAGAAAGAAAGAAAGAGAAAGAAAAATGAAGAAAATAAAAGAAATCAGTTTAGTTCTCACCTCCACCTTAGAGGCTTTCCCTGACCATTATATCTGGCATAAACCTACTTTTTCCCTATTTCTGTCATCTTGTTTTATTTTAAAAGTAACATTTGTTGGAGTTCCTGACGTGGTGCAGTGGAAACGAATCCGACCAGGAACTACGAGGTTTCAGGTTCGATCCCTGGCCTTGCTCAGTGGGTTAAGGATCCAGTGTTGCTGTGAGCTGTGGTGTAGGTTGCAGATGTGGCTCGGATCCCACATTGCTGTGGCTGTGGTGTAGGCCGGCAGCTATAGCTCCGATTCAACCCCTAGCCTGGGAACCTCCATATGGTACAGGTGCAGCCCTAAAAAGCAAAAAAAAAAAACCAAAAAAAACAAAAAAAAAAACACAAAACACAAAACAAAACAAAATGCAAAAACCCCAAAAGTAACATTTATCACTGTATGATTCTTCCTCCTTCATGTATTTATCTACATATACTGTCTTTTTTTGTTGTTATTGTTGTTGTTGCTATTTCTTGGGCCGCTCCCGCGGCATATGGAGGTTGCCAGGCTAGGAGTTGAATCGGAGCTGTAGCCACCGGCCTACGCCAGAGCCACAGCAATGCGGGATCCGAGCCACGTCTGCAACCTACACCACAGCTCACGGCAACGCCGGATCGTTAACCACTGAGCAAGGGCAGGGACCGAACCCGCAACCTCATGGTTCCTAGTCGGATTTGTTAACCACTGCGCCACGACAGGAACTCCTACATATACTGTCTTCTCCCAACCAAATCTAAGGTCCACATGGGAAGAGAGCTCCTCTGTCTTGCTCACTGCCTAGCACAGTGGATGATACAAGTGTGTGCTTGGTACATATTTGTTATGTGAGTTAAATTATCTAAATGCCGGCTTCCCTTGTCACCTTCCCACCCGACCACGATCAAAGTCAGCCACCTCCTGGAATCCCACTTCCTTCAGTCCCCAACCCTACATAGGGAAATGCTTTGAAAAGCATTGTTGGTGATCGACCAGCCCTGGACAGGGCATACCTTCTGAATTCGGTAATTCACCCTCCAACCTCGGTGAGACTCTGGCTCTTGAGAACCCCCGCCACCACCAGGTACCATCTTATAGCGGGGCTGGAAAAGGGAATGAGGCAGGTAGCTGAATAGAAAAAGTGAAAGAAGAAAGGAACAAGGGAGGGAGAGAGGCCACGGCTGTGGGATTTGAGATGAACCGAAGACATTTTCCTGTCTAGTTCCACCTCCAGCCTCAAGAACCTGGTTTGAGTACCAGTGGAGAGCAGAACCATCCAAAACTCACCTCTTTCTCTCCTGCAGATCTAGGCAAGCTCTGCAAGAACGTTCCAAAGGAGAAAGATGCCTTGACATCATAGATGCCTCCAAACTTCCGCTCCAAACCTCCCCCCCACCCCCGTCCCCAGATCCTCCTGAAACCCTAGGTAGACACCCTTTACTGAGACTGGGAGCCTGAAAGTAAATCCCCAAATCCCAGGTAGAAAATGGGGAGCATTTGAAGAATTATTCTCAAAAGTCCCCGGACTGTGCCAGGGTTCACTGATTCCCCCCCCCCTTGGACTAAGTGTAAAGCGATGTAAACCAACTCAAGAATAATTCTGAAACCATTCAGGAGATCCGGAGAGGAATCAGGAAATACTCCTGCAGTGCATTTAAAGTAACTGGGTCCTATACAACACGAGCCATTGGATCATACAATTTTGATATCCCTTCTAACACGGAGGTTCTAGGGTGTCTTGGCTGGAAAAGATTCTTCAGAGTAGCATGCTTGCCTTACCCCATCCTTCTCACCCCACCCCGAGCCTCCTCCAGCAGAAAGGACGAGAGGCCATCTGGAGCAGAGCGGAGAGAATAAATATTCCCTTTCAAAGAATCACTCTTGTTACTTCATTTGGGAATTTGTTGGGAATAGCAAAATCAAGGATGAAAGGACCAGACGTGGGGCTGGGTGGTGTTGAATTATCTCCGGAGAGCCTCTGCATTTAATTCCAGTTTCCGGCCGCTGTCCAGACCTGTCCGCACTTAGTCTTGTCATTAGCTCATTCATTATGAAACTTCTACATCTTCTGAAGCTGTGTTTTAGCTTCACATGAGTTTGTAGGTTTTGTGCATTTTGTCGTTGTGTAATGCCTTCTTTAATGCCCCTTCGTCTCTCTTGCCTTTGATTCTCTCTGGCCTGATATTAGTAACGCCCATACCAGATATTTACCACTGAAATGAAGAGAGTCTCGTCAGTCGGCTCTACTTCAGTTTTGAAAAGTGGCAAGTCAGAATTCCCTCATGGTGAAGTGGGTTAAAGAACCGGCGGTACCACCGCAGTGGGTCAGTGATGTGCCCTGTGTTCGATCCCTGGACCAGGAGCTTCTGCATACCTCAGGTACAGCCCCCCAGAATTGACAAGTCCTAACGAGGAGAGGACTGGCGCGCCTGTGCTCAGAAGAGTCAGGTGAGGGGAACACAGAGGAAGGGAGAGGGTGGTGGACTCATAGCTTGTCATGGTCTCTCCTCTGGCCAGTTCTCCAAACTGGTCTCCTGAAAACATTTGATGAAAAATTTAAAAATTATTGGAGTTCCTGTCCTGGTGCAGCAGAAACGAATCCGACTAGGAACCATGAGGTTGTGGGTTTGATCCCTGGCCTCGCTCAGTGGGTTAAGGATCCAGTGTTGCCGTGAGCTGGGGTGTAGGTCGGATCTGGTGTTACTGTGGCTGTGGCATCGGCTGGCAACTACAGCTCCGATTCGACCCCTAGCCTGGGAGCCTCCATATGCCGAGGGCACAGCCCTAGAAAAGGCAAAAAAAAAAGGCAAAAAAAAATTGCAAATTATGGTAAAACACGTGGAACTCAGAATTCATCATCTCATCCCCGTTTAAGTGCGCAGCTCATTGACGGGAGGACATTCACTGTGTGGCGCAGGCGTCACCACCGTCCGGGTCCAGAACTCATTCCGTCTTGCAAAACTGAACCTGTCTCCACTCAGTAGGAACTTCCCAAGGCCCCCTCCCCCCCAGCCCCCCAAAACCACCTTCCTGCTTTCCGTCTGGAGTCACCGTATTTGTTCTTTGGTGACTGGCTGGTGTCACTTAGGGCTGAAGTCCTCAAGGTGCATCTCTGTGGCCGTCTCTGATGGGATTGTCTTCCTTTTATGGCTGGATAATAGGCTATCACCCTGGGAAGCTTCAAAAAGATCCTTGCCTGAGCTCCTCCCTAGAAGAAATAAATCAGACCCTCTAAGGGTGGGGGGAAGGCGTGGCTGCCGCCTGTTTGTCCTCTGTGCTCCTGGAGATCTGCTGGAGTTGGGAGCCTCAGATTTGGAGAGAGCCTCTTTCAACGCTGGTCCCCGTGGTGCAGACGCCGGCGGCAAGGGAGGGGTGCGTAGGCAGGGGGGAGAGGGAGGCTTAAATGTGAGGCCCTGGGAAGGAAGGATTGTATGAAAGGGAGTGTTAACTGCGAATTAATCTCTACGCCTGTCCTTACCGGCACCGAGACTAGAACAGAGTATCCTCAGATCCACAGCTTTGCCAGGTTTCTCAGCTACGACCGAGACCCCATTCCAGGGCTTCCCACCCTGGGCGCCAGTGACACTTAGGATGGCATCCTGCTCTGGTGGGGGACTGTCCTGTGCATTGGAGGATGTTAAGCAGCAGCCCCCATCACCACACTTCCACTGGCAGGGCACCCTCTCCCCAGCTGTCACATCCAAAACCATCTCCAAACATTACCGAATGTCCACTTGGGGAAATATCACCCTGGCCTGAGGATTCCTGCCCTAAAGGATAGTAATTTGCGGCCTGGGAGTTCCTGTCATGGCTCAGTGGTTAACGAATTGACTAGGAACCATGAGGTTGTGGGTTCAATCCCTGGCCTCGCTCAGTGGGTTGAGGATCCAGCATTGCTGTGGCTGTGGTGTAGGCTGGCAGCTGTAGCTCCAATTCCACCCCTAGCCTGGGAACCTCCATATGCCACAGGTGCAGCCCTAAAAAACAAACAAAAAAAAATCAAAAACAAACAAACAAAAAAACCCCCAAAACTTGGTGGGACGCAGAAAGTCAGAAAGGTGGAAGAAAATTTTGGGGAACTCTTCAAGAACCAAGAAGGGATAAAGAATCTAGAGTCAAGACAAGATATTAGGATTCCCCAAAAGAGAGGAAAATAAAAATGAAAAAATGGAGAAAGGAACAATTGGAAGAAATAATGGAGATACATTTAATCTTTAATCCTGAGATTAAAGATGAAAGACCTGTCAGATCAGTAGGGTTCTTAAGACTGAAGAAGAAAAAATTACACCTGGATTAAGAAGATGTGGTATATATACACAATGGAATACTACTCAGCCCTAAAAAAGAACAAACTAATGCCATTTGCAGCAACATGGATGGATCTAGAGACTTTCATACTAAGCGAAGTAAGTCGGAAAGAGAAAGACAAATATCATATGATATCACTTATTTGTGGAATCTAAAATATGGAACAGATGATCCTATCCAAAGATAACAAACAAACAAAAAACAGAAACAGATCATGGCTTAGGAGAGCAGACTTAATGTTCACAGCGGGGAAAGGGAAGGGAGTGGGATGGATGGGCATTTGGGGGGTTTTTTGGATGCAAACTCATATCTGGAACGGATGGGCAATGGGGCCCTACTTTACAGCACAGGGAGCTGTGTGTGATTGGGTGACTTTGTTGTACAAGAGAACTTGATGAAACATTGTAAATCAACTATATCTTAATAATAATAATAAAAACTATACTTGGTCACGAAAGAGCAAATTTCAAAAATACCCAAAACAAAGAGAAAAACATTTTAAATCTTCCATACACATCGTTTCCCCAGAAATGATGTGAGGCTTTCCAGCAGCAATGCTGGGTAAAGGAGGTAAATGAAGCACTACTTCTCAAGTGACAAAGAAAAATAATGTAAATATAATTTTTTGTCTAGCCACATATTCATTCCAATGAAGTGTGTATAAATTCTTGGTTATACCAGGTACTTTATAGCCACATTTTAAAAAGCTGATGATGAGTTCCCCTGTGGCACAGCAGATTAAAGACCCAGCACTGTCACTGCCGAGTCTGGGGTCACTGCTGTGGCATGGGTTTGATTCCTGGTGAGGGAAATTCTGCATGTGTGGGAGTGGCCAAAAAGAAAAGCTGATGGAACATCTTCATAAATAAAAATGCTGTTATGTTTCAAGAATAAATACTTTCAACCCAAATAGCCCTCTGCTTGACTATCTATTATGGAATAGTAAACTTTCAGGGTTTTCAAAATTGGCGTCTAAAACTTTCAAGGGAGGTGGCTCCCAGGTTGTACCATTTGCTCTTTCCTAGCTAACCCTAGCTATGACGGTTCTTTAATGTACTTTAAAAAGCAAATATATATTACTAAGGAAAAAAGTCACTTATAATTTCCGTGTCGTAATTGTTAAGGTGTTCTAGAGCCATTTGCATACAATTTAATGTAATTTCATTCCATTCTACTGTTTACACAACAATTACTTGAAGATGACTGCAAAGGTAAAAGGAAAAGAAGAAAAAGAAAATCTTAATAAATAGCCTAGGACTTTGGATATGTCATCTATCTCTGTCTGTCAGTCTACGTATGTATGTACATATCTGTCTATTCTGTCGATAATTATCTATCTGCCTATATATTACTTATCTATCTTATATGTATGCGTGCATCTGTCTACCTATCATCTACCTGCCGATGTATTATCTATGTATGTACCTACCATGTGTATATTATGTATGAATGTGTCTATGTGTACACATATCTATCCAGTCTATATAACTAGGTGTCATTACATATCTATTTATCTATCTATCATGTATTATGTATGTAGCTATGTATGAATGTATCACTTATGTATCATCTGTCTGTATGCCTATGTATCTATGTATTCTACCTGTCTCTCTCTCTCATCTATTCGCCCATATACTATCTATGTATGTATGTAGTCTAGCATCCGTCTATCCACCTATGTATTATGCATGCATGCATGTTTCTTTATTTATGATCTATCTTATTATATATGTATCTATCTGTTCTATTTTTCTATCTATCATCTATCTTATGTATATATCTATCCTATTATTTTTTCTTTTTTTCTTTTTTTTTTTTTTTTTGCTTTTTAGGGCTGCACCCACGGTATACGGAAGTTCCCAGGCTAGGGGTTGAATCGGAGTTGTAGCCGCCAGCCTACACCACAGCCACAGCAATGAGGGATCCGAGCCGTGTCTGCAACCTACACCATAGCCCACTGGCAACATCGGATCCTTAACCCACTGAGCAAGGCCAGGGATCAAACCTGCAGCCTCACGGTTCCTAGTCAGATTGTTTCTGCTGTGCTGCAATGGGAACTCCGTATCCTATTTTTCTATCTATCTTACATCTATCTTATGTATGTGTCTATCCTATTTTTCTATCCATCTGTTCACCTACCTACTTATCTATCATCGTCTATCAACCAATATATTATGTATGAACGTATCTATCATCTGTCTGTATATCCACATATCAATCTATGTGCTTTATTATCTATCATGTAACTACGTATTGTGTATGTATGTATGTCTATAGCATGTATGTATGTATGTCATCTATGTATCTGTCAGTCATGTTTGTGTGTATCCACCATCTGTCATCAACCAGTCTATGTACCTACATGTCTGTCTGTCATCTCTCCGTCTGTCACTATCACCCATCTATGTATCTGTCGTGTGTGTCTCTATCTATCATCTATCCATCAGTCGATCTATATGCCTATCATCTATCTTTTCTGTACTTATGCCTGCATGTACATGTGTATCTGTCTATCATTATTGCCATCAGCATATCTATTGTGTGTTTATTTAATCTGTTTGTCTATATTCACATATTGAGTATCTACCATGTAAATGTACTAGATCTCAAGCACCACCCCAAATGCTGATGCAGTAAATAAGACAAAGCATCAGATCTTGGGGAGCTTGCCATGTATACTGGGTAAACTAACAATGAGAAACACGCAGAGACTTGAATAATATGTATGTTGGTGGGAAGTAAAAGGAGTAGAAATAAATCTGGCTTGAAGGTTCCCAACCAAACCAACTGTGCCCCCACAGGGGACAGTTTGGTGGCGTCTGAAAGCCTTTTTTGTTGTCACACTGAGGGGGGCACCTGGCATCCAGAGGCCGGAGGAAAGTGTTGCTGTTCAACATCCCACAATGCACAGGACCATCCCCACAACTTTCTTTTCTTTTTTTAGAACCATAGGTGTAGCATGTGGAGGTTCCCAGGCTAGGGGTCAAATCAGAGCTACAGCTGCCAGCCCACACCACAGCCACAGCAGTGCCAGATCCAAGCTGCACCTGCAGCCTACACCACAGCTCATGGAAATGCTGGATCCCAAACCCACTGAGCAAGGCCAGGGATGGAACCTGCATCCTCATGGTCACTAGTCAAGTTTGTTTCCGCTGTGCCACGACAGGAACCCCTCCTCTGGCCCATAATACGAGGATGAGAAACTGCTATCGAGGAGCTTGATGGAGGGGGATGTTGGTAGGTACAGTATAACCAGGGCATGGGTCCCCAAAGGACTAGTAATTGTGGGGAGGTGTGAATCAGGTCTGAGGGCCGTCCACACCTACATCAGAGAGAGAGAGAGAGAGAGAGAGAGAGAGAGAGAGAAGCCTGAGGGTCCATGAGGGCAAGAGGAAGGTTTGGATTTGCATCCAGGCATTCTGAAAACCCAGTGGGATCAATAGGCTATTGATCTCCTAAAGCACAGCCTGGGGGGCCGAGCGGAGTACCGCCTCCAGAGGGTCAGGGGGTATCGCGGAAACTTTTTTCAATGCTGTCGTAATGCTTCTGGAGAGATTTGAGGACAGTGATGGGTGACAGTGGGTCTTGTGCTTGCTGAGTGTCAGACTCTGAATCTATTTTGATGGTGAGGTCATTAGGAATTTGACCACTCACAGGACCTGGGGTGGAGAGCCAAAGATGACACCAAGTTTATGGAATCCAAGAATCACAATTTGTAGTTGTTTGACCGAGGGAAAAAAGGCTTGGGAAGACACGTTTGTTGGAGGAAGGCAAAGAGTATTGTTATGGCTGCGCTAAGTTTGCAGGGTCTGTGAGACACACAGGTGGAGCTCTGAGAAAGCACGTGAGCATCTGAACATGGACTGGAGAAGAACTGTCAGGGTAGAGCTGTTACAGTGCTCATCATGGGTGTATAAAACTATATAAATCTGTATGAATAAATAGTAAATCCGCAAGAGATAGTGTTGACTGGATGTGGAGAAATTAGAATGCTGTGCACTGTTGGTGGGAACGTAAAATGATGCAGACTCTGGAGAAAACAGTATGGGGTTCTTCCAAAAGTGAGAAACAGAACTGCCCTGCAATCTAGCATTTCCACTTCGGGGGATTTAAATCAAGATCCCAGAGATGTCTGCACCCCCATGTTCACGGAAGCATTATTATTATTATTATCACTATTATTCTTTTGCTTTTTAGGGTTGTACCCGCGGCATATGGAGGTTCCCAGGCTAGGGGTTGAATTGGAGCTACAGCCACCAGCCTACATCACAGCCACAGCCATGTGGGATCTGAGCCGAGTCTGCAACCTACCCCACAGCTCATGGTAATGCCAGATCCCCAACCCCCTGAGCGAGGCCAGGGATCGAATCCCCATTCCCATGGATCCTAGTCCACGAAGGGAATTCTGAATGTAGTTCCTTAACCTCAGAGCCACGAAGGGAACTCTGAATGAAGCATTATTTATGGCAGCAAAGGGGTGGAAACCATTCAAATTTCACTGACAGCTGAGTGGGAAAGCATACATTTTCTCTGAAAAAATGAAAAGTAATTATTGATCCATGAGGAATATTGGTGATGTATGAAACTTCTGTTTTTGCTATTTTTGGATATGTTTTAATTTATATGTTAAGGAGTTTGCTAGAGCTAGACTACATCACTGACTTTATGTCAACTCAGGAACTCTTCACACTTCTTGATTTTTCAAGATGTTGCTTCCTAAGGCAGTTAGGAAAAGTAAGAACTGCTAAACTGACATGGCATTCTCCTTTTTTTTCTACTGGGCTACAACCTCTGGTTTTCTAAATGGCTAATCAGATATGTTCGCCTCACACTTTGCCTGGCCAGCTGATTTAAGGTAAAGTCTTCATTATTTATTTACGCATTTTTTTATTTTGCCCACACCTACGGCATGTGGAACTTTCTAGGCCAGGAAATGAACCTGAGCCACAGCAGCAACCCAAGCCACAGCAGTGAAAACACTGAATTTTAACCCACTGAGACAACAGGGAACGCACCCAAGCTCATTTTTAAATTGAATTGTCTTTTATGTCTTTTTTCTAATTTTTTAGGCTGAAGCTGTGGCATATGGAAGTTTCCCCAGGGCTAGGGGTTGAATCGAATGGGAGCTGCAGCCACAGCAACACCGGATCCAAGCTGCTTCTGCAACCTACAGTGCAGCTTGCAGCAATGCAGGATCTTTAACTCACTGAGCAAGGCTAGGGATTGAACCCACGTCCTCAAGGACACTCTGTCATGTTCTTACCCCAGTAAGAGCCACAATAGGAACACCTAAAATCTTTTTTTTTTGGTCTTTTTTTGTTTTTTTCTAGTACCACACCCGTGGCATATGGAGGTTCCCAGGCTAGGTGTCATCGGAGCTGTAACCGCTGGCCTACACCAGAGCTACAGCAATGCCACATCCGAGCCACGTCTGCAACCTACACCACAGCTCACAGCAACGCCAGATCCTTAACCCACTGAGCAAGGCCAGGGATCGAACCTCCAACCTCATGGTTCCTAGTTGGATTCGTTAACCACTGAGCCACGACAGGAATGCCTCTTCTTTTCCTTTCTTATCTGCAAATTGTTAATAGATTTTTTTCTCTCTCAGTGCAGTTTCTATGGGATATTTATTTATTTATTTATTTATTTATTTTTGTCTTCTTGCTATTTCTTGGGCTGCTCCCATGGCATATGGAGATTCCCAGGCTAGGGGTCAAATCGGAGCTGTAGCCATCGGCCTACACCACAGCCACAGCAACCTGGGATCCGAGCTACGTCTGTAACCTACACCACAGCTCGTGGCAACACTGGATCCTTAACCCACTGAGCAAGGCCAGGGATCCAACCACAACCTCATGGTTCCTAGTTCGCTTTGTTAACCACTGAGCCACGACAGGAACTCCTCTATGGGATATTTAATCTACTTGGATTAAATCTAAATTGGTTCCTTCTAGGAACTTAAACCAATTATTTTGCTGACAAGGTAATAGGTAGAAGGGATTTTAATCCCCCCACCCCTACTCTGTATAAGTTGAGACATTTCAGCTCTGGGCACAGTTTAGAAGCCCTCCCAGACTCCAGAAGGCTGAAGCCAAGAGGATCCTAAGGAGGTAAGTTATAGGCAAGAATGTGTACTGAGGGCAATTGAAAATTAGACAGATTGAGGCATGTTTGGAAAGTTTGGCTTTCTACTCGCCATGTCTTAGCTCAGAGACCTTCTGGCTCGTCCTTGAACCCCATATTAACTCTGATTGACTGCTGGACTCTTCTGTGAGATGAAAAGAATGTTTCCACCCTCCATGATGTGGTTCATTCTTTTTTAAACCAGGGTTTCTCAGCCGCACCCTTTTGATCTTTTGGCAGGACAGGTAGAGCATTTCTTGAAAAGGACATTGAGCTGAAATGGTCTGAAATAAGACAAGGTTGTCCACAGTAGGTTTTTAGGCAGATGCGGGTCTGTTGCAATCCTTCTGTAGAGGATGTGGATTCGGGGGGACTTCCCTGGGCTTTGACCATCCAGAGGGTAAAATAAAGCTGAAGACAGGGTCTGATCCCTCCAGGATCAGAGCCCAGGTTTCTGTACCTGGCACACCATGGTTCTCACCCACTGTGGGCTCAGTACCCCTGGAAGTGCCTACGGTGTGCTCAGTACTCCCCGAGGTGGATAACGTGAGCCTGCTGGGATTTGCTTCCGTGGTTCCATGTATATCTTTGATGCAAAAAGAAGCAAAAGCGATTAGAAAATTTTTTGAAAGTGATGGGCCCATCCAATCCCTGACTTCTCCCAGATTTCCAGGAGCAGGAGACCACTCTTCATTTGCAGGATTTCAGGGGCTCTTTTCTCGGTTCTTTGAAAATCTCCATTTCTGAAAACATCCAAGTGCTTTGGGTTTTGAATCTGGTTTTCTGGGATGAGACTGAATCTCTGTGACCCAGAGAGGCAGCAAGTGGATTAACGGATTACCGAGGGTGGGGATGGGGAGGGTGGGTGCGGCCAGAAGCAGGGGAGTGACTGTTGGTACAGGGTTTCTTGTAGGGTATTGAAAAGGCTATGGGACTATGAGGTTGACGGTTGCCTGACACCAGGAAGGGGCTCGGTGGCATGGAACTGTGTACTTTATACAAAAGGAGAAAAGTGGTGAATGTGGGAGTCTAATTCTTGTAGGACTCTTTTCTGGCTTTCCTTTCCTGAAACAAATGCATATCCTGGGATGAACACAGACATGCTTCGGAGGGAAATCTCAGCTTAATATTTCCAACCTTCCTCTGCTACACAGAAGTCTCAGGTTCTGCATTTTTTTCTGTGTTCTTCTGTAGAATGATGACGCACACGGTTCTGCCTCGTAGCTCGCCTTGACAAAATGACAGAAAAACTGATATTATTGGTAAAAATCAGTCGTAGACTTCCACACAGGATTATCCCATTTGACATGAAGAATCAATGGTCCTAAGTTACAGATGAGAAAGCTGATGCTCACTTTTTGTATATTTACAAGTCGGAAGCTAGGGGGAGATCCTTTTCTTGTAAGGTGGCTGCCCGAATAGTAAGAGAGTTAACGTCTGAGCTGTGAAATCTTGAACCAGTGGGGGAATGGTGTTCAGTATTGGCATGCGGGATGGAGGGGAAAAGGAAGGGGTGGGATACAAATAAAACTCATCGGGTTCATTCTTTTTTGCCCTCAGGCTTGTGAACAGTGAAGCTCTTGCTGAGAAGAGCAGACCACATCTCTTCCAATCAGTGTCAATTCGCAACCTCCTGTAGAAGCTTTTGCCCAGAGGCCCATCGGCAAATTCTTCCAACAGTATGGCTGAGGAACAGACACTTTTCCAGGGCCCTGAATCCGAGCCTCCAGTGCCTGTGCCACACCAAGGCACACTTGCAGAAAAGCCAGACAGTGAATCCGAAACCTGGCATGTTCGCTTCAGAACTTTTATCAGCTCAAAGGAATCCGACCCCGTCCAGGATCTGAGGAGACTCCGTGAGCTCTGCCATCTGTGGCTGAGGCCAGATCTCCACACCAAGGAGCAGATCATGGACAGGCTGGTGCTGGAGCAGTTCATGATCTGCATGCCTCTGGAGTGCCAGGTCTTGGTCAAGGAAAGTGGTGTGGAGAGTTGCCAAGAGCTGGAGGACATGCTGATAAACCAGCAGAAACCCAAGAACTGCGTGAGTAGGACCCTCGTGACTGTTTGGGGGGGAAAGGAGAGCTGGGACAGGGAGCTTCAGGAGGAGGTTGAATAAGATAGGACCTGAGAGGGTGGATCTAAGCCAGTGGTTCTCAAAGGGTGAGAGTTTGCATGGGGCATTACTGGGAGATCTTTTTGGCCATCCCAATTTGGGGAAGGCTGCTCTTTTATTTTTGTTTTGTTTTATTTTATTTTGCTTTCTACAGCCGAACCTGCGGCATTTGGAAGTTCCCAGGCTAGGGGTCAATTCAGAGCTGGAGCTGCCAGCCTATGCCACAGCCACAGCAACGCAGGATCTGAGCTGCATATGTGACCTATACCACAGCTCACTGAAACACTGGACCCCCAAACACTGAGGGAGGCCAGGGATCAAACTGGTATTCTCACGGATACTAGTTGGATTCACTTCTGCTGCACCATGACGGGAACTCCTAAGGCTGCTCTTTTAAATGAGCCCTTCCCATGAGGTGTCCTTGTCTGGAAGGATTAACCTCACGTGCCTTGAGTGCCGCATTCCAGGTCTGGTGGGACACTGATCTCACTTGACTTTTTCCCCTCACAGACCATAGTCCACGTAGGAGGACAGGACTTTCTTGTGCGAGGCTCAGATGTTGACACGGTTGAAGCTGAGGCCGGGGACATGGATGATGAGAGAGCCCTGTGCAAGGAGCCTCTATCCTCTGTGAGCGAAATACATGCAGAGAACGGCCAGCAGGAAAGCCAAGAGCTGCAGAACTTCCCTGATGTCCAGGAACCGGCAAGAGGGCAGGTGAGTGTGTGATGCCCTGAACTTTGGAGAGAGGTGGGGAGAAGGTAGAAGAGGAGGTGGTGTGTGTGGCTGCTCGAGTAATTGGAGACCTGACAAAGGACAGAAATGGACCCATTCACCTGGGGAATACTCACGGATGCACTGAATCCCTAGACATTTTCAAGCCAGGGTGAGAATGAAGACTCATCTGTCTTTGTCCCTCCACCATGAAAGCTTGGGAGAAATAAATCCAGGCTCAGTGGAGTGGTGCTCGGTCCATTTGTCAGGGGTGGATGTACTGACAGCTGCTTTCCTCATGGAGCTATTTCCTCAAAGGCACTTCATATTTTGGAATATTGTCAATACCTTTTTTTTTTTTTTTTTGGCCACACCCTCAGAATGCAGAAGCTCCTGGGCCAGGGATCAAACCTTTGCCACAGCTGAGACCTGGGCCTGGAGAGTATAGATGTGTCTTAAGTGGGCAGGAGGACGGGGTAGTTATTGACTTCCAGTGAGTAGAGAACAGGGATGCGTCTCATCATCCTACAATCCATGGGACAATCCCCATCACAAAGGCAAGATATCCACAGGTGTGGAAATCAGGAAACCTGGACCTAGCATCCTTTGCTTCCAGAGTCAGGGGCACAGAGAAGTTGGGATGACCTGAGAATTCAGAATGCAAACTGTGAGGTCCACGCTTGATTGAAAGAGGTGGTCGGGCTGGAGGAATGACACACTTGGGGATCAGGAGATGCTTATGGATTGGAGTGGTGGAGTGGCCCACAAGGAATTAGACCACAGCCCCCAAAGTGATACTAGGAAAAGTCTCAGAATTGGGAGATGAGCGGGATGGGGAAAGAGCAGACGCAACTTTCCATGGGATGTCATAGATGGTTATTGACTCTGCTCGCTTACCCCTTGCCAGGCTAAGAAAGGTTTCCTGCCAGCGACCATTCCTGACCCACGTGTTCAGGAGCGTCGGACACCCAAGGAGAACATGGAGCAAGACCTGGTGGAAGACAAAGAAGACACAAGAACCCCCACTCAGTCTCAAGAGCCAGAGCTTCTGAAGGGTCCTGGTGAGTCTGGAAAGCTGGAATTCAAGGAGGCAGTGACTCGCCTTTGAGGGCAGCAAGGGGCTGGGGACCCAACATGACCATTCCTTGGGAGGGATGGGGTTTCTCCAATGCCAAACTTCTGCATCCTTGCCTTCCTAGATTGTCCACTCCTCAGACTCTCAGGTTGGCGGGTGGATGGGAAGTTCCCAGCCAACCTCAGTGTTTGACTCCCGTGAGACTGGTGTCACGGAAAATGTCCCTTGGCCCATGGGGTGTGCCGGATCCCTCCTTTCAGCAGCTGCTGGGTGGACAGAGGGTGGGAAGAACCCTGAAGAAGGTGCCAGTGTTACGCATGGGGATGCTGACCTGCCTTGCACCTCTTCTGTTCCAGAGACAGAAGAGCCAACTGCGGGTGGAAATAGAGGAGAATCGGTGAGGCGTCTGACACGTTCCAAACGCAGACGGGCCAGCAGTCTCACTTCCCAAGAAGGGCTTCAAGAAGGAGCCCCGTCTTTGGACACAGGCAGATGCTCAGGACAACCTCAGACCTCTTCTGCTTGTTCAGCAGGCAGGGTGAAAACAACCAGTCATGCCAAGGGCAAAGAAGCCCCAGGAGGGACAGACTATCAGTGTCGAGAATGCAACAAAAGGTTTCATTATAGGTCTCAGTTTACCCTTCACAAGAGGACACACACGGGAGAGAGGCCCTTCCAATGCAGTCTTTGTGCCAAAGCATTCATGCAGCCCTCGGACCTGCGAGTCCACCAGCGAATCCACACGGGTGAGAAGCCATACCGCTGTGACACCTGCAGCAGGGACTTCACCCACGATTCCACGCTGCGAGCTCACAAGAGGACCCACACCAAGGAGAGGCCTTTCCCTTGTGAGCAATGTGACATGGCCTTCAGCCACCGGGGGAACCTCAATGTCCACCGACGCACCCACTCTGGGCTCAAGCCCTACGTGTGTCCCGAGTGTCACGGTGCCTTCCGCCAGCTGGGCACTTTCAAACGCCACCAGAAAACACATTTAAAGTGACCCCTAGGAGTTCCCATTGCGGCTCAATGATAAGGAACGTGACTAGTATCTGTGAGGACGAGGGTTTGATCCCTGGCCTCCCTCAGTGGGTTAAGGATCCAGTGTTGAGCTCTGGTGTAGGTCACCAATGAGGCTCGGACCTCTCGTTGCTGTGGCTGTGGCCTAGACCGGCAGTGAGAGCTCCGATTCGGCCCTGAGCCTTCGAAATTCCAAATTTCATATGCTGAGGGTGCAGCCCTAAAAAGCCAAACAAACAAACAACCAAAAAAACATGATCTCCAGTAATTCTTCCATCAAGTGGGAGTCCCCTGGGCCTGAAGAAGGAAATTAACGATGATGTACCACCTGTGGTGTCACGATTAGCCCAATTCTGTCTCTTCTCTCAGAGCTGCAAGTTGATTCCATAGCCTGTAGCAGCAGGAAGGAAAGCTGGGCTCTGTCTCTGGATGGCCGTTGTCCTTGTGAAGAAATGGATATCAGGAAAGTGTCCTAAAGGGGTCTTGCCTTTGGCAGCTAGATTCAAGACCTCGTGACACTTCTTCTCCTTTAAAATCTGGCTTCCTAGAATTAAAAATAAAACCGTTGGATGGAAATCCATTTTCTCACATTAGATGGCATAAACATAATCGGTAGAGATAGGAACTAGATTAATGGGTTGCCAAGGGTAGGGGGGGCAGGGAATGGCCATGGCCTTTCTTGGTACCGAGTTCCTTCCGGGGGTGATGAAAAAGGCTGGGGACTGGACGTTGATCCCGGTGTAAAAATGGGAACGGACTGAGTGGCACAAAAAATGCACACCTTCTGAAAGGGAAAATGCTTTGTTGTAGGTTGTGCGTTTCACCAGCATACGAACATATCTGTTCAGGAGCTTCATTCTCTTTGGATTCTTTTGTGCATCCCTTCTCCAGAACTAATAAATATCCTGGTGTCAGCAAGGAAACATATTAGTCTTTGGCTAATATGTCCAACCTCACACACTATATATATACTACAGAGAATTCGCAATTTGTAAATCATTTTCTTTTTTTTTTCCCAATCATGACTCACACAGTCCTGCCTTGTAGCTTGTCCTGATTGAATGATACGAAAACAGATATTACATTACAATCAACTTGAGGCGTCTCACACATGGTGAACATCTTGAATACACCGTAGAGAAAAATATGGCCCCAGATAACAGATCAAAACCTCACTCCCACTTTTGTACACTTAGAAACCAAAATCTGCGGAGCCACCAGACGCCTCAGCTTCTCTTTCCTGTAAAGGTAGGTGTCAGAAGATTCATGAACCAGGTGAATGTCTGTTCCATGTGAAATATTGGACCAGTTCGGGAATGGTGTCCAATAGTGGAAGGAGGGAATCTGGAGGAGATGAAAGGGTGGAATAAAATGACACCAATTCTGTTCACTGTCCATGCCCCCAACCCTGGCCTTCAGAAAAGGGAATCTATTGCTGAGGAAATGCAGTCTGCCTCTCTTCCAATAGGTGTGAGTTAAATAGACACTGGTTTTTAGAAGTGTTTACTCAGAGTCCTTAAGGAAAATTCTTCCACCAATAGGGCTATACGCGAGACATTTTTTGAAGTCTCGGAATGACTAAAAGACAGCCTTGGATGAGTGCCACCAGTGTCTGAGCCATGCCAAGGCACAGGTATAGAAAAGCTAGACTCTGACCCCCCCAGAGTGGCACATATGCTTCAGAACATTTAGCGGCTTGGAGGAATCTGACCCCATCCAGAACATTTACATGGGAGATAAGAAAAAGAGTAGGTGACCCAAGATGGATGACATTCTCAGATCTCTAGTCTTTGACTGTTGAGCTCTCCAGGCAAATAAGCAGTTTTGCACTAAACCAGGACAACCAATCTTGCTGTCAAAAAATGCAATCCATAAAAGTCTGAAAGATAGAAAATAGAATAAAGGAAGCCTACCACAAACCAATATGAAGCCTCTTTATGTTTTTTGTCTTTTGTCTTCTTAGGGCTGCACCTGCGGCATATGGAGGTTCCCAGGCTAGGGGTCCAATCGGAGCTGTAGCCGCCGGCCTACACCACAGCCACATCAACATCAGATTGGAGCCGCATCTGAGACCTCCACCTCAGCTCACGGCAACACCGGATCCTTAAGCCACAGAGCGAGCCCAGGGATCGAACCCTCCACCTCATGGTTCCTAGTCGGATTCATTTCTGCTGCACCATCATGGGAACTCCCAATATGGAGCCCTCTTGAATTAAAAAAAAAAAAAAAAAAAAGGTTGCTCCTGGTGGAATTGCCATAGGAATTCGAATACACTCAGATGATCTAAAATGGTTCCTCCCAGGACATTAAACCAATCACCGTGCTGATTGGGTAACCAGCAGGGCCTGCTGGCATTTCCCCCAGCTCTGTATACGTAGAGATATTTCAGCTCTGGACAATGTTTACGAGCCGGTCCCAGACGCCAGGAAGCTGAAGGCAAAAGGGCTTGAAAAATGTAAGTGAAGTGAGGGAATGTCTAAGGAGAAGGCTGGCAGTCAGGAGAGATGGAGGAGAGGTTTGGAATGCTTGGCTTTCAGAGTTCCCGTCTTGGCGCAGTGGTTAAGGAATCCGACTAGGAACCATGAGTTTGCGGGTTCCCTCCCTGGCCTTGTTCAGTGGGATAAGGATCCGGCGTTGCCGTGAGCTGTGGTGTAGGTCGCAGACGCGGCTCGGATCCCGCGTTGCTGTGGCTCTGGCGTAGGCCAGTGGCTACAGCTCTGATTCAACCCTTAGCCTGGGAACCTCCATATGCCGTGGGAGCGGCCCTAGAAAAGGCAAAAAGACATAAAAAAAAAAAGGAGTGCTTGGCTTTCTATTCACCTTGCAGTAGCTCGGGCGACATGTGAAAGCAACAGATCTCTCCCAGCTCCATACTCAACAGTGTGGTTGATTGTTGAGCTGGTCTGTGAGATGAGAAATATGTTTCCAGGGACTCCATGACGTGGTTCATTTTTGAAAGAAGCACTTCCGAAGTGTGGTCCTAGGGACATTCTTTTTTCATTTTTGGTTGCTCCAAGGCATGTGGAGTTTCTGGACCAGGGATCAGATCCAAGCCGGGCCTCTGTCATGACCTAAGCTGCAGCTGTGGCAACACGGGATTCTTAACACCCTCTGCTGGGCCAGGGAATGAACTCGCATGCCAGCACTCCCAAGACACTGCCGATCCCGTTGCGCCACAGCTGGAGCTCCTCATTTTTTTTTTTTTTGGTCTTTTTGTCTTTTAGGGCTGTACCCATGGCATATGGAGGTTCCCAGGCTAGGGGGCCAATCGGAGCTGTAGCTGCCAACCTACACGACAGCCACAGCAATGCAGGATCTGAGCTGCATTGGTGACTTACCCCATAGCTCATGGCAATGCAGGATCCTTAACCCATGGAGCGAGGCCAGGGATCGAACCTGCATCCTCAAGGATGCTAGTTGGGGTCGCTAACCACTGAGCCACGAGGGGAACTCCCCCTACAGACATTTTTAACCGGAGAGATTATTGTTCGTTGGGGGGAAGGAGAGGGCAAATTGATTAAGGACCTTCAGGAATAGCG
Source organism: Phacochoerus africanus (assembly GCF_016906955.1). Taxonomy (NCBI): domain Eukaryota; kingdom Metazoa; phylum Chordata; class Mammalia; order Artiodactyla; family Suidae; genus Phacochoerus; species Phacochoerus africanus. The sequence continues at coordinate 60,218,961 of NC_062551.1, forward strand.
ACCCTCTTGAATGTCCAGTAAAGAACAAACCACTCTGGTCCCAATTAGCCGATGAGACCACGGATCTCCAGTTTGTCCATTTAGGATCTGAATCTGGAGACGGGCACCATGGAGGCCCACGAGCACGTCCAACAGGGGCCCCCGAAGCTGAAAGGCGTCCCTGAGCTCAGGGCGATCAGACAAAAGAAGAAAAAGAAGGCCAAAGACAAGGCCAAACTCCCGGAAGGTATGGGAACCATTCGAAGGGACAAGAAGGAGAAGCCACCAGGCCTGGATGTGGGGACCCCGGCCCAGGTGGCCTTCGAGAAGATGCAGGAGAAGCGGCAGGGGGAAAGGATCCCGAAGAAAGCATCCCAAACCCACAGGCAGAGAGTTGAGGACTTCAACAGACACCTGGATACACTCACAGAGTACTTCGACCTTCCCAAAGTCAGCTGGACCAAGTAGCCTCCTCACACAGGACACGGGGTGCCACAGACGGGAAGAGGAAGGCAATATCAAAACGATGTTTGGTGCCTTGGTATTTTCTGGAAACATTCTATTACACGTGTTCTTGCCTCTTTTCTTGACACAGTGCTTTTCAAAGCTCTGTGCCCTGTTTCTGGACCTAGATAAGAGCACAAATGCTCTTTCACGCTTAAAAACATGCAATATCTGTGCCAAGGGGTTCATGCAGCCTTCGGACCTGGAGTCCTTGAGCAAATCCACATGCGTGAGAAGCCACACTGTTGTGATATCTGCACCAAGAATTTCTCCAGAGAGTCCACTCTGCGAGCTCCACACCAAGGAGAAGGCTTTCCATTGTGAGCAATGCAGCAAAGCCCTCAGCCACAGCAGACACCTCAACGTTCATGGACGCACCCGCTCTGGGCTCAAACCCTCATGCGTCTGAGTATCATGGCACTGGGCACTTGCAAACGCCACCAGAAAACACTTTTCAGGATGACGGGCCAATGAGTCCGCCCTCAGCTCCAAGTGCCTTCTGCTCCGAGAAGGAAATTCAGGATGACCTGTCACGTATGGGATGCAAAGGATGGATGACATGTGCAGAACGTGGGAGGATGTTGGGACCCAGTGGGGGTTCCGGTCGCATGAACGGGCTGGATCTCTGAGTGGTGACTTATCTTCCCTATTTGCTTTTGTTTTCTGCTTCTTTTTTGCCTTAAAAAAAAAGTTTGTGCTTTTGTGTAGTTGTTTTTCCAATTAAAATATGATGTCTCAAGGGTGTTCAATTCTTCATCACAAATCTGAAGTTGCTGGGGAGGAGGGTCTTCCTGTTAGGCATGATTTCATTGTAAATGCAGACGAAGGGGCAGGGGGAGGTCAAATGGAATACAGGCTGTCCAGGGAAGTTTGAATGTCAAACAAACAAGCACATTTCTGTGGAAGAGGGTCCTGTGTTTTTCCTCCTCTGGTTTTTGTACATGGCATGGATGACAGGTGTGGTTTCGTCAAATATAGTCTTTATTCTGTTGAGATATGTTCCCTCTATACTCCTTGAGATATTGCTTCCTTGGATATTAAGAACAAGAAAGACTTCCTAAATTTAGAGGACTTAATTTTTCTCCCTCTACTGGTGTACAAACTCTGGTTTTCCAAATGTCTACTCAGAAATTCGTTGCTCTCACACCTTACCTCAGCAGCGAATTTTTTTTCTCTTTTTAGGGTCGCACCCACGGCATATGGAGGTTCCCAGGCTAGGGGTCCAATTGGAGCTGTAGCTGCTGGCCGACACCCCAGCCAGAGCAACATCAGATCCGATCCATGTCTGGGACCTACACCACAGCTGATGGCAATGCCGCATCCTTAATCCCCTGAGCGGGGCCAAGGATCAAACCTGCATCCTCATGGATGCTAGTCAGATTCGCTTCTGCTGAACTACCTTGGGAACTCCTCAGCAGTAGATTTTGGAAAAAAGCCTTTTCAGACTTATTTACAAAAGAAAATAAAGATTAGGTAAACCACGTTGGTTATGGCTTCCAGATTTATTTTCCTTGTCCCCCTCAATGCGTCCTGGCACATGAGAAAAAAACTTACTCCAACAAAACCAATCTGTTTTTGCTAAAAGCATGCCAACCACCAAGTTATGTTTAAATTCAGTAGAGCAAGTCCACCCCCCTTTATCTAAAATGGTTTATTCCGGAAGTTTTACCCAATCACCGTGCTGATTGGATTACAGTATGGGCCCCGCCCAGAATTTCCCGGCCCTATATAAGGGGAGGCTTGCCTCTGGTCGCAGTTTGAGATCCACTCCCGACTGTGAGAAGCTGACTGGCAAGAGGGCCGAAGGAGGCAAGTGCCTGGGCAGGATGGCCTGAGGAGGAGGGAGCTGGGTTTCGGACAGGTCTGGCTTTCTTTTCACCTGGCATGAGCGCGGAGAACTTAGGAAAACAGGGGATGATCCTTAAACCGCATCTTCACTATGGATGAGGGTTGAACCCTTCTGTGAGATGAGTAGGATTTTTCCACAATCCATGGTGTGCTGTGGTTCGTTTTTGAAACAAGGGTTTCTGAACCCGGATCCCAGGGATATATATATAATTTTTTTTTTGGTCTTTTTGCCTTTTCGGGGGCCGCACCCACGGCACATGGAGGTTCCCAGACTAGGGGTCCAATCGGAGCTGTAGCCACCGGCCTACGCCAGAGCCACAGCAACGTGAGATCCGAGCCGCGTCTGTGACCTACACCACAGCTCACGGCAACGCCGGCTCCTTAACCCACTGAGTGAAGCCAGGGATCCAACCCGCACCCTCATGGTTCCTAGTCGGATTCATTCCCTGAGGGGAACGCCCCAGGGATATTTTGGACCAGTTAGTTTTTCTCTGGGAGAATAAGAGAAGGGACAAATATCTGATGTATGAAATATTGACCAGTGAAGAAATGGAGGCCAATATTGGGATGAGATACCCATGGGAAATGAAAGGTAGAATAAAATGAAACTCATCAGTTTCATTCCTTTCTTTTAACTTAAAAAAAATCTCTTCCCCAGCTCCCTTCCTCAGGACTTCTGAACACATAATTGAGGGAAAGCAGAGAAGGTCTTTTTCACAGAGGTGGACCTCTCACCTACTTGTAGAAGTTTTGCTGAGTCCTGTAGGCAAATTCTTCCAACAATATGGCTGAGAAGCAGACAGTTTTCTTGGGTCTTGGAGAACCCAAAGACGGCCCTGGATCAAGGTCACCAGTGTCTGTGCACCCACCACATGTCACATTTATGGAAAAGCCCGATGGCAACCCTGAAACCTGGCACATTCAATTCAGAACATTTATCAGCTCGAAGGAATCCGACCCCGTCCAGGATCTGAGGAGACTCCGTGAGCTCTGCCATCTGTGGCTGAGGCCAGATCTCCACACCAAGGAGCAGATCATGGACAGGCTGGTGCTGGAGCAGTTCATGATCTGCATGCCTCTGGAGTGCCAGGTCTTGGTCAAGAAAAGTGGTGTGGAGACTTGTCAAGAGCTGGAGGACATGCTGATAAATCAGCAGAAACCCAAAAAGTGGGTGAGTAGGAGCCTAGTGACTTTTTTGGGGAAGAGGAGAGCTGGGACACGGTGCTACAAGGTTGGGGGTTGAAAAGATGGGACATGAGAGGTTTGCTCTAAGCCAGTGGTTGGTTCCAAAAAGGGAGAGAATTTGCATAGGATGGCATAGGGAGACCCTTTTGACCATCCAAACTCTGAGGGACATGGCTTGGTAAGCATGTCATTCCCAAAAAGTGTGCTTATAAGGACGTATGCATATCGGATGCCTTGAGTACTATATTCCAGGATTTCCAGGAGACTGATTTCATCTGGTTTTCCCCCCACAGACGGTAGTGTGCATTCGTGGACAGGACTTTCTTGTGCCAGTCCTAGAATCTGAGATATTGGAAGTTGAGGTCAGTGACATGGACGATGAGAGAAACGTACCTGAGAAGCCTCAATCCACTGTGAGGGAGATACATGCAGGGCATGGCCATCAGGAGGGGCAAGAGCTGCAGAATCTGCCAAGAGTCAAGGATCTGTCAAGGGGCCAGGTGAGTGTGTGATTCCCTGATCGCTGGAGAGGGGGTGGGGAAGAGATTAAAAAAAAAAAAAAGGAATGGGTGGGAGTGGATACTCATGTAATTGGGGGATTTGGCAAAGGACAGCATTGGATCTCAGGGACCAGGAATTCCCATGGATGCTTCTGCTCCGTAGACATTGTTGAACCAGTGTAAGAATGAAGACTCAGCTGTCTTTGTTCCGCCTCTGGGGAAGCACATAGATTTATGTGTGAGGAGAAATAAATCTCAAGACAGTGATGCCAGGCCCATTTGCCATGGGTAAATGCAGTGACAACCAATTTCCCATGGACCCTTTTCTCAGGAGCACTTCGTATTTGGAATATTACCCACCCTGAGTTAAGGGATTGGGCCCATTGGACCTCCTAGAAGATGTTGGTGGGTGTCTGGAGAGAGTTGATTTGACCTAAGGGGATTGGTGGGGGGGGGGTGTTATTGACTTCTCGTGTGTAGACCCGGGGGATGCTGCACATGCTCCGACTATGCTCAGGAAAGGCATCCCCATCACAAAGACAAACCCAGGCAAGGTACCCATAAGCGCTGAGTTTGGGAGACCTAGACAAGGTGTCCTTTGCTCCTGAATCATGGACAGGGAGAAGTTGGGATGACTTGTGGAGGTGTGTGGGTAGGGAATTCAGGGTACCAACTGTGAGGTCCACGCTTGATTGAAAGAGGTGGTCGGGCTGGGGGAAAGACGCACTTAGGGATCAGGAGATGCTTATGGATTGGAGTGGTGGAGTGGCCCATAAGGAATTAGACCACAGCCCCCAAAGTGATACTAGGAAAAGTCTCAGAATTGGGAGATGAGCGGGATGGGGAAAGAGCAGACGCAACTTTCCATGGGATGTCATAGATGGTTATTGACTCTGCTCGCTTACCCCTTGCCAGGCTAAGAAAGGTTTCCTGCCAGCGACCATTCCTGACCCACGTGTTCAGGAGCGTCGGACACCCAAGGAGAACATGGAGCAAGACCTGGTGGAAGACAAAGAAGACACAAGAACCCCCACTCAGTCTCAAGAGCCAGAGCTTCTGAAGGGTCCTGGTGAGTCTGGAAAGCTGGAATTCAAGGAGGCAGTGACTCGCCTTTGAGGGCAGCAAGGGGCTGGGGACCCAACATGACCATTCCTTGGGAGGGATGGGGTTTCTCCAATGCCAAACTTCTGCATCCTTGCCTTCCTAGATTGTCCACTCCTCAGACTCTCAGGTTGGCGGGTGGATGGGAAGTTCCCAGCCAACCTCAGTGTTTGACTCCCGTGAGACTGGTGTCACGGAAAATGTCCCTTGGCCCATGGGGTGTGCCGGATCCCTCCTTTCAGCAGCTGCTGGGTGGACAGAGGGTGGGAAGAACCCTGAAGAAGGTGCCAGTGTTACGCATGGGGATGCTGACCTGCCTTGCACCTCTTCTGTTCCAGAGACAGAAGAGCCAACTGCGGGTGGAAATAGAGGAGAATCGGTGAGGCGTCTGACACGTTCCAAACGCAGACGGGCCAGCAGTCTCACTTCCCAAGAAGGGCTTCAAGAAGGAGCCCCGTCTTTGGACACAGGCAGATGCTCAGGACAACCTCAGACCTCTTCTGCTTGTTCAGCAGGCAGGGTGAAAACAACCAGTCATGCCAAGGGCAAAGAAGCCCCAGGAGGGACAGACTATCAGTGTCGAGAATGCAACAAAAGGTTTCATTATAGGTCTCAGTTTACCCTTCACAAGAGGACACACACGGGAGAGAGGCCCTTCCAATGCAGTCTTTGTGCCAAAGCATTCATGCAGCCCTCGGACCTGCGAGTCCACCAGCGAATCCACACGGGTGAGAAGCCATACCGCTGTGACACCTGCAGCAGGGACTTCACCCACGATTCCACGCTGCGAGCTCACAAGAGGACCCACACCAAGGAGAGGCCTTTCCCTTGTGAGCAATGTGACATGGCCTTCAGCAAGCGAGGGAACCTCAATGTCCACCGACGCACCCACTCTGGGCTCAAGCCCTACGTGTGTCCCGAGTGTCACGGCGCCTTCCGCCAGCTGGGTACTTTCAAACGCCACCAGAAAACACATTTCAAGACAACTAGCCAATGAGTCGGCCCTCAGCTCCAAGTCCCCTCTGCTCCAAAGAGGAAATTCAGGATGACTTGTCACTATGGGATGCAAATGATGGATGACACCTGCAGAATGAGGGAGGATGGAGTTCCCGTTGTGGCACAGCAGAAACGAATCCCACTAGGAACCATGAGGTTGCAGGTTGGTTCCCTGGCCTCCCTCTGTGGGTTAAGGATCCAGCATTGTTGGGAGCTGTGGTGTAGGTCACAGATGCGGCTCAGATCTTGAGTTGCTGTGGCTATGGTGTAGGCAGGCGGTTAAAGCTCCCATTCGACCCCTCGCCTGGGAGCCTCCATGTGAGCAGGTGAGTGGGATGCTGGAACCCAGTGGGGGCTCCATCCACATGAATGGGGTGGATCTCTGAGTGATACCTATCTTCCTGATTGGCGTTTGTTTCCACTTCCTTATCAGCTATTGTTTTCTCATAAGTTTGGGTTTTATGTATTTGTTCTTCCAAAGAAGGCATGTCTCATGGGTGTTCAGTAATTCATCACAAAACTGAGGCTGCTGAGGAGGAGGGTCTTCCTGTTAGCCATGCTTTTATTGTCCTGTGGACTTATGGGGGGTGGCAGACAGAATACAGGCTCTCCAGTGACGTTTGGATGTCAAATAAACAAGAACATTCCTATCAAAGAGTGTCACGTGTGCTTTCTCCTCTGCAGGTTGTGTACATGGCATGGATGATGGGTCTGATTTCCTCCTACATGGTCTTTATTCTTTTGGGATGTATTCCCTCTATACGTGGTGGGATGTTGCCTCATTTGGGACTGAGAAAAAGAAAGGCTTCCCGGGAGCTCCCTCATGACAGGAGGGAGTAGGTTAAGGATCCGGTGCTGTCATGGCTGTGTCTCAGGTTGCTATGGTGCTGCAGGTTGGATTCCTGGCCCAGGAAATTCCACATGCATCTGCAAGGCCATACACGCACACATACATACATACATACATACATACATACATACATACATACATACATACATACATAAATGGAAGGACAGTAGGAAGGAAGTCTTCCTAAAGTGATAGAACATCTTTCTTTTTCCCAACTGGTTTACAACCTCTGGTTTTCCAAGTGCCGACTCAGAAAGAGATTCTTCTCACACTTTGCCTTGTGGTCTAATTTTGTCTTTTTTTTTTAGGGCTGCACCCACGGCATATGGAGGTCCCCAGGCTAGGGGTCTAATGGGAGCTGTAGCCGCCAACCTACGCCACAGCCACAGCAACTCAGGATCCGAGCCACATCTGTGACCTACACCACAGCTCACAGCAATCCCAGATCCTTAACGCACGGAGGGAGGCCAGGGATCAAACGCACTACCTCATCGTTCCTAGTCAGATTCGTTAACCACTGAGCCACGATGGGAACCTGCCTTTGTGGTCTAATTTTGGATCAAAGTCTTTTCACATTTATTTACATGAGCAAAAAAGATTAGGTAAGCCAGTCTGGTTACAGCTGTTAGACCTCTGTCTCTGACTCCCTCAAACTCTCCGTAAAAGTCTAGAATAAAGAATATCTATCACAAACCAATGTGGGGGCCTCTTTAATAAGTGGAGGTTTCTCCTGATGGACTTTCCATTGTTAATTGAATCCACCTGAATTATCTAAAGGGGTTCACGCCCCCACCTGAATCCAATCATTTTGCTGATTGTGTAACTGGCAGGGACCCTGGAACTTCCCCCAGCTCTGTATAAACAGAGACATTTCAGCTCCAGGTACAGTCTGAGAGCCAGTGCAGGCTCCAGGAGGCTGAAGGCTAGAGGGATGGAAGGAGGTAAGTGACAGTTGGGATGGTCTATGGAGAACGATTGGAAATCAGGATAGAGGGAGGTGGGCTTCAGAAAGGTTTGGCTTTCTATTCACTTTGCATGAGCTCTGAGACCTTGTGAAAGAAAGGGCTCGCCCTCGAACCCAGAAGAAGGTGACATATGTTCTCATCTCACAGGGGAGTCCAACCCTCGTTGAACCCTCGTTGAACTCTCCTGTGAGATGAGAACATATGTCACCTAAGTGATAAAAATGATGGACGATGTGCAACGAACTTAGGGGGATCCTGGAATCCAAAGGGTTTCCCAACCACAAGAATTGAGAGGATCTTTGAGTTTTGACTCACCTTCCTGATTGGCTTTTGCTTTCTGCTTCATCATCGCCTGTTGTTTTCTTATAAGCTTGTGTTTTGTGTTGTTTTTCTTCTTCCAGTGAAGGCGTCTCATTGGTGTTCCGTACTTCACTCCAACACAGAGAGGGCTGTGGTTGTCTTTCCTATTGGATCCTCCCCCGACCCCTTGCTTCATTAGCTCTACTGTTTCTTATCATCTCTTAGGACAAAATTTTAGCATCTATCTCCTGCCCTCACCCAAAGACATCGCCTCCCCCTATTAACCACCAGTAACACAGAGGCACATTGGCTAAAATCCATGAACCTACGCTGACATGCCATTTCCCCCAAAATCTGTAGGTTACAACTGGGTTCACTCGTGGTAAGATTTGGACAAATGTATGACTTGCGTCCTCCATTACAATTTCATGCATAATAGTTGACTGCCCTAAAAATCATTTGGGCTCCACCTATACTTTTTTTTTTTTTACTCCATCATCCCTACAACCTGTATTTTCATTTTCTAAATTTGGCCAGCCATAAATTCCTGTTTTGAAGAGTCAAATACTGAGGCAATCTGAGCCTTTAATTTAGTTCCAATGACATTCCCTGGAGGCATTCTCAAGCCCCAGCTGAATGGGCTTCTGTGTCTAATTTAGTAGCTCTGGGGTGAGAATCTCCACTTTGAGATAAACTGAGTTTTTGAATAGTTTTCTGAGGTTCATGGGAGTCGCTTTCATCCCACACCACTCCCTGTAAACTTCTCTGCGAGTGCCATGCAGTTGTCGCAGGTGACGAGGTAATTTGACACATCGGAGTTAACGATGTGGACACATTATTGAGATGCCCTTGGTTTTCACACCACGTCCTCCTGTCCCAGGACCCCATCCAGGACACAATATTCACAACATTGCAATTACGCATCACGTCTCCTTGGGCTGCTCTTGGCAGCACTGGTTTCTCAGATTCTTTTTGTTTTTGAAGAGCTGAGAATTTACATTTTTAACAAGTTTCCAGGTGATGCTTCTTCTGGTTTTGGGACATTTTGAAAACAACAGGTTTAGCTGGTAGGCTGGGTCGAGAATCCCTGAAGGTCTGGGTATGTGACTTCCCGAAGGGCTGACCCCTTTACCCTTCTCCTCTGGTCCCTTTAGCAGAAGTGTTGGAAGGGCTTTCTACAGGCAGGCTCATGGTTTGTAATCTAGTGTATAGGGGTGGCCTTTTTTTCCCCAAGAACTGCAGGTTGGGGACTCTTGGAGCTGAGTGAAAGGTGGTTATCCATCCCGGTGATGGGATCCAACCTCCTTCCCAGACTTAGAATCTATTTTGAAGATAAGTCATCTAATCATAGAGACTCTGTGGTCAGGCAGCCATCCTCAGTTTATAGGGAGCCCAATTTCCAATTTGGTTGCATATTGGAATCCCTGGAGTGCTAAAAAACAAAACAAAACAGCAAAGGCACATCCACACTTGGTGGCCACACCCAGCGATGAAGTATTTGGTTGATCTGGGATGGGGACATGGCACGAGCGTTTCAAACACTCCCAGGTGATCTCGTGTGGCTGCCTCGCCATGTCCCTTTTCAGTAACCATTCCCAGTGTAGCAGCCATACTGATGGCTCTGTGGCTTTTGTCTTTCTGGGGCCCGCATCCTTGCTGACTTCATTAGGGCCATTTCCTTGGCTTGGCTAGCCCCCTCCACAACCCATCTAAGAAAAGTGGACCTTGCTGAGAGTCCGGGGGCGGGGCTGTGTCCCTGCACCACGGTATTCTCCAGGGCTTCAGACCCTCTCAGAGGATTTACACTTGATCTTGTAACTGTGAACTGATCAGGTGTGATTTTTTTCCCCAGCAGTAAATAGGACAGTGCTCTGCCATCAGCGCTTGGTTGTATCCTGATGCAAAACCACGGATAAGGGGGAAGCTGAGAGATGGAGTGCCAACTGTAAGTTACACTTGGATGCGTGATGTGTAAAGGTTGGCGTCCCTGATCCCCACGTTTTTTTGAGGCTCTACTGTGGTTAGTATTTAGAAGGAGATAGAGTGGGTCTAGGTCGGCTAAATCATTCAATCACCCCGCAGATACAGCAGCGGCTGGAAAGCCCGCACTTCACAATGCAGCCAGCAGAGGGCAGCCTCATCCTTTTCCTACATTCGTGCCAAACTAGATGTTGTACACTTTGCCTAACTCCAGAGGTACGAATGCAAGGCCATCATTTTATTTTATTTTAGTCTTTTTAGAACTGCGCCCGCGATATGTGGAGGTTCCCAGGCTAGGGGTCCAAACGGAGCTATAGCTGCCGGCCTACACCACAGCCATGCCAGATCCTTAACCCACTGAGTGAGGCCAGGGATTGAACCAGCAACCTCATGGTTCCTAGTCGGATTCGTTTCCGCTGTGCCATGATGGGAACTCCCAAGGCCATCATTTTAATGTGCACCTCTTTGCTGATTAGGGTCTCAATACGGTTTCCTATGTTTGGTTTTTGTTTTTGTCTTTTTAATGGAAGTACAGTTGATTTACAATGTTGTGTTAACTTCTGTACAGCAAAATGATGGTTATACATGCTTTTCCATATTTTTTCCATTATGGTTTATCATAGGATATTGAGCATGTTGCCCTGTGCGATACAGTAGTACCTTGTTTTTTACTGACATATATGGAAGCAACTTCAGCCATTCTCAACAGATGAACAGATAAGGGAGATGTGGTTCAGAAACTCCATGGAGTAATTCATCCATAGAAGGAGAAGGCATTGTTACGGCTTGCAGGCCCACGGATGGATGTTGCAGGCTTTAGCTTACTGAAATAAATCAAAGACACAGAGAAATACTATATAGTACCACTTACGTGTACAATCTAAAAAGTACAACACACTAGTGAATCAAACAAAAAAGAACCCAACTCACAGAGACAACAAACAGTGGTGGCCCGCGCCTAGAGGGAGGGGAGGGTGGTGACAGAGCCCATCCGCAAAGCGTAGGATGGCCTACGAGGAGACCATGTGCAATGTGGCGAATGAAGCTAATACATACATTTTTTCAGATATGGAATATTAGCCATGGTCATTAATTAAATGAAAGAATAAATACGTGAAGGTTAATCTATTGATCAAACTTAAAGCAATCCTCTGGTTTCATTCTTGACAATCCTTGTCAATCCCATGCCCATTCCTTCCACATTTTATCAATGCTCCCAAATAAAGAACCAGCAGGGAAACGTGTACTTCACAATGAAGCCAGCAGAGGGCAGGCTCTCCCTTGTCCTACATTTCTCTCCAAGGGGAGGTGGATTCCGTGCAGGGCCTCAAAATTTTGTCTATGGAGTTTTTAAATGAAGCACAGCCGATTAACCATGTTGTGTTAATTTCTGCTATTTGGCAAAGAGATTCTGTTATACATGCATATGACTTCTTTTCATAGTTTTCACAATATGGTTTACACACAGATTTTTAATATAGTTTCCTGTATTATATACTAGGATCTTGTTGATGCATTCAGTATGTGCTATTTAATTGCGAATCCCAAACTCCCAATTTTTCCCTCTTCCACCCTTCTCGAACTTGGCAACCCCACTGTCCTATTTACATTGTGAGTCAGTGTCAGTTTCAACGATATGATCATTCCTGTCATAGGTTCCACATGTAAGTGGAATCATGTGCTACTGGTTTTGTTTCGGGGTTTTTTTTTTTGTCTTTTTCCTTTTTTTTTTTTTTTGATCTTTTTGCCTTTTCTAGAGCCACTTCCGTGGCATATGGAGGTTCCCAGGCTAGGGGTCTAATCGGAGCTGTAACCCCTGGCCTACGCCAGAGCCACAGCAACGCGGGATCTGAGCTGCGTCTGCAACCTACACCACAGCTCAAGGCAACGCCAGATCCTTAACCCATTGAGCAAGGCCAGGGATCAAACCCACAACCTCATGGTTCCTAGTTGGATTTGTTAACCACTGCGCCACGACGGGAACTCCCCCCCCCCCTTTTTTTTTTGGCCCCTTCCGGTAATACAATAATCTATAGGTCTGACCACGTTATTATAAATGGCACTCTTTTCATAGGTCCTAACCCACATGCAGTACATCAGAAACCCTGGGGATGGGGTTCAGCCCTGAGCCCGAAGAAGCCCCCAGGGAACTCACAAGGTACCAATAAAATAAATCCTGGGGCCGCCGCCAAGATTCCTCAAAGATGCATTTCCCAGGGGCAACCTGAGCTTCCAGTGACCATGGAAAGGTTGTCTCCCTCCCATCGGTGTTTGGCAGGGACATAGCTGGCTGGGTGGGATTGTGACTCTGAGACCCGAGGTGCAGTGTATGCAGAGTTAGAGGTCCCGCAACCTCAGAGCTCACGGTCAAAATTGTTCTTGGGTTAAAGACAATAAAGTAGGCCTTATGTGGAAGAGCTCCAAGTCTGAGGTGTGAGGGAGAATAGGAAAATCAGGCCTTCAGCATTTCCTCGGCTCGATCGGGTTTTTCACAGAACAAGGTGGCTGTGCCAAAGCTCAAGGGTAAAGGAACCCTTGATTTTAGAGCTGATTGATATGGCTGTTGTTACGGCAAATGTCCATAAGAGGGCAGCAGCAAAGATCTTCTAATGGGGATCTCTAGGTATTTCAACTCTAACTACTGAAAAGCACCAGTGGGAGACCCTGGTGATTTAGACGTTCTAGACACAGCAGTGGCACGGGTGTGGCTCAGATTTGATCCCTGACTTGGGGACTTCTACAGACTGGGGGCGTGGACGGATGGGGAGAAAAAAGCACCTGTATATCTTCCCAACCTGGTTGTGTATTCAAAAAACAAAACAAAACGAAACCCGCTAATTCCAAAAGGTACATACACATAGGTATACATAGCAGCATTGTTTGCCATTGCCATGTATGGAAGCGACCAAAGCCTTTCTCAAGAGATGAATGGATAAGGGAGATGTGGTTCAGAAACACCATGGACTAAATCTACCCTAGAAAAAGAAGGAAATATTGCCCAGGGCAGCAACAGGAATGGACGAGGAAGGCTTAGGCTTACTGAAATAAATCAAAACCACAGAGAAATACTGTATGGTACCACTTACATGTAGAATCAAAAAAACTGAAGCAAAGTAGTGAATATAAAACAACAACAACAGAGCCAACTCCCAGAGAGGAGAAGCAAGTGGCCGCCAGTGTGGACAGGAAGGGGAGGGCAGAGGTATATACCCTCTGTTGAGGGTAAGATGGTCTGTGAAGCTGTGGGGTACAACGTGGTGAATAAAGCTAATATATACATATTTCAGAGGTGGAATATTAACCATGGTCATTCATTAAAGAATAAAAAAGTGATGATTAAACTTCTGACTTCATATTTCAATTCTGGTCAGTCCCATGCACATTTCTACAGCATTTAGTCCAGGTTCCATGATGCCGTTGGGACACTCGCAGTTCACAATGAAGTCAGCAGAGGGCGGGTTCACGCTTTTCCTACCAGCAGGTCAAAGGGGACGTGGCTGATGTGCCTCATTCTGGAGGCACAAAGAGAAGGACATCAGGTTACCGTGTGTCTCTCTTTGGGTAGGGTCTGAAAAGCGTCGTCTATGGGTTTATTTAAATTAAACTACAGCCGGCGAACGACGTTGTGTTAATTTCTGCTGTACAAAAAAGTGATTCCGTTAAGCGTGTGAAGGATTTTCTTTTCATAATCATTTGCAGGATGGTTCATGGAAGGATTTCTTATGCAGTGCCCTGGGCTGTGTACAAGGATCTTGTTGTTTCTGCATTCTGTGTGTACTAATTTGCGAATCCAAACTACAAATTCTTGCCTGTTCCAACCCCCTCCTATTAGGTAACCACAAGCCTATTTTTTATTGTCTATGAGAGGGAGTTCCTATTTTGAGGATAAGTTTATTTATGTAACACTTTACTTTCCACATATAGTGCTATCATATGGTAGTAGTTTTGTTTCTTTATTTTACTATTTCTGCTTGCTTTGCTTTGCTTTCATTTTTTCTTTTCTTTTCTTTTTTTTTTCTTTTTTTTTTTTTTGACTCCCTGCCCTTAGTACGGAAAACTGCAATACAAACCATGTTGCTGGAAATGATATCCTTTTATAAATCCCTAACCCGCGTGCACTGAATCCGACACCCTGGTGGTGGGGTCCCTCCCTGTGCTCAAAGCAGCCCTCCGGGGAACGCTCGAGCTGTGCCCAAAGCCGCTGTGGAGCCTGTCGGCCAGATCCCACAAGGGTGGATGTCCCAGGGCGACCCTGTGCTGAGCAGTGAGCACGGAACCGTTGCCTCCATCAGCCCATCAGCGTGTAGACAGGGACGTAGCTGGCTGGGCTAGGGGGCTGTGACTTGAAGAGCTGAGGTTTCGTGTGGTAACTGGTGGACGTCTAGCAAAGGGAGAGCTCCTGGCGAAAACCCTTCTGGCATGAATGTCCCCCTCCCCCCCCCCCACGGCCACCACGAACAAACTACAGCAGGCCAAAGAGGGAGGAGTTCACAGCCTGAGGGGGTGAGGGAGCATTGGCACATCAGGGGTTCAGGCTTCCCTGTGCTCGTTCGGTTTTCTGACAGATCCCGCTGGCTGTGCCCAAGCTCAGGGGTCCAGTCAGTCTTCCTTTGCGAGCCAATGGATGGAGGTGTTGTTTCGCGAAATGTCCACAAGAGGGCAGCAGCAGACACGGTGGAACAGGGGTCTGCAGGTGTTTCAGCTGCCTGCATTGCTATGGGGGAAGGCATCATGTGGTACTGGTTTTGTTTGGTTTTAGTATTTCTTTTTACCTTTTTTTCTGTTTGGATCCCCCCCGCCTTAGTAGATTAAACTTTATGTGCAGCCCTGTTGCTGCAAATATTATTCTTTCCTAGGTCCTAACCCAAGTGTACTGACTCCGATACCATGGGGCGGGGCGGGGGGGGAAGGTCCAGCCGTTTCCTTGAAGAAGCTCTTTAGGTTACGCGCAGGCCATCCCCAAAATAAACCGTGGCGCTGTCGGCAAGAGTCCACAAACGTGACGTTCCTGGGGTAATCTGAAGAGCGGCGACCGTGGAAGTCTTGCCTCTATCCCCTCATCGTGTTGACAGGGATGCACCTGGCGGGGATAGGGGTTCTGACTGGAAGAGCCGAGGTTTGGTGTGTTCATTGCTGGAAGTCTAGGGAAGTTTGAGCTCTCGGTTAGAAATGTTTTTGCGTTATTGACAGTTTGAATCAATCCCTTGTAGGGATGAGTTCAATGTCTGAGGTGTGAGAGAGAAGTGGAAAATGGGGGCTTTAGTGTTTCCTTTGACCACTGGGTTTTTTTTTTTTTTGGTTTTTGTTTGTTTGTTTGTTTGTTTGTTTTTACGAAGCGTTGGCTGTGCCAAAGCTTAAGTGTAAAGTAACATCTTGATTTTAGAGCTAATTGATATAGTTGTTGTTACATCACATGTCCACACGAGGGCAGCATCAAAGATCTTCTAATGGGGATCCCCATGTATTTCGACTCCCAGTACTGAAAAGCACCCATGGGAGACCCTGGTGTCCTAGATGCTCTGGATCCGTCAGGGGCACGACAGTGGGTTGTGTCTGATCCTTGTCCCATGAACTTCTTCAGGCTGAGGGAATGGCCAAAAGCAAAGACCAGAAAGAATCACCAATATATTCTTCCTCTTCTGATTATATATGTAATAAATAAAACGAAAACATTAATTACACAAGGTGAATACACTCCAGTATTCATAGCAATATTGCGTACCATTGCCGTATATGGAAGCAACTTAAGCCTTTCTCAACTGATGAATAGTTAACGGAGATGTGGTTCAGAAACTCCATGGAAAAACTCAACCGTGAAACAAGTAGAAACAACAACATAACAGTATTTGCAGCAACATGGAAGGACATGGAAGGCTCTAGCCTACTGAAAAGATCAAAGCTTCAGGAAATACTCTATGTGCCACTCATATGTAGTATCTAAAAAGTGTATTAAACTCGTGATTAAAATATGAAGAAGCTGAGGCACAGATAGAACACACTAGTTGTGAGCAGTGTGGAGAGGAAGGCGAGTGAATCCTACGAAGTGTGAGATGGGCTACAAGCGTGTACAACCCGGGAATAGAGCTCTGTCTCTGTTTTCCAGATATGAATTATTAGTATCGTCATCAATTTAAGAATAAGTAACTTAGTCATTCTTCTCAGCAAGTGTGGAACATTCCTCTTATTTCAGTCTTGTCCATTGTTGGATCACATGCCCTTTCCTCCACCATTTGGTCTTTGTTCTCAGACAGGACCCCCTGGGAGACTCGCAGTTCACAATTCAGCCAGCAGAGGGCAGGCTCATCCATGAGTGCCTTCTTGCCAAACGGGTTGGGATAATTTTTGCATCACTCCAGAGATGCAAATAGACGGCCATCCCTTTAAGGGGTACCTCTTTGCTGAGTTGGGTCTCAGTATTGTTGAGCATGGTTTTTTTTTTTTTGATTGAAGTATAGTTGCTTTACAGGGTGCCTTAGTTTCTGCTGTGCAGCAACGCGATGGAGCTATACGTAGGTATACGTTCCCTTTCATATTCTTTTCCACTTTCGCTTATCACAGCGTATTTACTACAGCTCCCTGCGCTCTTCGGTGAGAGCTTTCGGCTTATTGTTGTAGGTATGATAGTTGGCATCAGCTAATCCCAAACTCCCAATTCTTTATTCTTCTGTTCCCTTCGCCCTCGGCAAACCGAAGTCGGCTTGTCGCGTCTGTGAGTCTGTTTCTCGTTCACAGAGGGGTTGATTTGTGTCGTATTTCCTTTTCTCTTTTGGTGTTTAACAACTTTAATCACTTGAGCATTATATTTCTCCAGCATATCTGTATGTCGGTTCTTGGGTTCCTTTCCATTTGGAGGGTCGTTTTGTTTTGTTTATTACGGTGCAATTTTAACCAACACTGCTGTTCTTATGTCCGTCCAGCACATCGAGCAAGTCATATACATATTCCTTTTCTTGTATTATCTTTCATCGTGGTCTAGCCCAAGCAACAGACTATAGTTTCCTGTGAGATAAAGTCATCGCTTATCAATTCTGTGCCATGTTTCCCATTCCGCATAGAAGCATGACCACGTGGTGTTTGTCAATCTCTCTCTGACACACGTCACTTAGTAGGTAATCTCCAGGTCCACCCATACTGCTGCAAATGGAATTATTTTATTCGGCCCTAACAAAATACCGAATCAGAAACCCTTCAGGAAGGATACAGGCTCTGTTTGAAAAAGCCCTCCAGTGGACTCTCAAGCTGTGCACAAAATAAGTCCTGAGGTGGAGTTTCCCGTCGTGGCTCAGTGGGTAACGACCCTGACTAGGAACCTTGAGGTTTGGGGTTCGATCCCTGGCCTTGCTTGGTGCGTTAAGGATCCAGCATTGCCGTGAGCTGTGGTGTAGGTGAGAGGCCTGGGAACCTCCATATGCTGAGGGTGCAGCCCTAGAAAAGACAAAAAAATAAAAATAAAAAAAAAGTCCTGAGGTTTCAGGAAGTTTCCAGAAAGATGAACTTCTCAGGGGCAATATGTGCTTACCAGTGACCACGAAAAGGTTGCCTCCATCCCCCCCCCCCATCAGTGTATTGACAGGGACATAGCTGGCTGGGGTGGGCGTTGTCAGGTTAAGAAATGAGGTTTAAAATTTCAATCGTCGGAAGTCTAGCAAAGTGAGAGCTCACGGTGGGACATTATCTTGTGTTATTGACACTAAGAAAAAAAATCTTAAGAGAGGAGGTCAAGGTCTGAGGAGTGAGGGAGAACTGGAAAATCAGGGCTTCAGCATGTCCTTTCCTGATTCGGGTTTTTACAGAGCAAGGTGGCGGTGCCAAAGCTGACGTGTAAAATAACTTGATTCTAGAGCTTATTGATATAGTTGTTGTTGTGCCAAATGTCCACAAGAGGGCAGCACCAAAGATCTTCTAACAGGGGTCTCTAGGTAATTCGACTGCACGCGCGCACACACACACACACACACACACACACACACACACACACACTGGTCTTTTATTTTAGGGCTGCACCTGCAGCATATGCAGGTTCCCAGGCTAGGGGTGGAATCAGAGCTACAGCTGCTGGCCTACACCCCAGCCACAGCCATGCTGGATCCTTAACTGAGCGAGGCCAGGGATTGAACCCATGTCCTCGCTGATGCTAGTCAGATTCATTTCCTCTGAGTCACTATGGGAACACAACAGGAACTCCTCGACTATCAATATTAAAAATCACCAATGGGATTTCCTATCTTTGCTCAGGGGAAGTGAATTTGACTAGTATCCATGAGGACACAGGTTCGATCCCTGGCCTTGCTCAGTAGGTTAAGGATCCGGCATAGCCCTGAGCTTGGTGTAGATCACAGATGTGCCTTGGATCTGGTGTTGTGGTGGCCGTGGCATAGGCCAACAGCTGTAGCTCTGTTTCGATTCCTAGCCTGGGAACCTCCATATGCCATGGGTGCAGCCCTAAAAAGACAAAAAAATTAATTAATTAATTAAAAGTACCAATGAGTCTTCCACTCCTGGGTATGTATCCGAAAAAAAGAAAACAAAATCACTGATTCTAAAACGGACATTTGGAGTTCGTGTCAGGGCTCAGTGGAAACAAATCTGACTAGTATCCATGAGGATGCAGGTTTGATCCCTGGCCTTGCTCAGTGAGTTAAGGATCCCGTGTTGCTCTGAGCTGTGGTATAGGTTGCAGACATGGCTCGGATCTGGTGTTGCTGTGGCTGTGGTGTAGGCTGGCAGCTGCAGCTCCAATGTGATCCCTCGCCTGGGAACCTCCATATGCCGCGAGTGCGGACCTAAAAAGCAAAATAAATAAATAAATAAATAAATAAAAGGGACATGCAATCCAGTGTCAGAGCAGCCTTATTTACAGTTGCCAAGATATGGAAGCCACCTAGGTGTCCCTCAGCAGATGAGTGGATAAAGGGGGTATTGTCCATATATACACATGGAATATTCCTCAGGCTCAAAGGGAATGAAATGTTACCATTTGCAGCAACATGGACGGACTTGGAAGGCCTTAGCTTAGAGAAATAAATGGAACAAATACAACTACTGTTTGATGCCACTTAATGGGGAATCTAAAAATACACCAAACTAGCGAATAAAACAGAAAAGAGACAGACTCACAGAGAGAAGAAACTAGTGGCGATCAGTATGGAGGGAAGGGCAGTGACCTGAGCCAATTACCGCCTGTAAGATGGGCTACGAGGGAACCCGACGGGGGGGGGGAATAAAGCAAATGTACGTATATTAGTATGTATTTTTAGAGATGGAATACTAGCCACTGTCATTGATTAATTTATTCAATTTTGTCTTTTTAGGGCCGCACCCATGGCTTATGGATGTTCCCAGGCTAAGGGTCAAATTGGAGCTACAGCCGCCGGTCTACACCACAGCCACAGCCACGCCAGATCAGAGCCACATCTGTGACCTACACCACAGCTCACAGCAACACCAGATCCTTAACCCAGTGAGCAAGGCCAGGGATTGAACCTGTGACCACATGGATCCTAGTCAGACTCACTTCCGCTGAGCCCCGACGGGTTCTCCAGCCATTGTGAGTAATCGAATGCCACAGTAACACGTGATGATTAATTCTTCTTAGCAAGGTTGGGACAGTCCTCTGGTTCAATCATTCCCAGTTGTTGGATCCCATGCACATTCCTATAGCCTTTGGTCTGAGTTCCCAGATGCGGGACCTGCTGGGAAACCTGCACTTCACAATGAAGCTAGCAGAGGGCACGCTCACCCTTTTCCTACATTCCTGCCAAACTGGATGTTGTCTTTTTGTTCCACTGCAGCGGCGGCGGGGGGGGGGAAGGGCCATTGCTTTAATGGGCACCTCTGCTTAATATTGTTGCCTATGTTGGAGTTCCCGTCGTGGCGCAGTGGTTAACACGAATCTGACTAGGAACCATGAGGTTGCGGGTTCGATCCCTGCCCTTGCTCATTGGGTTAAGGATCTGGTGTTGCCTTGAGCTGTGGTGTAGATTGCAGACGCGGCTCGGATCACGCGTTTCTGTGGCTCTGGCGTAGGCTGGCAGCTACAGCTCCGATTCGACCCCTAGCCTGGGAACCTCCATATGCTGCGGGAAGCAGCCCTAGAAAAGGCAAAAAGACAAAGAAAAAAATATATATATAGTTGCCTATGTTTTGTTTTGTTTTTTAATTGAAAGACAGATGGAGTTCCCATCATGGTTCAGCAGTAACCAACCCGACTAGTATCCCTCAGGATGCAGGTTCGATCCCTGGCCTCGCTCAGCAGGTTAAGACTCTTGCTACCATGAACTGTGGGGTGGGTCACAGATGCGGCTCAAATCCCACGTGGCTGTGGCTGTGGTATAGGAGGGCAGCTGTAGCTCTGACTGG
This sequence comes from Phacochoerus africanus, assembly GCF_016906955.1. Taxonomy (NCBI): domain Eukaryota; kingdom Metazoa; phylum Chordata; class Mammalia; order Artiodactyla; family Suidae; genus Phacochoerus; species Phacochoerus africanus. Next base: position 60,239,528 of record NC_062551.1, read on the forward strand.
ACCCCTAGCCTGGGAACTTCCATGTGCTGCAAGGGTGGCCTTAAAAAATGAATAAATAAAAATAAATCAGGAGTTCCCGTCGTGGCGCAGTGGTTAACGAATCCGACTAGGAACCATGAGGTTGCAGGTTCGGTCCCTGCCCTTGCTCAGTGGGTTAACGATCCGGCCTTGCCGTGAGCTGTGGTGTAGGTTGCAGACGCGGCTCGGATCCTGCGTTGCTGTGGCTCTGGCATAGGCTGGCAGCTACAGCTCCAATTAGACCCCTAGCCTGGGAACCTCCATATGCCGCAGGAGCGGACCAAGAAATAGCAAAAAGACAAACAAATAAATAAATAAAAAATAATAAAATAATAAATCAAAGTACATTTGATTTACAGTGTGTTAATTTCTGCTGCAGAGCCAACTCACTCAAATATACATTCTTCTTCGTGTTCTTTTGTATTATGCTTTATCACAGGATAGTGAATGTAATTCCTTATTCTACAGTGTAGGATTTGTTGTTTAGCCTTTTTTTTTTTTTTTTTTCCTTTTATGCCCCCCAACACACACACCCTCATTGCATATGGAGTTCCTGGGCCTGGGATCCGATCTGAGCCACAGTTGCAACATGCGGCAGCTAGGGCAACACCAGATCCTTTAACTTACTGTGCCAGGCCAGGGATCAAACCTGCGCCTTGTCTATGCAGAGACCCTGCCAAGCCCATTGCACCACATCGGGAACTCTCATCCATGTCATATGTGCTAGTTTGCATTTATTAACCCCCAATCCCCAATCCCTCCCTCCCCAGCCCCCTGCCCTTGGCAGCAGCCAGTTCTCTGTCAGTCTGTTTCCCATCATTTGGGTCTGATGTTAGATTCCACATATAAGTGATATCATATGATATTTGTCTTTCTCTCTCTGACATACTACACTCAGTAAGATCTTGTCTAGGTCCACCCAGGTTGTTGCAAATGACATTATTTTGTTAGTTCCTAACCCAAATCTATCAAATCAGAAACCCTGGGGGTGGGGTCCAGGCCTGTGGAAAGCCCTTCAGGGGACTCTGAACCTTTGCATAAAATAAATCCTATAGCTGTGGAGAAGATTCCAGAGGATCAACTTCTCAGAGGCAATCTGTTTTTTGTTTTGTTTGTTTGTTTTGTTTTGCGTCTTTTTGCCTTTTAGGGCCACACCTGAGGCATATGGAGGTTACCAGGCTAGGGGTCCAGTCGGAGCTACAGTTGCCAGCCTACACCACAGCCCCAGCAACTTGGGATCCAAGCCGTGTCTGAGACCTACACCACAGCTCTGGGCAATGCCAGATCCTTAAACCACTGAGCGAGGCCAGGGATCGAACCCACGTCTTCATGGATGCTAGTTGGGTTCGCTGACCACTGGGCCACGACAGGAACTCTGAGGCAGTGTCTTCTTCTCAGTGGCCTCGGAAAGGGTTCCTCCCTCATGTCAGTGGGTTGGCAAGGACGTAGCTGGGGTGGGGGTTGCGATGTTAAGAACCGAGGTGTAAAATTTTGATTCTTGGAAGTTCAGCAAAGTGAAATCTCATGGTGAGAAATTATTTTGCATTCTTGACACTAAGAAAAAAATTTCTTACAGGGAGGAGCTCAAGGTCTGAGGAGCGAGGGAGAATTGGAAAAGCAGGGCACTATCATTTTTTTGCTGCTTCCAGTTTCACACTGAACAAGCTAAAGTGTGAGATTGCAACTCGTTTGGAACCAATGTATATAGTTATTATGCTAAATATCCAGCAGAGGGCAGCAAAGATCTCCTGGTGTCTCCAAGTAATTCTGGCACCAACATCGAAAAGTCCCAATAGTATTTTCCATTCCTGGGTATATATCAAAAACAAAGACACTGATATGAAAATATGCATGCACCCCAATGCGCACAGTAGCACTTTAGAATAGGCGGGATATGGAAGCAATTCAAGTGCCCATCAACAGATGAATGGATAAAGAAGATGTGGTATTTACACGTACAGTGGAACAGTTTCAGCAGAGGCACAAATAAATGGCCATCATTTTAATGTGCACCTCTTTGTGGAGGTGGGTCTCAATATTGCTGCCTATGGGTTTTGTATTGAAGTTTAGCTGATTCGTAATGTCATGTTAGTTTCTGCTGCACAGCAAAGTGATTTAGATACATATATATATGTATATGCATACTTTTATTTATTTTTGTCCTTTTTTTAAATTTTTTTTTGTCTTTTTAGGGCTGCACTGTGGCATATGGAGGTTCCCAGGCTAGGGGTCCAATTGGAGCTGTAGCTGCCAGCCTACACCACAGCCATAGCAATGCCAGATCCGAGCCGCATCTGCGACCTACACCATAGCTCACGGCAACACCGGATCGTTAACCCACTGAGCGATGGCAGGGACCAAACCCGCAACCTCATGGTTCCTAGTCGGATGCGTTAACCACTGTGCCATGACGGGAACTCCAAGCCAATATTTTGTAATAACTCTACATAAAGTGAAACCTTTAAAAATTGTTTTTAAAATAATAAAAATAAAGGGGCCAAAATTAAATTAAAATATAAAATAGCCCTTGGAATCTAAAAAGTAAAACAAAGAACAATATAACGAAACAGAAAGAGTCACAAATATAGACAACAAACTAGTCGTTACTAGTGGCAGAGAGAAGGGGGAGGGGCACGATAGGTGGAGGGGTTTCATTGGCACTAACTACTCTGTATAAAATAATTTACAAGGGAGGGAGTACCCGCTGTAGCTCAGTGGAAACAAATCTGACTGGCATCCATGAGGACTCAGGTTCGATCCCTGGCCTTGCTCAGTGAGTTGTGAGCAGTGGTGTAGGTAGCAGATGCGTTGCTGTGGTGTAGGCCAGCATCGACAGCTCCGATGTGACCCCTAGCAGCCGGTGCAGCCCTAAAAACACAAAAATAAAAATAAGTTACAAAGATGTAGTGTGCAGTAAGGAAATACAGTCCATATTTAATAACAGTGTGTGGAGTGGATTCTGTAAAAATAATGAATTACTGCGTTACACACCTGAAACTAATATAATATTGTAAGTTAACCATTTCATTAAAAAAAAACTGCTTAAAATGGGGACATGTTTTTCTAATTGATATCCTAAGGAATGAGTATCCACGTAAAAAAATGAACCTTGCTGCTGTAGCGTGGGGGTGAACTTGATCCTTCTCAGTCGTTCACACGATCTGGCATTTTTTTCCTTTTATTAGAGTGGTATATTTAAATGTTGGCATAAAATGTTTTGTTTTGTTGGTTTTGTTGTTGCTGTTGTTGTCTTTACCCGCGGCATATGGAGGTTCCCAGGCTAGGGGTCTAATCGGAGCTGTAGCCTCTGGCCTACACCACAGCCACAGCAACGCCAGATCTGAGCCCTGTCTGCCACCTACACCACAGCTCACAGCAATGCTGGATCCTTAACCCATGGAGGGAGGTCAGGGATTGAACCTGCATCCTCATGGATACTAGCTGGATTCATTTCTGCTGTGCCACAACGGGAACTCCTCATTGTAGTTCTTTTTTTTAAAATTAATTTATTTTTTTGTTTCCCCAAGACATTATTTTTTTTTCTACTGTACAGCATGGTGACCCAGTTACACATACATGTATACATTCTTTTTTCTCCCATTATCATGCTCCATCATAAGTGACCAGATATAGTTCCCAGTGCTACACAGCAGGATCTCATTGCTAATCCATTCCAAAGGCAGTAGTTTGCATCTATTAACCCTAAGCTCCCCATCCACCCCACTCCCTCCCCCTCCCCCTTGGCAACCACAAGTCTATTCTCCAAGTCCATGATTTTCTTTTCTGTGGAAAGGTTCATTTGTGCCATATATTAGAGTCCAGATATAAGTGATATTATATGGTATTTGTCTTTCTCTTTCTGACTTACTTCACTCAGTATGAGAGTCTCTATTTCCATTCATGTTGCTGCAAATGGCATTATTTTGTTCTTTTTTATGGCTGAGTAGTATTCCATTGTGTATACATACCTCATATACCCAGATGAAACTTTCCTTAAAAAAGACACATGCACCCGCATGTTCATTGCAGCACTATTCACAATAGCCAAGACATGGAAACAACCCAAATGTCCATTGACAGATGAATGGATTAGGAAGATGTGGTACATATACACAATGGAATACTGCTCATTGTAGTTCTGATTTGCATTTCTCTGATTTTGGCGATGTTGAGCATCTTTTCATGTTCCTGTTGGCCATCTGCCTGTCTTCTTTGGAAAAAATGTCTACTCAGGTCTTCCTCCCATTTTGAAATGGGGTTGTTGGGTTGTGTTGCTGCTCTTGTGTATTGTGAAGAAAGCTGCTGTGAACAGGTGTGTGCAAATTCCCGAGTCCCCATTTCCATTCTTTGAGGTATATACGCAGGCGTCACACTGCTGTATCATGTGGTAATTCTGTTTCCATACTGTTTTCCGTGCTGTTCCAGAGCATTTTCCTTGTGTCCCCCATGTACGAAGGGTCCCAGTTTTTCACATCTTCTCCAACACTTGTAATCTCCCCTTTTTTTGAGAGTGACAGTGTGAGCTGAGAGCTCATTGTGGTTTTGATTTCTGTTTCCCTAATGATTCATGACAAGCATCTTTTCTTTCTTTCTTTCTTTCTTTTTTTTTTGTTAAATTTTATGGCCACACCCACTGCATATGGAATTTCCCAGGCCAGGGACTGAATCCAAGCCACAGGTGTGATTCCTGCCACAGCTGCAGCAATGCTGGATCCTTTACTGCATGAGGCTGGGGATTGAACCTGAGCCACCACAGTGACCCACGTCCCTGCAGCAACAATGCCAGATCCTTGACCTGCTGCACCACAAGACAACTTGAAATTCTTTGTATATTCTGGATATTATTAACCCCTTTATCAGATGTATGATTTGCAAATACATGCTGTCATTCCATAGGTTGCCTGTGTCCCTTGGGTGCCAAAAAGTGACTTTAAAACGTTTTTCTAGGAGTTCCCGTTGTGGGTCGTGGCGCAGAGGAAACAAATCTGACCAGGAACCATGTGGTTGCAGGTTCAATCCCTGGCCTCGATCAGCGGGTTAGGGTTCTGGCATTGCCGTGAGCTGTGGTGTGGGTCTCAGACGTGGCTTAGATCTGGCGTTGCTGTGGCCGTGGTGTAGGCAGGCAGATGCAGCTGCGATTGGACCCCTGGCCTGGGAACCTCCATATGCAGAGGGCGTGGCCCTAGAAAGCAAAGAAAAAAGGTTTTTCTCGCAATTTCATTTCAGTCTAATTGAAATCCACGCATTATCCGTTTATGACTTAACACCTGTTGAGGTCGTGTAGCTCCGTGAAACCGTGATCCCAATCAAGGTGATTTCTGTCCTTTCCAAACGCTTCCACATGGACCCGTGGGCTCCGTTCCACCTTCCTGCCCAGGCAACCACCAGCCTGCTTTCCATCATCACAGCTGAGTGTGTATTTTTTGGAATTTTCATTAAGCAGAGTCATGCCATCAGCAGCTGTCCCTTGGGTGTGATTTCTTTCACTGTGAATTTTTATTTAAAAATTGACCCTATCACGCCCTGTTTCAGTAATTCGTTCATCTTGTGGGTGACTATTATTCTGTTGTGCAGAGGTAACGTTCTCCCCTTATCTGTCCATGGACATTCGAGTTGTACAATGTGACTTTTTTCTAATGCACAAAATCTCCTGTATACATGGGTGTGTTTTTGGATTCTCCATGCTCTTCAATTTATCTGCTTGAGTAGCTCTGCTCCAGGAACACACTTTTTTTTTGTCTTTTTTTGCTATTTCTTGGGCTGCTCCTGCGGCATATGGAGGTTCCCAGGCTAGGGGTCTAATCGGAGCTGTAGCTGCCGGCCTACGCCAGAGCCACAGCAATGCAGGATCCGAGCCGTGTCTGCAACCTACACCACAGCTCACGGCAAGGCCGGATCGTTAACCCACTGAGCAAGGGCAGGGACCGAACCTGCAACCTCATGGTTCCTAGTCGGATTTGTTAACCACTGCGCCACGATGGGAACTCCGAGGAACACACTTTTAAGCACAGTCATTTTATAGGCATCTTTCTCACTCTTGTTCACTTTATTTTAATTCTAGTTTCCTGTGTGGGTATGTGCACTTTCTCTTTCAGTGTGAACTTTAGAATCTACTTAGGAAATTCCACATTTAAAAATCCCATTGGATAAATGCTGGAGAGGGTGTGGAGAAAAGGGAACCCTTCTATACTGTTGGTGGGAATGTAAATTTGTGCAATCACTATGGAAGAGGGTAGGAAGTTTCCTTTTAAAAAGTAAATAGAGAACTACCACATAATTAAGCAATCCATTCCTGGCCATATGTCCAGAGAAAACCATAATTCAAAAATATACATGCACCCCTGTGTTCACTGCAGCACAATTCACAATAGCCAAGACATAGACTCAAACTAAATGTTCACCTGCAGAAGAATGGATAAAGAAGACGTGGTACATGTATACAGTGGAATACTACTCAGCCACAAAAAGGACAAAATAATGCCATTTGCAGCAACATGGATACAACCCAAGATTCTCATACTAAGTGAAATAAGTCAAAGACAAATATCATAGGAGATCACTAATATATGGAATCTAGTAATAATGATACAAAAGAACTTATTTATGAAACAGTAACAAACTCACAGATCTTGAAATCAAACTTATGGTTACCATAGTGGAAATAGTGGTGGGAGGGATAAATTAGGAGGTTGGGATGATCGTATACAGACTACTATGTATAAAATAGATAACTGACAAGGATCTAGTGTATGGCATAGGGAAGTCTACTTGATATTCTGTGATAACATGTACGGGGAAAAAACTGAATATCTGGGGAGCTCCCATCGTGGCTCAGTGGAAACAAATCTGACTAGTATCTGTGAAGACTCAGGTTCAATCCCTGGCCTTGCTCAGTGGATTAAGGATTCGGCGTTGCCGTGAGCTGTGGTGTAGGTTGCAGACATGGCTTGGATCCTGCATTGCTGTGGCTGACCCCCAGCCTGGGAACCTCCATATGCCGCAGGTGCAGCCCTAAAAAGCCAAAAAAGAAAAAAAAAAGAATGGATATATGTATATGCATAACGGATTCACTTTGCTGTACACCTGAAACTAATACAACATTGAAACTGAGTCAACTATACCCAATATGATTTTTTAAATCCCATTAGAACGTCTTTTTTTCGTTTTATTACTTTCATTTAGTTTTATTGACTTCTATTTACGTTTTCCTGACAACCACATCTCCAGCCCAGTACCAGCGCATGTCCTATGCCCCATACATAGTTGCTGAAAGAGTGAATGTATAACATTACGGTGCATCCAGAGAATGGAAACCTATGTCACAGACAGACCTTTATCTACTGCTCTGGAAAAATGTCCTTGACAAACCATGAAAAAAAAAAATGTCACCTAACCCTAGGCAGGATGTGGTTCTATCTGCCTATCTGGCACAGGTGCATGCAGATGTGTGTGTGCAAGGGTGCATGCCTGTGCGTGGGTGTGAAAAATCTACACCCGACTAAACGGGTTGCCGTGAGGAGAAGATAATGGAGATGCAAAGAATGGGCAGAGAGAGTCGTGATTTCTCTGCATTTTTTAAGCTGCTATTATTGAAAACAGTAAAGATACTTCCTTTTTGCTTCAAAAACTTTTGGTGACTAGTGGTGGGGAAAAAAAACGCACAGAATTGTATCAAATCTACGATTCCAAGAGTGTAAATCTTGAGCTAAAGTGTGGTCCTGAGCCAGCTGAGAACCCAGGGTGGGGGACCTGGAAAGAGAAGTGAGTGATCCGACAGCAAGGAGGAAATTTTGCCCACAGAGAATAAGCCACTCAGCCAGCAGCTCCCTTCACCACACAAATGGAAAAAAAAAACAAAACCAATCCAGCCTCAGTGTCGACAGGTGGATTCTGCCTCATTACAGCCCCGATGTAACTCTCCTCTTGCAATTTCAAAGTTTTAATTCCCTCTAATGCGTTTAAATTTGTTTGTTCCCAAGCCTCTCTGGCCTGGAGCCAAGGCTTATCTTTCCCTTTGGTCTTCTCTCTGCTCCTGTCGCCTCAAAAAGAAACTGTTTTTCCCAAAGGCCCTGAAGTGGCTTGAATAATTGATCATAATTACACAGCCCAGCAGGACAGATGACGAAAACGGCTTCATCTACTGTGAAGGTCCCTTCGAGGGTTGTTAGGGCAATTTTAATGACCCGCAGAGCACGAGGCTCAACTTCTGCCAGGTGAGGTGCTAAATTGGCATCAGAAAGGTCCCTCTAAAGATGTGGAAATCATTCCTTGTTAACTGCGAGCCTCCAGGGTGTCCTGCTTGTTTCAAGCTTTATTAAAAAAATTAAACAGATCATTACGTGTTTCTGGTCATGAAGATAATGTCCACATGTTTACTGAATACTTCTGAAAAATCCCCGAAAGAAGGATAATGGAGAAAACATGTAAGATGCTCATAATCTCACCATAGAGAGACAATCAGTGGCTTTCGGTTTGGGGTTTTTTTTTTTTTTTTGCTTTTCTACTTAAAAAAAAATTGAAGTGTAGTTAATTTACAATATTGTGATACTTTCTACTATACAGCAAAGGGATACAGTTATACGCATATGTCTATTCTTTTCAAGCTTCTTTTCACTTTTCACTTAGGGAGTTCCCTTCGTGGCTCAGGGGAAATGAATCTGACTAGTCTCCATGAGGATGGAGGTTCGATTCCTGGACGCGCTCAGTGGCATTGCGCGCTCAGTGGCCTTGTGGTGGTAGGTCTCGGATGCGGCTGGGATCTGGTGTTGCTGTGGCTGTGGTGTAGGGTGGCAGTTGTGTTACCGATTAGACCACTAGCCTGGGAACTTCTATATGCCGGGGTGCGGCCCTAAAAAAAGAAAAAAGAAAAAAAAAAGAAAGAAAGATTCTTTTCACTTAGTATGATCATGTCTGCTGTGTGTTCTGATACTTTTCCTGTGAATATAACATAAATTTGCTTATATGCGTAGTATACACATTATATATATATATATGCACACGTACCATATACATTATATATACATACAAATACATATATACATGGGCATACATGTTACACATATATTTAAAATGCAGAACACGAGTTCCCATCGTGGCTCAGTGGAGACGAATCTGACTAGTATCCATGAAGACTCAGGTTCAACCCCTGGCCTTGCTCAGTGGCTTAAGGATCTGGCGTTGCCAGTGAGCTGTGGTGTATGTTGCAGGCATGGCTCGGATCCCTGGGTCACTGTGGCTGTGGTGTAGGCCGGTGGCTACAGTTTCAACTGGACCCCTAACATGGGAACCTCCATCAGCTGCAGCCATGGCCCTAAAAGACAAAAAAAAAAAAAACAAAGTCAGTCTTGCAGATGGAGTGGGGACAGAAGGCCCTGGTGGCGTGGGTCAGGGAGGGGCACTGCAGGGACCCAGGGCATCCCAGCCCTGAGGACCACACCCTGAGTTAGGCAGCACATGAAAAAATTCTGAGACGCTTTCAGAAGGTGGAAAGAGCAGGTGTGGGGAGGCCTGTATGTGGCAGGGGGTGAGCACCAAGAGCCAGCCGGTGGCTCTGCGGTTGTCCCCAAAGGGAAAGCCCAGACGAAGGGCAGGTCTGCAGGGGACAGTGAGTGTTCCTTGTTAGTGGTCGTGAGAGTTCTGCGGAGTGGGAGCCCAGGGACACCCGGAGGGGCAGGGGTCTGGGGTAGCCCCTGGACGTGGCCGTCGTCTGGGGAGGGTTCAGGAGCGCCCACAACCCAGAGAGAGTGTGCGGAGAGAGCCCTGTATCCGTGGGGGCTCCAGAGCAAGGACCATGGGAAGCGGGTCTGTTTAGGACCCAGGGCGATGATGGACGTGGTCCTGGTGAGGACAGGAAAACGGGACTGCAGAGCAAAGTGGACACGTGAGGGGACAGGGAAGCGCTGGACTTGCTGGACTTGCCCGGAGCAGGGGACGCATCCTGGCCGGAGGGTCGGCTGGAGACGCTCCCAAGGCCTGACCCCCACGCCCTTGAGGGACGTCCTGGGCGGGCAGGGAACACTTGCTCCCGGGATGCGGGCCGCCGGGTCCTTTCAGTGCCTCCAGGTCCAGGACGTGCAGAAACTACACACCCACGAGCTGCAGCTGCCTGGGGAGCTGGCCTTTCCCAGCCTGGTGTCCCGCCCACGCCCACCAGGGATGCATCTTCCCTAACTCTTGCAGCCCCTGGTGGTGTCGAGGGCCCTGCCCCCTCCTACCCTAGGCCCCCCCCCCTTCAGGAAGTCGCAAGGGTGAGGTTTGGGGCAGCGAACCCCACCTTTTCCGTGAGCCTCCTGGGGGCCACGTCCGCAGCCTCCAGCACCTCCCGGGTTCCAGTCTGTGTGGACACTGGGGACAGGCAGAGACATGAGAGTCCCTGCCCCGGATGTCTGACCCACAGTGGAGTGGGGGAGACAGACGCACCGACACACCTGCTGTGTCTCTCCAAGCTGGTCACACACTTTCTCCCATCTCACCTGCTCCAAGCTTGCCAGGTGCCCTTGACCAGATGGAGTTTGATTTCCCTCCGCTTGTACCTGGGCAGGGGGGTGGCTGGCTTGTCCCCAGCAGAACATGGCAGTAAGGCTGGTACAATCTCAATCTCTCTCTCTCTCTCTCTCTTTTTTTTACTGGCCCTGAAGGGCCAAGTAGCCCTCAGTGGACCCCTTGCCCAGAGGCTGCCACGTTGTGAGGACACCCAACAGGCCCGTCCCAAGTGGAGAGAGGGCAGCAGCCAGACAGCCCTGCTCTGTCACTCGTGGTCTTCATTCTCGTCATCATGGGAGAGACCCAGAGCCAGACCCAGCAGAGCGAACCTCCCCAGAAACCCTGCCCCCCCAAACTGTTAGATACTACAATGATCGGTGTTAAGCCACTGAGTTTGGGGTGACATGTCCTGGAGTCAGAAGCCACTTCCCACCCTGTACCTGGGATCCCCCCCATCACCTGGCCCCTCCGACATTTTCCGGGGAACACGCTTTGCAGCCTGCAGCCTTGGTCTGTGGCTAGCACATACGTCCCCTGGCCCTACCTCCAATGGACCCCTTGTGCCTTCTCCCCCCTGCCATCTGTGAGAAGCGGGCGTGAAACCCGTGAAGCCTTGCACTCGCAGAATGTTAGTGGCTGAAAACAACCTTTAAAGGATTCCATGGGCAGGATTTGTGTGCATGCCAAGCAGTTGATCTGAAGGTAAATACCGGCTTTGTGGCTCTAGGCTATAAAATATCATGAATAAATATACATAGGAGTTCCCATTGTGGCTCAGCGGTATCAAACCCACTAGGATCCATGAGGATGCGTGTTCAATCCCTGGCCTCAATCAGTGGGTTAAGGATCTGGTGTTGCCTTGAGCTGTGGTGTAGGTCACAGACATGGCTTGGGGCTTGGATCTGGTGTCGCTATAGCTGTGGTGTAGGCTAGCAGCTGACGCGCCGACTCGACCCTAGCCTGGGAACCTCCATATGCTGCTGATACGGCCCTAAAACGGTAAATAAATAAATATAAAGTATACAGAAGGCCGTGCATAAGTTATATGCAAATACAACACCATTTTATATGAAGGACTTATTGAGTGTTCTTGGATTTTGGTGTCCATGGGTGTGTGTGTCCTGGAACCAATCCCCTTGATTACCGAGGGATGACCGTACGGCTTTTAAAACCCAGTTATTTTTTAAGTCATCTCTATTGGAAATTAAGCAAACAAACATAAGTAAACAAAAATCAATATGTGGGGCATCTCCTAGTCTTTGTTACTGATGTACTGGATTTGTGGTTTTGCAGGGACAAGAGGTCCTCTAAAGAACCTTTCCCTCTCTGGTTTAATATGTGCAGAGTTTTCTAAGATGCATTATGTGGGTGTAGCATCCTTTAGAAGAGACTTTAGGAGTTCCCACTGTGGCTCAGTGGTTAATGAATCCAACTAGGAACCATGAGGTTGCGGGTTCGGTCCCTGGCCTTGCTCCGTGGGTTAAGGATCCGGCTTTGCCGTGAGCTGTGATGCAGACTGCAGACGTGGCTCAGATCCTGCGTTGCTGTGGCTCTGGTGTAGGCTGGTGGCTACAGCTCCGATTAGACCCCTAGCCTGGGAACCTCCATATGCTGCAGGAGTGGCCATAGAAAAGGCAAAAAGACCAAAAAAAAAAAAAAGAAAGAAAAAAAAAGAGAATTTGGGGGGTAAAGGAAGATCATGGCTTCCATGTCTGTCGATCTCTCCTTCAAATCGTTCCCACTCTTTCGGTCTTGGGGGCTTTGCACAAAGCGTATTTAAGCTGCACCTGCCCAGGTCGCCACCAGTTCAGATCTAACTCCAATGGCGCCACCTCGGTTTAGGTCTTTCCTGCCAACCTGAGCTAACACACCATCCCACACCCATCCATCCCAAGGCGAGATTTTACCTTACTTACTTTCTCTGCAGCCGTGACTGCTCCCTGAAAGGGTATTGTATGTCACAAAGAGGATTGTCCTCCTGTCCTAGGACATAAACGCCTTGGGGCTAGAGCGTCTACATCTCTAGTACCTCGACTACGTGATGCATGGACGATGTCTTGCTCATGGTTCTCTCCAGGCTCACAGTCACCTGACCAGGCAGATATGGGGCTGAGCGGCAGCATCCTGTGCTGGCTTAGGGCTGTGCCATTGGTGAGGTAGCCACCAGCATGGGGAGATGGTCAAGTTAAATAAGTGAAAATGAAATAAAACCACGTCTCCTCAGTTGCTTCATTTCAAGGGCTCAGTAACCACCCGTGGCTGCCATACTGGGCAGCACCATACGGAACATTCCCATCATTACAGAGAGTTCTGTTGGACGGAGCTGGTTTAGGGCACCCACTGAACATTCAGGTGCGTGGCTTCAAATCCCCGTCCTGACAGTTACTACCTGCGTCATTGTGTGCTGGCCTTTCATCTCGGAGTGTCTTTTTTGTTTGAATTGGAATATAGTTGACTTGCAATGTGGTGTTAGTGTCAGGTGTACAGCAAAGTGACTCCATTATACATATACCATATACACATATGGGTTCTTTTTCAGGTTCTTTTCCATATAGGTTATTACAGAATATGAAGTAGAGTTCCCTGTGCTATACAGCAGGTCCTTCTTACTTATCTGTTTTACACACAATAGTGTGTATGTGCCTATCCTCCCAAGCCCCCCCACCCAGCAGTTTTCTATTTGGTAACCATATTTTGATTTTGAAATCTTTGAGTTTGTTTCTGTTTTATAAATAACTTCTTTTGTTTCATTTTCATTAAATTCCACATGGAAGTAATATCATCTGGCATTTGTCTTTCTCTGTCTGACTTACTGCATATGACGATCTCTGGTTGCCTCCATGTGGCTGCAAATGGTATTATTTCATGCTTTTTTTTTTGTCTTTTGTCTTTTTTGTTGTTGTTGTTGTTGCTATTTCTTGGGCCGCTCCCGCGGCATATGGAGGCTCCCAGGCCAGGGGTTGAATCAGAGCTGTAGCCACCGGCCTACGCCAGAGCCACAGCAACTCGGGATCCGAGCCGCGTCTGCAACCTACACCACAGCTCACGGCAACACCAGATCGTTAACCCACTGAGTAAGGGCAGGGACCGAACTCGAAACCTCATGGTTCCTAGTCGGATTCGTTAACCACTGCCACAACGGGAACTCCTATTTCATGCTTTTTTATGGCTGAGTAATAGTCCATTGTATGTATGTACCGCATCTTCTTTATCCATTCCTCCGTCAATGGACACTTAGGCTGCGTCTTGTCAGTTTCCTTATCTATAAAACAGAGCCAATAACAGCTCCTCTCTCCTAGGGTAGCAGGAATTACTGGAGACACAGGCACTAGAAGAATGTCTGGTTTACAGTCAATGCTGTAAAAATATTAGCTGTTGCTACAATGTCTCCATTTTTACTTCTACCAGGAAAGCAAGGGCCAAAAAGGAGAAATCATTTGTCCAAGTTCACAGACTCAGGAGGAAAAGGAGCTGAGGTTTGACCCCATCCTCTTCCCCCCGCCCCCGTGCGAAAGAGTAGGTCCTTGTTAGTTATCTATGTTACATATGGTGACGTGTATATGGCAATCCCATACTTTTCTGATTTCACAGCCTGGTCCCTTCCCACGATATGCTGCAGGTCCCTTCTGGGCAAATCTCTTAAATTCCTTGCCCTCTTATCTGTTCAGCGGGGGACAAGAGAGTCCAGCAGACACTCCGTCTGGGGTAGACGTGAAGAAACTGATCAGAGAGCCGGCCAGAGTCCAGGAAATAGGTGGTCAAGGTGAAGGAAAGTTCAGCATCTCAGGACTTCCTAGACGTTGGGAAGAGATGGGAGGAGTGTTGTGTGTGAGGTGGAGCAGGTCACACCCGGTGAGCCTGTGACCCCCTCCCCCCACGTGGGAGTAATGGCCTCGGTGGCAGGGACAGAAGGCTCTTCCCTCCCACCCTGATGAAGCCCCGGGAACTGCATGGAAAGATTGCACTATCTTTTTTAATTGTCCTCTACAGAGCCAGGGGATTGCAGCTGATGGTTTCACTGCTAAATTTAATTATAATAGGTACAGTCACTCTGATTGCATTTTTGTTTTTGTCATACAGGCTGCTATTTGATTGTTATTTTTAGAGATTTTGGTATATTTTTCCACCCTTAAATTTTTAAAATTGAGATTAACTTCACATAACATAAAATTAACCATTTCAAAGTGTGTTCATCGGCACTTGGTACAGTCGCACAGAAAGCCCTTCTCCTTCTCATGAAGCCATCCGCTCCTTTCCTCTCCTGCTCTCAGCCCCTGACAAATCCTAATCAGCTTTCTGCCCCGGGAGTTGACCTGGTCTGGACCATTCACATAAACACAGTCGTAGAATATGTGGTCTTTTGTGTCTGTCTGGTTTCACTTGGCATCATATTTTCAAGGTTCATCCACGTTTAGCCTCTGTCAGCACTTTTCCTGTTTTTTTTTTTTTTGGTCTTTTTTTTTTGCTATTTCTTTGGGCCGTTCCTGCGGCATATGGAGGTTCCCAGGCTAAGGGTTGAATCAGAGCTGTAGCCACTGGCCTACGCCAGAGCCACAGCAACGCGGGATCCGAGCCGCGTCTGCAACCTACACCACAGCTCACGGCAACGCCGGATCCTTAACCCACTGAGCAAGGGTAGGGACCGAACCCGCAACCTCATGGTTCCTAGTCGGGTTCGTTAACCACTGCGCCACGACGGGAACTCCCTTTTCCTGTTTTTGTAGCTGGTGTAACCAGTGTGATAGACCACGTTCTGTTTATCCGCCCATCTGTGGGCCATCAGGTTGCATTCACCTTTTGGCTGCTGTGAATAGTGTGACTTCGAACATGGGTGTGTGTGTGTGTGTGTGTGTGTGTGTGTGTGTGTGTTTTATGAACTGAAGGCTGGTGTCCTCCCCAAATTTGTATGTTGAATTCCTGATCCCCACTGGGATGGTACTTGGAGGAGGGAGCTTTGGGAGGTGATGAGGTCATGGGGATGCAAGGAGTTCCCATCATGGCTCAGTTGTTAATGAATCCAACTAGGAACCACGAGGTTGGGGTTTCGGTCCCTGGCCTCGCTCAGTGGGTTAAGGATCCGCGCTGCGCTGTGGTGAGCTGTGGTGTAGGTTGAAGATGCGGCTTGGATCCCGCG
Organism: Phacochoerus africanus; assembly: GCF_016906955.1. Lineage (NCBI taxonomy): Eukaryota > Metazoa > Chordata > Mammalia > Artiodactyla > Suidae > Phacochoerus > Phacochoerus africanus. Next base: position 60,255,162 of record NC_062551.1, read on the forward strand.
TTGCTGTGGCTCTGGCGTAGGCCGGTGGCTACAGCTCCGATTCGACCCTTAGCCTGGGAACCTCCATATGCCGAGGGAGCGGCACAAAAAATGGCAAAAAGACAAAAAACAAAAACAAAACAAAAAGAGGTCATGGGGGTGCAGCCATCAGGCTAGGATTTGGGTCCTTTCAAGAAGAGACAGGAGGGCTGGCTCCCCCTCTTCTCTCCACCTGGAGTAGATGGCCATTGGCACGCAAGGAAGGGCTCTCCCCAGTCATCGGACCCTGGGCACACAGAGGGTCCCTCTGATTCAGACCTTATGTTAATGTAGCACCTTTGTTACAACTGATGAGTGAATATTGTTCCATTATTATTATTTAATTTTTTCATTAAAGTATTGTTGATTTAGGAGTTCCCATGGTGCCTCAGCGATAATGAACCCGACTAGTATCCATGAGGACACTGGTTCAATCCCTGCCCTCACGAAGTGGGTTAAGGATCTGGCGTTGCTGTGAGCTATGCTGCAGGTTGCAGACACAGCTCAGATCTGGTGTTGCCGTGGCTGTGGCATAGGCTCGCAGCTGCAGCTCTGACTCAGCCCCTAGTCTGGGAATCTCCATATGCCGTGGGTGTGGCCCTAAAAAGACCAAAGAAAAAAAATCATAAGATTTGTATGCATATCTGTACACATGTATATCATCTATTAAATGAATGTATATATCTAATGTTTACATATGATGCATTTTTTGGCCATGCATGCAGCAGGAATCGCATCCATGCCACAGTAGTGATCCAGGCTGCTGCAATGACAACCCTGGATCCTTAATCTGGTGAGCCACAAGGGAACTCCTATGCTATATTTTTAATATCCATATTGAACTGTTCTGTGTGCTTTGTAAATATTTATACAATTTTTTTGCATGATGATATTTTATTTTATTTTATTTATTGCTGCATGAATTTTATTACATTTATAGTTGTACTATATATATACATACAATTAATATTTTTAATAATCCTATGAAGTTGGAAATAACATCGTTCCCTTTTTACAGGGGAAGCTGAGGCACAAAGTGGTATAGTAACTTACTCAGGGCACATGGCCAGTAAGTGTTAGAAGCAGGGATAAATAGGGGAGGGAATATGCACAAAAATCTGAAAATAATTTTTTTTTTGGCCTTTATAGGGCCGAATGCGCAGCATATGGAGGTTCCCAGGCTAGGAGTCTAATCAGAGCTACAGCTGCTGGCCTACACCACAGCCACAGTAATGCCAGATCTGAGCCACATCTGCAACCTACACCACAGCTCAGAGCAATGCCGGATCCTTAACCCACTGAGTGAAGCCAGGGATCGAACCCATAACCTCATGGTTCCTAGTTGGATTCCCTTCCACTGCGCCATGACGGGAACTCCTGAAAATAATTTTTAACTCTGAGTAAAAGTACATCGGGGGATTCCCATTGTGGCACAGTAGAAACGAATCCGACTAGGAACCATGAGGTTGCAGGTTCGATCCCTGGCCTTGCTCAGTGGGTGAAGGATCCTGCATTACGATTTGACCCCCAGCCTAGGAACATCCGTATACCGTGGGTTTGGCCCCAAAGTATGTCCAGTGTTTTCTTTTGCTGTGTTGTTGTTAGAACAGCAGGGAAGAAGGAGGCAAAGGCAGGAGCAATGAGATTCAGGCAGAGTTTATTGATCAACAGAGCAGTCAGGAGCTCTGAGCAAGCAAGACTCAGGCTCCCCCTTGGGAGAGTGCTTAGTTTTTATAGACATGGGTGTTTTGTTGAGCCTGTCGTCTGCGGCCTGGGGCTCTTTGTTCTAGGGAACTCAATCCGTTCCATGGGCCTGTTGGATAAGAAGGAGACTGAACGTCTGAATTAGGCTGGGCTATGCTGATTTTTTTGTTGTTTTAGGCCTTGTTGCATTTCCCACCTAAGAGTTGTTTTTCCGAAATTTGCAATTTATCTAGGATGAGGTTGGCAAACTCTGTCTCCAAAGGGCCAGACAGCAACTGTTTTAGGCTTTAAGGGTCAGACAGTCTGTACCACATCTCGTCAACTCCGCCCTCGTGACCTGACATCACACAGATGATGGGCGAGGCTGTGCGCCAATAAAATGCTATGTGTAGGGAGTTCCCGTCGTGGCACAGTGGTTAACGAATCCGACTAGGAACCATGAGGTTGCAAGTTCCATCCCTGGCCTTGCTCAGTGGGTTAAGGACCTGGCATTGCCATGAGCTGTGGTGTAGGTTGCGAGCGCGGCTCGGATCCTGTGTTGCTGTGGCTCTGGCATAGGCCGGTGGCTACAGCTCCGATTCAACCTCTAGCCTGGGAACCTCCATATGCCGCGGGAGCGGCCCAAGAAAATGGCAAAAAGACAAAACAAAACAAAAAAAACATTAAAAAATGTTATGTATAGGCACTGCCGCTCTCATTCCATATAATTTTCATGTTATAAAACATTATTCTTCTTCTGCCTTTTTTCCCTCATCACTTAAGAATTAAAAAAAAAAAAAATTCTGAGCTCCTGGGCCTTACAAAACAGGAGCTGGACAGGAGAGAGGGGTCGTAGGATGGCAACTTCAGCGTGGAATCATTCTAAAGTGTTGGAGTTTTTTTTGTAATTTATCTTAGGTTTATTACATTTTTTAAATGATTTTTATTTTTTCCATTATAGCTGGTTTACAGGGTTCTGTCAATTTTCCACTGTACAGCAAGGTGACCCAGTCACGCATACACATATACATTCTTTTTCTCACATTCTCCTCCATCATGTTTCATCATAAGTAACTAGATATACTTCCCAGCGCTATACAGCAGGATCGATTGCTTAGGCAACAGGGTGCATCCACTAGCCCCAGATTCCAAGTTATCCCACTCCTCCCCCTCCTCCTTGGCAACCACAAGTCTGTTCTCCAAGCCCATGATTTTTAAAGTGTTGTTTTATGATAAATAAGCAGGCGCCGGCAGGAAGAAGCTGTCCCTGTGTCAGCCCCTGGCAGCGTGGGCACAGGTCTTGGACACCTGTCAGCCTCCAGGCCAGCTGGAGGGCATGTGTGGGCAGGGAGCTTCATCCTTGGAATCTGGGAGAAGAGTGGGTGACCAGAGTCCTTTGTGTCCTGGAAGGAGATCGTCCACCCCAAGTCCCGGCCCCGCCATGCACACATCAGGGCCCCTGTGGAAGATGCTCCTGCTGATTCTGTCTTTCCTGGGACTGGCAGGAGCCTGCATTCCCCGGGAAGGTAAACCTGTCTCCCTCCTCCATCTCCTCTTTCAATGCAAGCCTCCCTGTGGCTGGCCTCAGCCTCCTGACGTCCAACCAGCCTTCTCCTCGCCTCTTATGTAGACATTCTCATTTCCCCTTTCCCTTGGTGGAGGTGGTGGTGTGGATGAGTCCTGGGTACCATGGAGATGGACAGACCTGTGTCCGCATCCTGGTTTAATCACTGACTCCTTGTGATGTTGGGGGTGGGGCAGACCGCCTCCGTACACCTCACTGTCCTCATCTCACCCACGGGCATCGTCAGCATCTCCTGTCCACAGGATTGCTGTGTGTCCTGGATGAGGTTAAGCCTGTGTAGTGCCCAAAGTTAACAGGATCATGGTTACGGAATTCTAGTGAGACCCCAGACCTCAACGATGGAAAGGGACTTGAGTCTTGTCACAGAGCTGTGTTCCTCCTGCCTCATTCACTCCACAAGCATGTACTGAGGCTCTGGTTTATTCCATGTGGATGAAAAGAGAGACCTGATCCCATCTGCTTGGAATTTTCATGTTGGACAAACGCATCCTAGGGTGGCTGTTCAGGAAAGGTGGCAGAAGAGACATTTGGGACCGTACATTGAGGAGTGGGAACTAGCCAGCTGAGGCCTTAAGGGGAGACGGTTCGGGGCCGGGGGTACTGCATGAGCAAAGGTCCTGGGGCAGGAGGCTTCTGCCCCTTTGTGGATCTGAGAAGACCGTGTGTCTGGAGCAGGGGGGATGGGTGGGCGGCACGGTGGGTGGGATTGTGGCTGGTGGGAACCGGGAAGAGGCAGGACCTAGAGCATGTGGGTATCACAGGTGGAAGAGGAAGCTGTTAAAGGGTTTTCTGAAAAAGAATATCTTATTTAGGGGTGTGCGTGTGTGTGCGTGCGCGTGCGTGTGTGCGTGTGCGCATGCGCGCTTAAACAATCAGTCTTGCCCCTGCGCGAAGAACAGACTGGACAGGAACCAGCATAGAAGGAAGGACACCCATTAGGAGGTGGGTAGAGTCATCAAGGTGGAGGCAGGGTACGTGGATGTTTACAAGGCTTTGAGGAGCAAGAGTGCACAGGACTGGGTGGCACACGAGAAGCTGGAGGTTAGGGAAATCGAGGGAAAGGCACCCATGATTTACTTTAATTTAATTAATTTACTTATTTATTGCAATTGGATGATTGACGCTTCCCTTAACTGAAAAGTGTAAGTTCTACAAAGCAACTGGTTTTTAAGCTTTTATTTGTTTGTTCATTTATTTTGTCTTTTTAGGGCCTCATGCAGATCATATGGAGGTTCCCCGGCTAGGGGTGGAATCAGAGCTGTAGCCACCCGCCCACACCATAGCCACAACAACACAGGATCTGAGCAACATCTGTGACCTACACCACAGCTCATGGCAATGCCAGGTCCTTAACCCACGGAGCGAGGCCAGGGATGGAACCTGCGTCCTCATGGATGCTAGTCAGATTCATTCCCGCTGAGCCGTGAGGGGAAATCCACACTTTTATTTTGAAATAATTTTAGGCTTGCAGAAAATAGAATTCCCAAATACCCTAAGGTGATGGTAGGTCATCTTACCTAACCATAGAGCAGGGACCAAAACCTAGACCTTGGAGTTCCCGCTGTGGTGCAGCAGGTTAAAGATCCGGCATTGCTGCAGCGGCACCTCAGATTTGATCTCTGACTAAGGAACGTCCGTATGCCACAGGTGCAGCCAAAAAATAATAATGATAATAATCAAGACCTTAACACCAGTGCAAAACTACAAACTAGGTCTCAGACCTTATTCAAATGTCACTGGTTTTCCCACAAATGTCCTTTTTATATCTAAGGATGCAGTCCAGGACCCCACACTGCACTCACTGCGTCATCACACCTCCTTACTCTTGAGATTAGTTTCTAGAACATGTGACTGACGTTGGCCAATGTTTCATGACCTTGACATTTTTGAAGAGCCTGGGTGGGATATTCTGCAGAACGTCTCTGGGCTTGAGTGTGTCTGGTTTTCTCATGATTATGCTGAGGTTACCCATTTTAGGGAGGAATACCACAAAAGGGGTGCTATGCCACTCTCTGCACATTTTTTTCAGGGATTATGTGATTACGCTTTGTCTTATTACTCAAGATGTTAAGTGCGATCACGTGGTTAGGTGGTGTCTGCCACACTTTTATAGGATCCAGGTACCATTATTTCCTTTGTAATTAATAACTATCCTGGAGGAGATTGTTGGAGACTATGCAAATACCTATTTCTCCTCAAATTTTAGCACTGTTTTAGCAACCATCTGTGGACTTTTCTGCAGAAATGATTATTGCATTTGCGTGATGGTGATTTTCAATTTTTCTTATTCCTGCTACATGTATTGATTGGAAGTCTTCTGTAGGGGAGACCCAATGCTTCTCTATTTGTTTACTCAAGTAATTATATCCATGTGAACTCATGAATATTTATTTTATTAACAAAACATAACAGGTTATTTTTTGATGGGTGAGAGGGCCCCCTCAGATTCTCTTTTAGACGTGCTGTTTGAAGAGCCTGTACAATGTTCCAAGCATCCACAAGTCACTGGTTCCAGGAGATTAGAGCTTAAGACATGGTGTTTACTGCTGTACTAGCCTCTCTCTTCCACCAGTCTCACAAATGCCTTCAGAGCAGGCGCTGAGTCTCATTCATCTGCATTCCCAGCATCAAACCCGTGGCCAGTGTATGTGGCCACGGAATGTTGGCTGGATGGAGACTGGATCGGTGGATGATGAACGAAGGGCGGGTAGATGGATGGATAAGGGGGGATGATGGTTAGATGCTGGACAGACAGTGAACGGATGAATAGATGGAAGAATGGATGGATAATGAGTGTGTGGAAGGTGGGATGGGTAGTGGCTAAATGCATGAATGGATGGATGATGCACCGGCAGATAGTTGGTGGATGATGGGTGGCAAGATCGATGATGGGCTTGAGTAGCTTTATCGATAGGGTGGGTGGGTTAGCTGGTCTCCAGGGATATTTTCTCCTCTGGTGTCCTTGGGCACTGCAGTGATCTGAGTCTAATGACGAATTCTCTCCCTGCCTCCTGCTTCCTGCTCCTGTCGGGATCCGGATGGCTAACATTTTGCCTCCAGTCGCCACGGAAGAAAAAAGTAAGAACCGTCAAGTCAGCTCCTCTCAGATGCCTGCAGATTTTAAGACTCCTCTGGGGATTCTGGGGAAACGTGGGCTTTGTTTTGGGAGCCAAGGCATAACTAGTACAAGCAAGCCACTGCCATGTTTGTCTCATATTGATGCTCACTGCCCAAAGATCTGCCCTCATTCATCCTTCCGTCTGGGGAAGAGAGGCTCCATGGGTGACTAGAAAGCTCTCACCAGCAAGAAAGAATGGTTAGACTCTTTCCAGTAGAGTCACACACTCTGACCAATCCACCTTCATTCTAGCTGGAGCTTCTTGCCTTTTATGGCCTCAGGGACCCTGAACATGCTAATTATTGAGGATCCCAAAGAAGTTTTTTTGTTTGTTTGTTTGTTTGTTTGTCTTTTGTCTTTGTTGTTGTTGTTGTTGTTGCTATTTCTTGGGCTGCTCCCGCGGCATACGGAGGTTCCCAGGCTAGGGGTTGAATCAGAGCTGTAGCCACCGGCCTAAGCCAGAGCCACAGCAACTCGGGATCCGAGCCACGTCTGCAACCTACACCACAGCTCACAGCAACGCCGGATCGTTAACCCACTGAGCAAGGCCAGGGATGGAACTTGCAACCTCATGGTTCCTAGTTGGATTCGTTAACCACTGCACCACGACGGGAACTCCAGAAGTTTTTTTTTTTTTTTAATGTAGGTTATCATATTTACCTTATTAGAAATCTAGAATTTTTCATTTAAAAATATTTATTTACACACCTGTCCACACATACATGGGAATTGCTCAGCATCACTCGCCATTAGAGAAATAAGAATTGAAACCTCAATGAGATACCATTTCACATCCATTAGGATGGCTAGAACCAAAAAATAGATGACCGAACGTATTGGCCAGAAGGTGGAGAGATTGGAATGTTGGTGAGAACATAAGATAGTTCCGCTGCTTTGGACACGGTCCGGTAGTTCCTCAAAATGTTAAATACTGCATCACCACATGACCCAGTGATTTCTCTTCTGTGCAAGAGAATTGAAAATATATATCCACACAAAAACGTGTATACACGTGTTCATGGCAGCACTATTCATAATAGCCAAAAAGTGGAAACAACCCAAATGTCCATCAACTGAAGGATGGAGAGATAAACAAAATAATATCCACACAATGGAGTATTATTCAGCCATCAGAAGAAATGACATTCTGACACATGCTACAAATAGGTGAACCCTGGAAACATCATGCTAAGTGAAAGACGCCAGTGTCAAAGGACTACCCGTTACCGTGTTCCTTTTATATGAAGTGTCTAAAACAGGCAAATCCATAAAGCTGATGGGTATTCAGATGGCTTCCAATAGTTTGGCTCTTTTAAACAAACCCCCAATCAAAACATCTCCAATCTTATGTAATAACATGCATGTTTTAGAAATGAATTCTAAGGGAGTTTCCTTATGGTGCAGCGGGTTAAGAATCCATTGTCGTTGCTGCAGCAGCTCAGGTCACTGCCGTGGTGAGGGTTTGATCCCTGGCCAGGGAACGTCCACATGTCATGCGCATGGCCAATAAAAAAGAAGTGAATTCTATAACTATGTATTACATTATATACAATTATTATGTCAATGATACAATTAATAAGTATATAATATGTAGTTAATATATAATACAAATATATTACATTATATCAATACAATTCCTATATATAATTAATTATGTGATTTTACAATTTTACATATGTATTAGATATCATCTATCTTTAGGATTCATTTATAAAGCTGTAATGTTAAAGGGCTCCCCACATCCTTGCCCAAAGAGTTATCAAGCCGTCTGACCTTTGTCTAATTGTATGTGACAAATTACGTAAAAAGATTGTCTCTTGAGATCCCTTCCCATAAAACAATAGCAAGTAAATGAAGGAACGAAGAAATGCATGCGGAAATTAACTGAGCAGGAGAATATTGGTACTAACCCAACTTTCTGTCTTGCTTTTATCTTCTATGTCAATTCGTTGACACCTGGGTCTGTTGCCCTTTCCAGTCAAATGTAAGTTTTATTTCCTTCTCCGTACATAACTAGGGAGCCCGTCAACCAGGGAAGGAAGGGGTGCAGGTAGCGGGAACAGGGCTGAGCGCCATCCTCGACGTGGGCAGTGGATATTATCCACTCAACCACGCCTCCAGACCCAGAATCTGTAGATCTCTGGGGGCAACTGGATGGACTCTGGGGAGACCAACAAACTTCTATAATCTTGTATAAAAGTGGGTGAGAGAGAAAGTGAAGCTTGGAGGTTTTCTGGGAATGGGCACTTCATAGATTTGATTGGATTTTCAGCAGGACCTTCTGCTCTAAAACACACAGCTGGATTGGATGGGATAATGTGTATCCATTGCTGGGTTTCATGTGATAAAAATTCGGTGCGGAGTAGACAAAGCTCCCTGTTTTCCATGTCTTAACCATCCTGGTCTCTGACTTTTGGTTGTTATGGAGACCCTTCCACTGCCAGCCTCCAGAGACTCGGACGTGGGGGGAAGGGTTTGGATGCCCCAGACAAGGGGATCCCTGGGTTTCTGGACTTCTGGGATAAACATGTCTCTGTAGGGGTGCATGTCTCTTAGAATGAGTCCCAGCTTCTCATTCTGGTGCCCTATCCGAGGGGATGCAATGGGGGATGAAGGATGACCTAATTCATTTCATATTCTCTCTGAACCTCTGTGGGAAAACGACCCCACTGGCTCCCCTGGGTGCTGCCGGCATGTCCACAGTGCTGAAAGGTAAGACTCCTGCTCCATCTCCTTCCTTTTGATTCTGAGGTACTTGTCTGACAAAAGCAATTTCTGCTGACCTTTAGTGAGTCTTTCTTCTCCTGGCTGTCCCAAGCTCAGCTTCTAATCTAGAGACATAAAAAGCTGAGACCTGTATTGTCTCGGTGAAAACAAAATACTGTACCCCTCCTTCCCCCTTAAAGACCGATGGCCCAGAAATTGAGCACGTTGCTGTGGTCTGTATGTGACTAAAGCTAAATCTGTCTACCTGAGATCTGATACTTGGACTGACCACCGATTAACATCTCTGTCTCCTAAGGTCAGGTAGAAAACAGTCACCGTTATCACTCACTATGCAGTAAGTCCTGTAGATGGTGCCTTCATTTGGGCTGCTGTGCAAAATACCATAGACTGGGCAGTTTGAACAGTGCGCATTTCCATCTCACAGTTTTGGGGGTTGGACATCCAAGATCAAGGTGCCAGCAGTGGAGTCCCTGGTGGGACCCACTCTTTAGACAGCTGCCTTCTCCCTGGGCCCTCCTACGGTAGAGGGAGTGCTGGTCTTTCCTGTTTTTTCCTTTTTTGCCTTTTCTAGGGCCACTCCTGGGGCAGATGGAGGGTCCCAGGCTAGGGGTCGAATCGGAGCTGTTGCTGCCGGCCTACGCCGGAGCCACAGCAACTTGGGATCCGAGCCGCATCTGCAACCTACACTACAGCTCACAGCAACGCTGGATCCTTAACCCACTGAGCAAGGCCAGGGATCGAACCTACAACCTCATGGTTTCTAGTCGGATTCGTTAACCACTGCGCCACGACAGGAACTCCTGGTCTTTCCTTCTTTATTTAGGGACACTGATCCCATCATGGGGGGTTCCACCTTCATGGCCTCTACTCAACCTAATTCCTCCCCAAGTCCCCCACCTCCAAACACCATCACCTTAAGGCTTCAACAGATGAATGTGTGGTGGACACATTCACTGGCCACCTGAAACCAGTTCAGTGAGATGAGACCACATCTTCATGACAGCATTTGCAAGTTGGAGAGGCAGGAGGCTAAGTGAGGAAGGGAAGTGATGGCCTGCACAAAGGGCCCTGGCTCAGGATCCAACGCCCCTGCATTCGGAGCCCAAGTTTGTCCTTTCCCAGCTGGACAGCCTTGGAGAAGTCACGTCCCCTCTTGATGCCTGCTTCATGCAGTTAAGTGTGGTGGTAGACGGGAGACACTTTTCAACTCAACCCAAGAAAACCAGGGTCCATAATTCTTCCTGCTTCTCTCCCCTGCCCCCCCCCCCCCATATTCATTCCTAGGTAAGAATGTCGTTATTATGTACATCATCATATTACACTTTCTAATGTGTAATGGCTGTTTACCCTGGGCCAGGAATTCAGCTAAGAACTTGGTGTGGGTTATGGTCCTCGGTTATCTCTGCGGCTCCAAGAGATGATGTCTGCATTTTGCATGGGCCCAGAGTTCAGGGACCAGCCCAAGGTCATCAAGTCAGTAAAACCTAGAGCTTGGATATCAACCATTTAATCCCCACCCCATGGGAACCACATGAAGTATCTACCACCAGATGACGTTAAGTGATACAGAGGGGGGTCTTGTGAGCTCCACGAATACAGAAGTTTCCACTAACAAAAGTAGTAGGATTTCTCCGTAGTGGAGGGCCCAACCCCAACCCCATGATGGGTCTTGATATTCTCATTGCATGTGTGAGGAAACAGAAGTTTTGTAGAGGAAGTTGGAGAGGTCTGTGTTTGAAATCTTGCACATTCGCTCCTCAGCTCCACGGGGCTTCACACACTGTCTCATTTCTCAGTGCTTCGGCTGTCCTCGTCAGCAACACATGGGCTGTTCTCTAATCTGAAAGGGTTGCTGCACCGTCAGTAGGAGGACTGCGCTCGGCACCTCTTTCTAGAGTCATAAAGCAAAGCTCCTCCCTCTCTTGCCTGCCTCGCCGAAGAGTGGTCCATGACCACATCCCAGCTCATTTAAATCTCCCCCGAATCACGTACAGAGAGACCCTCACTCATTTCACCTCTCCTCTCCCCATCACCCACTGTGGGTGCTACTTCCCCACCTCAGCCTCTGATCTTGTTTTGGTTTTCTACCTGCGATTTCATCTCCGTGGTCTCCTGGTCCCACCATCTGGACCACATCTGTCTCCTTGACCACCGTGCTGCTGACTCTTCTTCTGGACGGGCTGCTCTCAGGAATCGTGGGTAAATACCTTGCCGCATTCGGGATGCCCTTGGTCTGTGAACTTGGTTGGGGGAGGGGGGACCTTGGAGCAAGAATTGTCGACCATCAAATATGGGCTTGGGGGATAGAAACCCAAGGAAGGATCAGATATGCTCACTCTTTAGGAACTCAGAGGCTGGTGGGGAGCAGACCCACAAAAGAACAGAAATTAAAGTAGAGACTGTGAGCCTGCTAGTGGTACTGGGGCTGGAATAAAGGACGGTGGGAATGTTGAGGAAACCCTAAATCATGCCTGAGCTGTCATAGCCATCCTGTACCCCCCAAAGAAGAGTTTGTTAAATCTGTTGACCCGGGGACCAGTGAGGTAGGACTATTTCCTTCCATTGCATTTGCATCTTTTTATGTCTTCTTTCTCAGGAATGATGAGCAGGCTCTCTTCAGATGGTAAGTGGGAAGATTCTGTCTATTCCAGTGTTGTCTCTTATCTATAAGGTAATACAGACTTATGGAGTCGTTTGTGTTCTTATTTAGAATAAGTATTTCATTCATTTATGTTTTATTTACTTTGGAAGAACCATTCAGATATTGTCCAATCACTTTTTGTTTCTTTGAGTTTTAAGGTAATAGAGATTTTCATTACTCTATAATGCAAGAGCTAGGATTTTACCTAATGTATGTTCTGTGGTCGATTTTTACTTATTTATTTTTATCTTTTATTTTCTATTTTTTTGGTCTTTTTGCCTTTTCTAGGGCCGCACCTGCAGCATATGGAAGTTCCCAGGCTAGGGATCGAATAGGAGCTGTAGCCGCCAGCCTACGCCAGAGCCACAGCAACTTGGGATCCGAGCTGCGTCTGCAACCTACACCACAGCTCATGGCAACGCCAGATCCTTAACCCACTGAGCAAGGCCAGGGACCAAACCCGCAACCTCATGGTTCCTAGTCAGATTCATTAACCACTGAGCCACCACGGGAACTCCTGTGGTTGATTTTTAAATTATTTGTTTGTTTGTTTGTTTGTTTAAAGGGATGCAGGTGTGGCATATGGAAGTTCCCAGGCTAGGGGTCGAATCAGAACTACAGCCACCGGCTTATGCTAGAGCCACAGCAATGCCTTATCTGAGCCTCACCTGTGACCTACACCACAGCTCATGGCAACGCCTGATCCTTAACCCACTGAGCAAGCCAGGGATTGAACCCACATCCTCATGGATACTAGTCAGGTTCATTTCCACTGAGCCACAATGGGAACTCCAATTTTTTCTAAGGTATAAAAGTAGAATACCACACGGGAAAAGTTGTAGGAACACGAAGCGAAAGTCCAAATCCTTCTCTCCATCCCATCCCCAGTTCTACCATCTAGAAACCACCACCATTACTACTAGTCTCTTGTGCAGTTTTACAAGAAATGTTCACACTTGTATATGCATAGCCTCAACACTTTGAGTTTAAAATATTATGCATTTCAGCAATGGAACTTTACCTCTTTCAGATGTCTGAATAATATTTCATTGACACTCATATGATTTAAGGAGTCTCCTGTTCACAGAAATTTCATTATTCCTTAATTTATTCTTGTTTTACACATTTGTTTTTATGCCATTGCAAGCAATGCGAAATAAACTTTTTTTTTTTTTGTCTTTTTAGGGCCGCACCTGAGGCACATGGAAGTTCCCAGGCTACGGGTCAAATTGGAGCTGTAGCCACTGGCCTTTGCTACAGTCACAGCAACCCCAGATCTGAGCCTCATCTGCAACCTACAGCACAGCTCAGGTCAATGCCGGATCCTTAACCCACTGAACAAGGCCAGGGATCGAACCCGTGTCCTCATGGATACTAGTTGGGTTTGTTGCCACTGAGCCACAACGGGAACTGCACAACGTTCTTTTACAGTCATTGATAATTTTGTTTTTGCATACACATATTTTTAAGATAAATTTCTCAAAGGAATATGACTGAATTAAAGTTAAGTTTGGACAGAGGTTTAAAAAATGTGCAGTTCCACACACAGCCTGAAAGAATGCTAATTTCGCCACACCTTCAGCAACATGGGGCATTATCTAACTTCTTGCTTTTTAAAAAACGAATTTTATTGGACTATAGTTGGCTTAGAAAATTGTGTTATTTTCAGGTGTACAGCAGAGTAAATCAGTTATACATATATATCTTTTCCTTTTCAGATTCTTTTCCCATATAGGTATCTACACAGTATTAATTAAATTAGCGTGTGCTATGCAGTAGGTCCTTGTTACCTATCTATTTTATATATAGTAGTGTGCATATGGCAAACCCAACCCTCTAACATATCCCTCCTGCCCCATAACTTTTTGATTTTTTGATAACGGGATGGCTGAAAGAAATCGGTCCCCAAGTTCACAGGTAGAGAGGCTGAACCCCACGGGAGTTCCTGCAACATCTATTACTATCCAATCTGATGCTATCATTATGTTTTCCTTTAAATCGACTCCGTGTTTTACTTAAAGAGGTAAGCTTGAAAAGGACACCTAATTTTGAAAAAAGGAAAGGAAACGATGCTGGGCTCTCTTGTGGTGCAGCGGGTTAAGGATCCCGCATTGTGCAGCTGTGGTACAAGTAGCTGCTGTGGCACAGGTTCAGTTCCTGGCCCGGGAACTTCATATACCACGGGTGTGGCCGAAAAAGAAAAAAGAAAAGATGGAGTTCCCGTCGTGGCGCAGTGGTTAACGAATCCGACTAGGAACCATGAGTTTGCAGGTTCGGTCCCTGCCCTTGCTCAGTGGGTTAACGATCCGGCGTTGCCGTGAGCTGTGGTGTAGGTTGCAGACGCGGCTCAGATCCCGAGTTGCTGTGGCTCTGGCGTAGGCCGGTGGCTGCAGCTCCGATTCGACCCCTAGCCTGGGAACCTCCATATGCCGCGGCAGCGGCCCAAGAAATAGCAACAACAACAACAACAAAAGACAAAAAAAAAAGAAAAGAATTGTAAAGGGAATCAGATGTAAAATTAGATACTCCCACTGTGTGATGCCAAGGAGTTAAAGCGAAACTGTGCCACCTGAGATCTCACCAGCCCCAAGAGTTCATGTCCAGTTGCACAGGACAGGCGGGGTCTAGAGGAGGAAGCCAAGTGGAGGCGGGCTGGGCTTCCAGGAAAAGTGCCTGGATTCCAACCCAGCTGGGTTCCTTCCAGCATCTGGGACCAGCAACAAGTCCCTCCTCTTCCCCATAGAGTAAGGCTGGTCTTCTGAGCTATAAGAGGTGTTGGAATAAAATATATGAAAAAGTCAAGTATTAGGGAGCTGGTTCAGTGGGTTCATCAGCCCCACCCCCACCATTCCATGGGTTCTGGAGTCCAAAGCCCGCATCACGGTTTGCACTCCTACAAAGATGACAGGAATCTGAAAAAGGAATGGATACCTCACTCCTCTCCACCCTGGGTTGTTCAGCAGCTCTGTGCTTTCTCTGTTCTCCCATCAACCAGGAAGGAGAACCCTCCCTCCCTGGTTCCCAAGAGAAATCTACTCAGATCTATCATTGACACGTTTCCGTGAAGACGACAGTGTCAAGAACAGTCACAGCCTTGAGTAGAGGACATTCTGCTGCCCCCCCCCGCCCCCGTCTCTGCTCGCTTCCTTTCTTTTTTTTGAAATTTGTTAGGTTTCTTTTTAAATTTAATTTTTATTTGACGTTGCAGTACACTTTACCATAATGTGTTAGTTTCAGGTGTACAGCAAAGTGATAAAGTGATATTTATAAACTATGTTTTATATATAGAAACTATGTTTATATTTTACATATGTTATATATAAACCATTTATATACATGTAAATATAGGTATACACACACACACATATGCACACATACCATTCTTTTTCAGGTTCTTTCGCATAGGTTGTTGCAGAATATTGCCTAGAGTTTCCCCGTGCTACACAGTAGGTTCTGGTACTTATCCATTTTACATATAGGAGTGTGTCTATGTCAATTCCAAATGCCTAATTTGTCCCCACCTCCCTCCTTCCCTTTGGTGACCATAAGTTTGCTTTTGAAGTCTGTGAGTCTGTGTCTGTTTTGTACATAAGTTTGTTTGTATCACTTTTAGATTTCACACATGTGTGATCCATGCTGTTTGTCTTTCTCTGAATTACCTCACTGAGCATGAGAATCTCTAGGTCCATTCGTGTTGTTGCAAATGGCATTATTTTCCTCTTTTTTACAGCTGCGTAATACAGTTTCTTTCTTCTTGTCTCCCCTTTCCTTCTTCCCACGTTGCCAAGTGAGCTTCAAGTCCGCCTCCTTCTAACAGGCTGAATAATGCAGCTCTCCACAATCCCTGCCTTCCAATAACCCATTTCATCCATCCACGTCAGTGACCCAGGACCTCCCTCCTTGGAAAACAGCTGGACTTTACAAACAGCAAACTGTGCTTCTTGGTCACTCTATGACGTGACCGTGAAGCTAAGGGTCAATGGCATATAGCCACCACGAGGCAAAATAAACTAATACGTGGCGTCAAGGCTGGATGGGGCAACAGTCACAGGCTCCTGGGGCTGGAAATCAGCTGTACTGACGGGGAAAACCGAGGCCCAGAAAAAAGCAGAGCGTCAGAGGCCAAGTGGCAATTACCAAAAACGTCACGAAGCCCCTTTGAAAAGTCAGTGTGTTCTCAGGGCTCTGCCTGGATTGTTCCTTTTAATTCTCACAACCCCCTCAGAACGGTGCTTGCCGTCATCATCTAGAGTGACCCCGGGCACCCAGCACCTTCCCAGTTCGAGCCTTAAAACTCTCTCACCCTGGGAACCCCTTCGAGTCCCAGGGAAACCAGCACAGCTGGTCATCCTGTCATCATTCTGCTTTTATGGGAGGCGCCCAAGACCTAAGAAGGTGGGGTGAGTTGCCGAAGCTGGTCATTGACAGAGCTCGGTCCAAACCCTTCCATGAGCCTCCACGGTGCTTAGGATGATATCTGAGGTCTTTAAAATCACCTGCAGGGTCTGCAGCATCCAGCTCCAGACACCCTCGTGCCCTGGGGGTCCCCTGCTCCTGCGCCCCCTCCGCGGGTCTCCCTCAGTCCCTCCGAAGCTCCAGACGCCTCCCCGCCAGGACCATGCCTGCCATCCTCCCTCCACCTGGGGTCTCGCCTCGCTCCCCCTCAAGTGACTTCACCTGGCTAACCCCTGCTCATCTTTCAGGTCTCAGACTCAGTGGCAATCCCTTCAAGAGGCCTTCCCTGGCACCCCCACAAGGTCAGCAACCATCACCCCCTTCTAGGATCCTGCTGTGCCCCGTAGGTTTACCCAGAAGCACTCAGCCTGCCCGTATGAAGTTTCTGACTCTTGTTTGCCCACCTTGCCGACTAGACCCAGCTCCCCCGCATTCCCTGTGCATATGGACCTTGTCTGCCTTGCTTTCCATGTACCTCCCACACCTGGCACATAGGAGCTGTCCCAGGGATATTTGTTGGAGAGAAAGCATGACTGCGTTCTGGAATCGGAGCCTTCATCTACCTCATCTCCAGGAGCGCTTCTGCCCCCTGCTCTCCTCTGACTGGTCAGGGATGTTTATGGAAAGGTGACTAGGACCCAAATCCTAATGCCGATTTCTCTTTCTTCTCTGCACGGTTGGAACCTGCATTTTGCATTCTCGCCTGCAGATAGGACCGAAGAAGAGAGTGAGTACTGGGATGTCCTGAGCTCGTGACCTTGAGATGACATTCCCATAAGCCCCTCTGGGCCTTAAAACTTTTAAGGTTCTTTAAAAATCCAGGGGACGGGTTGGTGCAGGCCCTGGCCTTTAGATGTTGGCCTGGGGCCAGGCGCATGGTCAGTACAGCTAGACTGCAGCTGAGGTGTGCTGGGAGCATTTAACAACCGCCTCTGACGGGAACGGTGGGGAAGGGAGCCCTGATGTGGAGCGGCCGCCAATTTCTGTGGTGTCAATGCTTCAACTCTGGCTGATGTCAAGCTACTGATGATTTCCCAGTGGCATGCAAAAGCTTTAAAAATTTTTTTTAAAAAGTTGTGGGTGGAGTTCCCGTCGTGGCTCAGTGGTTAACGAATCCAACTAGGAACCATGAGGTTGTGGGTTCCATCCGTGGCCTTGCTCAGTGGGTTAAGGCCCTGGCATTGCCATGAGCTGTGGTGTTGGTTGCAGAGGCGGCTCAGATCCCACGTTGCTGTGGCTCTGGTGTAGGCCGAGGACTGCAGCTCTGATTCGACCTCTAGCCTGGGAACCTCCATATGCCATGATTTCAACCCTAGAAAAGACACACACACACACACACAGAGTTGTGGGTGATGGGGAAGCAAGTTCTCTCTCCCATCTCTGCTGCTCCTCCCGACAAAGCCTCATCCGCCTTCCACGTCCATGGCCTAGAAAAATGTGTGACATGCAGCTGGGCTGCACAACTGTTTCCCGAAGGAGAAGGGTGCTCCCTACAGCTGCTGAGGCGTGTTATCTCTGCCCATGGGAAGGAAGAGAATGACCCCTGAAGCCCACCTCCCTTTGTTATGTGGCTGATTCTCACACTGGCGCTTTGCACCAGGTGGAGCTCAAGTATCTGAGTGTGTATGGTTCCCCAGACTGGCTCATCTTCAGAAACTTTTTAAAAAGGAAAAAACGTGGATTCCTCTGTTCCACCCAGACCTTCTGCATGAGAATGCCAGTGGGTGGAACCTAGGAATCTACTCCTTCACAAGATGTCTCATCTCTTCAAATCCGATTTGATTCACATGGTTTGGGAGCCCTTGAGACAGAGCGGGTGTTGGCAGACTGCAGCCTGGCCCGCTGCCTGTTTTTGTAAATAAAGTTTCATTGACACGCAGCCTCACCCGTTTGTTCATATATGGTCTGCAGCTGCTGTCACGCTGCAATGGCAGAGTGGAGTGTCACCGCTGAGGCTGTGTGACCTGCAGAGCCTAAAATAGTCACTATCTGCTTCTTTACAGAAGTTTGTTGACCTCTGAGCCAGAGCAATGCCTCTCAGGGTCTCTGGGTTTTTTTGTTTGTTTTTTGTTTTTTTTTTTTTGTTTCTTTGGGTTTTTTTTTTTTTTTTTTTTTTTTGCTTTTTAGGGCCACACCAGCAGCATATGTAGGTTCCCAGGCTAGGGGTATAATCAGAGCTACAGCCGCCAGCCTACACCACAGCCACAGCAACACCAGATCTGAGCCACATCTGCAACCTACACCACAGCTCAGGGCAATGCTGGATCTCTGACCCACTGAACTAGGTCAGGGATGGAACCTGAATCCTCATGGATACTAGTTGGATTTGCTGCCACAGTGGGAACACCTAGACTTTTAAAACTGAAACACGTTCAGCTATTGTGTCAATAGCCCTTCTTTCATTTATAAAGCAAGGTAATTATGTCCTTATTATTTTAAGATCGCATCCCTGTAAGGGTGAGATAGAGAGATATTGACTATTTAGGAGTTCCTGCTGCAGTGCAGCGGGTTAAGGATTCATTGCTACAGCTGTGGCATAGGTTGCAGCTGGGGCTCAGGTTTGATCCCTGGCCCAGGAACTTCCATATGCTGTGGTGTGGCAAAAAATTTTTTTAATAAAAAGTATCAAAAAAATAGAGTGCATGCAAAAACTAATGCATCTGTCACCAAGTTAACAGTACTGCACTGTCAGTTTACTGGTTTCCATAACACACTGGGCTTGGAGAAGAGGCTGCCATTGGGCACAGCTGGCTGCTGGGACACAGAGATTTCTCTGCAACATCTTTCTGCAATGTCTTGTGAGTCTATAGTCAGCACACAATAAAAACTTCAAACTAACTCTAAGAATAGTTCATGAGGCGTTCCTGTCGTGGCGCAGTGGAAACAAATCCGACTAGGAACCGTGAGGTCGCGGGTTCAAGCTCTGGCGTCACTCATTGGGTTAAGGATCTGGCATTGCTGTGAGCTGTGGTGTAGGTCGCAGACGCGGCTTGGATCCTGCGTGGCTGTGGCTGTGGCTGTGGCTGGCAGCTGTAGCTCCAATTTGACCCCTAGCCTGGGAACCTCTATATGCTGCAGGTGTGGCCCTAAAAAAGCAAAAAATTAATGACCAAGTAATGGAAGGTACTTGAGGGGGGCATTTAATGTTGCTCTTATTTTCTTGCTCATTTGTTTTGCATGTTGACTCCCCGACTTCTGGTCCTGCTCCACCTTCCAGTCAAAAGTAAGTCATTCTTCCTTTTCTGTGGGTATTTGAGAGGGTTTCAGTTGCTGGGGCAAAGAGGAAAGAAGAAAGAGAAAGGGAACTTTGGAATGTTCTCCATTTAGGACCTGGGTTGAGAGAGACTCTCTGTTAAGGGGGTCCCAGTCTACCCCCTGTCTCTGAAGGAGGCTCAGGGTGAGCCCACCAGGATCCACACGCCCCCTGAGGCTGCACAGTAGATGCCAAGAGTGTGTGGGATGCGGTGGGTCCGAGGCTCTAAGGCTCCAGATTTTACCAGAAGCCGAGGACCACCCCCCAGAACACAAAGACGTGTTGAGTTGTGTGCATTTGTGGAGGAGGCTGTTGGATAAGGAGGCCCCAAAGGTGCCACTTACTCTTTCCTCCAGCGTTCTCCCTCCTGGCCTCTCCGGAGAGAAATGAGATCAACCTGGGTCAAGGGGATCCTCTTCTGATAGTCGTCCTCATCCCTGGGGGACAAACCCCAGAGAGAACAGTACCTGGGGATTCTGGCCACTTGGATAAGTAGGTCTGCAGAGGGGGTCAGTATAGCAGAAGCATCTAGGGTCACCTAGAGTCTTGGATGCAAGACTCGGACTTTGCAGCCCTGAACATGGACCCCTCTTCCTTCTGGATGGACGACCTCAGAGATCCTGGGTGGACACCTCCCTGCCCACATGCCCTGGGATTTTGATGGGAAGCACGTTCATGGGCCAGGACGAGGCAGAGTGGTGGGAACCCAAAGACCCCTCCCGTGAGGTCTGGGAAGTACTCTCACTTCCGTCAGGCGTGAGGGTCTCTTGGAGAACCAGCAGGTGGGAAGAGCCAGGAAGGAGCCTTCAACACCTTTCTGTCCTGTCCTCTCTGTCTCTGCCGGTGCTGATGACTCCTGCTGGGATTTCTCCTCCCTGCTGCCCGGACCACAACAGTATTGAAGCGTAAGATTCTTGTTCTGCATCGACTCCCCCCTTTTGTCTGTTCCCTTTCTTATCTCTGCAGATGGGGTCCTTTTCTAGCCATAGCTCACCTGTCAGAGAATTTTTTCCACCCCCCACCCCCCACCACTGGAAAAAATAGCTCTACTACTTTCACTTTCAAAAAGGTGGGGTGTTGGAGTTCCCTCGTGGCTGATGGGTTAAGGATCCAGCATTGTCACAGCTATGGTACAGATTCAGCCCCTGGCCTTGGAACTTCCACATGTCAGGGATGTAGCCAAAAATTAAAAACAAAATATGGGATGTCTAATGGGAACCACCTCCCGCCCCACATCAGGGGTATGGGCACCATTATCCATTCACGGCGCTGGTGGTGACATAAAGTAACCCTCACTGAGCGTTTCCTGAGGGCCAGGCCCCAGAAGCAGCACCTTTAATGTGTTATGCTGTGTACTCCTGCACGGCTCCTTCAAAGGGCAGGTGCTGTTCGTATGCAAGGTGCCCACGCCATGGTGACCCTAATACATGGAGACGGAGTGGTATCTGCCTTTCCAGGTCCAGGTCCATGTCCAGGGCAGGTCCTTTAAGCCACTGGCTTTCCCCTCTAACCCACACAGTGGGGCTCTCAGTGGTCTCCCCCGTTAACTTCTCGGCACAGCCCACCTGGGCCCTGCTCTTATTTGCTCCCAATCTCCCCTCCTTCTGATCTTGTTATTTTGTTTTGTTTTGGTTGCATTGCTCATGGCCCCTTGGATGCAACATGCTGGACTTTGCAACCCTGAACATGGTCTTGGCTCCCGGACCCCACTTCCTTCTGGATGGATGACCTCAGAGATCCTAGGTGAATATCTCCCTGCCTGCATGCCCTGGGGTTTTGGCGGGAAGCTTGTTCATGGTCCAGGACCGGGCAGGGTGGCGGAAATGCAAAGGTGAATCTGATGTGTTGGTACCTCGACCCACACGCCACATATGCTGATGGGGAGACAGGCAGATAGTTCTAATTCTATCCAAGTCAATGTCCTGAGGAAGGCCATGAGCAGAGGTGGGAGGTAGCCCCGGGGGGGCTGGTCGAGCCTGTTGATCTGAGGGCAAATATGCTGTTGTAGGCAGTTCAATCTCTGTGTTGTCTCTCTAGGTTTGCTGAGCCTGCAGGTGCTAAATGGTAAGTAGTCACTATGCCATTTGGCCCTGTCATTTGCTTTTGCTCCTGGGCACAGAAAAATAGAGTTATTAGCTTTTTTTTGAATGTTGGAAAAGCCTTTAGATATCAGCCAACGTCATGCTCTTATTTTTTTTTTTTTCTCTTTAGAGCCACCCCTGTGGCATATGGAAGTTCCCAGGCTAGGGGTCGAATTTCACCACAGCCTCAGCAATGCTATATCCTAGCCAAATCTGCAACCTACACCACAGCTCACGGCAATGCTGGATCCTTCACCCACTGAGTGAGGCCAGGGATCGAACCCTCAACCTCATGGTTCCTAGTCAGATTCGTTTCTGCTGCGCCACCACAGGAACTCCCCAAACCTCACACTCATTATCATCATCATCTTAGCATGATAACTGGCCAACTTTTGAATTCCCTGGTGACACAGTGGGTTAAGGATCTGGCATTGTCACTTCTGTGGCTCAGGTCACGCCTATGGCATGGCCAAAAAAAAGGTCTAGCTTTTTTCGTTCGTCCAACAGTGAATACCAGTTAATATTAGTTACCCTGTGCTAAGTCCTGTTCTAGGTGTTGGAGACCTAGCAGGGAGTAGAACAGACGAAATCTATGTCCAGGTGGAACTGTGAGAAGAGAGAGAAAACAAGTAAACAGAGAAGTAGCTTAAAAGTTTGTTGGATGCTAAGTCCTAGGAAGACTGTAGAACAAAGGAGAGGGAAATACAGTGTGGGGGAGGTTGGCACGTTTTTATAGGGTGATGACAGAAGGTGACATTTGAGCAAAGGCTTGAAGCTAGGGAGACAGTCGTGTGTGCATCTGGGTGAGGTATGTTCCAGGCAGAGGGAACAGCATGTACAAGGGCCCGGAGTCAAAGGAGTGACCAGAATCAGGGAGGGCAAGGGGGCTCATATTGCATTCTTTTCTCTCCTCATCTGAGGCACCCGGAAGCACTGATTACAATTTGGTCTCCACCCATTTCATAATTTGCTGATGGTTTCTTTTTCTCGCTTTCTTCCCACTCCTCCCTTCTTTCCTCTTCCTCTTCCTCCTCGTCCTCTTTTTAGAAGAAACAAATGGCTGCAAGGAAGAAGGTAGGTGCATGGAATTGTGCCTGTTCCCACTGAGAGGACAGGGAGCTCCTTCAGTCGGGGCTACGGCAAAGCCTTAACAAGAGGAGATTTCAGGTCCAGGCTTCAGTACCTGGGAGGACGTCTTTCCGAAGGGCAGCCAGAGTCTTCCGACCACCCTGCCCCTGCCTACTGCTCCCTGGTATCAAGGAGACCAACACACTGAGGTCTGAGTGAGAAACACTTTTGGCTTTCCCAGCCGCTTCTTCTGTTGACCACTGAAGAAGTCAAGTGTTCCTAGAGCTGGAGGGGGACATTGAAACCGATAAAGAAATATAGCTGTTCTAAATCTGTGCTCACACAGAAGCATCAGTGGTACCTATATAGAAGGAAAAGGGACAAAACTAAAAGATTTAGCTCAATCCCTGATCCCGGTGGGGGACTCGAACCCCTCTCTCAGTAGATGATGGAACGAACAAGTAGCTAAAACTGAATGAGAATATAGATTGAAACAGTGAACAGCCATGACCTGCCTCACATGTGGGGACTCTGCCCCCACCATTGGCAGAAGACGCAATCTTTTCATGTGAACAAGGAATTTTTTTTTCTTACCAGAATCGGCCATATGTTGGTTCGTAAAGCAAGCCAGTGTCAGGTGGGAGTCATTTAGAGTATACTTTCTGAGCCCAGTGGAATTAGGCTATAAATCAACAATAAAAGAAATCCACGCCTGTACATTAATAAGTATTCTCCTAAATAACCCATGGGACAAAGGAGAAATCTCAAAAACAATTCACATTTTTTTGGTCTTCTTCCAGGGCTGCACCTGCGGCATATGGAGGTTCCCAGGCTAAGGGTCTAATCGGAGCTGTGGCCGCCAGTCTACACCACAGCCACAGCAACACAGGATCCAAGCCGCATCTGCAACCTACACCGCAGCTCACGGCAACACCAGATCTTTAACCCGCTGAGCGAGGCCAGGGATCGAACCCACAACCTCATGGTTCCTAGTCGGATTCGTTAACCACTGAGCCACGACAGGAACTCCTGCAATTTTGAATTGAATAATAATAAGGATAACACTATCAAAACCTGAAGGATATAGACAAAATTGTGCTAGAGAGGAAAATACCATCTTCAATGCATACATTAAAAAATACATTTTTTTGCCTTTATTTATTTATTTATTTTTCGGCCGCACTCTCGGTATATGGAGATTCCCAGGCTAGGGGTCCAATCGGAGCTGCAGCTGCCAACCTACACCATAGCCCAGCAACGCAGGATCTGAGCTGCATCTGCAACCTACACCACAGTTCATGGCAACGCTGGATCCTTAACCCACTCAGCGAGGCCAGGGATTGATCCCTAGTCAGATTCGTTTCCCCTGTGCCACTATGGGAACTCCGTTTTTAAATTTTTTTATTTTGTAAATTAAACTTGGGTTTAATTACACCCATTAATTGGGTGTTGTGCCAATTCCTGCTGTCTGGCATAAGGACCCAGGCATACATATATATATACATTCTTTTTCTCATATTATCTTCCATCCTGTTCTTTCCCAAGAGACTAGATACAGTTCCCTGTGCAGTACAGTAGAACCTCATTGCTTATCCACTCTAAATGTCATAGTTCACATCTATTAACCCCAAACTCCCCGTCCATCCCACTCCCTTCCCCCGCCCCCAAGTCCATTTTCTTTGTGAGTCTGTTTCTATATTGTAGATAGGTTCGTTGGTGTTTACATGCATATAGTAAAAGAAAAAAAGGAAGGGAAACAGAAAAAAACAATGATTTGAGTACCCATCTGAAGAATTTTAAAAAAGAAAAACCAAAATGAACCTGAGTACGAGGAAGGAAGGGATAAAAAGTCAAAGGGAAGAAAAGCACAGTACAGTCAACATTACTTAGCAGAGGGTTCTTCCGGAAAGACCAGTAAAAATGTAGTCCCCTAGCACCACTGATAATAGACATAGTCACGGAGAAACAGTGAGCAAAACCAGCAGGGAAGAAGGGAACCTTATCAAGATCCTGCAGGTATTACAAACACGGTGAGATGATAGTTTGAAAAGCCTTATGCCAATTGAATGGAAAGATTAGATGAAATGGACAAAATCTTAGGAAAACCCAAACTAGCAAAAGAAAAAACCAAAGGTGAAAGAATATCTGAATAGTCCTCTATTAAAGGAACTTAGCTTGTAATTAAATAACACTGACACACACAAACCTCCCAAGGTCGGATGCTTTTAATGGTGAATTCTCCCGAACATTTAAGGAAGAAACAAACATACTGACCTTACATGAAATCTTCTATCAATTTAAAAATAGTCACTTTCCACAAGTTCCCTGGTGGCTTAGTGGGTTAAGGATCTGGTGTTGCCACTGCTGTGGTATGGATTCAGTCCCTAGCCCAGAAACTTACACATGCTGTGGGCATGGCCCAGAAAAAACAAAACAAAAACAAAACAAAACAAAAAAACCTGTCAACAGTCATTCATGATTTTTTTTTTAAATAGCAAAGCAGGAATAGAGGAAACATCTTCATATAATAAAAAGGAGCTACCAAAAACTTATAGCCCTGGTTCACGGTGAAATACTGAGAGCTGCCCCACTGAAATCACCTGTGATTCTGGCTACTACTTCTGTCTTTTGTACCAGAGGTGTAATCTAGGGCAGGTCTTTTTCAGACAAGAGAAAAGAAATGAGACTATTGGGATTACCATGGAAGAAAAGAAGCTATCATTAAAAAAATTTTTTTTTTAACATTTATCTTTAATTCAATCAAGGTTCATACTTCCTGAAATGCTCCTTTGCCGGACAGTGTACTGGGAACCTCAGGGAATAAGTCTGGTCCAGAAAAGGAATCACAGTGTTTACAAACAAGTTTATCTTTGCTAATCCATCCAAGCCAGCTAGCAAACCCCAAGACCAAATGTCAGAGATGATTCAGCTTTACTGGCCCCCAAAAGCATTTGGGAGGAGAGCAGACCTCCCAGGGGCCACATGAATGCCCTGGGCTATGGATCTGATGTTTAGAGAAGCTCTCCCTTTTTACAGATATGCTTGTGTACCTACAATATACCATTGATTGGGAGAATGTACCAGAGGGGTTTATACTAGGATGTTGGTGAAATGTAATTAACAAAATCTCCTCCCAACCCAGAAAACCTCTCCACAAAGGTAAAAGAGAAGGAAACCAGCTTTATTTCAGAATCAGTATTAAACTAGAATGGAAAGTGTTATCTCAAGATATCCGCTCAAGGCATTGCAAAGACGAAAAGACGTCTCTTTTTATGTAGCCAGGTAGATACAACCCGTTACATACATGTTCTCAAGATACACAGTAACTAGACCTCAAGTACAGCACCACTGAGACAGCACCATTTATTATCCGTCTTAAATTCTCCTGGAAGTTGAGGGGACCCTCTGTGCCACCCAATTGGCTTTCTCCAAAGGGAAAATAAAGCTCTCATCGATTTACGCCGGGAGATAGTTTTACACCTCGAAGCAAAGTGTTTGCAGAAGTTAGGTTCCTGCCTTCCCACCGAAACTGGATATTTAACTTCTTTTCCAAGAGAGCTTCCAGGGTCTTTAAGAAGGGCATTTCCTGTGTCGGGTTGTAAAGCTGCCAGGAGGATTATGTAGCCTTTTTGGAAGATTTGCATTCATTTCCAAGGGACAGAGAAAGGAATGACAACTACAATTTTTAAAGTAAATTCTCTAAGAAAAGGAGAGGGGGAGTCTCTTCCTGATTTTTTTTTTCTTTTTCAATGTGTATTTCCCTTTACACTGCTCTATTTTTCGACTGGGAGCCCATTTAGAGAGGTGAGTTATGGCAGACATCCAGAAATCACAAATCGCCAGAACAGTAAAATAGTGTTGAGAGTTTATTGTGCGTATAAGAACAGTTCTCAGACTGGGAGCTTTCAAATTCAAAGTGATATAAAGTCCAGGGGCAGGGTAGCTTATAAAGCGAAATTGAGGAAAGGGTTTGTGCTTTAAAAGGGTGGGTGTTACAATGGGGGTGACAGACGGCGGTGGGATTGGTTAAAGGCGACTGCCTCATACCATTTGGGGGTTGGGGGGGGAGATGACTTAAGTTCCTCTTGTGGTTATCAGAGGCATTTAAAAGAAGTAATTTAGGCTTATTCTCTTGGCTTCTATGAGCCTGGAAATGGTGGGATTCTAGGTCAACTACTTCAATTTCAACCTCACCCTAATGTGTAAAATTTTTCCCGCAGGAAATTATAGAGTAAGTTAAAAAATAATAATTTAAATTTCACTTATGTTCCTGAAAGCTGCTGGATTTAGGTTAGTTTTTAAGGACTCCTAATGGGTTTCACCCACTCAGGGAATTTTCAAGTCCCACTTCCATTCTGTATTTTTTTTAAGTGGCCCACACAGATATTTTATTTTTTCAGATGCATTTTATATTTAATTTTATTTGTATTAGTTGGTTTTCTTTCTTTCTTTCTTTCTTTTTCCTTTTTTTTTCTTTTTCTTTTTCTTTTTCTTTTTTTTTTTTTTTGCTTTTTAGGGCTGCACTCACAGCATATGGAGAATCCCAGGCTAGGGGTCTAACTGGAGCTGTAGCTACTGGCCTACACCACAGCCACAGCTATGCAGGATCCAAACTGCCTCTGTGATCTACACCACAACTCACAGCAACGCAGGACTTTAACCCACTGAGCAAGGCCAGAAATCCAACCTGCAACCTCGTGGTTCCTAGGCAGATTCGTTTCCGCTGCACCACGACGGGAACTCCAGTTGGATTTTTTTTTTTCTTGTTTGTTTTTTTTGGTATATAATACTTTCACTAAAATTTAAAATGGGGGCGTTCCTGTCATGACTCAGTGGTTCACAAACCCAGCTAGCATCCACGAGGCACGGGTTCAATCCCTGGCCTTGCTCAGCGGGTTAAGGATCCTGCATTGCCAGTGTGCTGTGGTGTAGGTGGCAGACACGGCTTGGATCCCAAGTTGCTGTGCCTGTGGTGTAGGACAGCAGCTACAGCTCCAATTCATCCCCTAGCCTGGGAACCTCCATATGCCTCAGGTGCAGCCCTGAAAAGACATAAATTAATAAATTAATTAATTTAAACGGGGAAAAAAACTTTAAATGGAAAAAGCAGGGGGGAAAAATGTTGGGCAGGTAAAAATTAGAGGAGGTCCGAAACGAGGAGGTGGTAGGGTCCGATGGACACCCCTCCCAGCCCCCCAGCCCCCCAGCCCCGCGAGGAGTGTGACTAGGAGGCTGGGGAGGCCATAGTCAGCAGGAGACAGAGGTGGGGCTGGCGCGAGGATGCAGAGGGGAGGTGGGGAATCCGGCCTCAATGGACCAAGTTTCAGCCCGGGAGGCAGATGGGTTGTGCGTGGGCAGTTCAGAAGCATCAGTGCGGACAGAGATCCGCGAGCCGCACGCCTTCACGTCAGTCGCGTCTGTTTGATTCTCCCCAGTGAAGTTTCTCCCAACCCCCATCCCGACCAAGAAGCCACTGAAGAAAAGAACCAGATGGAGCTCCTTGAGATGCGTCTACATGATCCTCACCTTCTTGTTCGTGTCCTACAACAAAGGCGACTGGGTAGGAGCGAGGGGGAGGGGAAGGGGAGAGGGGAGCACGGAGGGAGGAGCCCGTACCTAATGGGGGAGGGTGAATGGACAGGGGGAGGGCGAATGGACGGGGGGGGGAGGGGAGAAAGGATGGGCGGAGCAGGTACCTAATGGGGGAGGGTGAATGGACAGGGGGAGGGTGAATGGACAGGGGGGAGGGGAGGAAGAATGGGAGGAGCAGGTGCCTAATGGGGGAGGGCGAATGGACAGGGGGAGGGGTGAATGGACTGGTTGGGGAGGGGAGGAAGGATGGGCGGAGCAGGTACCTAATGGGGGAGGGTGAATGGACGGGGAGGAGAGGCGGAGGGGGAGGCAGCCCAGAGGGTGGGAGGGAGGACCTGGTACCCAAGGCCCTGGCGGGGTGTTGGTGAAGGTACTGAGGGAGGAGGACCTTTTGTCACCAGTTGAACCAGTAAGTAGAAGCGCCCATGATTTGGTGTGGGGGATGGGAAAGCAGAGGCCCAAGGAGGCAGGTCCCTGGCTTGGGCCTTTGTTAGATGAATGGTTCTCAGATGGGGGTGATCTTGCCCCCCAGGGGCACCTGGCAGCGTCTGGAGCCGTTTCTGGGGGCCACAATAGGGGGAGGGGTTGCTACCGGCTTGAGCAGGTAGAGGCCGGGGCCGCCACTCCACGTCCCGTGTGGCACAGGACAGCCCCACAGCAGACTGGCCCTGGTCAAAACGTCGTGATGAGGTTGAGTGACCCCCAGGGTAGAGGGTCGTGTCCCTACCGGGGGAAGCAGTGAACTGGCTGGAAGATGGGGCAGGACGTGGGAGCAGCGAGAGGGGAGGCGGAACAGAACCACAGCACCCGGGATGTCACCACCAGAGGGAAGGTGGAGAGGGAGGGGGTCCAAAGAGAAGGAAAGAGGAGTGGGGAGAAGGGGAGGGATGGCGGCTGACTCGCCTCTCCCTGCCCTTCCTCCTCTGTTTCCGGTTCACGTCGCCTTCATCCTCCCAGTGTTACTGCCATTACTGTAACCCAGAAGTGGACACCAGGTATGTCCCCGCTGGGGAGGGCGTTTTGTCCTCGGCTAGGAGGGGGGCTTGGTCCCCATGGCCCAGCATTTGAGCAGGGAACCCCGGGTGGGTCTGTGAAACTCCAGTTTTAGAGTCACAGAATTGAATGAAAAGTCCCCGATTCATCATCGCAATCTCAAACCACTGCTTACACCTGAGAGGGACATGGTGCGCTGAAGGAATTCATTTAGGAATTCCCTCAATAAACGTTGTGTGGGAGACTTCTTGTAAGGTGTGGCAGAATACGTGTAACACAAAATTTACCGTTAGGGATATGTGGTACGTGCACCATGTTGTGCAACCTTCACCAATATCTAGCTCCAAAAATGTTTCATCATCCCCCAAGGACTCTCTGTACCCATAAGCAGTATCCCCACCCCCCGCCCCCGCCCCCGCCCCCACCCTCCGGCCCTGGGGAACCACTCATCAACTCTATGTATTTATCTATTCTGGACTTTTCATATAAATGGAACCATATATATGTGTATGGCTTCATCACTTAGCATAATATTTTCAAGGTCCTTCCAAGTTGTAGCAAGTATCAGTACTTATTATTATTACTATTATTATTTTGTCTTTATAGGGCCGCACCTGTGGCATATGGAGGTTCCTAGGCTAGGAGTCCAATCGGAGCTGTAGCCACCAGCCTATGCCAGAGCCACAGCAATGCAGGATCTGAGCTGCATCTACTACCTATACCACAACTCCCGGCAACGGCGGATCCCTAACCCACTGAGTGAGGCCAGGGATCGAACCCCAGTCCTCATGGATGCTAGTCAGGTTTGTTAACTGCTGAGCCGTGACGGGAACACCAGTACTTCTTTTTTATGGCTGAATAGTATTCTATTGCACGACCAGGCCACATTTTGTTTATCCATCCTTCGGCTGAAAGACATTTTTTTCCCTCTTTATACTTGTCACTAGTGTTGCTGTGAACATTTTGTCTACAAGTTTTTGTTTGAACATCTGCTTCCAGTTCATTGGCGTACACACCCAGGAACAAAATTGCTGGGTCAGGGAGTTCCCGTTGTGACACATCAGTTAACAAACCCAACTAGTGTCCACCAGGACACGGGTTCAATCCCTGGCCTTGCTCAAGGGTTAAGGATCCACCTTTGCCGTGAACTGTGGTGTAGATTCGGCTTGGCTCTGACATTGCTGTGGCTGTGGTGTAGGCTGGCAGCTACAGCTCCGATTCAACTCCTACCCTGGAAACCTCCATTTACTGAGATTTTGGCCTTAGAAAGACAAAGAAAAACATTGCTAGGTCATAGGATGATTCTGTGCTTAACTTCTTGAGAAATGCTGTCAATACATTTTTATTGAGTAACTGTTCTATGATGCATCCTGGTTTTGTTGAAATGGTTAAATGGTGAATTCTATGTCATGTGGATTTTGACCCCAATTTTAAAAAAACTATAAAAAGGGATAAAGTCACCATCAGGCTGCAGTTTTTGGACCCCTGCCTTAGACTGTGTGCTCCTCCAGGAGCAAGAAGACCCCTTGATCTATCCCAGGGCAAACCTTATATACTCAATCAGAGCACCATCCAGCATGACCCCAATGTGCCAGGTGGAGGTGGAGGGGGATGGGGACAGCCAGGGAGGTCCCTGTGCTCACAGAGTGCACCCTCTAGTGGGAAGGCAGGGGATAAACCATCAATCACCTGAGTTTCCTGGAAGGTGCTGTGACAGAGAGGAACTGGAGGGGGCAGTGTTGGTCCCCTGGGGATTAGAAGAACCCCTCTCAGAGGAGGAGATATTTACACTGAGTGATGGAGACTAGCTGGCCAGCTGAGATCTAGGGAAGCATGTTCCAGGTGGTGCATCAGCCCGGTGGGTTGGAGGGACAGAGCGAGCAGAGCCCAGCGGGTGAGGAGAATGGCCTGGGATGTAAATTGAGGCACAAATACATTTCCCTCTTCTTTCTTCCCTTCCTTAGAAGTGACCCCTGCTGTGCTTTCTAGCAGCCCTGCTGCACCTCCACTCCGCCGTCACAACTCCTCTGTCTCCCAGGCAGACAGTCTCACCTCTCCAAGAAAACTCTGTCCCCTAGACGGCCGATTTGGAGGGTAAAGCGTTGGGTCCTTTGAGGAATAGCGCCTGTCTGCTCAGAGGCGTGGCAGGAAGGTGTCTCTGAGAAGATGCGCCCAGAGAGTCACTGAGCCAGCGTCTGCAGGGGTGCTCCCCACACCTCCTCTTAAGCCTTTCTCAACACTTCCGCCCGTAGCCGTAATAAAATGTGCACTTGTTGAAATGGCTGAATGCCCAGTTCTTCCACTGAGACGTATATCGATGTAGTGAGGGGGGTGGCAGGGGTGCCGAGAATCCTGTCTCACATTTCATTCTGGCAGCCACCCCATGAGGAAGGTTCGGTTTGGCTGCCTGTCTGACCAGCACCATCTTGGTTGTTTTAAGAACACTTCGCCTTCAGTTCCACCGTCGGTTTGTTTTTATTTCCTTGAAGCTGGTTCTTGGAATTGTGGCTCCTGATGTCAGCTTATGTCACGGCGGCCGTCCAGTCGCCATGCAGTTACCTTCTTCCACCTGGTGGGGGTTTTGGTCTCTCAAACCAGCTCAGAGGCTACGGCTCAGAATATTATCTATAACCCTTGAAGAAGAACTAAAGATGCTGGACTTAGCTTATAGACGACACTATTTTTGTTTGGTTTTGACTGTTTTCCTTTGTTTCTGCCTTTTCTCCTTTCTTTGATTAAAGTTATTCTTTGGCTAAAGACAAAAGCAAGTGGAGGATGTGGAGGGAAAGGACCGGCTCCCTTTCATTCTGATACACGTGTGTATTGTGAATTGACCACTGCAATGGCAACATCCATCCCCTCACAGTTACCGTTTTCATCTTGTGACGAGCTCCTTTAAGATCCAGTCTCTCAGCAGCCCTCAAATACACACACAGCAGATTGCAATGAGCTGGAGAGAGCTTACCAGGGGCCCAAGGCGCTGCAAAGTATACTACTGCTTAGGAAAAGCAGTGATTTTTTAGGAAAAGCCCTTGCAGAGCATTGGTTGGGGGGGGGTGGAGGCTGACTTTGTCCCCCGCCCCCGCCCCGCCCCAGGAGATATTTATTAATCTCTGGGAATGATTTTGGTTATCAGGACTAGGGGGCAGGGTGGGGTGTGGCTCCTGGCAGCGGTGGGTGGAGGCCAGGGGTGCTGCTCTATACCCTACAGTACACAAGCCTCCACTCCCAAATGTCAACAACGCCGAGACTGAGAAACACTGGTTCCCTTTCAGAGTTTCCTCGCTGGAAACAGCCGTCCCCTACCTTGTTCCCTGCTGTCTCCATGGCAACCGGGCATTTCGTAATGAACTGCTGAATGACTAGATGAAGGCCCAGGCGGGCAGGGGGATGCAGGGGTGCTCTTGAGACCCCATAGTGGCCTAGGTTGTCAGGCCTGAAGGTCTCCAACCAAACTGGGAATAAAAAATAACAATAAACAAAAACTAGCCAGTGAATCCGGTGAAGGCTCTGAGTAGTTGCTAGAAAGCAGGCACCCAGGCACGATCATTTTCTATAGACTATTTCAAGAAAGCTTCCCAGAGAGTTTCTGCTGAGGTTCAGCGGTAAGAACCCGACTAGTATCCAAGAGGACGCTGGTTCGATGCCTGGCCCCGCTCAGCGGGTTAAGAACCCGCCTTGCTGTGGCTGAAGCTCCGATTGGGCCCCTAGCCTGGGAACTTCCATATACTGCCGGTTGGACTCTAAGAAAAAAAAAGCAAGCTTACCAGATCCCAGGACGGCAGCCCACAAACGCCCACTCCCCAAGCATCCTCCCACAACCCGCCCAAACACCACAAGTTCACAATTGATGGGCGAACCTCCCCACAAATGACCCCAAGGCCAACGAAAGGGCCCGGACACCGTGGCAAGACCAGGCAAGCAGTGCCAGAGAAAGAAAACGGGAACGCTGGATCGAGGGTCTTTCTCACTTCCACCGGCGACCTAGTTGCTCGGTGACCACTGCCTGATCTTGTGGCCGGCTCCCTGCCCCGCCGCAGCGTGCGGTACTACAACTCCCAAAAGTCTCTGCGACCATTTTCCTCATCCCCCTCCCTCCCCCTCCTTCCCGCTTCCCTAGAAAATAACAGTTGGTGGAACCATTCGCCAGAGCTTTCTAGCCACGAAGTCATCCTTGAATATAAGATTTTTATCATGTTCTTCTTTTTATGGACAAGGGCACTCTCGTTGTCTCCTCCCCTTTGAAACTACAATACCCAGAAGTCTCTGGCCCTCAGGCTGAAGGTTGCCTTGGAGACAGAGAGAGACGCCGGAAGCCAGAGAATGAGGCGGGGCCAGGGTAAAAGAAGGATTCCGATTGGTGGAGTCGTCATAGCGCTGGCTTTGAAGGACAGGTCAAGGGGTGCGCGTGCGCCGTGCGTTGGCCCAGCGCGCGTTCTCGGTCGGCCGAGTCTGGGGGGGTCCTCAAGCCCCCCGCGACACGACGCTGTCGCAGGTTGCGCTGGGCAAAGGCGAATCCTGCGCAAACCAGACGCTCCGGCCGCGTTTCCTTGGCCGGAAGTGCGCGCTCCATAGAAGTGTCCCGGGAGGTAAGTGCGATCCCTAGATTCCCCAGCCCCGGTTTCTGAATCAGCTTACATGTTTCCATGGTAACAGTCCCCCCGCATGTGACATCATAGCTCCCGTTGGGAAAAGATGGGGCAGATTTGAAGGGCTTGCGGATAATGAGCCGCTGCCCCCTCCAACGGGCGGCCTACCCTGTACCCCCAATTTCATCTGCTTTGGGCCTGTTTCCGCCGCTTTGCGAAGTGACCTTTGGAGCCCCTTCCGCCGCCCTCAGTAGTTCTTGGACCCTGGGCGAGGTACACTAGCGCTGTGCCTCAGTTTCGCCATCCGTAAAAGGAGGAGGATGCTAGAATTTGACTCCTAGAGAAGGTTGCTGTGAGGATTAAAGAGCCTTGAGATGGTGCGCCGCACACAATAGCCACTCAAGTGTTAGCGTCTCTGACTGTCATCGTGATCATTGTTCCCTTGGGTTTTGGACAGGTCCCTCCCCTGCTCTGGGGTCTCATGGTTGACTTGCAAACTGGGTGCTTTGGGGGTTGTGTGTCTGTGTCTTTCTTCAGAGCCTCACCCGTGACATATGAAAGTTCCCAGGCCAGGGGATCTAATAGGAGCTGCAGCTACCAGCCTACACCACAGCCACAGCCACAGCAGATTCCAGCTGCATCTGTGACCTACACTGCAGCTCACGTCAATGCCAAATCCTTAACCCACTGAGCCTGAGCGAGGCCAGGGATGCAACCTGCGTCCTCATGGTTATGGCTTGAACCTAGCCAGAATCTAGATTGAGACTTGAACCCATCTGCTGGGACTCAAACCCAGCCTAAACCCATATTGGGACTTGAACCCACAGTTTTTAAATTAGAATCACTTACCCAGTGTCTGGACTTACTGATGTTCAGTTTCTGTATGCCTCTACGCAGAATGAATTCAGCGAGACACAAACTGACAGGCAAGAAATAGATTTATTAAGATAGGATGCCTGTGGAGTTCCCATCGTGGCACAAGGGAAACGAATCCGATTGGGAACCATGAGGTGTGGGTTCGATCCCTGGCCTCCCTCAGTGGGTGAAGGACCTGGCGTTGCCCTGAGCTGTGGTGTAGGTCATAGATGTGGCTTGGATCTGGCATTGCTGTGGCTCTGGCGTAGGCCAGCAGCAACAGCTCCGATTCGAGCCCTGGCCTGGGAACATCCATATGCCGTGGGTGCAGCCCTAAAAAGCAAAAATTAAAAATTAAAAAAAAAAAAAAAGACAAGAAGCCTGTGAGAGATCAATGAGGACAGGCAAGGAGGCTTTGCCCTGGGGATTAGATGGGCTACATTTTTATAATCCAGGGGGAGCGGGGAAGGGAAAAGACTGCCTCTTTCCTCTTTCTTCCAATCGTAGCTCCTCCTTGGTGTCCAGTAAGAGTATTTGACCCTGTAAGGTCAAACTAGGACTATCAAGGTGCTGATTCAAATCAGCAGAAGGGTGGTCCTTAAACTCCTGCCCTTGGTCTGAACCTGAATGCAGGCCTCCCTCCATCCCCCACCCAATAATGACCTGAGGCATAGCTCTTGCCTCCACTAGTCAAGCAAATCTGCTCATTCTGATGGCTTTCTTGAACAATTATTATTATTATTATTATTTGTCTTTTTGCCTTTTCTAGGGTCACACCTGGGGCATATGGAGGTTCCCAGGCTAGGGGTCGAATCGGAGCTGTAGCCACCAGCCTACGCCAGAGCCACAGCAACGTGGGATTCAAGCCGCATCTGCGACCTACACCACAGCTCACAGCAACGCCGGATCCTTAACCCACTGAGCAAGGCCAGGGATCAAACCCACAACCTCATGGTTCCTAGTCAGATTCGTTAACCACTGAGCCACGATGGGAACTCCATCTTGAACAATTATTAACTTACAGTGATCTCCCAAAGTTCCCTAGGTTTCCCTACTTTAATTGTCCCCTATTGGGACTTCTTACCTACCTGTGTAACTATGCTATTCCATGCCTCTCAGTAAGACCCTGGAATTCCAGAAGCTTGTCCTTGTCATGGCCACTGCTTGATGACCATGGTTAGTTCCTAGTCCTTGGCCAGCCCTTCCACCTGTCCTCAGGTAGAAAATGGTGGGGATGGGCTTTTCCAGCTTCTGGTCCAGGCACTGCCCCTGACTTTGCCCGGTGACATGGGACATGCTCTTTGGTCCAAGCTTGCCCTCCATCATCTCCCATCTGTGAACTAACCAAGATGTGCCCAATTGATTTTTTTTTTTTTTACTTTTTAGGGCTGCTCTTGAGGCATATGGAGGTTCCCAGGCAGGGGGTCTAATGGGAGCTACAGTTGCCGGCCTATGTCACAGCCGCAGCAATGACAGATTGGAGCTACATCTGCTACGTGCACCACAGCTCACGGCAACACCCGATCCTTAACCCACTGAGCAAGGTCGGGGATCGAACCCTCAGCCTCATGGTTCCCAGTCAGATTCGTTTCCACTGCACCAGGACAGGAATTCCCCAATTGATGTGAATTACATTTTTTTTTTCTTTTTTGGTTGCCTCAGTGGCAGTGGCATATGGAAATTCCTAGGCCAGGGATTGAATCCCAGGTGGAGTTCCTTAACCCACTGTGCCAGCCCAGGGATCAGACCCGTATCTCCACAGAGACAAGCCGGATCCTTAACCCACTGTGCCATAGTGGGAATTCAAGGGGTGCCCAACTGAATTTGGAGGTTTCGTTCAGTGCTAACATTGCTGTCAGGACATCTCGTGTCCCCCAAAGGCCTTGGTACCCCGCACTTTGTGCTGTTAAGCAGCTTTTTCCTCTTTGTATCAGATGTGGCTTCAACTTCAACAAGGTTGGTTTTTTCCAGTTTTGTACCAAAATCAAGCCAGTTCATATTTCCCTCCCTGGGTCTCTGAAATAGGACTCCAGCTAAGTCAGTGCCCCCATGACCTCTGGAGACATGTGGTCAGGAAGTTATTTTTTCAGTTGCTTTCTCTCTTTTCATTGTGTTTGCTGTTAGGACCATGATGGTCAGGACGGGAAATTTCCCCTTCCACCCCTCGAGTTCTTGTGGCTAGACTAATACTAAAATTGACACAAGACAGGAGTTCCTGTCGTGCCGCAGTGGTTAACGAATCCGACTAGGAACCATGAGGTTGTGGGTTCGGTCCCTGGCCTTGCTCAGTGGATTAACGATCCGGCATTGCTGTGAGCTGTGGTGTAGGTTGCAGACGCGGCTTGGATCCCACGTTGCTGTGGCTCTGGCGTAGGCTGGTGGCTACAGCTCCGATTCGACCCCTAGCCTGGGAACCTCCATATGCCGCAGGAGCGGCCCAAGAAATAGCAAAAAGACAAAATAATAATAAAATAATAATAATAATAATAATAATAATAATAATAATAATCAGAGCATCTCCCTCGCTGCAATCTATTGAAAGTCAGCCCTTGACACAAGGGTTTGTAACGCAAAAACAAAAATATTTTAAAAAGACGAAAAAAGAAAAAAAAAACACAAAAATAATCAAAGTGCCATTGAGGCATATTTTGGGGCACCCTGTCCTGGTCCCCAACATGATACTGGCTTTCTATTTGGAGCAGTACAGTGATGTTTCATGTTAAAAATAAACTTTGTGAAGTTCCCTTCGTGACTCAGTGGTTAATGAACCCAACTAGTATCCATGAGGATGCAGGTTCGATCCCTGGCCTTGCTCAGTGGGTTAAGGAGTATTGCTGTGAACTGTGCTGTAGGTTGCAGACATGGCCCTGGTGTGGCATGGCTGCGGCTGTGGCATAGGCTGGCAGCTGTAGCTCCAATTCGACCTGTAGCCTGGGAACGTCTGTATACCAAGGGTGTGGTGTTAAGAAGCAAAATAAGGAGTTCCCGTTGTGGCTCAGTGGTTAACAAACCGGACCAGCATCCGTTAGGATGCAGGTTTAATCCCTGGCCTTGCTCAGTGGGTTAAGGATCCGGTGTTGCTGTGGGGTGTGGTATAGGTCGCAGATGCAGCTCGGATCTCTCATTGCTGAGACTGTGGTGTAGGCTGGCTACAGCTCTGATTGGACCCCTACCCTGGGAAGCTCCATATGCTGCTGGAGTGGCCCTAAAAAGACAAAAAAAAAAAAAAAAAAGAAGCAAAATAAACAAACAAACTTTGCACATGCAGTGACTCTCAGTCTTGGTTGTATGGATGTCAGAGCTACTTGGGAGCTATTAAAAAAAAAAAAAAATCCTATGCCCAACCCCACCTCTGGAAATTCATTCCACTTGTCTTGGCCAGTGCATTGCTTTTATTCCCAGAAGATTCTAATATGAATGAGGGATTGAAAAACACTGACTAGTTAAAGGTCTGTTGTGCTCTAAAATTTATTAGTTTTGCTCACCCCTAAATCCTAAATGGGTCTTTGCTTGTCCTGCCTTTGGCTTCCTTCCTTCAGTCACGAAGCCCTTCACCTGAACCAGCAGCCCAGGGAGGACTGCATTTACTGACCGCCTAAGGAAGAGTCCTTCGCCTTGCTACTTCTGGCAGGTAGAAGCTGCTGGCATTCCCTGGGGCTAAGGACTGAGTGTTTGTCTGCCCCCACCCCATTCCTATGTTGGAGCTTTAATGGCCAATGGAGCTATTTGGAGGTGGAGGCTTTGGGAGGTAATTAATTGGTTTGGATGAACTTGGCAGTAGAGCCATCCTGGTGCAATTGTTGCCCTCAAAGGGGGATGAAAGGACCGGAGTTCACTCCCTCTCTGCATCCATGGCTTGTTCTGAGCCACTCCACCACCCTGGAGGCTGGAGAATCCAGTCTTTTTTTTTTTGGGGGGGGGGGGTCTTTTTAGGGCCACACTGGTGGCATATGGATCCTTAACCTACTGAGCAAAGCCAGGGATCGAACCTGCCTCCTCATGGATACCAGTCAGATTCGTTTTTGCTGAGTCACATTGGAAATGATCCAGTCCATTTTTTTAGGCTGAGGGCTGAGGCAGGGGGGCGGGGGTCCCTCAGCAGCAAGGAGGTGGAGCCGAGATAAACTTGTTTGGAGCTAAGCCCCCAGGCCTCATCTGGGGAGGGGGTTGGGGGGTGCTTACCCAAGAACAGAAATCCTTTTTTTTTTTTTTTTTCCCCGTTTTAGAAATCCCATGAGACAAATCCCATAGGATAGCACTTTTACGTGGAATCTAAAATATGGCACAAATGAACCTCTCCACAGAGCAGAAGCAGACACAGACAGAGCCGACTTGTGGCCGCTGAGGGGGAAGGAGTGGGATGCACGGGGAATTTGGGGTTAGTAGATGCAAACTATGACATTGAGAATGGATGCTCAGATCCTGCTGTACAGCGCAGGGAACTCTCCAATCACTTGGGATAGACCATGATGGAAGATAATATAAGAAAAGAAATGCGGGACCCAGTCACTTTGAAACTGGCACAACGTTGTCAATCAACTATGATTTAATTTAAAAAAAAAAAAAAGGAAAAAAGGGTAAAAAAAAATGCCTTGGATAACGTGCATTTTCAACCTCTCAGCTGGCGCGACTTGGCCGGACACACCAGAGCAGGGATGTTTCTGGAGAGTAAACGCACGAGGCTGCAATGAGGGGCACTCAGTGTGCTGAGCTCCGAGAGGCCTGGAGGCAGGACCCACCCGATGACCCGGAGCCGCTCCTGGGAGAACTGACCAGCGTTCAGGACCGAGGTAACCGAAGTTACGGCGGTGGGAGGAACGCCCTCCCGACGGCGCACACACCTCGGAACGCGGCTGCTGAAGGGCCGCGGCATCGGTGTCCGATCCGCGGCAAAAGCTTTGAGCAGCAAGCCGACCTCCTGGACCACCAGAAAATCTCCACGGGGAGGAAGCCGTTCCAGTGCGGCGAGTGCGGGAAAGCCTTCAGCTACCCCTCGGCCCTGAAGGTGCACCAGCGGACACACACCGGGGAGCGGCCGTTCCCCTGCGCGCAGTGCGGCAAGGCCTTCAGCCACAGCTCGGCGCTGCTCCTGCACCGGCGCGTGCACACGGGCGAGCGGCCCTACGCGTGCGGGGACTGCGGCCGCGCCTTCTCGCAAAGCTCCTCGCTCGTCCTGCACCGGCGCACACACACGGGCGAGCGGCCCTACGACTGCCCCGCGTGCGGGAAGGCCTTCGCGCGCCACTCGGCGCTGGTGGAGCACCGGCGGGTGCACACGGGCGAGCGGCCATACGCCTGCAGCCTCTGCGGCAGGGCCTTCAGCCAGGGCGCGCACCTGGCGCGCCACCGCAAGGTCCACGTGCAGCCCAAGGCGCACGGGTGCGGGCACTGCGGCAGGGCCTTCCGCTCGCCCGCCGCCCTGCTGCAGCACCGGAGGATCCACACGGGCGAGCGGCCCTT
This sequence comes from Phacochoerus africanus, assembly GCF_016906955.1. Taxonomy (NCBI): domain Eukaryota; kingdom Metazoa; phylum Chordata; class Mammalia; order Artiodactyla; family Suidae; genus Phacochoerus; species Phacochoerus africanus. The sequence goes on from NC_062551.1 coordinate 60,295,280, forward strand.
CGGGTGCCCGGAGTGCGGGAAGGCCTTCACCCAGCGTCCCTACCTGGCGCAGCACCTGCGCGTGCACGCGGGCGAGCGGCCCTTCGAGTGCGAGCGCTGCGGGAAGGCCTTCGGCAAGTGCGCGCACCTGGCGCGGCACCCGGAGACGCACGCGTGCGTCCGCGCGCCGGCGGGGAAGGCGCGCGGCGGGGACGCGCCCCAGGGGCCCGCGGACGCCGGCACCTCTGTCGCAGAGCGCCGCAGGCAGCGGCGCCCACCCCACCTCTGCGGGGACTGCGGGAGGGTCTTCAGGTGCAGCGCGGCCTTGGTCCAGCATCGGCGGCTGCAGGCCTGCTGACCCGCGCGGCAAACTGCGGGGCGGGCCTTTCGCCGGCAACTTGGTTCAGCACCTCGGAGACCCCGGGGGTAGGATTTGGGGCAAGGAGTCAGCAGCGGAGCCTTAACGAGAAGCGGCATTATGCCCCCTTTTTGAAAAAAAAATATATTGGAAAACCTTATTTTGTCAGTCTCCGATTTTCCACGCCTCTTACTTTGGACCTGACCTTGAGGACGTACGTGTATCGGCCACCGGACCCCTTGGCTCCCCCTGGCCGAGCAGGTACCTCCTCTGGGCTTGGAGGGTCAAGCAGGCGAGGGGGCTGCTTAAGGGACGGTCGTCTAGGAGGCTGGGAGAGCAGGGGGCCTGGAGGCCTCTCTGGCTTCTCCCCTACATGCAGGAAAGTGGCCTTCGAGTCGGCCCAGAGCGCTGTGGGTGTACAGGTGCTGCCCTAGGGCTTGATACAGGGAAAGCCTTGAGTGCTTGCGCCACCCCTCTTATCGTGTTACAGGTGGGAAAACGGAGGCCCAGGCCCTTGGGAGCTGGGATGACCCAGGATGGCGACCCGGGCAGCGGGGCCCAAGGAAGTCTTCTCCTAAGGAGGCAGCTCATGACTCCTGTGCTCCCTACCCAGTGGCATCCTGGTATTTCATCCCCTGGGGCTTGGTTTCTCCCACCCCCTCCCCCGTTTCCCAGACAAAAAAAAAAAACAAGCATAAAATAATTCAGGCAAGGCTGCTGGTGCAGGGCTCTCCCCTCTGCGTGGCCTCCAGGGCCCCAGGGTCATTGGCGAATGAAGTCGCCCGCGGTCCTTTTGAGACAGAGTGGGGGCGGCGGGGGGGGGGGGGTCCATGCCTCCTCCAGGAAGCTGTCTTTACCCTGCTCTGCGGGGAAGGGCTGGTGTTGGTGGCCACTGATCCACCGGGGGAGCCAGGAGAAGGAGTCTCTTTGTCTTGTAAATGTCATCACCAGCCTCAGCCGGTTGTCATAGTGACTTTTTTTTTTTTTTTTAAGCTGACCCTGCAGGCTTCTGGATGTTAAGGGGATTGGCCTTCGTCCCTTGGTCCCTGGGAGGGAAACTTGAAGCCTTCGGAATCACACAGGGGCAGGAGGGCCTTGTTATCCCAGGGTGGGCCCCTGGGACCACAGAGCAGTGATGCTGAGAGATGACCCATGGTAGCTTGGGGGCAGGCCTGGTCGTGCTGAAGCCAGAAAGATGATACCGGAATCCGGGTTCTTGCTCACGCAGTCGAAGATTGACCTCCGTGAACACACGGGCAGCAAGCAAGCAAGGTCTTTATTGAAGGAAAGCAAATAGCTCCCAGGGCTGCTGGGAGCGGGGAGAAGAACCCCCCCCCCCCATTGTCTATAGGAGTTTTTATCCCTTAAAGATGGGGGGGACCAACACGGGATCCAGAAAGATGTGGTTTTCTCCCATTGGCCTTGCTCAGTTACCTATATCAGTCCTTGTCCCATAGGAGTCTTAAGGGAGGAAATTTCCCATAAGCCTCATGGGTTTTTTTGCCCTTTTCTTTCTGTAAACTGAGTCATGGTTTTAGGGATTCGTGTCCATCTGGGCGAGGTACACTCCATCTAGTAAGCAAGGCCTGTGGGGATGTTACTCCCTGGAGCCCTTAAGCCACAAATGTTAATCAATAGCCATATCAGAGAATTTGTTGAAGCCCACGCTCCTGTGCTGACGAGCTTCAGTGCCAGAGAGACCAACCGCGGTGCTTGGAGGTCGGGGCTTGGAGCCGCCTGATAAACCCAAGCTCTGGGCAGGAGATGCTGTGGGCCCACGATTGAGTTAAATCATTGAGGGGCCCGTGACCCAGTCACCCATGCCTGCTTGATGACACCCCGGTAAGACCCTGGATGCCCACGGCTTGGGTGAGCTTCCTGGCAGGTGATACACTGCAGCGTGCCAGCGTGCAATGGAAGCTTTGCATCCGGGACTCTCCCAGCCTCCCTTTGGCAGCTCGGAATTTGTATCCTTTCTTTCTTTTCTTTTTCTTTCTTTCTTTTCTTTTCTTTTCTTTTTTTTTTTTTTTTTTTGGTCTTTTGTCTTTTTAGGGCTGCACCCGTGGCATATGGAGGTTCCCAGGCTAGGGGTCCAATAGGAGCTACATCTGCCGGCCATAGCCACAGCCACAGCCACAGACATGCCAAATCTGAGCCTCGTCTGCAACCTACTCCACAGCTCACGGCAACACCAGATCCTTAACCCACTGAGCGAGGCCAGGGTTCAAACCCACAACCTCGCGGCTCCTAGTCGGAGTCGTTTCTGCTGCGCCTCAAGGGAACTCCCTGTACCCTTTCTAATTAAACAGTATCCCTAAGTCTAGTGCTTTCCAGAGTTGGGAGTCATTCTACAGAGTTATCAAACCTGAGGGAATTGGAGTTCCTGTCGTGGCTCAGCTCCGATTAGATCCCTAGCCTGGGAACCTCCATATGCCACGGGAAGCGGCCCTAGAAGAGGCAAAAAGAAACAAACAAACAAACAAACAAACAAAAGAAACCCCACCAAAAAACAAAACCTGAGGGAAGTGATGGGAATCTCCGAATTTACAGCCAATTAGTGCAGAAGCAAAGGCGGCCCCTGACCCTGGAACTTGGGACTGGTGTCTGAAGTCAGGGCCATCCTGTACCCTTAACCAGTGATGTTTGCCCCATTTAATCTAATTCTTTCAATGCTTTTATGATTTTATTTCCCCCGTCCATCAGGTCTGATCTAGAATCTGGCTGGTGGTGTTCAGACTGAAGCACTGCCCAACCTCCAGCCCCCAGATTTCATTTGCTAATGGTTCAAGCTGCTTAAAAAGCAAAGCAAGGCGTTCCCGTGGTGGCTCAGTGGTTAACAAACCTGACTAGGAACCATGAGGTTGCGGGTTTGATCCCTGGCCTTGCTCAGTGGGTTAAGGATCCGGCGTTGCCATGAGCTGTGGTGTGGGTCGCAGACGTGGCTTGGATCTGACGTTGCTATGGCTCTGGTGTAGGCTGGTGGCTACAGCTCCAATTGGACCCCTAGCCTGGGAACCTCCATATGCTGCAGGTGCGGCCCTAAAAAGATAACAGAAACAAAAAGCAAAGCAAGAATGACCACTGATCTGGACCAGGCTTCTGCTTTGTTAAGGCTAACGCCAGCTGCATTTCTCAGAGTGTTTCCTGAACACGAAGCAAAATGCTAGAACCTGGACCTCAGTTGGCTCCACAGTCAACTCAGATGGGCCATCTCTCTTTCTGCCCCTGCTTCCTGATACAGGGCATCCTGGTTAAGTGTTTGTCCTCAGCGTCCTGACCTGGGGCTGTAGCTACCTAGCAACGGGCGGGTGGCCAGTTTTAGGTCCTCTTGTTAAAATGCTGGATGGCCTCTCCTGAGTCAACACACACACAAGGCTGCCACACCCAAGGCTCTTAGGACAGGGCCTGGCGCAAGCATTCAGTAACCATCAGTGATTGCTTTAGAACTATGTTTTAATGGTGATAAATGCAAAATGGCTGCGACATTGTTGCTTTCAAAAACGATAGAGGTTCTCTGTTTAGGAGTTCCTGCTGTGGCGCAACTAATTGGCATTGTCTCTGGAGTGCATGAAAGCAGGTTCAATCCCTGCCTGGCACAGTGGGTTAAGGATCCGGCATTGCCACAGCTGCAGTGTAGGGTGCAACTGCAGCTCAGATCTGATCCCTGGCCTGGGAACTCCATATGCCGTGGGGCAGCCAAAAAAGAGAAAAAAAAGATGTTCTCTGATTGATAGAATTTGTATCAGTGAATGCTACTGTGTACCAAGTACTCCTGTGCCCGAGTATCTAAAATGCTTTTTTTTCTTTTGTCTTTTTAGGGCCACACCTGCAGCATATGGAGGTTCCCAGGTTAGGGGTCTATTCATAGCTGCAGCCGCTGGCCTACACCAGAGCCACAGCAACAGCAACCTCAGATCTGAGCCACGTCAGCTCACAGCAACGCCGGATCCTTCACCTACTTAGCGAGGCCAGGGATTGAACCTGCAACCTCATGGTTCTTAGTCGGATTTGTTTCCGCCGCGCCACGACGGGAACTCCCCGAGCCTGTAAAATGCTTTTGTTTCTTAACCTTCACCGTGGTGCCATGACTAGTTCCTCTCAACAGCCCCGTGTTCTACCAATAAGAAAATCCATCCTGAGACATGAACCTGTCTGCAGAACAGAGACAGACTCCCAGACCTGGAGAGCAGACTTGTGGCTGCCAAGGGGGATGGGGACGGGCTGGGATGGACGGGGAGTTTGGGGTTAGTAGATGCAAACTGTGACATCGAGAATGGATAAGCAGTGAGATCCTGCTCTACAGCACAGGGAACTTGTGATAAAACATGATAGACGGTAATAGGAGGAGAATGCATGTATGTATGTGGCCGGGTCACTTTGCGGTACAGCAGAATGTGACAGAACAGTGTAAATCAACTGTAATAAAAATTAAAAAAAAAATCAAACCTGGAGTTCCTGTCGTGGCTCAGTGGTTAACAAATCCGACTAGGAACCATGAGGTTGCGGGTTCAATCCCTGGCCTTGCTCATTGGGTTCAGGATCCAGCGTTGCCATGAGCTGTGGTGTAGGCTGCAGACGCGGCTCGGATCCCACGTTGCTGTGGCTCTGGCGTAGGCTTGGCAGTTATAGCTCTGATTAGACCCTTAGCCTGGGAATCTCCATATGCTGAGGGTGAGGCCCTAGAAAAGGCAAAAAGACAAAAAAAAAATCAAACCTGAAGTAGGCTGCCTCACTTGGCCAGGGGTACGGAGCAGGTAAGGAGACTCAGCATGTCCCCTTGAGGTCGAAACCCGCTGCCAGCCACCCATGTGGCACCTTTGGTATTAGCGTGATTACATAGCAATGTCCAAGAGGGGTTTATACTAAGAAACAGACTTTGTTTTGGCCTTTCTCCCCATTCCGGACACAGGGCTCCCGCAATCCTCGGAATTCCCTACGTGGTGAGAATGACAAAGACGCCTTTGCTGTGTTAATGAGACGGCTCTGGGTTTGCACCTAAGGATGCGGGCTGGTTGCCTGGGAGACAGCCTTGTGATGGAGATTGGCAATGGCCGGTGATGGAATCGAGCTTGCAGAGGTTCTAAACACCCAGGTGGCCGGGCTTCTGAGAGCTTCCAGGTGGGCAAACAGGCGGAGGTCTGGGGAGATGCAGCAGGAGAGAGCGAGGACGCGCCAGGCCCTTTGCCCTCCCCTCGTCCTCGGCTTCGCTTCCAGCAGGCCGTTCCAGACTTAGATCCTGTCGTCATAACCCGGTGGTCTGGTAAGTAGGATGGCCTTCTGAGTTTTGTGAGCCAGTCCAACAAATTTGAGCCCAAGGAGGGGGTCATTAGACCACAAATCGGTGCCGGCGGGTTAGAAGCATAGCTGACAGCCTGGGCCTGCATTTGGCGTCTGACCCAGAGGGAGCCGCCTGTGAGCCCTTGACCTGCGGGACCTGACACTGTCTCCGGGCAGCTTGTGTCCGAATGGAGTTGAATTGTGGGACAGCCACCTGGTGTCAGAGGGTTGCTTGGTGGTGTGTGAAAAAAACACACGTTGTCATTGGTGTCTCAAGTGGAATGTGTAACCCCTCTCTGGATTCCTGGGTCCTGTGCCTCTGGGAAAGGTGCCCTTTCTTTTTGACTCTGAGCAAGATCAGGATGGTCCACGCACCTGCGAGCGGACCTCCAAGGTGTGGGGAGGTCTGGTGGTGAAACGTGGCTCCACTCGCTGCCTTCCCAAGGCCTTCCCACGCCTGCCCTGTGCCCTGCATCCTGCAGGGCAAGGGGCTTCCCCTGAAGCATCCAGCTTTCATGGGCGGGAGCCAGCCTGCGTCATAACTCGTTACCGTTTCATGCAAATTAAAATCGAAAACGTCCTCAGGCTGGATTTCCCTGGTGGCCTAGAAGGGAAGGGCCTGGCATGGTCACCGCTGTGGCTGGTGTCACAGCTGTGGCTCGTGTTCAGTCCCTGGCCTGGGAACTTCCGCGTGCCTCGGGCGAGGCCAAAAAAAAAAAAAAAGTTCTCAGGCTTTTGGTGTTTAAATGGTGGCTCCCTGACCAGCACCTTCTGGGAAAACTGCAAATTCCCAGGTGCCCACTCCAGACCCACAGACCAGAAACACGGAGAGGGAGTCCAGCGCTCGTGGGTTTAAGTGGCCCTTCAGGTGATTCTGATGTGCTCAAGTTTGAAAACGGTGTGGGGAAGGGATAAAGTGAGGATGCTTAGGAAACCTGGCTGTTCCCGACATCCTTTATTGGGGGCGGGGAGGGGTGTCAAGACTTTTCTTTGTGGTTTCTTGTTATGCAATCCGTCCCCCTGCCGCTTACAAAGTCAATACTCACACGGTGGAGTGGAAAGATGCCTTTCATCAGAGTGCCAGCAATCCGGGGAGATGGTGGGCTCAGCGGCCCCCCAAACACCTCCACAGGTTCTGCTCGGCCATGAGAGCATTTAAAGAGGAACAGGGATGTCTTCTCAGGTAATCACAGGGGGAGGGTCCAAGCTGTCGCCATCCCCTGCCATGTGCAGGCTCGAGGACCCTTAGAGGCTGCCTTGTTCAGAGCTTGGTCCTGAGGTTATGGAAGCGGAGGCTGGGAAGAGCGCTAGCCATGTGTTATTTACTTATTTTTCATTTCTACGTCTTTGCTCCATGGAAAGAACCAGCAAATTAGACACGGTGTTGTGTGACCAAAGATCTGAAGGGTGTGTTCGGGCCGGGGATGAGCAGGGAGCAGGGATGTGCTTGGTTTAAGGTTAGTGACAAGACAAGGGGGTGCCTCCTGCAGAGAGCTCTTTGCTGCAAAGGGCTTTTTCCTGCCCAAAGCTGCTTATATTCTGACCAGGGAAGGAATGCTAGGCACGCGTTAGAAGGTTAAGATTCTTAGTCCTTTAAGGCTCATAAAAACCCAGTCATTGCTAAATTATGGCAAGGTCTAGTCTTTGCCAGTTGCAGAGCTTCAAAGCAACCTATAGCATTTACTTAATCATGGATTCATCATGGTCGGGGTGGGGGTGGGGGTCTCTGTCAGGGACAGTGGGCTTCAGTCAGTCCCAGGTGGTGATGGGATCATTAAAAAATAAAAATAATAAAAAAAAAAAGAGTTCCCGTCGTGGCACAGTGGTTAACGAATCCGACTAGGAACCATGAGGTTGCCAGTTCGGTCCCTGCGTTTGCTTAGTGGGTTAAGGATCCGGCGTTGCCGTGAGCTGTGGTGTAGGTTGCAGTCGCGGCTTGGATCCTGTGTTGCTGTGGCTCTGGCGTAGGCTGGTGGCTACAGCTCCGATTCGACCCCTAGCCTGGGAACCTCCATATGCCGCGGGAGCGGCCCAAGAAATAGCAAAAAGACAAATAAATAAATAAATAAATAAATAAATAAATAAATAAGAAAGAAATGGTAAATCTGTGATAGGATGGCGGTGTTAGTGCCGTGGTGGCGATAATATTGCAATATAAAATCAAATCTACGCATTGTACCTGCTAAGCCACGCAGGGTTATATGTCAGCTCTATCGCAATAGAGCTGGGCGGGGGGGGGGGGGGGGGGGGGGGGGGAGGCCCACCGGGAGGTGCAGCCCAGGTTGAGAGCCATTTCGGTCCAGAAGTACCTCCTTCTTCGTCCTCCCACTCAGAGTACCTGCCCTGCTGCCAGGCTGCCAGCCACACCTGGCAGACACCTTTGGGATGCTGTGGCGTTGGCGGGGGTCAGAAAGACAAAGGAATGGGCAACCATGAGGATGTGAGAAGTGCTGGGAGGAGAAGTACAGGATCCCCGGGGATCCCCAGCGAGGAAGGACTTCCTTCTTCCAAGCTGGGGGAGGGGAGGCAGAGCAGGGGGGGCCGTGGTCCCCCAGGGACGACTTCCGGGCAGGGGGAAGCACGGGGAGAGAGGGATGGGGTGAAGGTGGGTGAGGAGGGCACATTACTTCTGCCCGCTTCCCATGGCCCAGAACACCAGCTGCAAGGGAGGCCCAGAAGGGTGGTCTTGACCAGGCTGCCCTCAGACCATCGGAAACTGAGTTCCAAGCCCGGCGCCAGAGAGACCCTGACTACGCAGCAGAAATTCTGCCAACTTGCGACACCATCTCATGGCATCCTTCCCTTCACGGAAGATGCTTATAAATGCGGACACTGAGTCATGGTCTCTGAGCCTCGGTTCCCGCCGCTGGCGTGTAGGAGGCATCACTCCCTCTGTGCACTTATGGGATTTAAGGAGGTAACAAGTGTTGCGAGTCGCTCTGTTGAGAGCACCTGGCCGGTAGGAGTGACTCGCGCGCCACCTTGTGGTTGTAAGCACGCCGCCTTGGCGCCACCTCGTGGCCACATGCAGCAATTGCTCGTGCTGAGCGCCGCGATGCTGCTTGTCTCGGTTCTCAGACTCGGCTCCCTTGGCAGGCCAGGCAGATGGTGCAAGGGTGGGAGGCTGGCTGAGCGGGAGACCCAGGGGGCGATGGGGACTGTTGCACCCTGGGAAGCCATCCCAGATCTCCAGCAGAGTGTTGCCAGGTAGTGGTGCAGACCTGGAATTAATTCCCCTCAACTGTGACCCCCCCCCCCAAGAAATTGCAACACGTGTGGAAAGCATCTCCAGCTTTAGAGATGGGAACTAATCAAAACTTTTTTGTGGGAGTTCCCTTGGTGGCTTAGGGTTAACCAACCCAACCAGTATTCATGAGGACACGGGTTCCATCCTTGATTCACTCAGTGGCTAAAGGATCCTGCGACGCCCTGGGCTGTGGTGTAGGTTGCAGACGCGGCTCCGATCCCGTGCTGCTGTTTCCGTGGAGTAGGTCGGAGGCTATGGCTCCGATTGGACCCCTAGCCTGGGAACCCCCATATGCCGCGGTTGTGGTCCTAAAAAGAAAGACAAAAAAACCAACTTGTTTTGTGAGCACTGTGCGGGCCCACCCCTTTGTGATGCCTTATAATATGGCCTTGGAGTATTTCAAAATCTTTCCCTCGCCTTCTGGATGGTTAATTTTCTGGGTCAACTTGACTGGATCAAGGAGTGCCCAGATATTTGTTTCTGGGAGTGTCACTGAGGGTGTTTCTGGAAGAATGAGCATCTGAGTCCGCAGACTGGGTAGAACTGATGGCCCTCCCCAGTGTGGGTGGGCATTACCCACATCCACTGAGGACCTGGACAGAACAAAAGGGTGGGGCAGGGAAATCCTCTCTCTACCTGGCTGTCAAGGTGGGATGTTGGTCTTTTCCTGCCCTTGGACTGGAACGTGCACCACTGGCTTTCCTGGTTCTCCAGCCAGCAGACAGCAGACTGCAGGACCTCTCAGCCAATCATTACAAGAAAATTCTTCATAATAAATATACATGCATGTATGTATGCGTGACCTATCTCCGATTGGTTCTGTTTCTCTGGAGAACCTTGGCTAATACAGTGACATTTTATTAAGTGCCTCTTATGGGCCCATACTTTACCTGCCTTATTTGGAGGAGACAGGCACAGAGAGGTTGTGTGCCTTCCCCAAGGTCACACAGCTTTATTTTTTTCTTCTAATTTTATTGAAGTATAGTTGATCTATAATGTGTTCATTTCTGCTGTTTGGCAAAGCGATTCAGTTATATATATTCTTTTTTAAAAAAAGCAATCTTTTTCATTATGGTTTCATCACAGGATATTGAATATATTTCCCTGTGCTACACAGTAGGACCTTGTTGTTTAACCATCCTGTATATAATAGTTTGCATTTGCTAATCCCAAACTCCTCATCCATCTCGCTTTCTCCCTCCACCCCTTTGGCAACCACACATCTGTTCTCCATGTCAATGAGCCTGTGTCTGTTCTATAGACAGGTTCATTTGTGCCATATTTTAGATTCCACATAGAAGTGATGTCATATGGTATTTGTCTTTCTCTTTCTGACTTTCTTCACTTAGTATGAGAAACTCTAGTTCCATCCATGTTGCTGTAAATGGCATTATTTCATTCTTTTTTATGGCTGAGTAGTATTCCATTGTGTATTATGTACCATATCTTCTTTGTTCATTCATCTGTTGATGGACATTTAAGTTATTTCCATGTCTTGGCTATTGTGAATAGTGTTGCAGTGAGCATAGGGGTACATGTATTTTTTTGAATTGTAGTAGTTTGTCTGGATATATGCCCAGGAGTGGGATTGCTGGGTCATAGGGTAGTTCTACATTTAGTTTTCTGAGGAACCTCCATACTGTTCTCCATGGTGGTTGTACCAATTTACATTCCTACCAACAGTGCAGGAGTGTTCCCTTTTCACCACACCCTCTCCAACTTTTGTTATTTGTGGACTTATTCATGATGACCATTCTGACTGGTGCGAGGTGGTACCTCATTGCAGTTTTGTTTTGCATTTCTCTAAGAATTCATAACGTTGGGCATCTTTTCATGAGCCTGTTGGCCATTCGTATGTCTTATTTGGAGAAATGTCTATTTAGATCTTCTGCCCCCCCCCCCTTTTTTTGTCTTTTTTAGGGCTGCACCTGTGGCACATGGAGGTTCCCAGGCTAGAAGTTGAATCAGAGCCACAGCAGCCAGCCCTGTGCCTCAGCCACAGCAACGCAGGATCTGAGCCTTGTCTGCAACCTACACAACAGCTCACGGCAATGCCGGATCCTTAACCCACTGAGCGAAGCCAAGGATTGAACCTGTGTGCTCATGGATCCTTGTCAGATTGGTTTCTACTGAGCCATGATGGGAACTCCTTCTGCCCAGTTTTGACTGGGCTTTTTTTTTTTTTTTTTTCATTGAACCGCATGAGCTGTTGGTATATGTTGGAGATTCATCCCTTGTTGGTCACACCATTTGCAAATACTTTCTCCCGTTCTGCAGGTTGTCCAGGTCACACAGCTTTAGATGGTTTTTATCTTTCCGTTCACTGTGGGCCACACTTACCATACTTATTTTTCCTTTATGTGTAATGCCTCTGGATATTTGAGTTTTCTTTCTCTTTTTTTGCTTTTTAGGGCCGCACTCGCAGCATGTGGAGGTGCCCAGGCTAGGGGTCAAATCAGAGCTGTAGCTGCCAGCCCTCACCACAGTTCATGGCAACGCCAGACCCCTAACCCATGGAGTGGGGCCAGGGATCGAACCAGACACCTCGTGGTGCCTAGTCGGATTCGTTCCAGCTGTGCCATGACAGGAACTCCGAGTTTTCCACCTCCAATATACAGATGTTAAACACACAGTTACACACTAGTTTTGAATTTAGGGCCTGAAAGTGACTATGAATAAGACTAGAACCAGTCTCCTCATTTGACAAATGAAGACACTGAATTCTACCAGAGTTATTCAGGCAAAATCCCATAGCTAGTTGTTTCAAGAAAAAGATGTTAAGTATTGGGAAGAACGTATAAAAAGTACCTATGGAGGAGTTCCCGTGGTGGCGCAGTGGTTAACGAATCTGACTGGGAACCATGAGGTTGCAGGTTCAATCCCTGCCCTTGCTCAGTGGGTTAACAATCCGGCGTTGCTGTGAGCTGTGGTGTAGGTCGCAGACGCGGCTCGGATCCTGTGCTGCTGTGGCTTTGGCATAGGCTGGTGGCTACAGCTCTGATTCAACCCCTAGCCTGGGAACCTCCATATGCAGCAGGAGCGGCCCAAGAAATGGCAAAAAGACAAAAAGACAAAAAAAAAAGTACCTATGGAATCTAGATGAGCTTGGGAAAAAAATACATCGATGCCTCTGGATAGAGGAGGCAAGCATTGGGAAGGGGGGTGCATTGTGACGAAATGAGGCTGGGGGTATCAGGGAAGTGGGGGGGGGCGCTGAAAGGGCTGAATGTGGTCGTGTTGGGGGTCCCCAAGCCCTCCCCCAGGCTTGATGATTCTCCAGGAAGACTGGACTCAGCCTAGAGCCAGCCTCCTGGCTGTGGTTCACTTCCGCCAAGGATACAGGGCGCAATCAGCAACAGTCAAGTCACGTGGGCGGAGGTCTGCACAGAAGCAGCCCCAGCTTCCAAGGCTTCTCCCTGTAGACTGGGCACACTCAGGGCCTCCCGGGACCAACTGTGACAGCACCTGTGGTGAAATAGCAGCTCACGTTTCATAGCAGGACAAGAAAATTGAAACATACACTTGTTCTCCGCTCTCCTCCCTCTCCTCGTGCATATGCATGAACCAGACCTCCTTAGGAGATAACCTTCCTTCTTAATTGTTAAAAAACCTTAAAATTTTTTTTTTGTTTGTTTGTTTTTTTAGGGCTGCACCCATAGCATACGGAGATTCCCAGGCTAGGGATCGAATCAGAGCTGTGGCCATCAGCCTACGCTAGAGCCACAGCAACGTGGGATCTGAGCTGCGTCTGTGACCTACACCACAGCTCATGGCAACACCAGATCCTTAACCCCCTGAGTGAGGCCAGGGATTGAACTTGTGTCCTCATGGATACCAGTCGGATCCGTTTCCTCTGAGCCATGACGGGAACTCCTAACCTCCCTTCTTAATTGCATAAAGGGTCACAACTCCTTAGGAGTTAAACGTCCTTCTTAATCTTATAAGCGGCCACCGTGACTCCTGACCCACTGTGACCCCCAATCTGAGTTCACTTCTTGGTGGGTGTCAAACCAGAAGACCCCACCAGCCAAAAGAGCAGGAGAAGGAAGGATTTATTACTCGCAGCAAGTAAGGAGGACACCGGCAATCTTTGCCAAAGCAGTGTCTTCCCACCAGCAAAACTGGAGAAGATTTAAGCTAAGGGTCCATGCGTATCCATGAGGGGCTTGAGCAGAGGGGAATCCAGCCCAGAATCGTGGCCAAGTTTGCATCTGAGTTGGAGTGGATTGAAGTCAGCAGTGTTGGGAAGAGGCCACGCCATCTCTTTAATTCCAGTTGACCTGGTGGCCAAGCCCTCGAGGGGGGCTCAAATTCTGCAAAAACAGCTCAAGAATGTGCTGCAGGCTGGTGTGGAAATAGAAGAGGAGTCTTCCCAGCTGACTGATGACCTTTGCTATGGCAACTTCTTTGCCAGAAGACAGTTTGTTCCCGGGTTCTTTTGTCCCCTCAAGATGGTGAATTACTGAGATCTGTTCACAGATGGGCACCAGGTCCAGGCTCAGGTCACAGAGCGGCCTTGGCCAATGACGGCCTCTCTGTGTCCAGCAAGCCTTGTTCCCTTTCTCCCTGTGCCCCTCCCCTCTCGGCTTAGACCACTGCTCAATTTGCACAGGGACGTGAGGGCCTGGATTGTGTGCACTGCCAGTGTGTCATTTGATAATAACCCTTTGTCTCAAAAATTTGTATAACTGAGCCTTGACCTGTAACAGGTGGCACAGTCCTCAGAGCTGAAAGGCCATCTCCTGGGGTATTGTCCTCAGGTTGGCGAGAATTCAGTTTTCCATTTCTTTCTTAGGTTGACTAGTGATTAATTTTTTCATGGACATCTGTGAAATGTTCACCAGGGAACCTCATTAAAGACTTAGTGCCAGGAGTGCCCATCATGGCTCAGGGGTAATGAACCTGACTAGCATCTATCCATGAGGATGTGGGTTCGATCCCCGACCCTGCTCCGTGGGTTAAGGATCCAGCATGGCCGTGAGCTGTGGTGCAGTGCACAGATGTGGCTCGGATCTGGCATTGTTGTGGCTGTGGTGTAAGCCAGTGGCTACAACTCCAATTCGACCCCTAGCAGGGGAACTTCCATATGCCTCAGGTGCAGCCCTAAAAAAGACCAAAAAAAAAAAGTAAAAAAATTTTAAAAATATAAAGACATAGTGCAAAAGGTTCTGATTGGGGTGGTCACAAAGGCACCCTCTGCCTGGCACCTACCAAGATCCCAGACTCCCAGAAGGAAAGCAGGCATTCAGGGTCAACCACACTGTTGGTACAAAACAGCGTAGGCAGCATGAGTTTCTCTAGTCAGTTGGTGATGGGAGCCCCCCCAAAGCCAAGCTCCCAGATCAGCCAAGGCCCAGAACTGCAAGGAGGCCAGGTGAGCTGGGCTTTCCTTGAGGGCAGAGGATATGGTGTGAGCGTTGGCTGTGCAACTGGAGTTTTGCAGAGTTGCATCTGTAAAAAAGAAACAAGAGTTCCCTGGTGGCTCAGCAGGTTAAAGATCTGGCATTGTCACTGCTGTGGTGGAGGTTCGATCCCTGGCCTGGGAACTTCCGCATGCTATGGGTATGGCTGATAAAGTAAAATATGACTTTATTTCAAGAAGAAACAGCTGGAAAAAACCTACATGATCACGTCCATAGATGCAAAAAAAAACACTGAACCCAATTCATCATCATCTATTTATGACGAAATACTATCGGAAACCTCTAAGTAGAAAGAAGCCTCTGTAACCTAATAAAAGCTAAAACCTAATGGTTTTTACCCAAAAAGCCCACAATCACTCTTATTATTCAGCAGTCTGGAAGTCCTAGCTGGGTCTTCTTGTGGATTTTGTTTTGTAAACCTTCCTCGCAACTCCATTCCTTCCCTGAAAGAATGTGTGTGTGTGTGTGTGTGTGTGTGTGTGTGTGTACTTGTGAATACACATGTCTATATGTAAATATATGTATTTATATAACTGAACCATTTTGCCATACAGCCGAGATTAACACATGATAAATCAATTATACTTCAGTTTAAAAAGAGAGACGTTCCCGCTGTGGCTCAGCAGTAACAAACCCAACTAGGATCCCTGAGGACGTGGGTTCCATCCCTGGCCTCGCTCAGTGGGTGAAGGATCGGGTGTTGCCGTGAGCTGTGGGGTAGCTCACAGATGTGGCTCAGATCTGGTGTGGCTATGACTGTGGATGTGGCTGGCAGCTGTGGGTCCAATTTAACCCATAGCCTGGGAACCTCCATATGCCATGGGTGTAGCCCTAAAAGCAAATAAATAAATACATAGAGAGGGAAAAAAAAAAACAACCTTATCTCACCCTAGATGCAATGGATGAACAGTGAGGTCCTACCATACAGCGCAGGGAACTGTATCCAGTCTCCTGGGATAGAACAGGATGGAAGAAAGTACGAGAAAAAGAATGTGTATATTTATGACTGGGTCACTAGGCTGCACAGCAGAAATTGGCATAACACTGTCAATCAACTATACTCTACTTTTTTAAAAAAAAGCACACAGAGGGAGTTCCCATTGTGGCGCAGCCGAAATGCATCCAACTAGGAACCAGGATGCGGGTTCGATCCCTGGCCTTGCTCAGTGAGTTACGGATCCAGCATTGCCGTAAGCTGTGGTGTAGGTCACAGACTCGGCTTGGATCTGGCCGGCAGCAATAGCTCCGATTGGACCCCTCTCCTGGGAACCTCCATATGCGATGGGTGCAGCCCTAGAAAGACAAAAAGACAAAAAAAAATGCACACAGAGAATGAGCACCTGACATAGACCCACCCACTTCCCTTCCTCTATCCGGTGATGAGTGGTCCAGAGCACAGCATACATAGGGAATGGGGGGGGGTTGTGCTGCTGTGCAATTTTACTGGTGCAAAGATCAAGGCAGGGAGTTCATTGTCAACATGGAGAAATGCAGGGGACCCTTAAGGCAGAACCCTGGACAGTCCTTGCTGTTGTCAAGGGTTTTGGACCTCATCCAACTGTCTGCATTGGGGAAGAGAGTCTTACTGTGATGGGCCGGGTCGTAGATGTTTTCAGCCTCGTCAGCCAGACTGTCTCCATCACAGCCTTCAACTCTGCCATCGCAGTCCCAGGCAGCGCTGGACGATATGTAAAAAAGACCCTTTGGCCTGTGGGCCCTGGGGTACTGACCCTTTTCTGAGTGACTCAGCGGACCTGACATTGGCGCGTTTTTGGCCAGAAAGGTTGTTGGTGAGGATTGCTTCATGAGCCCTGGAATCTTGGGCTCCATCTCGGACTCTCTTTCCTCCTCCACTCAAAGCCAGACTGGACAAAGAAATCTGCCTCCCACTTGGAGCCCCGAGATGCCAAAGGAGACCCTGGGAACCCTGGTTTGTGGGCGGCCGGGACTCTCAGAATTTGCAGGAGGGAGGAAAGCAGATCCTCGGATGGAAAACCTGAGCCGACTCTCAGCTCTTCCAAGGGTGTGGTTTTCACGCCTGCACCTCACCTGTTCTATTCACAAATGGTCCCTCTGGGCAGGCCTGACTCTCAAAGCAGCAGTGGGAGCAGCCTTGACGGGGGACCTGGCTGGACCCAGGAGGACAGCTCTCACTGCAGACAGAGCGGGGAAGCTGCAGGGAAGCAGAACCCTGATGTCACAGGGTTAGACCTGCAAGAGAAGGACGTCCTCTTGATTCTTAGTGTGAGTCAGGATCAGGGGCCGTATCAGCTTCATCAGTGCAGGGTTATTATAACTCAGGGCGTTTGGGCTACACCTAAGAGAAGTTCCAACACAAAGAGGCGTCAGCGATGAGACAAGCTTCAGACGCTTTGCGTTTCCCCCCCAACTGGGCACATCTGAAAAGGATCCCATTCTCATGTCCTCAGGGGCTTTTCTCACGGTGGCAAGATTGTCATCAGCTGTTGCGATGTCCATCCATGAGCCACGAGGGCCACAGGAGAAAGAGGAGAGCTCTCGGAAAATACTCATGTGCGATATGGACGCTTCTGGTCCAGAGCACCCTGATAAACACGCTATCTGGTCCCACGGGTGGGCGCTTTTCCTTATGCCTTGCTTGGACTCAGGGCTGGGGTCAGCAAACAGAATCACAGGGTTGAAGCCCGGCGTGAGACATCATCAGTGCCTTCAGAAGCACGCGAGAGATGGATTTATCCCGAAGGAATCAGATTGCACGCGGAAAGGTGGGGGTTTGAAGTGTAGACACGGAAGATCTGTTCGTGCAAGGAGTGCCTCTTTCCTCTCCCGGGATGAGAAGAGGGAAGTTCGTAGCACAGCGGGAGGCTCTGAGGAAGGGGCTTTTTGGTAACCTAGCAGGACCCCGGGGACCCCACGTCCTCTCTCTAAGCACCTAGATAACAGTATCCAGTGCGCCCATCCTGAGTTGTTTTACGGATGCTCAAACCCCCACCAAAGGGAAGAAGTTAGCTGCCTGATGGCCATGAGTGTGTAGCCCCCAGACCCACTGGAGCCTGAGAATGGATAATGTTAACCCCTGGGACACTGCCTCCTGACCTCACCATCAACCAATCAGAACTGTGCACAAGCTGACCACACTCCCTGGGACACCCCTTCCTCAGCTGGTCTTTAAAAAGCCCCCCTGAAACCCTCTGGGGACTCCTTGGTGCCTAATAAGCGCTGCCCATTCCTGCACCACCACCCCTATCAGTAGATGGGCCTTACTCGGTGAGGGAACGCGGATGGACGCTTGGTCCGGTAACATTTTCAGCCCGCAAATAATTCCCCGTCCCCAGAGCCCACCTGCCCAGCAGATCTGAAAGCAGCCCTGGGCAGCGCACCACAGATGGAGGGGGGATGTCCATTTTCCATCCTGGACATGCAATGCCCGGTTCTCCCCAGGAATCCCCTGAGAGGTGGTGTGGACGTCAGGGATCACGTGGTCCCCAGGCAGAGACTCCTAAATCCCTTCCCCTCAGCAGGGATTATCCATTCTTTGTGGTTGTGGAGCAGCTGCTGGAGAGACGGCTGGAAGGGTGTGACCTCAGCGTGGACTCGCGCTCGCCCACGAGTGTCCATCACCCCTTCTCTTCCTTCCTGGCGGACCCTAGTTAGTGCTCTGCTGCCCGTCTGCCCCACAAATCCGGGGTTAGGCATCCCTGTGCCTCCAGGGAAGAAAGACTCTCCGTTGCATTGGGCGTGACTCTTGATGGGTCTCAGAATGTCCCTCGTCCCTTGCCACTCAAATGAGCCCCACAGGATTGCCCTGAGGGGAGGAACGGGGGCTCTGCGGAGGAAGGAGGTGCAGAGAGACACGTTTCCTGTCTGTTCTGTCTTTGGTCCGCCCCCGCCCCCCACCGCGAACCCTGGAACCGCTGAAGACTTGAGGATGAGGAGACGCTAGGGGGCTGCACAGGTCCAGTCTTCAAACAGTGAAGCACCCACTGTGACCCAGGCACCGTCGCAAGGGGTTGAGATCCTTCCACAAACAAAGCTGAAGCTGACCTGATAACCATCTATTCTCCGTGTATCTGCCCTCCCCCTCACATTAACTCCATGAAGTCAGAGACTCCTTTGCGGTGGGCACCTCGAAATCTTTGCAGAGCACTGGTGAACAAGGAAATGCACACCAAAACGTGGTAACCTATCCCCTCTCCCCTGTCAGAGCGGCCATCATCCAAAAGAACACAAATGACACATTCTAGGCTGTGGAGAAAAGGGGACCCTTGTGTGCTGCTGGTGGGGATCTAAGTTGGTGCAGCCCCTGTGGAAAACACCAGGGAGATGTCTCAAAAAACTGAAAATATAATCATCACATGGCCCAGCAAGTCCACTGCTGGGCATCTAGCTGGAGAAAAGGAACACACTAATTTGAAAAAATAGACACACCCCAATGATCACTGCAGCACTATTCGCCATCGTCAAGACATGGAAGCAGCCTAAACATGTGGTACATATACACAATGGAATACTACTCAGCCATGAAAAAGAATGAAAGGATGGCCATTTGCAACAACACGGATGGACTTGGAGCGTATTATGCTTAATCATGTGATTCATACAGAGAAAGACAAATACTACGTGATATCACTTGTATGTGGAATCTAAGAAATACAACAAACTAGTGAATATAACAAAAAGAAGCAGACTCACAGACACAGAGAACAAGCTGATGGTTACCAATGGGGAGAGGGAAGGGGGAGCAGAAAAATAGGGCTAGAGGAGTAAGAGGTATAAACTATGAGGTATAAAATAAGCTCTAAGGATATATTGTACAACATGGGAAATATAGACATTTTAAAGTAACTATAAATGTGACTATAAATTACATTATAACTGAAAAAATTGTGACTCACTGGATTGTACACTGCAACTTGTATAATATTGCTATACTTTAACTAAAATTTAAATATGCCATTTGAAGCAACATGGGTGGACCCAGAGATATCATACTAAGTAAAGTAAGTTAGAAAGAAAAAGACAAATACCATATGCTATCCCTGACGTGTGGAATCTAAAATATGGTACAAATGAACTGATCTACAAAACAGGAACAGACTCACAGAGAGAACAGATTTGTGATTACCAAGAGGGAAAGGGGGTGGGGAGGGATAAATGAGGAGTTTGGAAGGAGCAGCTACACACCACTATGCATAAAATAGATAAAAAACAAGGACCTATTATTGTATAGCACAGAGAAATATGCTCGCTCTCTCTATATATATACATATAAAACTGATCACAATTCGTTGTACATGTGAAACATTGTAAATCAGCTACATGTCAATACAAATTTTTTTTTTTTTTTTTAAAGAATGGATGAGAGAAATTCCTCTTTCTATCCACTTAGCAGCACAGGTTAACCCAAGGTTTCCTGGCAACTGTTGATTTCAAATTCTGGGTGGTATATGAAATACAATAGTCAGGAGTTCCCATCATCTTGAAGCAGAAATGAATCTGACTAGGAACCATGAGGTTGCAGGTTCAATCCCTGGCCTCGCTCAGTGGGTTAAGGATCTGGTGATGTGGTGAGGGGTGGAGTAGGTCACAGACACGGCTCGGATCAGGCGTCGCTGTGGCTGTGGTGTAGCTCTGATTCCAGCCCTACCGTGGGAACCTCCATATGCCGTGGGTGCAGCCCTAAAAAGAAAAGAAAAGAAATATAACAGTAAGCGCTGAAACGCCTAAAAGATCTCCTTGAAAGAAAGACAAATCCTCCCGGGGTTATAATAAAGAGAAACGTGGGGAAGGATAACTGCTCTGACCCATGAATCCTTTTAGCTGTGGTTTCAGGTTTCTGTAAACTGGATTTCGGCTTTTACTGGATGCGCCAGAGAAAGAAAGGCTTTATGTGTCTTTTTAGGAGAGCTGACAATGAGACAACCTCTGCACCTAAATTTAGGTCACTGAAAGCTTTTGTTTGTAGCACAAGAAGGAAGTGAAAAAATCCGCTGTGAATTCATTCCGTGATGGGCTTCTCTACTCCCGCCTGGGCTCTGGGTGCCGTGACCAGATGTCCGCGTGGTTGACACGGCCGGCGTGAACACAATTCTCGGAGTTCAGTGTTCACTCCCCAAATAGTCTGAAATTCCTCGGCAAGAGCTACGGCTTAAAAGGTCATAACCCAGCTGTTCATAGAGGCATCACGTAAAAAAAGATTTTAAAATCCTCTTAGATGGGCACTCCATTCACTGGGCATTCTAGAAAATTTTTTCAAAATAGGAGCGTAGAGTCTATTACTTGAAATAATGTTCTGACAGACAGATGTTGAGCCAAGGACTGATTTTAGTGTTATTTGGGCTTCGTGGTTGCGGTTTATGGGGAAGAGTGGTGAGACAGTCCACAGACCAGGAACCTGCATGCAAGGGCGGCACCTGCTTACCTGTGCGGCCCCTTCCGGCCACCAGAGGGCACTCTCATTGACGAAGATCCTTGCTTGTGAAGAGCTGCTGGCATAAAGACGGCCAATATTCACCAGGCGGAAGGAACCTTCCGGAAGCTCTTTCCCATAAATAATCTCGAACGTAGCAGGGATATCTCCACTGGCATCAAAGGAAATTTCTTTTTCGCGGGGACTTGTGATATTGGATATAGTTCCCTGTGCTGTACCTTGTAGGACCTTGTGGTTTAACTATTGCATGTATAATAGTTTCCTAAAGTAAGGCAGGAGCTGTGGGTACCAGGGATTGTGAGTTGCTGGGTCTGGGGCAGTCCCGTCCAGCCTGTTTTTCCTTAGCTCTTCAGGAGGGGCGCTATTGTAAACAGGAGAGAAACGTAGACACACACATGTGCTTTTGGAATACAAACCGGAAGCTCTCCATCTACCTCCAAATTCTATCCTCCCTCCCAAGGATAACTAGTTCCCAGTTCGATGTAGCCACACAGAAGGTTACACCTTTTTGCCAAAAGCCCAGACAGTAAGTATTTTTGGCCCGGCTGCCCACGGAGTCCGGGTCACCTCTATTTAACTCTATCCTTGTTGTGTAAAAGCGGCCACTGTCAGACATACATGAGTGGGTGTGGCTGTATTTGCATAGAATTTGACTTGCAGAAATAAACCCAGCACCCTGGGTTTGGATCACAGGCTGTTTGCCGACCCCCCCCCCCCCCCACCTAAATCTTTCTTCTATGTTCACACTTTTGTCTGTGATGCATCTTTTTATCTGTGGGATCATTCCTGGTTCTGTGTGCCTTCTGACCGGTGGCAAAGTGACACAGTTCTTTATATACATACAGTTTTTCAGAGTCTTTTCTGTTGTGGTTTATCACAGGATATTGGATGTAGTTCCCTGTGCTGTACCTTGTAGGACCTTGTGGTTTAACTATTGCATGTATAATAGTTTCCATCTACCAACCCCAAACTCCAAACCATCCTTCTGCCCCCCCCAGAGTCATTTCTTGATTCCGAAAGTAAACCCAGTTGTTGAAAGGAACATAAATATACCTTTTTTTCTCCACAAATGAGTATTTGGCTGATGGATCTCTCTTCTTTTTCTCCTCGCAAGTGTGGTAAAATAAATTTAGCTGTTCATCTCAAAAGGATGCTTTCTCTTCATCAGGGGAGCGTTTCAGCATCTAATTAAACCGGCTTCTCTCTTCCTTGGCCCTTCTGACTCTAACCTCATGGGGCTCTCTTTTCCATGCTGCTCATCTTCTTCCTGCCTTAGAATTGTCGCTCATGGAGACCTTTCTGGAAAGTCCCAAGCTCACATCCTCAAGTGATCACGCAGGTGTGTGTATTCAAAAAGCGGCTCTTGGAGCGTCTTACCCCACCTGCCCATCTCCCTCTCTCCATCACACCAGCTCTGCCCGCTGCTCTCCGCTGCTAGAATTGTAGTGTAATTATATTAACAGCTGGGATTTTATGGTCCTTGAGAACAAGAATGGGCCTTCTTAGGCTCCTAAGCTGTGCTGGACACAAAAGAAACGCTCGAAAAAAAAATCTGCAGATAAAATGAATCATTCAGTTCCTTCCGTTCTCTGACTCCTCTACACCATCCAAAATGCAAAACGAACACAACATGTAAATCAACTTAACGTCAATAAAAATTAAAATAGGAGTCCCCACTGTGGCTTAGTGGGTTGAGAACCTGACACAGCATCCATAAAGACGTGGGTTTCATCCCTGGCCTCCGTCGATGGGTTAAGGATCCAGCGTTGCTGCGAGCTGTGGCATCGGTCGCAGACGTGGCTCTGATCAGGTGTTGCTGAGGCTGTGGTGTAGGCTGGCAGCTACAGCTCCTATTCCACCCCTAGCCTGGGAACTTCCACATGCCGAAGGCGCAGCCATGAAAAGAAAAAAGAAATTAATTAATTAAAATGTAAATTTAGGAGTTCCTGTCATGGTGCAGGGGGAACAAATTCGACTAGGAACAATGAGGTTGCCGGCTCGATCCCTGGCCTTTCTCAGTGGGTTAAGGATCTGGCACAGCTGTGAGCTGTGGTGCAGGTCACAGATGCAGCTCGGATCCTGCATTGCTGTGGCTGTGGTGTAGGCCGACAGTTGTAGCTCTGATTCGACCTCTGGCCTGGGAATCTCCATATGCCACATGTGTGGCCCTAAAAAAGCAAAAAAAAAAGTAAATTTAAAAAAGTATAAAAAAAAAAGTTTCCAATATGTATGTAATTTTCTGGCAGATGGCAGTGAAGTATTTTGTCTTAATAAAATTATCAGCGTGTGAACGTTTTTCTCAAAAGTAAGGAAAAACCTTACTCACCTTGAGGGAGGAAATCCTTTTTCTAATTTTCATGAGAGAGACATATTGAATTATCTTTTTTTGGTAATTTATTGAAAATTAGAGAAACGAGTTTTTGTATGTCACAAATATTGTGTAACAGGGTTTTTAAATTGTCTTTCGAGCTTGTTTAATGACTCTCTCTCTCTCTCTTTTTGTTTTGTTTTGTTTTGCTTTTCAGGGCCACACCCATAGCATATGGAGGTTCCCGGGCTAGGGGTCAAATCAGAGCTGCCGTTGCTGGCCTGATACCACAACCACAGAAATGCTGGATCTGAGCTGCATCTGCAACCTACACCACAACTCACAGCAACGCTGGATCCTTAACCCAGTGAGCCAACCTGCATCCTCATGGATACAAGTCGGATTTGTTACTGCTCAGCCACAACAGGAACTCCTAAAGGCTTTTTTTTTTTTTACTGCAGAAATATTTTAAAATATTTTGTGCAGTCCAGTTTATTATATTTTTCCCTTAACTTCTGTGTTTACATTGTGCTTAAAGAACCCTTCCCTATGACATTGGAAAAGAGATTTTTGTATATTAATTATGTAATCATTCAGGATTTTTTTTTTTGTCTTTTTGCCATTTCTTGGGCCGCTCCCGCGGCATATGGAGGTTCCCAGGCTAGGGGTCCAATCGGAGCTGTACCTGCCAGCCTACACCAGAGCTACAGCAATGCAGGATCCGAGCCGCATCTGCGACCTACACCGCAGCTCACAGCAACACCGGATCCTTAACCCACTGAGCAAGGCCAGGGATCGAACCCGCAACCTCATGGTTCCTGGTCAGATTCGTTAACCACTGCACCACGACGGGAACTCCATTCAGGATTTTATATTACCAACTGCACACTGAAGTCATACATTATATTATTTTATACTAACCTATAGGGAAAAGAATCTGAAAAAAAAACTATATATTTATATATGTATGTATATATAATACATATTATTCAGCCAACAATTAAGATATAGCTGAATATATATAATATATACAATATATAATATATGTGTATATATAATTACATTAGTATAATACTATAATATAATATATAAATATGATTATATAATACATAATTATATATATGTCTATATAATACATATTATTCAGCCAATAATTAAGATACGGCTGAATCACTGCACTGTACACCTGAAACAGAACATTGGAAATCAACCATACTTCAATTTAGAAAATTTCTTATTTTTTTCAAACTATTGAAATAATTTTTCTGTCTACCATTGACATATAAATGTAGTGATTTATAGATTTTTTTGTATTTATATGTATAGATTTCCTTGTACTGAGCCGTACGAGACATAAATTTCTAGGTAGAATGTTCTTCAATTTGTCGTGTTATTTGTCCTTTTCATGCTCCATTGAGGTTTATTTGCTAATGTTTTACCTAAAATACTTGAAATGAAAACAAATCGAAACCTCATGATCTCTGTCCCTTTCCATCCACCACTGTGACCCTCTAGTTAAAACATGATTTATTCAGCTTCTTTTTTTCTCCTGTATTTTTAGGGCTGCACCCATGGCATATGGAAGTTCCCAGGCTAGAGGTCGAATCGGAGCTGCAGCTGCCGGCCTACACTACAGCCACAGCAACACCAGATCTGAGCCACATCTGTGACCTACACCACAGCTCGAGGCAACACCGGATCCTTAACCCACTGAGCAAGGCCAGGGATTGAACCCCCATCCTCATGGATCCTAGTCAGATTTGTTTCCACGGAGCCATGAGGGGAAATCCCTTACGCAGCTCTGTGTGTCGACAACCCTCCGCTATGCTGACCTGTGTTACAAACCTGGAATTGAATCAAATGAATGAGAAAGAATCCACTGTTACCCTCCCCACCTCACTTCGAGGGTAGAAGCGAGACCTCTCTCGCCCGGGACTCAATGCCCCAGCACACTTTCCTGCTGGTAAGACAGGCCTGTCTCTCACCTGCCAGGGCCAGGGGGGCCCCGGGTCTCAGCCAGGGTCTCCCCGAGATGCTCGTCCATGCTCATGGCCTGGAGCGCGTGTGCGACACCATACACGGCCGTGTCGCCGTTGCAGAGCGTGCCCGGATCACCCAAGGTCGGAAATGGCTGGTTCTGGTCCAGCTGACCTGCTCCTGCACAAAACTGGATTTTTCCAGTCTTTGGTTCTATTGGCCATGTGGACGGACCACTCACGTTTAAAATTGCTGCTCCTGGAGTTCCCATTGTGGCGCAGTGGTTAACGAATCCGACTAGGAACTATGAGGTTTCGGGTTTGATCCCTGGCCTCGCTCAGTGGGTTAAGGATCCGGTGTTGCCATGAGCTGTGGTGTGGGTTGCAGATGCAGCTCGGATCCTGTGTGGCTGTGGCTGTAGTGAAGGCCGGCGGCTACAGCTCTGATTAGACCCCTAGCCTGGGAACCTCCATATGCTGCGGGAAGCGGCCCTAGAAAAAGACCAAAATAATAATAATAATAATAATACTAAAATTCCTGTTCCACAGCCAGCCCCAGGAGGTCTCTTCTCGAGTCCTGGTCCGCTGGCTGAAGGATGCTGAGATGGCCTCTGTCATCTCGGGCTCCGTGAAGCAGAAGGGCCTGTGCAGGATCTGGGCAGTGTCCGGTGTGGCCACGGTGTGGTCACTCTGCACGGCGAACAGGCAGATCCACAGCCTCCCTGCCACGTCCCCAGAAAGGCTCCGTAACACCAGGCAGAAGATGCCATTGCTTATAAAGACCAACACGACCTTGGCAGTGGATCCCCTCAGTGCCTTGGCCACCTGCACCATCTTTGCGCTGGGTAGGTAGGCAGGGATCATTGCACCGAACTCAAGGCACACCCCAGTGTTTGACAGCTCGGCACTGATCAGCTGACTGCCCCGCTGGCCGCCATCGTCGTCCTGGGATGCCAGGCCCACCCATGCCCACGCAAAGTGGGTCAGCAGCTTGGTCAGGCCTGGGGAACAGGCCTGGTCGCTGGCAATCGTCCAGAGGCAGGAGGGGAACTGGGCCTTGTCACTGAGGATGATGGCACTGGAGGCGAAACGCACCAGGAGGGAGAGCTGATTTTCACAGGATGAGAGAGAAAGAGCGGGGCGGGACAGTCAGAGCCGGCGACAAACCTCTGACAGTGTGAGAACGGGGGAGATAGGTTCTGACCATGTATTCCATAGGCAGGACAGTGCAGGAGTTCCCGCTGAGGCTAAGGGAAAATGAATCTGACTGGCATCCATGAGGATGCAGGTGCCATCCCTGGCCTCACTCGGTTAAGGATCGAGCGTTGCTGCAAGCTGCAGCGTAAGTCTCTGGTGTGGCTGTGGCTGTGGTACAGGTTGGCAGCTGCAGCTCAGATTTGACCCCTAGCCCAGGAACGTCCATGTGCCACCGGTGCAGCCTTAAGAAGAAAAAAAGGAAAAGAAAAGATAACGCATATTGATCTTGAAAACAAAGCAAACTTCCAGTTACAAAAGGGAAATACTGTGGGGAGGGTAATTATATACACACTGCTGTATATAAAATAACCAACAAGGACCCACCGCATGGCACAGGGAGCTCTGCTGAATATTCTGTAGCAACCTAAATGGGGGCAGAATCTGAGAAAGGTTGGACGTGTGTGTATGTATAACTAAGTCACTGTGCTACACACCTGCAACTAACACAAACTGTCAACCGACTAGACTCCCATAGAAATGTTTTTTAAAAGAGCAAAGAATCAGTGCCTTAAAATAGCCAGTGGTCTTTTGGGAAAATGGTGGGTGCATGCATTTTGCCATATTTTTACTCCCCCCACCCCGAGACAGATATCACAATAAAGTTTGGAGTTTGGAGTTCCCTGATGGCGCAGCAGGTTAAGGATCCGGCATTGTCCCCACAGCAGCTGGGGTCTCGGACCCGGGAACTTCCACGTGCCCCAATACAGCACCCCCATCCCCAAAATGGAGTCCATATATTCAGTGGGGAATATAATTATGAACAAAGATTGAATTTGGCAACATTGATTACGTGCCAAGGAGGACACGGGTGGGTTTTTAACGCCCTCATGATCGCTTTCAGGTCGGTTTTGCTGTCGTGGACACCCAGGAACATTTTGGCGTAGAGAGGTAAAGTGATTCCGCGTTCTTTCAGCGAGCATATGTCTAACAATCGTTTTGATGTAGGTCAGTCTGGGGACAAACCTGCCGCTCTTTCTGTAGCCCTGGATGAAAATATCTTCCTTCATCCTTGCCCTCAAGATCCAGAAAACACAAACTCAGCCTCCAGGATGCACCACGCTCTGAAACAATGGCTTGTCCTCCGGAGATGAGCCACCTCGCCATCCTTGCTCCTGGGTGATGGCCGTCAAAAGAATTGGGCAAATCATAGGTTCTTCCGGTTCTGTTTTTGTTTTTATTGGAGGGTCGTTGATTTACAATGCTGTCTTAGTGATTCAGTTATATAGAGCTTTTTTTTTCCTTTCTCAGATTCGTTTCCCTTATAGGTGATTACAGAATATTGACTAGAGTTCCCTGTGCTATACAGCAGGTCCTTATTGGTTATCTATTTTATATATCGTAGCAGCGTGCCTGTGCTAATACCAAACTCCTCATTAACACCCCGTTCCCTTTCAGTAACTGTAAGTTTGTTTTCTATGTCTGTGGGTCTCTTTCTGTTTTGTACATAAGTTCATTTGCATCTTTTTTCAGATTCGGTATATAAGTGATATCATATGGAATTTGTCTTTGTCTGCTTATCTCTAGTAATAATCTCTAGGTCCATCCACATTGGGGCAAATGGTGTTATTTCATCATATTCTATGGCTGAGTAATATTCCATTGTGTATCTGTACCACATCTTAATCTGTCCCTCTGTTGATGGACATTTAGGTTGTTTCCATGTCTTGGCTATTGCGAACAGTGCTGCAATGAACATCTAGGTACAAGTATCTTTTTGAATTAAGGTACTTCTACCTTTAGCTTTTTGAGGACACTCCACAGTTTTCCATACTGGTTGTACCAATTTACCTTCCTACCAGCAGTGTAAGAGGGTACCCTTTTCTCCATACCCTCTCCAGCATTTGTCATCTGTAGTTTTTTTGACAATGACTATTCTGATGGGTGTGAGATGATACCTCACTGTAGTATTGATTTGCATTTCTCTAATCTATATGCTTTTCTGATATAAATCTGAAACCCAGAGTTTTCTGTGAGAGAATCAAGCAGAATTTTAAAATCCCCTGAAATTTATATCCAGATATTATTTTTAAATTTATAGTAGGATCAACATGTCTTTGTAGTAAGAGGGATGGGCGGTTCGGTGTGGGAGGAGGAGGGGAGGAACGCCCGGACGCCAGGGGAGGTGGGTAATGAAACTTTTTGCAAGCCTGGACACCCCTGTAAAAGATCCTCTTAGGGTGCCCCACGCTCCTTGTGTGAAGGGTGTCACATCCTGGGCTCACCATGGTGGTTCAGGAGCTCATCTCTGAAGTTACAGTTCAAATCTCATTTCCTCCTTTTCTGCATGTGAAACTGAGAAAGCTACTTACCTGAAATATGCCTCCAGACTCCTCATGACTCACCACTATTCCTACCACCCAAACCACTATGCATCCATCCCAGCTTCTGCCACTCTGCACTAATGGAAAATCAGCAAATCAGCTCTCCCTTCAACTGGCTAGCCAGGTTCTTCTTGCACCAAACATGAGCTAGGTTAAGTAGGAAGAGGGAATATCCTTCTTTTTGTTTTTTGTTTTTTGGCCTCAATTGAAGCATGCAAAAGTTTCTGGGTCAGGGATTGAACCCAAATCGTAGCAGCGACCTGAGCTACATCAGTGACAATGCCTGATCCTTAACCACTGAGCCACCAGGGAACTCTGTGAGACTATCCTTCTGATGAAATAAAATTTATATGTTAAGGCAGGACAAGAAAAAAATTACATATAAGATTCTTGACCTGGAGTTCTCTTGTGGGGCAGGGGGTTAAGGATCCAGCATTGTCACTGCAGGGGCTGGGGTTGTTGTTGTGATGTGGGTTTGATCCCTGGACTAGGAACTTCCACACACCTTGGGCATGGCCAAAAAACAAAAAACCAAAAACCTCGATCTGTGGGCCTTCTCTCCCCTTCGCTAATGTGCAGGGTGCATCTGCATTATACATCATCCAGAGCTCCTCCAGGTTGGGGGTGCCTGCTGCGTTGTAGCAATCAATCTATTTTTCACCTTTCTTCTGATGCTAGCCATGCAACTTCTTAAAAGAACAGCATTCTTGGAGTTCCCCTCATGGTTCAGTAGTTAACCAACCTGACAAGGATCCATGCAGATTCTGGTTTGATCCCTGGCCCCGATCAGTGGGTTAAGGATCCAACATTGCCATGAGCTGTGGTGTACATCACAGATGCAGCTCAGATCTTGCGTTGCTGTGGCTGTGGTATAGGCCAGAAGCTGTAGCTTCATTTCAATCCCTAGCCTGGGGGCTTCCATATGCTGCAGGTGCAGCCCTAAAAAGCAAAGCAAAAAAAAAAAAAAAAAGGAATGGCATTCTTAAAGGAACACAAGTAATAGTCATTGCAGAAGATGCAGAGGAAAGGGAACCCTCCTGCACTGTGAGTAGGACTGCAAATTGGTGCAGCCACTGTGGAAAACAGTATGGATGTTTCTCAAAAACTAAAAACAGAACTATCACATGACCCAGCAAGTCCACCCCTCTATTTGAAAAAAATCAAAAACACTAATTTGAAAACATACATACACCCGTATACTCATGGCACCACTAATCACAATAGCCAAGACATGGAAGCAACCTACATGTCCATTGACAGAGGACTGGATTAAGAAGCTGTGGTTCATGGACACAATGGAATATTACTCATCCACAAAAAAGACTAAAATAATGCCATCTGCAGCAACGTGGATGGACTTGGAAGGTGTTTGCTAAGTGAAATAAGTCAAAGACAAATACTGTATGATATCACTTATGTGTGAAATCGAAAAAAGACAAGGAACTGGTGAATATAACAAAAAAGAGGCAGACTCACAGAGAGAGCAAACTAGTGGTTACCAGTGGGAGGAGGGTGATGGGGGGGAGTGGGAGATACAAACTATTGAGTGTAGTGAGGGCTGCAGGGATATATTGTACAATGGGGAATATAGCCCACATTTTGTTCTAAGTGTCCTGTAACCTTTGAAATTGTGTGTAAATCAACCATACTTCAATACCTCTCTTAAGACAAACACCACCAGGAGACAAAAACGTTTTTAAAATTGCATAGAAATTTAAACAGTAAAAATTAATTTAGAAAAAATAGTGTTCTCTCCCAGCTCTGCAGGGGATCATGGTGACTTTTTTTTTTTTTTTTGTCTTTTTAGGACCACACCCACGGTATATGGAGGTTCCTAGGCTAGGGGGTCGAATTGGAGCTGTAGCTGCCAGTCACAGCCACAACCATAGCAACGTGGGATCCAAGCTGCGTCTGCGACCTACACCACCGCTCACAGTAACACCAGATCCTTCACCCACTGAGCAAAGCCAGGGGTCAAATCTGTGTCCTCTTGGATGCTCGTCAGATTAGTTTCCACTGAGCCGCAGTGGGAATGCCGGGTCACAGTGACTTGCTGCTCTCTTGGTACCTGCTTACCTGGACGATGTATCATTGGTGAACTTTACGTAAAATACCAGGATGTCATTCTGGTGCATGATCCTTTGTCTCAAAAATGGGTATGACTATGCCTTCAACGTCCAAAAGATGGAAAGTTCTCAGAGCATCTGGGAGTCTCCTGAGTTACAATCCTTAGCCTGGCTGGAATAAAATTCCCTCTTCTTAACTTGATAAGTAACTGAATGTCCTTCCTGCTTCCAAAACATGGGCAACTATTTTTGGGGGTTCCCTTGTATATCTTTCTTTTATTTCTTTATTTTGAATCTCAACCTTTTATTGAAGGATAGTTGATTTACTGTACACCTTTCTTTTAAAAAGCTGCCCTTGATCCCAAATCGTGGCAACACCATGAGTACGCAGCCCTGCCTGACAGACACACACACATAAGGGAATGGAGATCCCTTTCGGGCTTTCCTCTCGGAATTCCCAGTGAACCATTCTGTCCTACTCTCCTGGCCCATGGTGAAGAGTGGAGCTCATAGCCTCTGAAATGCCCAGGCAGGAAGGAAGTCTCAACCCCCTCTACTGCAGATTCTCCAAAACGAGCATTTCTTGTGGAAAGTCTAGGACTGTCAGAGTTTCGTCTTAAAGAGGTGCCGCTGTTGTGACTATTTTTGTTAGGATGGTGGCGTATAGATAATATCGCTTCGAGGAGACTCAGCCATCCTCCAAGAATTGGAAAGGTTGGTGTACTTGCTGACCACAGGATGTGAGACCTCAATATGATGCCTTGATCTTTTAGTATGTGATAACAAAACTGCCAGTGATGATGACAAGATGAAGAAGGCAGAGTGGAAGGGGGGAGGAGGAAGAAAAACGGCAGCAGCATTATTAAGAAGGAGGCACGTGGAGTTCCCTGATGGTCTGGTGGGTTAAGGATCTGGCATTGTCACTGTAGCAGCTCAGGTTGCTGCTGTGGCATGGGTTCGATTCCTGGCCGGGGAACTTCTGTATGCTGTGGATGCTGCCAAAAATAGATAGATAGAAGTAACTAATTAAATAAAAAAAAATTAAGGAGGAACAGGAGGGTAAGAATAAAAATGATACCACCATTTACGTCTGTCCCTCAAACCTCCTGTCGGCCTCTTGGGAGGCGACCAAGGACTTGCTCATTTCTGTCATTTAGGAAAAGGAGTTTCAAAAAGAATTTGACTGGTTACACCTCAGTTAGAAAGCCCATGATGCGTGGAACAGAGAGGTGGTGCTGCATAAACATGAGGGTCTCTGGGCCACTCACCTGGGGGATTTTGTAACGTCCCTAGTATCTCGCCATTGGAATAGAAAGAGCTGACCTTGTGGCTCCGACCACGGAGGCCAGAGGAGGGCGGCTGTGGCAGCTGTAGTTAGGAATGGGGTCCTTTCCGCCCGAGTGCAGATTCACCGTCTCCGGAAGGGCCAGGGACACCATGTCCCTCGAGTCCCGAAGGGAGAAACCCAGGGTGAGGGTGGGAAGCAGATGGGCATCTCTGCTGATCTCCTCCACGGTCAGCACAAAGCGCCGGGCCCCTCGGAAGCTTCTCTCCGAAAATCTGAACCAGAAATATCAAGAATCAGGCAAGAAACTATTCGAAGAATAAATCCAGCAAGGTTGCAGGATACAGAAATCAACTCCCCCAAATCAGTTGCATCTCAAATAGAGATTCTCATACAAAGTGAAGTAAATCAGAAAGAGAAAGACAAATACCATATGATATCCCTTATACGTGAAGTCTAAAATAGGGCACAAGTGAACTTATCTTCAAATTTGACAGAACGTTATAAATCAACTGTAATAGAAAAAATAAAAATCTTAAAAAAAAGAAACACACTCACAAACATAGAGAACAGACTTGCAGTTGCCAAGGGGGAGGGGAGAGGGAGTGTGATGGACGGGGAGTTTGGGGTTAGTAGGTGCAAACTATGACATTTAGAATGAATGGATAAGCAGTGAGGTCCTGCTGTACAGCACTGGGAACTATGTCCAACCTCTTGGAACAGAACATGATGGAAGATAGTATGAGAAAAAGTGTGTATATATTATATATATATATATTATACAATATATGTGACTGGGTCACTATAATGTATATTTTATATTATATAGGCTATACCTATATTATATAATATGTGTTATATATAATATATATATATGATGGGGTCACTATGCTTTACAGAAGAAATTGGCACAACATTGTAAATCGACTATAATTAAAAATTTTTTAAATATATTTTAAGAAAAAATCATTTGCATCTCTATGCACTAATAATGAGCTATTAGATAAATTCAATAACCCCATTTACAATTGCCTCAAAAAGAATAAAATACCTAAGAATAAAATTTAACCAAGGAGGTGAAAGACCCATACACCGAACTCTCTAAGACATGGTTAAAAGAGATTGAAGACACAGAGAAATGGGAAGATACTCCCTGCTCATGGATCATAAGAACTAATGTTAAAATGTCCACACTACCCAAAGCAATCTACAGATTCGATGCAATCCCTAGCAAGATTCCAATGCTATTTTTCATGGAAATAGAACAAGAAACCCTAGAATTTATGTGGAACCACAAAAGACACAAAACAGCCAAAGCAGTCTAGAGAAAGGAGGGCAAAGCTCAGGGCATCAAAATGCCTGATTTAAGCGAGTTCCCTGGTGTCTCAGTGGGTTAAGGGTCCAACATTATCACTGCTGTGGCTCAGGTTTGATTCCTGGCCTGGAAACTGCCACATGCCACAGGTGTGGCCAAAAAAGACCAGAAAAAAAAAATCTGGGTGTTAAACTATATTACAAATCTATAGTGATCAAAACAGTATGATATTGTTGGTACAGTGCTAGTATACTCCACATGGTATAAATCAATGGAACAGAATAGAGAGGCCAGAAATAAACCCATGCATATATGGTCAATTAATTTATGACAAAGGAGCCCAGACTATCCAGTGGAGAAAGGACAGTCTTTTCTTTTTTTCTTTTTTTTGTCTTTTTTTTTTTTTTTGTCTTTTTGCTATTTCTTTGGGCCGCTCCCGCGGCATATGGAGGTTCCCAGGCTAGGGGTCGAATCGGAGCTGTAGCCACTGGCCTAGGCCAGAGCCACAGCAACGCTGGATCCGAGCCACGTCTGCAACCTACACCACAGCTCATGGCAACACCGGATCATTAACCCACTGAGCAAGGGCAGGGACCAAACCCGCAACCTCATGGTTCCTAGTCAGATTCGTTAACCACTGCGCCATGACGGAACTCCAGGATAGTCTTTTCAATAAATGATGTAGGAAAACTTGATAGTCACATGCAAAAAAAAGAGAAAGGGGACCTCTGTCTTACACTGTACACAAAACCAACTCAAAATGGGTTAAAGACTTGAATGTAAGACCTGAAACCGTAAAGCTCCTGAAAGAAAGATGTAAGCTCCTTGACATCAATCTTGGCGATAATTTTTTGGATTTGACACCAAAAGCAAAAGTAAGAATAGACAAGCAGAAGTCCATCAGATTAAAAAACTTCTGCATGACAAAGCAAACAATCAACAAAATGAAAAGGCAATCTATGGAATGGGAGAAGATATTTTCAAATCATATATCTGATAAGAGGTTAATATCTAAAATATATGAAGTACACGTAGGGAATTCCCATCGTGGCTCAGTGGTTAACAAATCCAACTAGGAACAATGAGGTTGCGGGTTTGATCCCTGGCCTTGCTCAGTGGGTTAAGGATCCGGCATTGCTGTGAGCTGCGGTGTAGGTTGCAGACAAAGCTCGGATCCCTCGGTGCTGTGGCTGTGGCTTAGGCCAGTGGCTACAGCTCTGAGTAGACCCCTAGCCTGGGAACCTCCATATGCTGCGGGAGTGGCCCTAGAAAAGGCAAAAAGACAAAATAACTAACTAAATAAATAAATAAATAAAATAAAATATATGAAGTACACATAGAAATTGATAGAAAAAATCTGGTTTAAAAATGGGCAGA
Organism: Phacochoerus africanus; assembly: GCF_016906955.1. Classification (NCBI taxonomy): domain Eukaryota; kingdom Metazoa; phylum Chordata; class Mammalia; order Artiodactyla; family Suidae; genus Phacochoerus; species Phacochoerus africanus. Next base: position 60,329,878 of record NC_062551.1, read on the forward strand.
GGATCTGAATAGACATTTTTCCTAAGAAGACATATAGATGGCCAACAGGCACATGAAAAGATGTTCAGCATCTTAAATATCAGGGGAGTGCAAATCAAAATCACAGTGAGATATTGCCTCACACCCATGAGAATGGTTATTATCAAGAAGACAATGGAGTTCCCTTCCTGGCTCAGTGGTAATGAACCCAACTAGCTTACATGAGAATGCAGGTTCAATCCCTGGCCTTGCTCAGTGGGTTAAGGATTCAGTGTTGCTGTGAGCTGTGGTGTAGGTCACTGATGAGGTTTAGATCTGGTGTTGCTGTGGTTGTGGCTTACGTGGGCAGCTGCAGCTCAGATTCCACTTCTAGCCTGGGAACTTCCATATGCCTTGGGTGCAGACCCCAAAAAGATGAAGAAGAAGAAGAAATGACAAGTGTTGAAGAGGATGTGGAGAAAACAGAATCTTCATGTTCTGTTGATAGCAATGTAAACTGGTGCAGCCACTGTGACAAAACTGTATGGAAGTCCCTAGCAAAATTAAAAACAGACCTACCATATGATCTAGCAATTTCACTTCTAGGTATTTATCTGAAAGAAATGCCACCTCATGTTCATTGCAGCATTATTTATAGTAGCTAAGGTGTGGACACAACTCAAGTGTCCATCAATGGATGAATGAATAAAGAAAATATGATATACATACACATGCGATATACAGACATGCATACACACAATGGTTGCTGTTGAAATTCGGGCAGGGTCATTCTTTAAGGGGAGCTGCACGTGCATTGTAAGACGTGCTGCAGTGTTCCTGATCTCCACCCAGTAGATGCTGGTAGAACCCCTTCCAAAATTGTGTCAAGGAGAAAAATGTCTCCGTGCTTGACCTCAGGGCCCTTGTGGGGACCTCACCACTAAGGACCATTGGTGTAAAAGAATGACACGTGCTACGCCCTGGATGCTGGGTGCCACTCTGTGCCAGGACGAGAGCATGATGGGAACATGGAATAAAATATCAGGATTACTAGACCAGCAGCTAGAACCAAATTCTGTGTGCTTGTCGCTGTCAGAAACATAGCATTGTGCATGCCATCCATGCTTGTTTATTCCCTCTAGCATGTTGCTGGTCCCTCTGTATACAAAAGGAGCTCCTTACTGAATCTCTCCTTTGAGGAGCGTGAGGAGATGGGCCACGTCTTTGAACTCCAGGGGAAGGGCTCATGCTGCCTGAAATCTCAGTTTTCATCCCACGCTTACTCCGTCGCCTCTGAGAGACACCTGAGGATGACGTTGATGATGGGTCCCCTGGGCTAGGAGCACACACACCCCTGACCCTGGGCTTCACCCCATGGACACTCAACAAGTAGAGAAGTGGGATGTCCCACAGGAAGCATGACCAGCTTCCTTTGCACTGAGGTGCCTCCCCCTCCAAAGAGCTGTTCTGGGTCACTTGTAACCACGTCCTCCAAGAACTGGGGTTCTTCCTGAAAGGATGAAAATGCAGCCTAACCCTCCAAGACCCCAAGAAGGTAGTAAAGAGCCCTAACTCCAGCTTCCTAAAAAGCCCTAGATGCCCTCGAATTCCAGACCCTGCTCCCTGCCAGTAAATAGGTAGAAGGTCACACTTCTTGCTGTTCCAGGGCCTGCTCTCTGTATGAAACTAGGTGAAAGGACGTAAAATAGGCCCTTGAGTGCGTGATCCTGGCCTAAGTAAGATACCAGGAAATGAGTTGACTAATCGCTTATCTGGATTCTGTAAGACTGCTGGCGCCATAGAAGAAATGATTACACATTGAAAGCCCTAGTGACCTATCTCAACTGCAATCTGTCACTCTGCCCAGGAGCCCGCGCAAATGCAGACCTCCGGAACTGTAGAAAAATGATTGGTCCACGGAGCGCGGGCTCTCGATATTTTAAAATGATTGGTCCACAGAGCGTGGGCTCTCGATATTTTAAAATGATAGCGGGCTTTGTTGTGAACCCCATAAAAGCTGTCCCGATTCCGCACTCGGGGCCGCAGTCCTCTACCCCTGCGTGGCGTACGACTGTGGGCCCCAGCGCGCTTGGAATAAAAATCCTCTTGCTGGAGTTCCCGTCGTGGCGCAGTGGTTAACGAATCCGACTAGGAATCATGAGGTTGCGGGTTCGGTCCCTGCCCTTGCTCAGTGGGTTGACGATCCAGCGTTGCCGTGAGCTGTGGTGTAGGCTGCAGACGCGGCTTGGATCCTGCGTTGCTGTGGCTCTGGCCTAGGCCGGTGGCTACAGCTCCGATTCGACCCCTAGCCTGGGAACCTCCACATGCCGCGGAAGCGGCCCAGGGAAATAGCAAAAAGACAAAAAAAAAAAAAAGAGTAAAATCCTCTTGCTGTTTGCATCAAGACCACTTCTCGTGAGTGATTTGGGGTGTTGCCTCTTCCGAGTCCGGACGAGGGGGATTTTCCTTCTACTGGCCCTTTCACTCCCAGGATGGTGGTTGGAAAGATGCCTCTCCCCCTCTTTTCAGCTGCAGAACTTCCAGATCCAGGGGGTTGAACCCTGCACCACAGCAGTGACAATACCAACACCGTAACTGCCAGGCCATCAGGGAACTCCAGGGAAGTTCTTGATTGATCCTGTAGGTCTCAGCCTTGGAGGAGAAAGTTTAAGGCACCTCCATACTATTCTCCATAGTGGTTGTACCAATCGACATTCCCACCAACAGCGCAGGCGGGTTCCCTTTTCTCCACACCCTCTCCAGCATTTGTTACTTGTGGACTTGCTAATGAGAGCCATTCTGACTGGTGGTACCACATTGCAGTTTTGATTTGCATTTCCCTATAATTAGTGATGTTGAGCATTTTTTCATGTGCCTGTTGGTCATCCGTATGTCCTCTTTGGGTTGTCTTGTTTTTTGCTATCGAGTTGTAAGAACTGTTTGCATATTTTGGAAATTAACCCCTTGTCGGTCCCACCATTTGCCAATTTTTTTCCTCCCACTCACTAGGTTTTCTGTTTGTTTGTTTGTTTATGGTTTCCTTTGCTGTGCAAAATCCTGTAAGTTTGGTTAGGCCCAATCTGTTTAGTTGGGTTTTTTAAAATTACCTTGAGAGAATGGTGTCAGAAAATATTTTGCCTATGTTCTTTTTTAGGAGTTTTATGGTGTCATGCCCTGTATTTAAGTCTTTAAGACATCGCGGGTTTGAGCCCTGGGCTCGCTCAGCGGGTTAAGGAGCTGTCATTGCCATGAGCTGTGGTGTAGGTCAAAGATGTGGCTTGGATCCTGTGTTGCTGTGGCTCTGGTGTAGGCCAGCAGCTGTAACTTAGATTGGACCTAGCCTAGGAACCTTCATATGCCAGGGGTATGGCCCTAAAAAGACAAAAAAAACACAAAAAAACCCAAAGCCAATATTAATTCTTTTAATCCAAGAGCATGGGATATCTTTCCATTTCTTTGAATCATCTTTAATTTCCTTGATTAATGTTTTATAGTTTTCAGCATAAAAGTCATTCACCTCCTTAGTCAGGTTTATTCCTAAGTACTTTTTTTGGGAGGTGCAATTTTAAAGAATACTTCATCCAGCAAAGTCGGTAAAGAATATTCCAGACAAGCAATAGCTAAAGGAATTCATCGCCACTAGACTGGACTTAGAAAAAATTGTTAAAGGGACTTCAAGCTGAAATGAAAGACACTAATTAGTAAAAGGAAACCATATGAAATTATAAATCTCACTGGTAGGGAGTTTCCATCGTGGCTCAGTGGTTAATGAATCTGACTAGGAACCATGAGGTTGCGGGTTTGATCCCTGGCCTTGCTCAGTGGGTTAAGGAGCTGGTGTTGCCGTGAGCTGTGGTGTAGGACGCAGATGCAGCTCAGATCCCACATTGCTGTGGCTCTGGTGTAGGCCAGTGGCTACAGCTCCAGTTAGACCCCTAGCCTGGGAGCTCCATATGGTATGGGAGCGGCCCTAGAAAAGGCAAAAGACAAAAAAGAAAAAAAAAATTGCTCTGAGCAAAGCAGGAGACATCTTTCTTGGAAGATTCTGCTTCCTGAAAAGCAAACAGCACCCAAGGCATGACTTGCAGAGTTAAGTACCAAAGACTAACACCTTGACCTGTGAAAGGAGACATCTGTGGTGTGAATTGTCAAGCTCTCTGAGGGCCAGAATGAACCTGGCCTCCAGGCCAAACCACATCCATGTTTGTCTTCGTTCTCACCACCCACCTTCACTCTGTCTGGCTGTCCTCACCGCCAGTCTTCTGAGCACACTTGTTCACTGAATCTTTTATACAAAAACACCCATTTCAAGCTCTGTTTCTAGGAAGCCCAATACAAGAAACTAAACTCCAGGAGCCATCCGCAGAATCAGTTAAAGCTGAGGATGGGATTCTGGAACTGGACCACTTACTAGCCAGATAGCCATGAGGGTGCCAGTACCAGCAGAGGGGGCCGTATAGACAGACCCTGGCATGCTGTCCCAGTGCAACAGCTAAGGCGGTCAGCAAGCAATACTGAGCAATACTGCGTTATGAGCTCACCTTGGCCTTGGAGGTAAAGAATAACGGGTGAAAGACTTGAGCGGGGGATCTGGGAGCTGAAGTGCTGGTCCTTCTGTCTTCAGATGTTCATTCCCAAGTGGAGCTTCCTATTCATGGTGAACAAGTCCAGGTGGCAACTACCTGTCATCAACTGGGATCAATCACTACAGACAGGAACTAAACCTTGGCAGGGACAAGCAAAGAATTAGAACTACTCAGATCTGTAAACCTCCCATCTCCCCATTCAGTTCTTTCCTAGGTCATCCTTCACGTCCAAGGCCAAGGTGACGTTGCCAAAATTTGTCCTCAGTCCCCTGGTGCCAAATAGAAACATGGAGGCAGAGTTTTGGGTAAAGAAGAAAACGGCTCTTACTGCTTTGCCACACAAAGGAGGTCACGGCAGGCTAATGCCTTAAAGACTGTGCCCTCCCTTGGGAAGAAGTGCAGGAAGGTTTACTGTATAAAGAAGAAAAACATGGTTCCAGATGAGAATCAGGGTTGAGGACAAATATGCATGCTTCTTTCTTTGGGTGAACCTTTAGTTATTGATGTTGGTGTCATGAGATCTCGGCATCATCTGGTGGTCTTCTGAGTTACTGTATCTCTTTTTCCTAAAATAAAAAATACTTGCAAAAAGGGCATATTGATCCAAGATGAGGGCAATCTAGGAAAGTCCCTAAAAAAAATATCATGTGCTTATCACCTTTGACCCATCGGCAGTTGTGCTCAGGGTACCTAATCTGTAGCTCACGGGTGATTGTGTTTAGGGTGAAATTAAGCCCGGGAGAAGCACAAGGAAGGGCCCTAAGCTATTCCATTTTCAATGAGTCGTTTCTAAAAGCAGCATGAGGAATATAACTTTTCCCTTGGGTGCATGAGATGCCTGCATCCGTGGGCTAAAGATGCGATGTCAGTTTGGGTCACTCCTCTCGTGGTCCTCCACGCCTGTGCTTGTGGGACCGATGAAAACTTGATTCATTTAAGTGAGCTATTACAGAACTTTGTTCAGTCCCAGGTTCGTGCATGAGACCATCTCCTTGGGATTGTTCCAGAGAACGCCTTTGTTTTCCTTGTAGCCAGGTAAATCTCTGCTGCCCCCGCCTGTAAAGCGTCCGACATTGAGTTGCTTTTGAGGAAAGCCGTTCTGTTACAAATCATTTTCTTCCAATTCAGAGGAAATAACGGATTGGGTGTTGAGTTTGGAAACCCAGTGGTGTCCTTCTAATCACGATGTCTATGTAGAGCATGTCTTTCCCAATCGACTGCGCCACAAGCCGACGTCGTGTGATTTCAGGAGCGCGAAAGGAAGGTTCTTCGTTTTGACTGTATTGGAATATCGTTGACTTATAATCGTGTATTAGCTTCAGGTGTACAGCACAGTGAGTCAGCCATTCTTCCTCCCCCCCATATAGGTTAATACAAACTATGGTGGATTTCCCTGAGCTGTACAGTAGGTTCTCATTAATCATCTATTCTATAGAGTGGTGTGTGTGTGTGTTACTTCCATCCTTCAAATTCCTTCCTCCCCACCATGCTTCCCCTGTGGCAACCCTAAGATTGCTTCTGAAATCTGTGAGTCTGCTTCTGTTCTATATATAACCTCCCCTGCATAATTTTTTAGTAGATTCCACATATACGTGATATCATATGATATTTATCACTAAGATCTAACTGTGAATATTTGTAGGACCATAACTATGAATCGGTACCCTTCATAGATTTTAGTTTAAATCATGTAGGACACCTTATCTAAACTGCGCGAAACTCTCTCAACCCATCTTATGTGATGTAGTGGATGAATGATCAGAATATTCTTTTTTTGGTCTTTTTATGGCTGCACCGTCGGCATATGTTAAGTTCCCAGGCTAGGGGTTGCATTGGAGTTGTAGCTGCCAGCCTACACCACAGCCAGAGCAACACGGGATCCATGACGCACTGAGTGAGGTCAAGGATCAAATCCAAGTCCTCATGGACCCTGCTCGGGTTCGTTACTGCTGAGCCACGTTGGGAATGCCTCAGAATATTCTTACATCACAATGTGTTGTATTTTATGAACATTGTACTGAATTTCTATTGGCTTATCTATATAAGGGTCATTTATTTGACTGTGTTCTCCATGACTCTGGAAACTGTTGGGAAGAGGGAAATTCCTTCCTATCCTGCTTAAGTTCTTGTGGCTGGACTAATAAAACTGACACAAAACATTAACAGGAGAAAGACAAAAAATTTAATTCATGCCAAAGAAATGGGACCTAAGAAGTGGGCAAAGCAGGCAGCCCTGGATCCCGCCCCCATCCCCCACCACATACGATATTGTGATTTATAAGAAGAAATATGTATGTGTGCTTTGTCATTTCCAGGCACAGAGCCCCACAATCCCTTGGAATTTCCCTCCTGAGGAGTCCTGCCAAAGTGCCTTTTGTTATGTTAATGAGATGAATGGGCTCGGAACTGGTTGCCAAGGGAACCAACCAAAGGATTAGAAAACTGAAGCCTTGGTCCCCTCCCCAGAGCTCCAGGGAGGGAAGAGGGGCTGGAAACTGAGTTCCATCACTAAAAAGCCATCGGTTTAAGCAATCAGACCAAAGTAATGAAGCCTCCATTAAAAACTCCAAAGGATGGAGTTGGGAGAGCTTCCCGGTTGGTGAAGCAAGAGTGGCAAGCATGGACGCTCCACATCTCTTCCCACGTGGCTTGTCCTCTTCCATCTGGCAGTCCCTGAGTTACATCCTTTTATAAAAAGCCAGTGGTGATCTAGTGAGTAAAACATTTCTCTGAGTTCTGTGAGCCACTCTAGCAAATTAATGAAACCCAGAGAAGAGTCCTTGGGCCTAGAGGGGTCAGTCAGAAGCAGGTGATATCTAGACTTGGGACTGGCCTCTGATGTGGGGGTTGGGGGCAGTCTTGGGGACCCAGGCCTTAACCTAAGGGTTCTGATGCTCTTGCCAGCTAGTGTTAGAATTCTGTTGAATTGTAGGACACCCAGCTGCTACCAGAAAACTTCTTGATGGTGGGGAGGGGGGACTGAAATAGCAGCATCACACTGGAAGTGTAATGAGAATTACATATACTCACACGCACCTATAAAAACGCAAAAACTGGGTCTCTCCACACGCACTCACATACACACACAGATGGTTTTCCAAATGCATGCACACAGCCGCAAAAACTGAGCCACACACATACAAGCACACATTTACACTAACGGTAGCTACTGTACACGCCTTCACTATCTTTGGTCTCCAACACACACACACACACACACCCAAGTGGAATCTATAGTCAGTATTTTAAGCTCCGTGAGCCAATTCTGTTGCAAGTGCTCAGCTCTGCCACCGTGCAAAGTAGCCGCAGAGGCTACATCAAGGTGCGTGAGCACACGCATTCAAAGTAAGTTTCCACACATACGTACCAACCACAAAAGCTAGGTTTCTCACACACACGCAAAATACAAGGGTACACAACCACAAAAACCGGGTCACACACATACAAATACGAACATACAATTCCAGAAACAGTAACTTCTACCCACATTCACTGTCTTTGGTTTCCAACACACACACGTTCTCGAACAATGATTCATGCTCACACACATACACAATAACAAAACCTGAGCCTCACAAACACAAACGCAAAATCACAACCCAGAACCCGAAAGCCCAGGGTATAGAGGCAGCCTCTCACCTCCGGGCTCCTCCCACAGACTCGCGGTCACCTCAGCGGCCACAGGAGGGCGCCCGCGTCCTCGCCCGGGGCGGAAACGAGCCGCAGAGGCTCCTGGGGGATGTAGTCTGGGCCCACAAAGGCGCCGCGCAAAGGATTCTGGGGCTGTTCGTTCAGTGAACGCGCAAGCGAAATCTCACTCCTAGCCTAGGGGAACATCCCTCTGCCTTTCTCCGCGGTCAGTTCTCCTCCAGACGGGACAAATCAGAGCCAGCGCGGGCCAGGACGCCTCAACTTCACGATCCAGGCGCGGCGGTCCAGAACCGCGCCACGTCCCGGAGGCTTCTGGGAATTGCAGCCTGAGCTCGCAGTGCACACGCACGAGCGCGCGCATTACCATCCGCGGGTGAGCCCTGCTCCAGATCCCTCTGAGCTCCGGGCACAAAAGGGGAAGGGTTTTGGGGAGAAACGCTCCCGGACGGAGACGTGTAGGTGTTGAATCCCGAGGGCGGCGAGCTGGGGGAGCTGGGTTTAGCTGAAGGGATCAAGGAAGGGCCCCAGCAGCTGCATACTTCTACGTGATTTCACAAGCACAGTTACAGGTGGGGCCCCCAGACAGCCCCAAGCAGAATAGCAGGGCCGGGGAGCTGCGTGACTTGGTGCAGGGAAGGGGCTTCGGGCCGGCGCGCGTGCGGCGGCGCCCCAAGAGCGGCTCTGATTGGATGAGCGTGCCTGCGTACACCGTTGCGTGTAGAGGGGTAGGGCCTCAGGCCCGTGACCACGAAAAGGTCCCCGGAGAAGCGAGCGAGCGCCTGCGCGCCGCGTGGCTTTGTTTAGGGGCGGGGCCTCGCCCTCTCGGGGACGCCTTAGGGGCGGGGCCTTGGCCCGCCGACGTGTCCCGCGCGCGAGGGGGCGGGGCCAGCCAGCGCGACTCCCGGCTCGCGGAGGCAAGTGCGCAGGCGCGGGGGACGCGCGGAGCTGAGCGGGTGGGTGCCGCGAGGACACGACGCGGGAGGACGGGGAGAGGGTGAGTGTAGGTGTGGGGTGTGGGTGTGAGGTGGTGAGACTCCGCGCCCGCGGCTGCCTGGCGTTTTCTGCCCATGACCGCCTGTGGGGCTGCGTCTGGTTGTGTGTTGAGGGTGTGAGGTGAGGGACTGTGACTGCACCGTGCGGCGGCGTCTCCGCGTTGTGTGTGTGTGTGACGGAGCCGGCCCGTGTGGTGACGGGAGAGGGCCTCGGGACCGCGTACCTTTGCACCGCGAGGTCTGTGGTGCGTGAGGAACAAGGGACTGCGCCTGTGGGGCGGGGGAAGGGGCGCTGGGGGCTGGGAGTGGGTGCGTGAGTGTGGCTCAGAATTTGTGTTATTGGGGCGCGTTCGTGCGTGTGCGTGTGTGTGTGAGGGGGAGAGAGTGACGTAGGTGGTCTTGCCTCGCAGTCTGCAATGGCTGCGTAATTTGACCAGGTGCTGTACGACTGCGAGTGGGCGGTTGTGAGTGTGTGGCAGCGTGTGACTGTGCTGTCCCGAGGTCTCTCCTCCTAACCGTGGAAGGCGGCGGGGGGGGGGGGGTCCCCTTGGAGAGGATTCTGAGCGGCTCTACAGGTGTACCAGCTCCAGGAAAGGGATTATGCTTGCGATCCTGAGAGGCTCTCCCTCTCGGTAAAATAAGATGAGAACAGCACCAGCCTCGGTGTTGGAAAGATTAAATTGCGTAACGTGGGTGAAGCACCCAGGGCAGAGCTTGACACTCTCCAGACCTCGTCTAGGTGCTGTGTGTTCGTCGTGCTGGTGGTCGTGTTTCCTTGTCCTGGTGCGGGGGTAGGAGCGCCGGGGTGAATGCTGGGGGAATGTGCATCTCTCAGCTTTTGCGATTGGGGGGTCCGCCTCCAAAGACTGAGGATCTGATCTCATCTTGCTGATGAGCGATGCCCCTGGCAGCCCAGCTGCTCCTAGTTGGCTATTTCTGCGTGCATTTGAAGGGAGGGCGGAGTCGGCCCTGGTCTCTGACGTCTTTGGCTGCATATGGGTGTGTGTCCGCTTCCTAATTAGTGCAACCTGTGGGATTCTGGGACTTCTGGTTCCATCACTTACTAGTGACGTTGGGAGAGGTCACTTAAATTGCTGCCCCTCCTTTCACCTGCAAAATGAGGATAATAATAGTACCAGTCTTAGGCTTGTGGGGAGTGTTGAGAGGAAGAGCGCCAGATACAAGCAATATATAAATGATAATTGCTTTATTATTAACATAATAACTGCAAGGATTCCACACCAGAGAATAAAATCCACAGGAATAAAAGTAAAAAGTGGAGCCCTAAAGAAAAGGTTTCAGTCAAGAGATGAAATAACCCTAAAGTCTGAGTCAGTCTTAGGTTTGGAATTTTCTAGTCAACGTCCTAGGAAGTCAGGGACAGAGGGTTTTCCTGGATGGCGATATCACAAGGGCACCCATGGGTTCAAGACCCAAGCTGGGAAGTGTCAGGGACAGAGAAGGGGTATTTCATGATAACACAGGGGTCTGGTGACATCTTTGTGTCTGTCTAAACCAGCTTTCCTCCAGCCATGGGCAAGTCAGTCAGCTCCCAAGCCAGGAATGTTCACCTTCGATGACTCCTTGGAATCCTTTGGTCAGGGAATCTAATGAGAGTTTGGCTTTGAGCTTATCAAAGATTTTTCTCCTCCCCAACGGTGAGGTATGGGCTTCAACAGGGAGAGGTCAAATCTCCAATCCACCGCTGATGCTCAGAGACTAGGGCAGTAGTTCTAAACTATGGTCTCACATAGTTTAGAACTCTGAAAAGATTAAAAAAAAAAAAAAAAAAAGCCTGGTCTCAGTCCCCAGAGATTCTGACTTAATTGTTCTGGCACGGGGCCCAGCCATCAATATTTATTAAAAAACCTCCTAGGAGATTCTCATGTGCAAACAAGGTTGAGAGCTACACCTGTGAGAGTCTGTGGGCTCCTCAGGGCTTCTCAGAATGAAATTAATTTAATGGAGGGGAGGGAAGAGGAGGATACCAGTGACCACTGCTTTTAATATCTTATCAAAGCAGTCCTAACAGCTGCATTTCCCTGCAATAGGGACACTCCTAGCTGTATCCTACAAGTGAGGAACTCAGATCTGTTCCCATGGCATAGCAAAGAAATGGCAGGGCTGACATTCAGATGCAAAGCCTGTGTTTTCTATTATAGATGGGTTTGAGTCTTTGGAGAAAGTAGCTTCCTATATCCCTGGCCTCTAGAACTGGCAGGTTCTAGGTAGGCATGGTCTTAAAATATTAGGTGTACAACAAAAACTGGCTGAACAAAAGCAGTGTAACTGTGTGGGTGCATTATTGGCTGGCTTTCAGGTATGTCAGGAACCACCCCCCAACTCAGTACCCAGGAGAACCTCCCCAGGATCACAGGGTTTTTGTGCCCACCATGGCCGTGGTCTAGTGACTCTTTGAGGCTTGTTCTCATCCAGGTTCTAACCATCCTCACCTTAGGAGCAAGAATTTAACTTTGTGCTAAACTGTAAAGCCCTTTCCCACCGTAGGGTCTGGGACATGGAAGACAGGCCAGGTTTATAGCCCTGAGCTGAGGTAGTGTGGGATCCAGCTTCTTTATTTTATTTGTGTTGTTTTGAAGAGGTAATTATGTATGCATGATACAAAATGCCACAGCATAGATAGGGAAAAGTGAGTTTTGAGTTTCCAAGCCTAGTGACCCAGTTCACTTCTTCAGGAACAGTCACTGCTACCAATTTCATTATTTCCCTTCCAGAACTTGTCTGTAACTTTTGAAACTCATATATTCGTATCCTGTGTTTTGTTTTTTTTCTAAGCATTTTTTCTCTACCTTTTTTTCTCCTCATTACACCATATCTTTATTTTATTTATTTTGCCTTTTTGTCTTTTTAGGGCCACACCCGTGGCATGTGGAGGTTCCCAGGCTAGGGGTCTAATTGGAGCTACAGCTGCCAGCCTACACCACAGCTCATGGCAACGCCAGATCCTTAACCCACTGAGCGAGCCCAGGGATTGAACCCTCAACCTTATGGTTCCTAGTCAGATTCGTTTCTGCTGCGCCATGACGGGAACTCCCATATCTTTATTTTAATTTAATTTTTTTGCTTTTTAGGGCTGCACCCACGGCATATGGAGATTCCTAGGCTAGAGGTCAAATTGGAGCTGTAGCTGCTGGCCTGCATCACAGCCATAGCAATGCCAGATACGAGCTGCATCTGTGACCTGCACCACAGCTTATGGCAACGCTGGATCCTTAACCCACTGAGCAGGGCATGGGATCAAACCTGCAACTTTGTAGTTCCTAGTCGGATTCATTTCTGCTGCACCGCAACGGGAACTCCATTACACCATGTCTTGAAGATCATTTCACACAATACATGTAGAGCAGATTTCTAAACCTTGGCACAGTTGACATTTTGGGCCAGATTGCTCATTCTTTGCTCTGGGCACTGTCCCGTGCATTGTAGTATGTTTAACAGCATCCGTGGCCTTCACCCATTAGATGCCAGGAGCACCCCTCCCCAAGTTAGGACAACCACAAATGGCCCAGACATTATAAGTGTCCTCTTTGGGGCAAAATTGCCCTCAATAAAGAAGCACTGATGTTGTGCCGCCTTGTTCCCTTTAAGGGCTACATGGTGTCCCATTTGTGCATGTAGCATTCACTCATTTTCTTATTGATAGGCAGTTGTTTCCATTCTCTAGGTAGAAGTAGTAATTGTAATAGGGAAGAACCATTGTATTCTCTTACAAGTTAATCACCAAAGGGACATTTCTCTAAGCTTAAATTATACCTAATAGCCCATCTCTCAGAACCCTGCCTCCCAGGTAAGGAGCATTAAGCTAAAAATACTTTCCTTTAGCTCACAGGAGACCTCCTGATGAGGCCCACCTGTGAAGGACTGCAGGCGGCAAGAAACTAACATTTGCTTAGTACCGGCACGACTGTAAGTGTGTTGCATGTTAAAATTAATTTAATTTTCACAACAGCCGTGTGGAGTCAGCATTGTGTTTACCTCCTTTGACTGTTGAAGAAGCTGAGGCCCAGAGAGGACAGGGAGCAAATCCAAGGTCACACAGGTAGGGGCCGGCAAAGTTGGGAGCTGAACCCAGATAGCCTAGCTCCAGACAGATGACCTTCGCTGAAGGACTGTGCTGCTGCTTCCTACAGCCCTTGTCATTTTACACACCTGCAAGGATGTCTGAAGACAGATACCAGAAATGAGATGACTGGGTTTAAGGGCATGTGCACCTTCAGTCTTAAAAGATGTTGACAGATTGCCAGTTTCTATCCAGCGGCACTGAGAGTTCTTACTACATCCCTTAGTATCAGGCTTCCTCGACGATGCTTGGTGTATAAAGGAAAAGGAAGGCAGGAAATAGTCATATGCCTGTTGCCAAATATATCTCAGGTAAACTTTTAACAGCTAAGAGTGAGGCAGGTTTTGTTTACCACATTGTACAGATGAGTGAATAGGCTTTGCGTAGCTCTTATATAGCCAGTAATTGGCAGAAGCAAGCTTAGAATCCAGAATTATCTAATATCAAATTGCTGTTCTTTGCTCCCCAGCAGTGCTGAGTTCTTGGAAAGAATTATTTTGTGGACAGGATTGTGCTGCTTAATTTGGAGTGTGTGTAACAGACACAAACAGCTATGGGAAACCACAGGATGGACGTGATGCCACTTCCTGGAGCAATCCATTTTACTTGAGGAATCAGAAGGGAAGCGCCAAGCAATGTACTTATCTGGTAAATGATTTAAAACCTGATTTTTACACTTACACAAACTCAAATTTATTGTAATGTAGGATGCAAAAGTTCTATGGATGTTTCCGAACAAAACAGAAGATTTCAAGAGTTTTGTGTGGTTGGGCAGCTGCTTTGGGCTGTTGTCCCAGTTCATAAAGCCAGGCATTAACCCTCCTCTACTGTGCAGGGACATTAGTGAAAAATTCTCAGAGGCCGTGTGGCAGTGGATTGTTGGAGCTGGTTTGCCCTGGCTCACATAAACCCGTTGTGCACACTTCTCCCAGCTCCATGCTCAGTGACATCAGTTTGATAGCTTACAGTGGGCCCTGGTGGGAGTATTTACACCATGGAAATTGGCAGATGCTACAAATTATCCAGCATTCCACTGTCCCAGGATTGAATACAGGGAGAATTTAGGCATCTAGGATGTTTTTGTCACCATTTTTCTATAGGGGAAGCCTTGCTTAGCACAGTCAGTGAATTGAAGGTCAGGCCACTTGGTGTTTCACTGAGCCGCAACTTCTCAAGCTTGACATGGTCTGCTCCAAATCTCCCTAAGTCCTGTGGCACTCCAGTATAACAAAGGTGAACATCTCAGAACCGTGGAGCCACACTGACGCCTCCCACACCCTGCCAGAGAGGACGATGAGGGCATTTCCTCTCTAGACCTCGGTCTTGCACCAAGAGGGCAGATTGTGCTGCTTGTGGCCAGGGGCTCAAACCCGAGCTTCATCCCTTAAAGCTCTGGGACAACAGTAGGACTTCTCTCTTTCATACTCAAAAGGAAAAGTGCATTATGAGTATCTAACCCAGCTCTCGTTCTCATACTTACTATTAACTGGGAAGCAGTGTTGTCATCCGGGTTTGAGCACATCTAACACGCACAACCCCATTGCTTCCCCAGAGCACCTGAACAGAAGAAAAGTAATTCTGCCTCTCTTCTAGACTCAGAGCCCTAGCCACACTAATGACAACAATGACAAATATAGCTACCATGATACTATCTTTTTTAATACTTAAACTGTAATTGATTTACAGCGTTTCACATACGCAGCATAGTGATTCAGTTATGCATATATATGTATATCTTTGAGATGCTTTCTGATTATGTCAGTATAAGATATTAAATTAGTCCCCTGTACTATACAGTAAGTCCTTGTTTATTCTAAATGTAGTAGTGTGTATCTGTTAATCCCAAATTCCCCATTTATCCCTCCCCTACTGTATTCCCTTTGGTAACCGTAACTTTCTTTTCTATATCAGTAATTCTTTTGGTTTTATCAGTAAGTTCATTTGTATCATTTTTTGAGGATTCCACATATAAGTGATTTCATTTGATATTTGTGTGATTTACTTCACTTAGCATGACAATCTTGAGGTCCATCCATGTTGCTGCAAATGGCAGCATTTCATTCCTTTTATGGCTGAGTAACATTCCATTGCATATAGGTACCGCATCTTCTTTATCTGTTCCTCCTCAGTTGACATTTCGGTTACTTCCATTATTTGGCTGTTGTCAATAATGCTGCTGTGAACATTGGTGGGGGGTGTGCATGCATCTCTTCATATTAGATTTTTGCCTTTTCCAGTCGTATGCCCAGTTTGAACAATGGAAGACTTCAAACTATGTTGAATGAAATTGGTGAGAGTGGGAGTTACCATTGTGGCCCAGTGGAAATGAACCGACTAGTATCCATGAGGATGTGGGGTTGATCCCTGGCCTTGCTCAGTGGGTTGGGGATCTGGCAATACGGTGAGCTATGGTGTAGGTCGCAGACGCTGCTCAGATCTAGCATTGCTGTACTGTGGCGTTGGCTGGCAGCTATAGCTCCTGTTTGACCCCTAGCCTGGGAACTTATATATGCCACAGGTACGACCCTGAAAAGACCAAAAAAAAAAAAAGTGGTGAAAGTGGACATCCTTGACTTGTTCCTGATCTTGGAGGAAATGCTTTCAGCTTTTCACCTCTGATTATGATGTAAGCTGTGGGTTTGTCATACATGGCCTTTATTATGGTGAGGTAGTTTCCTTTTATGACCAATTTTTGGAGAATTTTTATCATAAATGGGTGTTCAATTTTGTCAAAAGCTTTCTCTGAATCTATGGAGATGATCATATGATTTTTATTCAAGTTGTAAATGTGCATCACACTGATTTGTGGTTGTTGAAACATCCTTGCATCCCTGGTATAAATGCCACTTGATCATTTTAGTATGTATCATCTTTTTAATATGCCGTTGGATTTCATTTGCTAGTATTTTGTTGAGGATTTTTGCATCTGTGTTTATCAGTGATATTGGCCTGTAATTTTCTTTTTTGTGGCACTGTTTGGTTTTGTATCAGTGTAATGGTGGTGTCATAGAATGAGCTTGGAAGTGTTTTTTCCTCTGCAATGATTGGAATAGTTTCAGAAGGGTAGGTATTAATACTTCTCTAAATGTTTGAGAGAGTTCACCTGTGAAGCTGTCTTGTCCTGGACTTTTGTTTGTTAGAAGTTTTTTAATCACTGTTCAATTTCAGTATTTGTGATTGGTCTATTCATATTTTCTGTTTCTTCTTGGTTCTGTCTTGGAAGATGGCACCTTTCTGAGAATTTCTCCGGTTTCTTCTAGGTTGTCCTTTTTATTGGCATATAGTTGTTTGCAGCAGTCTCTTAGGAGCCTTTTTAATTCCGTGGTATCAGTTGTAACGTCTCCTTTTTCATTTTTAATATTGATTTGAGCTCCTCTGCCTTTTTTTCTTGCCAAGTCTGGCTAAAGGTTTATCAATTCTGTTTCTCTTTTCTAAGAACCAGATTTTAGTTTCATTGATCCTTTCTATTGCTTTCTTCATCTCTATTTCATTTATTTCTGTTCTGATCTTTGATTTCTTTCCTTCTACTAACTTTGAGTTTTGTTCTTTCTCTTTTTTGCTTTAGGCGTAAGGTTGAGTTGTTTGTGTTCTGTTTGCTGAGGTAAGATTGTATTGCTACAGACTTCCTTCTGAGAACTATTTTTGCTATGCCTCCTAGTTTTGGATCACCATGTTTTTGTTGTCATTTGTCTCTAGGTATTTTTTGATTTCCTTTTTGGTTTCTTTAGGGATACATTGGTTGTTTAGTAACATTTTTTAGCCTCCACATGTTTGTGTTTTTTATAGTTCTTTTCTTGTAATTGATTTCTAATCTCATAGCATTGTGGTTGGAAAAGATGCTTCATATAATGTCACTTTTCCTGAATTTACTGAGTCTTGATTTGTGGCCCAGGATGTGATCTATCCTGGAGAATGTTCCACGTGCACTTGAGAAGAGTGTATATTCTGCTGCTTTCAGATGGAATGTTCTATAAATATCAGTTAAGTCCCTCTGTTCTAGTATGTAGTTTTCTTTTTTTCCTTAGGGCTGCACCAGAGGCATATGGAGGTTCTCAAGCTAGGGGTCGAATCAGAGCTATAGCCACTGGCCTATGCTGCAGCCACAGCAATGTGAGATCTGAGCCATTCTCTGACCTCACCACAGCTCACAGCAATGCCAGATCTTTAACCCTCTGAGTGAGACCAGGGATTGAACCCGAGTCTTCATGGATACTAGTTGAGTTCATTAACTCCTGGGCCCCGATGGGGAACTCCCTAATGTATAACTTAAGCCCTGCGTTTCCTTATTGATTTTCTGTCTGGATGATCTTTCCATTGATGTAAGTGCCAAACATCCTTAAAACTTTATAGTAACTGAATTGAGGATTGGTTTTTAATTTTAGATTTATAATAATTTAATTTTTTATTATAGTTGATTTACAGTGTTCTGTCAACTTTCTGCTGTAGAGCTGTGTTCCCCAGTCATACATATATATGCATTCTTTTTCTCATGCTATCTTCCTTCATGTTCTACATCAAGAGATTGGATAGAGTTCCCTGGGCTGCACAGCAAGATTAATAATAAATTTTAATTCAGTGATTTTATTTTATTTTATATTATTTTATTTTTTTGCTTTTTGGGGCCACACCCATGGCATATGGAGGTTCCCAGGCTAGGGGTTGAATCAGAACTACAGCTGCTGGCCTATACCACAGCCACAGCAACACAGGATCCGAACTGCATCTGCAACCTACACCACAGCTGCCAGATCCTTAATCTGCTGACTGAGGTGAGGGATCGAACCCGCCACCTCATGGTTCCTAGTCAGATTCGTTTCCACTGTGCCACGACAGGAACTCATTATTATTATTATTATTATTATTATTAGGCTGCATCTGCATCATGTGGAAGTTCCTGGGCCAGGAATTGAACACACACACTACAGCCTTGACCCAAGCTGCTGTGGGGACAATGCTGGATCCTTAATCTGCTGCCCCACAGGAGAACTCCTAATTCAGCACTTTTAATACTTATCATTTTATTACAGTTTTAATAGTAAATGAATTGAAGTTACATAAACTTGACATCTCCTCCCTTCCTCTCCTTCTAACCTGATGCACACCACTGAGGTTTCCCTTCCAGATTTCCACACAGCTACCTGATGAATCCCCCCTTCAGCTCTAGCTTCCCCTTTCCCCACAACTAGCACACACCCAGTTTGACACATATCCACCCCCCCAAATTTTGTTAAATGTCACATCATTCACATCACTCTAGCTCAGCACCCCCACTCCCAAGATGCCTTATCAGACTCAGTCAGGATCAATTCCAAACTGTTTATCACCCCTTTATGATCTGGTCCCTCCTGACCTCAGTCTTAAGAAGCCCACTACTCCACACCTCGCTCACTCTGCTCCGCACACTACCTTCTTAGCTTCCTGCCACATGCCAAGCGTGAGCCTGACGCAGGGCCCTTGCGCCTGTGGTACCTTTACCCAGAATGCCTGTCTTCCAGTGCCCAGATGGCCCACGCTTAGACCACATTCACACCTCAGCTCAATGATTCCTCCTCTGAGAGGCCTTTCCCTACTACAGCATCACTCCATGCCCTGCTTTGGTCCTTTTTTTCTTCATAGCAATGATCTCAGCTAACGCTGTGTTCCGTATGGACTCATCTTCCCTGCTGGAATGTAAGGCACTTGAGAATCAGTACCTCTGTGCTCTCTCTCACCTGGGACACTGCCTGGCATCTGGTAGGCATTCAGGAAACACTTGTCAAATGGAAGGAGAGGTGTTTGCACGTCTCATTTGCCTCCTAATCCAGAGCCTCCTATGATCTTAGGAACAGTTCTTAGGTGCTGTGGCACCTCCCTGATTCTGAGAAGCGGTGGGAATGCTTCAGAAGATGTTCTAACATCTACCCCTCTGTGTGCATGTCTGTGCATGTATGTGTGACCATGGTGCGGGGCCCTGGAATTCTTATCCTAGAGACCCCCCCCATACGTGCAGTAAGCCTCATGACTTCTGTTTTTCCCAGCCCCTTCTTCTCAGCACTCTGCCCCTCTCCAGATTTGAACCCTCAAGGGGGAGGAAAGGATGCCTGCTGCACGTGGGAAATCCAAGTCCAAGGTAAGCAACAATGACTCTTTCTTCAGGAGTGTTCCATCTTGTAAGAAACCATTTGCTTTCCTTCCATGGGAACATCCTGCCCCATAGAGACCCAACCAGGACCTGGTCCAAGTTTTTCCTTCCTTCACCACGGAGGACGGGAGGAAGAGAAGGGTTCCAGTGACACCCCCCCCCCCTCCTTTTTTCTCAGTGTACACATGACCATTCACCTACTCTTTCAGCATCTCCAGGGTCTCTCTGCCTGTGTTGGGAGAAACGCCCTCCCCAGAGAGAAGACCGGGGCCACCGTGATTTCTCAAGGTGGACATGAGTGTCCAGGTGGTCCTGCTGGGTCAGAGGATGTTATGCTCCAGATTTAACCTCTTAATGTTGCTTTGCTTTTACTTGTGCAACCCACATGTACTGGGAGGAAGTCTCTCTAACTTGAAGAGACTCTTCGTATAACCCTGTATTCCAGTTGAGGTAGCTGCAGCCAGGCCAGTGATGCAGCTTCCTGTAATAAGCACATTTATCACTCTAGATGATCAAATGATTTTCTACAATAAGCCTCTTGAATGTACTTTCTCATAATGAGTACTTTTGCCCTCCAAGTTATGTGTATTCATTCTCTGTTGCCACAGACTTGGCATTCAAAACAGCATGCATTTGTTACCACATGGTTCATGGGTGGGAGTTGAGAACAGCTTGACTTAGCTGGGTCCTCTGCTTTGGGTTCACCAGGGTGAAATCAGGGTGTCAGCCAGCTGTGGTCTCATCTGAAGCTCAGGGTCCTTTTCGAACTCATTTGCGATTGGCACAATTTAGTTTGTTCTCCTGATTCCCATGTGGCTCCCTTCATCCCATCTTGAAACCAGCAATAATGGGTTAAATATCACTTAAGCTTCAGATCTCCCTGACTTGCCTTTCCGCTCTCCTCTTTTACCTTGTTGGTAGAAAGTTCTTGCCTCTTAGGGGCTCCTGTGATGACATCAGGCCCACCAGGCCTATGTTACGGTCACCTGTTTAGGAACCTTGATTACATCTGCAAATAAAGTTTCGCCATGTGTAATGCACTCACATGTGCGTTAGAAGCCAGACTGCCCAGATTGAATCCCAGCTTCTTCTTTTACAAGCTGTGAGACCTTCAGTAAGCCACCTCAGCTCTCTGAGCCTTGATTTCCTCATCTGCACATTGCTGTGATTCTCTTGGCAGTGCCCAGTTTACTGGCAAACATGAGGCAGTACAGGAGGGGACTTAGAAAGTTTCCTTGTCTCTGTCAGTGCCCAGTAAGTTCACGATGATACGCTTTTTTATACAATACAGTCTTTTAATAACAGTGATTGCATTATGCTTTATTCAATATCCCTGCCCCCTTTGGCCCCAGAACCGCACATGTTTCCTTAGTAGAGTCCCAGCATCATGTATCTCCCAGATTTGGGCAAGCCCCCTGTTTTCTCCAGCCACATGGAAGCACAAGCCCCTGTGAAAGGATGTGTGACTTTCCATTTCAGGCACCAGTGACGTTTGGGGATTTGGCCATCTATTTCTCCCAGGAGGAATGGGAGTGCCTGAGCCCCATTCAGAAAGACCTATACGAAGATGTCATGTTGGAAAACTACCAGAACCTGGTATCTCTTGGTAAGGCTTTCCTGCTCCCACAATTCACAACGGGCCCATTGGAGGACAGGAGTCAGGCCAGTCAGGAAAATAGAAGCCACTCCAGTTTTGTGGACTTTTTACAGTAGCCTTATTGAGATAAAATTCACACATTACACAGTTCACCCATACAGAGTTTACAGTTCGGCAGCACTTAGTGTATTCACAGTGTTACGCATCCATCGCCATAGTCACTTCTAGAACATTTTCATGACCACCAACCTCATACCCCTTAGCGATCATTTTTTATTTCGCCCTGCCCACTAATACCCCTTGATTAGGCCAACCTTTTCTGTCTCTATAATTTGCCTATTCTTGGCCTACCATGGAAATGGAATCGTAAATACGTTGTCCTTTTTTTTAGGGCTGTACCCGTGGCACATGAAAGTTCCCAGGCTAGGGGTTGAATTGGAGCTGCAGCTGCCAGCCTACACCTCAGCCACAACAACATGGGATCTGAGCTGTATCTGTGACCTGCACCACAGCTTACGGCAACGCTGGATCCTTAACCCACTGAGTGAGGCCAGGGATTGAACCCATATCCTCATGGTTACTAGTCAGATTCGTTTCCATTGCTCCACAACGGGAACTCTGATGTGTTGTCCTTTGTATCCAGCTTCTTTCACTTAATGTAATATTTTTGAGGTTGATCAGCATTTTAGCATGTATTAGCACCTCGTGGCCAAATAATATTCCACATCGTGTTTATCTGTTCGTCAGTCGATGGGCATTTGGGCTGTTTGCACTGTGACTATTAGGAATCTGCTGCTGTGAATGTTTGCATACAAGTTTTTGTGTGGATGCATATTTTCTTTTCTCTTGGGTGTATACCTAGGGGTGGTATATGCTGGCCATGTAATAACTATATATGTATTCTTTTGAGGACACCTGGGTTGTTTTAGAATTTACTTAACAGGTACTATTAAAAGGTGCTTACTGGACACTGAGGTAACACAGAGATGGTAACTGCAGGACACAGCCACCATCCCAGGGCTGGGAGGATAGAGGGAAGTTTCCTGGATTTAGAGAAAGGGAAGCAGACTTCTGAAGGAGAGGGGCACACTGCCAAGTGGGTGTAACCTCCTGAGAGGCGAGAGGAAGCTAGTTCTGACAGTGCACAGAAAAAGAGAAAAGCAGAAATTGCAGCCACCAGTACCCTGTTTGGTGGATGCTGCCCAGGAGCAACTGGCATAGAGGTGTGGATTCCAGAAGACTAGACAACAGTGATCTTAGGAACGGAAAGGTGATAGCTAAGTTACCAGCCTCAGGAGTTTGGTTCAATTTTTCGGGAAAATAGTTGGCTTTGTAGAGTTAGAAATGAATAGTTCTGCTGGCAGTGCCTGAACTTTTGTCTAACTTACTTTCCACCTGCCCTTCACATCCTCTGCTCTCCTTTTGTGCTGATAAACCTCCATTTTTGTTGATACAGAGCTCAGCTCTAACAGCCGTGGTTCTCACCTCCTGCTCAGTTCTGGTGTTTTTCCTCCATGCAGGACTTTCCTTTCGGAGGCCGAATGTGATCACCTTATTGGAAAAGGGGAAAGCGCCCTGGATGGTGGAGCCGGTGAAAAGACGCCGGGGCTTGGGTGAGTGACGGAAAACCAAGGCTTAGAAGTTGGCATTGCATGTGAGGGTGCCCTCCATCGTGAGGGGCACCATCTCTGACATAATAGGTGGTAGCCACTCTTTTCCACCTCAAAGGCCCCAGGCTCGTGCAGAAAACTCCAGTCTTCAGTATGAGTTCCCAGGGGGAGAATAACCAACGATTAATAAGCCCCTTACTAGGTATCTGACACTCTTAAGTATAGGTTCCTCCCAGCAACCCTGAAAGGTACTCTGTATTTTTATTCCTATTTTATAGATGAGGAAGCTGAAGACCAGAGAGGTTCAGTGACTTGCTTAAGATCATCCAGCTAGGAAGTGGCAGCAGAGCTGGGTTTGAACTCCAGTTTCTGGTCTCAGAAGCTCAGCTTTGGATAGCCTCATTCACCTTTCAAGTCTCCTGCCTTAGCTTTCATACTTCCCTTTAGAGAAAGTGTATTCTGACTTCTGTCATGATAGCATTTCTAATGGTCATACTTGCATCATTTTCTCCGTTCCTTTAAAAAAAATTAAAAGTATTTTCCCATAACTTTTATTTTGTCTGCTTTTCAAGTACCTGCTCCCTTTTCTAGTAGAGTTCTCTTTGGTTGCTGAAGTTAACAGGTTTTTTTTATTTTTTGTAATTTTTTTGTTTTCACAGTTTTATGAGTTTATTTTTTTAACTGTGGTAAAAAAACTAAACAGGTAACATATTTACCACCTTAATCATTTTTAAATGTGCAGTTAAGAGTTCATATTGTCAAGCAAGAGATGTCTAGAAGTTTTTACAATTGCAATCCTGAAACTATACCCACAAAGTACTAATTCTTCCAATCCCTCCACCCCACCCTGTATGATTTTGACGACTATGGATACTTCATACTTCAAATGCAGTATTTGACCTTTTGTGACTGGCTTTTTTCGCTAAGCATGATATCCGCAAAGTTCACCCATGTTGTAGTATATGACAGGATTTTCTTCTTTTTTTAAGGCTACATAATATTCCATTGTATGTATATACCACATTTTCTTTATCCATTCATCTGTCAGTGGACATTTGGGTTGCTTCCACCTCTTGGCTACCGTGAATCATGCTGCAGTGAACATGGGAGTACAGATATCTCTTCGAGATCCTGATTTCAATTCCTTTGGATATGTACCAAGAGGTAGGATTGCTGGATCATATGGTAGTTCTGTTTTTAATTTTCTAAGGAACCTCTATACCATTTTCCATAGCGGCTGCACCATTTTTCATTTCTACCAACAGTACACAGGGGTTCCAACTTCTTATCCTCACCAGCACTTATTTTCTGTTTTTTAATAGTGGCCATCCTTATGGCGTGAGGTGATATTGTGGGTTCAATTTGCATTTCCCTAATGATTAGTGATGTTTAGTATCTTTTTATGTGTTTATTGGCCATTTGTCTATCTTCTTTGTAGAAATGTCTATTCAGGTCCTTTGCCAATTTTTTAATAGGTTATTTGTCTTTTGTTTTTACGTTATAGAAGTTCTTTATATATTCTGCATATTAATCTTTATCAGATAATATGATTTGCAATACGCATACATTGCCTTTTCACTGTTGTTTTCTTTGACATGCAGAAGATAAGTTCGATGTAGTCTCATTTGTCTAGTTTTAAAATTTTGTTGCCTGTCCTTTTTGTGCCATATTGAAGAAATCAAGTGCCAAATCCAGCATCCTGAAGCTTTTCCCCTGTGTTTTCTTCTAGGAGTTTAATAATTTTAGGTCTTATATTTAGGTCTTGAATCAGTTTTGAGTTAATTTTTGTATATGGTATCACATAAAGTTCCAAGTTCATTATTTTGCAGGTAGATAGCTTATTTTCCCAACACCATTCGTGGAAGAAACTGTCCTTTCTTGGCAGCCTCGTTGAAAATCGTTTCTGGGCTCTCTATTCTCTTTTATTGTTCCATGTATCTATCTTTGTGCCCTTATCCACCATCTTTTTTTTATTATTACTGTTTTTACATTTTTCTTTTTTTGGCTGCCCTGCGGCATATGGAATTCTTAAGCCGGGGATCAAGTCCGAGCTGCGGTCACAACCTACAGCACAGATGTGGCAACACTGGATCCTTGAACACACTATGCCAGGCCGGAGACCGGACCTGCATGCTGGCACTGCAGAGATACCACCGATACCATTGTGCCACTGCAGGAACTGCACTACCCCTCATCTTAATTATCAGGATGTTTGTGGCCTCCTATTTCGTTCCTCTCTTTCAAGATTGTTTTGCCTATTTAATGTCCCTTGAGATTCCATATGAATTTTAGGACTGTTTTCTATTTCTGCCAAAACTGCTCTTGGGATTTTGGTAGAGATTGCATCGAATCTGTAAACAACCTTGAGTGGTAGGGACAGTTTTCCAATATTAAGTCTTCCAGTCCCCAAGCACAGGATGTCTTTCCATTTATTTCTGTCTTTGATTTCTTTTAGCAGTGTTTGTAGTTTTGCGTGTACAAGTCATTCATCTCTTTGGCTAAACTTATTCCTAAATATTTTATCCTCTTTGATGCTGTAATGGGATTCTTTTCTCAGTTTCCTTTACGGAGTAGTCATTGTTAGTGTATAGAAGCACTGTTCATTTTTGTATCCTGCCACTGTACTGAGTTTGTTTACTCTTTGTTCAAAGAGGTTTTGGTGTGGAATTGAGGTAGTTCCTTCTGTTCCTAGTTTGTTGAATATTTTTATCACGAAAGAGTATTGAATTTTGTTAAAAGCTTTTTCTGCATCGTTTGAGATAATCATGTGGTTTTTGTCCTTGAATTTGTTCAATGTTATATGTTACATTGATTTTCCCATATTTAACTATCCTTGCATTCCAGGTATAAATCCCACTGGCTCATGTATATGATCCTTTTAATGTGCTGTTGAAATTGGTTTGCTAGTGTTTTGTTTAGGATTGTTGTATCAATATTAGTCTGTAGTTTTCTTCTGGTGTGTCTGTTTTTGGTATTAAGGTAATGATGGCCTCATACAGTGTTAGTGATTATTCCTTGTGCTTGTATTCTCTGAAAGAGATTATGGAGAACTGGAATGATTTCTTCCGTAAATGTTTGGTAGGATCTACTAGCAAACGCATATGGGCCTGGAACTTTCTGTTTGGGAAAATTACTAATTATGATTCAGGATTTTTTTTTGGCCACATCCATGACATATGGAAGTTCCCACGCCAGGGATCAGACCTGTGCCACAGCAGCGACCTGAGCCATAGCAGTGACATGCTGGATCTTTAACTGCTAGACCACCAGAGAACTCCTAGTTCTGTTTTTAAAAGAGATGTATGCTTCTTCAGATCATCTTTTTCTTGTGTGAGTTTTGGCAAATTGTCTTTTAATCATCTAGGTTATCAGATTTGTGGACATAGAATTTGTTCAGTTTTCGGAGTTCCTATCCTGGTGCAGCGGAAACAAATCTGGCTGGGAACCATGAGGTTGCGGATTCGATCCCTGGCCTCTCTCAGTAGGTTGGGGATCCGGCATTGCCGTGAGCTGTGGTGTAGGTTGCAGACGGAGCTCGGATCTGGCATTGCTGTGGCTCTGGCGTAGGCTGGCAGCAACAGGTCGGATTAGACCCCTAGCCTGGGAACCTCCATGTGCCTCGGATGCAGCCGTAAAAGGACAAAAGGCAAAAAAAAAAAGTTCAGTTTTCCTTCATTATACTTTTAATTCCCATGAAATATGTAGTGATTTCCCTTTTTTGGTTTTTGATAATGGTAATTTTTGTCTTCTCTCTTTTAGCCTAGCGACAGACTTATCAATTTTATTGATTTTTCAAAGAACCAGCTTTTGATTTCATTGTATTTCTCTACTGATCTCCTCTTTTTGGGTTTACTGATCTGCTCTAGTTCTTATTCTTTTTTCTTTTTTCCTACTTACTTTGGATTTAGTTTGCCCCTCTTTTTCTGGTTTCTTAAGGGGGGAACTTAGATTACTGACTTTAGATGTTTGTTCTTTTCTAATACATGCATTCAGTGCAGTAAATTTCCCTCTAAGCACTACTTTCAGTGCATCTCACATTTTGATAGGGCGTGTTTTCATTTTCATTTATTTAAAAATATTATAAAATTTCTCTTGAGATGTCTTCTTTGACCCATGTGTTATTTAGAGGTGTGAGGTTTAATCACCAAGTATTTGGGGGATTTTTTCCAATCTTTTTGTTAGTGATTTTAATTTCATTGTGGTTTGAGAGCAGACTTTGTATGATTTCTGTTCTTTTAAATTTGTTCTAGGTGTATTGTATGGCCTAGAATATGGTCTGTCTTGGTGAATATTCCTTGTGAGCTTGAGGATGATGTTAATTCTTCTGTTTGATGAAATAATCTGTAGGTGTCAGTTATATACCGTTGGATGATGGTATGGTTGGGTTCCGTATGTCCTTACTGATTTTCTCTCTGCTCATTCTGTCCACTTCTGAGAGGGGGTGTTGGAAGTCTCCAGCTATGATAGTGGACTCATCTGTTTCTCCTTGAATTTATATCAGTTTTTGTCTCATGAAGTTTGATGCTTTGTTGTTCAGTAAATACACATTAGGAATTGCTAAGTCTTGACGTTCCTGCTCTGGCACAGTGGGTTAATGATCCAGCTTGTCTCTGTGGAGGCACCCATTGGATGCCCAGCCTGGCATAGTGGGTTAAGGATCTGACATTGTTGCAGCTATGCTTCAGCTCTGGCTCAGATTTAATACCTGGCCTAGGAACCTTCGTGAATGCCACAAGGGTGGCCAAAAATGAATGAGAAAGAAAAAGGAATCGTTATGTCTTCTTGAAGAGTTGACAGCTTTATCATTGTGTCATACCACTCTTTTTTTTTTCCTTTTTCTTTTTTTTTTTTTCTTGTCTTTTTGCTTTTCTAGGGTTGCTCCCGCGGCATGTGGAGGTTCCCAAGCTAGGGGTCCAATTGAAGCTGTAGCCGCCGGCCTACGCCAGAGCCACAGCAACGCAGGATCCAAGCCGAGTCTGCAACCTACACCACAGCTCACAGCAACGCCAGATCCTTAACCTACTGAGCAAGGCCAGGGATCGAACCCTGCAACCTCATTGTTCTAGTCAGATTCGTTAACCACTGCGCCACAATGGGAGCTCCATTTTCTTAGTTTCTTTTGATGAGTGTTAGCATGGTCTACTTTTATCCATCCATTTACTTTTAATCTATATGTATATGTGTCTAAAGTGGGTTTCATATAGGTGAAATACAGTTGAGTCATGTTTTTTGATCCACTCTGAAAATCCCCTTTTTTTTTTTTTGTCTTTTTGCTATTTCTTGGGCCGCTGCTGCGGCATATGGAGATTCCCAGCCTAGGGGTCGAATCGGAGCTGTAGCTGCCAGCCTACGCCAGAGCCACAGCAACATGGGATCCAAGCCGCGTCTGCAACCTACACCACAGCTCACAGCAATGCCGGATCGTTAACCCACTGAGCAAGGGCAGGGACCAAACCCACAACCTCATGGTTCCTAGTCGGATTCGTTAACCACTGCGCCACGACGGGAACTCCTGAAAATCTTTTTTAATGGGAGCATTTAGGCCATTGACATTCAAAGTGATTTTTGATGTAGTTAGTTGAATTAATATCTACCGTATTTGTTACTGTTTTCCATGTGTTACCTTTATTCTTTATTCCTATTTTTGTCTTTTACTCTTTTTTTTTTCCTGCCTTTTGTGATTTTTTTTTTTCTTTTTAATGCCATACCTGTGGCATATAGAAGTACAGAAGTTCCCAGGCTAGGGGTTGAATTGGCGCTGCAGCTGCAGGCCTAAACCACAGCCACAGCAATGCCAGATCCGGGCCACATCTGCAACATAGGCCACAGCTTGTGGCAACGCCGGATCCTTAACTCACTGAGCAAGAGCAGGGATAGAACCTATATCCTCCTGGATACTAGTGAGTTGTGTTCTTAACCTGCTGAACTACAACAGGAATTCCCTACAATAAACATTTACAGTTAATCCATGTCCACTTTTAAATAAAACTGTACCACATCATGGATAGTGTGAGTACCTTCTAACAAAAAAATGACTCCTTCCTCCTGTCCCCTGTATTATTGCCATAATTTCCTTAACTTACATGTATAAGTATGCATTAACATATAGACACACATAAGATAAATACATAAGCACACATAATCAAATACATTGTTGCTGTTATTTTTGAATAAGCTGTGATCTATTTGACCAATTAGTAATAGGAAAATAGGGAATTCCCGCTGTGGTGCAATGGGATCAGCAGCATCTCTGCACACAGGATGCATGTTCAATCCCTGGCCCTGCACAGCAGGTTAAAGGATCCAGTGTTGCTGCAGCTGTGGCATGGGTTGTAGCTGTGGCTCAGACCTGATCCCTAGCCTGGGAACTCCGTATGGCATGGGACAGCCAAAAAGAGGGGGGAAAAAGAATAAGAAAATAATAGGTGAGTTCCTATTGTGGTGCAAAAATCTGACTAGCATCTACAAAGACGCTGGTTCAGTCCCTGGCCTCACTCAGTGGGTCGGAGAGCCAGTGTTGTGGTGAGCTGTGGTACAGGTTTCAGATGCGGCTCAGATCCTGCATTGCTGTGGCTGTGACTCTGATTTAACCCCTGCCCTGGCAACTTCCTTATGCTGCAAGTGCGGCCCTAAAAAGCAGAAAAGAAAGGATTCTTTTTGGTTTTTTGCCTCAATTTATTCTTTCTTCAACGTTCTTCCTATATGTAGATCTGAGCTTCTCCTCTCCAAAAAACCTCTTTTAACATTTCTTGCAAGGCAGGTGTACTGGCAACAAATTCCCATAATATTTGCTTATTTTGGAGGAAATTTTCACAGGGTATAGAATTCTAGGTTAGTGAGTTTTACCTCTTAGCACTCTAAGTATTTCATTCCACTCTCTTGTTGCTTGCATGGTTTCCGAGAAGTTAAAAAAATCTTTGTTCCTTTACACATGGGATCTTCCCTCTGGCTTCTTTCAGGACTTTTTTCTTTGATTTTCTGTAGTTTAAAAAAGATATGTCTAGGACTAGGTTTTCTAACATGTATATCCTGCTCAGTGATCTTTGAGCATCTTGGATCTGTGATTTGGTGTCTGACATTAATTTGTGAAAATTCTCAGTCATTATTTCAAATGTTTCCTTTTTCTCTTCTCTTCCTGGTATTTCCATTACACATGTGTTATTTCTTCTGAAGTTGTCCGTGTCTTTGGATGTTCTGTTCTGCTGTTTCAGTCTTTGTTTTCTTTGCTTTCTAGGTTTTGAGGATTTTATTGATAAATTTTTAAGCTTTCGGGATCTTTCCTCAGCTTTATTAAATCTACCAAAAAGTGCGTCAAGGGCATTCTTCATTTTCAGTAGTGTTTTTGATCTCTTAACATTTTATTTATCTTTATTTTTATTTTTGCCTTTTAGGGCCGCACCTATGGCATATGGGAGTTCCCAGGCCAGGGGTTGAATTGGAGCTGCAGCTGCAGGCCTACGCCACAGCCACAGCTTGGATGTTGAATCCAAGCTGCGTCTGCAGCCTGAACCACAGCTCACAGCAACAATGGATCCCAGCTCCACTGAGTGAGGCCAGGGATTGAACCTGCATCTTCATGGATACTAGTCCAATTCGTTTCCATTGTGCCACAATGGGAACTCCCTCTCTTAACTTTTTTTTTTTTTGTCTTTTTTGCTATTTCTTGGGCCGCTGCCACGGCATATGGAGGTTCCCAGGCTAGGGGTCAAATCGGAGCTGTAGCCGCCAGCCTACACCTGAGCCACAGCAACATGGGATCCAAGCCGAGACTGCAACCTACACCACAGCTCACGGCAACGCCGGATTGTTAACCCACTGAGCAAGGGCAGGGATTGAACCCGCAACCTCATGGTTCCTAGTCGGATTTGTTAACCACTGCGCCACGACAGGAACTCCCCCTCTCTTAACATTTTATATTGGTTCTTCCTTATGACTTCCACCTTTCTGCTTACATTGCACTTTTCTTCTAATATGCTATTGTATTTCATCCATTAGAGTCCTTAGCATATTAAACATACTCATTTAAAATTTGGGAGTTCCCATTGCACCTCCATGGGTTAAGAACCTGATGTAGCATCTGTGAGGATGCGGGTTCAATCCCTGACCTCAATGGGTTAAGGATCTGGTATTGCTGCAAGCTGCAGTGTAGGTCACAGATGCAGCTTGGATCTGCTGTTGCTGTAGCTGTGGTGTAGGCTGGCAGCTGCAGCTCCACTTCAAGGTCTAGCCTGGAAACTTCCATATACCGCAAATGTGGCCCTAAAAAGAAGGAAAAAAATTTAAAAATTTAAAACTTATCCTAATAAGTCAAACATCTCTGCCGTATTTGAATCTGGTTTTGATATTTGCTGTCTTTTCAGGTTGTGTTTTTTGCCTTCTGATATGTGATGTAATTTTTTCCTGATAGCCTGCCCTGATGTACCATTTAAAAGGAACTGCTGTAATGTGAGGGTGAGGTTAGGAGGAAAGAACTCTCTAGTCCTATGATTAGGTTTTCAATCATTTAGTGAGCCAACTTCTCTGGATTGTGAACATCACAAGTGATTCCGTTTTTTCCTACCTCTCAGGTGGGACAAGCTGGCTAGAGCCAGCTGGAGTTGGGTATTTTCCTTCCCCACGTCAATTAAGCTCTGATAATACCTGGGTCTGGTGGGCTTTGGTTAGCTAGTGTCCCTTGAGGGGGGAGGCCTTTATAAGAGGAACAGACTGCTTGGTCAAATTTAAAAATGAATCCTTTCTCCTCCCCCTGTTGGCAGCCTGAGAGAATTTTTCTCCCATATTAAGATGAGAATCTGATTAAACTCCTAAAGATAAATCTCACAATATTGTGTGGGCCCCCTATGACAGGGTCCCCCTGGAGTTTTTTTAACTCTTAGACTTGTTGGCACTGAGCTTCTGACAATTCATTAATTATAGTTCAGGTTTTCCTACTTCAGCACAGGTTCTCATGGTGATTTTGCTTGTGAGTCTCTGCTCTGGTAAGTTGTGACTCCCTGTATTCTTCTCTTTGTCTCTCCAGTCTTGGAGGAAGTGGTTTTTCTGAGCCCACCCCTCTATAATGGATCTAAGAAGAGTTGTTGGCTTTACCGTTTGTTTAGTTTTTTACTTGTTAAGGCAAAATGGTGACTTCCACACTTTTACAAGAAGAGCCAGAAACCTCAGTTTTTTTGTTGTCGTTGTTTTGTTTTTCTAAAATTTAATTTTAAGAACACTTTTTTTTAAATTTAAAACTTTATTGAAGTACACGTAAAATTCACGCATTTTAAGTGTATATTCAGTAGTTTTTGAAGATTTACCAAATTGTACCACTATCACCACAAACTAGTTCTAGAACACTTTTGCTACCTCAGCAAGATCCCTCACGCCCATTTACGGTTAATCCTTGTTCCCACCTTCAGCTCTAGGTAACCACTAACTCTCTGTAATTTGCCTTCTGTCTTTTCTGGACATTTCATATAATAAAACCACATTCCTCTATTAAACAATTTATGGAGTTTAATGTATATCATTTACATTTATTCTATAAATAAAACCTTCATTCATTTCAAATTACAAGCTTTCCTAAAATGCAGTTATTAAATATTTCTGTAAAACCCTTACCATGTTAAAACTATAATAATACACTAAAAAATTATTATTCTGGTTATCATCATTTGTTATGATTGATAATGATTGCACATAGCTTAATTTTTCTACTAAAGGAAAACAAATTGAATATCTTGATGTCTTTCAGACTTAGGGTCTAAGTTTGAGACCAAGAAGTTACCTCCAAATCAGTGCAACAAATCTGGGCAAAGTGTCTGTCAGAAACCAGTTTCTGCACCACAAAAAGTTTCCAGAGGAAAGAGAGGCTGCAAGAAAAATTCAGTCCTAATAAAACCCAAGAAGATTCATTCAAAGAAGAAATCTTTAAAGTGTAATGACTGTGGGAAATTCTTTAGTCAAAGCTTATCTCTTAAACTTCATCAGAACTGCCATACTGGAGAGAAGCCTTATGAATGCAGTGATTGTAGAAAAGCTTTCAGACAGATCTCATCTCTCATTCTTCATCAGAAAATTCACAGTGGAAGGAAAAGCTATGAATGTGATAAATGTGGAGAAAGTTTCATTCGAAGAACGAGCCTTATTCTACATGGGAAGAGTCATGATGAAAAAGAAATCCTTGACTGTGGGAAGGAATTGGGTCAATGCCCACCTCTCAGTATACATCGAAAAATTCACTTTGTCGAAAATGTGTACCAGTGCAGAAAGTGTGAGAAAGCCTTCATTCGAATGTCATCTTTTTTACTTCATAAGAAAATTCACAATGGGAAGAAAATGCACAAATGCAATAAATGTGGTCGAGGCTTCAGGAAGAAATCAGTCCTTGTTATACATAAAAGAATTCATACTGGAGAGAAAACTCATGAAAATGAGAAGGCCTTAAGTATGAGTCTGCAGCAGAAAAGTCACCATTTAGGGAATCCTTATAAATGCAGAAAATGTAAGAAATCCTTTAGTAGGATTTCATCCATTATACTTCATCAGAGAATTCACAGTTCAAAGAAAGCCTACAAGTGTGATAAATGTGAGAAGGTCTTCAGACGGCTTTCAACTCTTATTCTACATCTAAGAATTCATAATAGAGAGAAACGGTACAGATGCAATAAATGTGAGAAGGTCTGCAATCGGCATTCATCCCTCATTCAGCATCAGAAAATTCATGCAAGGAAAAAGAAACTGTTTGAATGTAAGGAATGTGGGAAGATGTTTTCTGGAACTGCCAACCTTAAAATACATCAGAATATTCATTCTGAAGAGAAACCTTTCAAATGCAATAAATGTAGTAAAGTTTTTGGCCGCCAGTCATTTCTTATTGAACATCAGAGAATTCATACTGGAGAAAAACCCTATCAGTGTGAAGAATGTGGGAAAGCCTTCAGTCACCGAATATCTCTAACCCGACATAAGAGAATTCATACTGAAGACAGACCCTATGAATGTGATCAGTGTGGGAAGGCCTTCAGTCAGAGTGCACACCTCGCCCAACACGAAAGAATTCACACTGGAGAGAAACCATATACATGCAAAACGTGTGGGAAAGCCTTTAGCCAACGCACATCCCTTATTCTACATGAAAGAAGTCATACTGGAGAGAAACCCTATGAATGTAATGAGTGTGGTAAGGCATTTAGCAGTGGCTCAGATCTTATTCGGCATCAGAGAAGTCATTCTTCAGAGAAACCCTATGAATGTAGTAAATGTGGGAAGGCCTATAGTCGGAGCTCATCCTTGATTCGACATCAGAATTCACATTCTGAAGAAAAGGCATAAAATTATTTTTAAATAAAGCAAAGAGGGATGCTGGCAAAGTAGCAGAGACAAGCATGGAAAAATGCATTTGTCCATAACATAAATTGTGTAAAAATGGGACAGTTTAATGATGTGTTCCAGTTTGAAAGCCAAAGAACAAAAAGACATTAATAGTTTTAACCTGAGGATTTGAATCAGCTGAGGCAGTGGCTTTATCATAGGTCTTAGTTTTAAAGTAGCAAGCTCAGATGATTGGCTCAGTTATTTTTAATGAAGAGCATTCTTCATTTGATAAACATCACCAACACTTTACTTCCAGTGTAATTTTAAACTATTTCATTGGTCAGATACAACAAAGTGAATTGTAAATCTGTTTTTTTCTGGATGGAGCTTTGAGCCTAACTAAAGATCACATAAAGAGTTTGAGTTTGTCTCTTAGAACCAAAAGTACCACACAGAATGGATTTCCTCCACAAACTAGGGTACTACTTTGAGCTGACAGATACTCGTGGATGAGAATAAAGATTGTGTGGACTCAGTTGTGTGGAGCAGTAGAGTCATTAACATACTCTGGATATGAACATATATGACCTTCAGGGTGTGAAAAATCTAATGAGCCTGGACAAGCTAATTGGGAGAAAAAAACAAGAAGAACGAGGAACTTCAGAGCAGGGAAAAATTGTTGTTTTACTTGGAAATGAATTTATATTTATATGAATAAACATTGGTATTTTCATATAAGAACACTGGTGTGCAACAAGTGATTAGCGGAGAATGGGACGACATGGACCAAATATGTCCTTCCAAAATTGGTGTGTTTAAAACCCTAAGCTCTAATGTGATGGTATTTGGATTTGAGGCCTTTGAGAGATGATGAGGGTTAGATGAGGTCATGAGGGTGGAGCCCTCATGATAGGATTAATATTTTTAAAGGAAGAGACATCAGAGAACTTGTTGATTCTCTCTCTGCCATGTGAGGACACAGCAGGAAGGTGGCTATCTACCAGCCAGGAAACTAGGCCCTCACCAGTATCCAACCTTGTGGCCTCCTCATCTCAGACTTTCAGCCTGCAAAACTGTGAGAAATTGCTTTTAAGTCACCCCATCTATGGTATTTTGTTATGGCAACCCCAAGACTCATACATGAGAAAAAACCTGCTTTGGTGTGCTAGGCTTTTTTCTTGTCAGTTTTTTACCGTATGTATAATCGTTTTCAGTCCCTCTTTCCAGTTTGTGCAAAATATGTAAGAAATAAAGTCAGAGTTCTCTTTTGTAATTGAGTTACAGGAAGTTGGACTCTTCTGTGTAAGTTTTCTTGTTGCAAAAACTACTTTTGAAAGCACTCATACCTTGTTCAAACACCTTTGAGGAATGTTTGACCACATGGTTTAGGTTCCTCTAACTCTGACCACAGCTAAGAAAACAACACCTGAATTTGTGAAGGGCACATGCATGCAGGATAATAGAACAATTAATTTTCTATTTAAACTTGCCATTAAATTTCCTTTTCCAGGAGTTCCTGTCATGGCTCAGTGGCTAACAAATCCGACTAGGAACCATGAGCTTGCGGGTTCAATCACTGGCCTCACTCAGTGGGTTAAGGATCTGGCGTTGCCATGAGCTGTGGTGTACGTCACAGACACGGCTCGGATCTGGTGTTATTGTGGCTGAGGTGTAGGCCGGCGGCTACAGCTCTGATTAGACCCCTAGCCTGGGAACCTCCATATGCTATGGGAGCGGCCCTAGAAAAGGCAAAAAGACAAAAAAAAAAATTCCACTTAAACTTCCAATTAATTTTCCATTAATTTTCATTTAATTTTTCAATCTCCAAAATCAGCCTAAAAATTCTACACTTCAAGCAAACGGATGAGCAGATAACACAGAGAAGACTCCTGTGTAGGTATGTTTTCTCCCTGCCCTTCTATACACACACCCTTCTGCTTTAAGTCTTCTACCAAGAGGTTGGTTCCAAATCAATGATCCTAAATCTACTAAAAAGACATTGTTCTTGCCTGCAGGCACTTACATTTTACTAGAGTACAAGATACTTAAACATGGAAGCGTATAAAGTACACAGGTAACACAGAGGATCATGAACTCCATGGCGATAGATGACTTATGGAGCTGGTGATAGTGGATGTACATGTATATATACACGTGTGGGTTTTTTTTTCTTTTTTTTAGGTCCACATGCTTGGCATATGGAAGTTCCCAGGCTAGGGGTCAAATTGAAGCTGCAGCTGCCAGCCTACACCACAGCCATGCCAGATGCAAGCCATGTCTGCGACCTACACCATAACTTAACGGCAGTGCTGGATCCTTAACCCACTTAGTGGGGCCAAGGGTTGAACCCAAATCCTCATGAGTATTAGTTGGGCTCATTACTACTGAGCCACAATGGGAATTCCTGGAGATGGTGGATAGTATTAAAGGGAGAATTGGTATGTACTAGGCAGACAAAAGTTGGGACACTATTGAAGGCAATAGAGAAAGTACAGATGTACAAAATACTGGCTTAGGGTTGTGGAGTATTAGAGGAATTACAAGTTCCAGCATTTAGTATGTTACTGGCACACAGGAAGTGGTAAGCACTCAACAAATGTTGAATGAATGAGTGAAAATAGCTTAGCGGGACTGTCTCTGAGGCATAATCCAAAGGGAACACCAGAATTTGAAAGTCACCCAGACATTGAGATCAACCCTTGGAGAGCAAGCCCTCGCTCTAAGAAATCACTGTGAGTCCTGAAGGCTGTGTTGAACTTAGGGTAATCATTGCAACAATCAAGCTTAACCTGGTCCAAATCTTGTATTAGTGGAAACCTATGTTAAAGGCTTAACAGAGGAATGACTTGACCATTTCCAGGAATTATATCTATTTATCTCTGTTTGTACTGTGCTATACAAGCTTCCTTAGTTTTTGCCCTCCCCCCCAAAAAATTTTTTTTCACAAGAAAGCAAGAAAAATCATCCCCCACCAAGAGACAAAGCAGTGCAGAACTAGATTCAGACTACCTGACACAATCTTAAATAACTGACTACTTTAAAAGGTCTTATGAAGAAAGTGCACAGCAGGCAAATTAGTCGGGTCATTTGATCAGAGAGAGAACTGTAAGAATCAAATGGAGACACTAGAAATGAAGAACTCCGTAAACGGAAAATACCTTCAACAGCCTCACAGATACACCTGACACAGCCACGGAAAGACGACGTGAACCTGAAGGTAAGTCAAAGGACATCAGAACACAAACCTACGTAAAGCCCAAAGGCTGTCAGGAAAGATTACCGGGAAAAAAAAAGTCATTGCATACAGAGGAACAAAGGAAAGCAAAAAGCTGTCTCTATGAAATGTTTAATGACAGTGTCTTTCAAAATTGATAGAGAAATGAAGACTTTCTCAGAGAAAAGAAAAACTGAGAAGATACATTGCCAGGAGACCCCGCATTAAAAGAAATACTTTAACAGAAGGGATGTGAAAAACAACATATCCCTGGATGTGTACAGAGGGACAGATCTGGAAGTGGAATAAATGAAGGTAAGCTAATTTTTCTTTTATCTAAATATCTAAAAGACAGCTCTCTAAAACAGTAAAGTGTTTTATGTTGCGGCATATGTACGTGTAAACATATGACAGAAGCACAAAGGGTGGGAGGGAGAAGGTGGGAATATCTTGTGTAGAAGCTGTGCTTTTTAATGGCCTATTTGAAGATCTATTCTGATTAATGGGTATATCATAACCGGAGAGTAACCACAAAAACATTTTAAAGAGATATAAGCAATTAAGAGAATAAAATGAAATAACGATCTGGAACCCAGTATGAAGGCAGATAGTGAACAAAAACCAAAGAATAGGCAGAACAATTAGAAAATAGTTAAGAGGATAGATGGCTTTTAATCAAAATACATAAAAAATTACTTCAAAGGAAATGGTCTAGGAGGTCCCTAGAGTTGTGGCCCAGTGGCAGCGAACCTGGTTGGTATCCATGATGGTGTGGGTTTGATCACTGGCCCCACTCAGTGGGTTGAGGATCTGGTGTTGCCATGAGCTGTGGTGTAGGTCGTGGACACGGCTCAGATCCTGTGGCTGTGGTGCAGGCTGGCAGCTGTAGCTCTGATTAGACTTCTAGCCTGGAAACTTACATGTGCAGCAGGTGCAGCCCTGAAAAGACCAAAAAACAAAAACGGAAATGGTCTAAATATACCAGATGAAAGAGATTGTAAGGAGCTCCTGTCATGGCTCAGAGGTAACAAACCCAGCTAGTATACATGAGGATGCAAGTTCAATCCCTGGCCTTGCTCGTGGGGTCAGGGATCCGGCATTGCCACGAGCTGTGGTGTAGGTTGCAGATTCAGCTCGGATCCCGAGTTGCTGTGGCTGTGGCATAGGACAGCAGCTGCAGCTCTGATTTGACCCCTAGCCTGGGAACTTCCATATGTCCAGGTGTAGCCCTCAAAACCAAAAAAAAACGATTGTAAGATTGAATGAAAAAGCAGGACCCAACTCCATGTTGTCTAGTAGAAACTCACTCTAAAGGAATATATAAAACTTAAATAGCGGGGAGAGGTAAGATTATACAAACACTAATAAAACTGAAATCACTGAAGTAGATTTCAGAATGAGAAATATAATCAGGGATGAAGAGAAACACTACATAACAAATTTTCTAGGTAAACATAACAATCCTAAATATATATACATGAAATCAGAGGGGTACAAAGAACACAAAGGAAAAAAGAGTATGTAGAGATAAAGCTTATGATCTCCATTGGAAACTTCACCACTTCTCTCTTTGTTATTGATAAAACAAGTAAAAAATCTGTAAGGCTATAGAAGAATTGAACAGCACAAACAACCAGTGTAACGAGTTGGCATTCATAAAACATTCCATTCCACAAGAGTAGAATACGCTTTCCAAGTACACATGAAACATTTCACCGAGACATCATAAAACAAGTCTTTTTTTTTTTTTTTTTTTCCCTCCACTTTTTAAGGCCGCACCTGCGGGCTGTGGAGGTTGCCAGGCTGGGGGTCGAATCGGAGCTACAGCTGCCAGCCTACACCACAGCCAGAGCAATGCCAGATCTAAACCATGTCTGACCTACATCACAGCTCACAGCAACGCTGGACCCTTAACCCACTGAGCGAGGCCAGGGAGCAAACCTGCAACCTCATTGTTCCTAGTTGGATTCGTTTCTGCTGTGCCAAGATGGGAACTCCTTTTTTTTTTTTCCCCCACAAAACAAATCTTAATGAATTTTTTAAAATTATGTAAAGTATATTCCCTGATGATAAAAGACTAAATGAGCAATAACAGCATGGAATCTGAAAATGTTTGGAAGGTATAAATTAGAAATTCCATTTTAATAGATCTCAGAGCGGTTCTGATTATCTCATTTCTTCTTGAGTGAAGTTGGCAGTTTGATTCAAGAAACTTTTGTATTTTATCCAAATGGTGAAATTTGTTTGCAAAAAGTTCACAGCATTCTCTTATCATCCATCTAATAACTAGAATTTGTAATGATGTCACTTCTGCCATTCCAGATGTTGGTAACTTGTATATTTTCACTTTTTCTTCCTATTGTCCGAGTTCACCAGCTTTTGCTCTTCTCTTTCCTCTTGATTTCTATCCATTCTTATTCTAACTTTGGGTTTCATTGCTCTTAATTTTCTAATTTATTAAGGTGTAAATTGAAGTTATTGATTTGAGAGCTTTATTTTATAACTTAGTGCTGTTATGTTTCCTTCTAGGTATGGAGTTAGCTGCATGCCTCATGTTTTGATGTGCTATGTTACAAGCTTCATTTATTTCAAAATACTTTGTTTTCCCATTTGCTTTCTCTTTTATCCATAGGTTACTAACTATTAGACCCAAATATTTGGGGATTTTCCAATTATCCTTCTATTATTTACTTATAACTTGTACCATTCTGGTCAGAAAACATTTTATATGGATTGAATCTTTTTAAATTTATTAATTAATGTTTTAAGGCCTGGAATGTTATCTGTCTTGGTAAATGTTCTGGGTGCGTTTGAAAAGAACGTGTATTCTGTTCCTGGGTGGAGAGTGTTTTTAAGTGTCAGGTCAGATAGGCTGATAGCATTGTTCAAGTCTTCAGTATCCTTACTGATTTCCAGTCTACTTGTTCTTTTGAGAGATGGATGTCAAAGTCAGTTATAGTTGTGGATTTGTCTGTTTTATTGAAGTACAGTTGATTTACAACGTTGTATTAGTTTTAGGTGTAGAGTGAAGTGATTCAGTAATGTATACATCCATTCTTTTTCAGATTCTTTTCCCATATGGGTTATTATAGAATATTGAGTAGAGTTCCCTGTACTATACTGTAGATCCTTGTGGATTATTTATTTTGTTTATAGTAGTATCTTTATTCCTTTTTTTTTGTCTTTTGAGGGCTGCACCCGTGACATAGGGAGGTTCCCAGGCTAGGGGTCCATTGAGAGCTACAGCTACCAGCCTACACCACAGCCACAGAAACGCCAGATCTGAGCCACGTCTGCGACCCATGCCACAGCTCATGGCAACGCCGGATCCTTAACCCACCGAGCAATGACAGGGATCGAACCCTCAACCTCATGGTTCCTAGTAGGATTCATTTCTGCTTTGCCATGATGGGAACTCCTACAGTAGTATCTTTTAATCCCAAGATCCTAATTTATCCGTCTTCCACCTTCCCCCTTAGGTAACCATAAGTTTGTTTTCAAAGTCTTTGAGTCTGATTCGGTTTTGTGAATAAGTTCATTTGTATCATTGTTTTAGATTCCACAGAAGTGATATCAT
Organism: Phacochoerus africanus; assembly: GCF_016906955.1. Taxonomy (NCBI): domain Eukaryota; kingdom Metazoa; phylum Chordata; class Mammalia; order Artiodactyla; family Suidae; genus Phacochoerus; species Phacochoerus africanus. The sequence continues at coordinate 60,370,560 of NC_062551.1, forward strand.
ATGATGCTTGTATTTCTATGTCTGACTTCTCTTACTATCTTACTATCATAATCTCCAGGTCCACCCATGTTGCTGCATGTGGCATTATTTCATTCTTTTTATGGCTGAGTAATATTCCATTTTACATATATACATATATCACATCTTTATTCATCTGTCAGTGGACAGTTGGATTCAGCATATTAGCTATTATAGACGGTGCTGCAATAAACATTGGGGTTCTGGTATCTTTCCAAATTATGGTTTTCTCTGGATATATTACCGAGAATGGGATTGCTGGATCATATGGTAGTTCTGTTTTTAGTCGTTGTTGGTTGGTTTGTTTTTGACTGAACCCAAAACATGCAGTATAGTTCCTGGGCCAGGGATTGAACCTGCCCCACACCTGTGACCCAAGCTACAGCTGTGACCACACCAGAGCCATAACCTGCTGAGCCACCAGAGAGCTTCTATTTTCAGTTTTTTAAGGATCCTCGGTACTGTTTTCCAAGGTGGTTGTATGAATTTACATTCCCACAAACAGTATAGGAGGATTCCTTTTTCTCCATACCCTCTCTAGCATTTATTGTTTGTAGATTTTTTTTCTCCTTTTTAGGGCCACATTCAGGGCATATGGAAGTTCTCAGGCTAGGGGTCAAATTGGAGCTGCAGCTGCCAGCCTATGCCACAGCCACAGCAAAGCCAGATCCAAGCTTCTCCTGTGACCAGTGTCACAGCTTGTGGAAGGGCTGGATTCTTAACCCACTGAGCAAGGCCAGAAATTGAATCCACATCCTCATGGATGCTAGTTGGGTTCTTAACCTGCTGAGCCACAGGGGAACTTCAGTTGTTTGTAGATATTTTGATGGTAGCCACTGTGACTGGTTTGAGGTAGTATATCATTGTAGTTTTGATTTGTATTTTTCTAATAGTGATGTCAAGCATTTTTTTTATGTGCTTCTTGGCCATCTGTATGTCGTCTTTGGAGAAATGTCTGTTTAGATGTTCTGCCTGTTTTTTTGATATTGAGCTGCATGGGATATTTTTGGAGATTAACCCCTTGTTGGTTGCTGTGTTTACAAATATCTTCTCCCATTCTATGGGTTTTCTTTTCTTTTCTTTCTTTTTTTTTTTTTTTTTTGATGGATTCCTTTGCTGTGCAAAAGCTTTTAAGTTTTTTTAAAATAATTTTTATTTTTTCCATTATAGCTGGTTTACAGTTTTCTGTTAGTTTTCTACTGTACAAGATGACCCAGTCACGCATAGATAGATACATTCTTTTTTGCACATTATCATGCTCCATCATAAGTGACTAGATATAGTTCCCAGTGCTATACAGCAGGACCTCATTGCTTATCTATTCCAAAGGCAATAGTTTGTATCTATTAACCCCAAATTTCCAGTCCATCCCACTCACTCTCCCTTTCCCTTGGCAACCACAAGTCTTTTCTCCAAGTCTATGAGTTTCTTTTCTGTGGAAAGGTTCATTTGTGCCGTATAGTAAATTCCATATATAAGTGATATCATATGGTATTTGTCTTTCTCTTTCTGACTTACTTCGCTCAGTATGAGAGTCTCGAGTTCCATCCACGTTGCTGCAAATGGCATTATTTTGTTCTTTTTTTGGCTGAGTAGTATTCCATTGTGTACATGTACCACATCTTAATCCATTTATCTGTCCATGCACATTTAGGTTGTTTCCATGTCTTGACTATTGTGAATAGTGCTGCAGTGAACATATGGCTGCATGTGTCTTTCATGGAAAAGTTTTGTCTGGATATATGCCCAAGAGTAGGATTGCTGGGTGTTATGGTAGTTGTAGATTTAGTTTTCTAAGGAGTTGTAGGTTTAATTAAGTCACATTTGTTTATTTTTGCTTTTAGTTTCATTACTCTCAAAGGTGAATAAAAAGATATTGCTGAACATGGATGGACCTAGAAATTATCATGCTAAGTGAAATCAATCAGACAGTGAGACACCAACATCAAATGCTATCACTTATATGTGGAATCGGAAAAAAGGACACGGTGACATTCTTTGCAGAACAGATACTGACTCACAGACTTTGAAAAACTTACGGTTTCCAAATGAGACAGGTTGGGGGTGGGGGGATGCACTGAGGGTTTGGGATGGAAATGCTATAAAATTTGGTTGTGATGACTTGCACAACTATAAATGTAATAAAATTCATTGAGTAGTTTAAAAAATGAAACCATTCTGTATTCACTGATGTGAAATGATCTCTCAGCTGTAATAAAGGAAAAAAATCAAGGTGCAGCAGAGTATATGGCCATTGGTGTTCAATATGAGTTTATAAATATGTGTTTATGCTTGAAAAAAAAAGATATCGCTGAGATTTACGTCAGACAGTGTTCTGGCTATGATTTCTCTAAGAGTTTCAGTGTCTTAGATTTAGGTTTATATTTAGGTTTATATTTCATTTTTAATTTATTTTTGTGTATGGTGTTATTGTTCTAATTTCATTCTTTTTCATGTAGCTGTAAAGTTTTCCCAGCACCAATTATGGAAGAGACTATCTTTTCTCCATTGTATATTATTGGTTCTTTTGTCTTAGATTGACCATAGGTGTGTGGGTTTATTTTGGGACTGTCTATCCTGTTCCATTGATCTATATTTCTGGATTTTGGGGTGCCAGTACCATACCATTTTGATTACTGTAGCTTTGTAGTATAGTCTGAAGTCTTACAATCTGATTCCTCCAGTTCCATTATTCTTTTTCCAGATTGCTTTTGCTATTTGGGGTGTTTTGTATTTCCATAAAATTTTAAAGTTTCCTGTTCTAGTTCTTTGAAAAATGCCATTGGGGGAGTTCCCATCATGGCACAGCAGAAACGAATCTGACTAGAAACCATGAGGTTGTGGGTTTGATCCCTAGCCTCGCTCAGTGGGTTAAGGATCTGGCATTGCTGTGAGCTGTGATGTAGGTCACAGATGCGTCTTAGATGTGGCATTGCTGAGTCTCTGGCATAGGCTGGAGGCAACAGCTCCAATTCAACCCCTAGCCTGGGAACCTCCATATGCTGCAGGTGCGGCCCTCAAAAGACAAAAAAGAAAAGAAAAATGCTATTGGTAACTTGATAGGGATCTGCATTGAATCTGTAGATTTTCTTGGGTAGTATGGTCATTTTGATAGTACTGATTCTTCCAGTCCAGGAACACAGTATGTCTTTCTATCTCTTTGTGTCACCTTCAGTTTCTTTCATTAGCAACTCATAGTTTTTGGTTTAGAGGTCTTTTGCCTCCTTAGGTAGCTTTATGCCTAGGTACTTTATTCTCTTTGATGTGACAGTAAATGGGATTGTTTCCTTAATTTCTCTTTCTGATATTTCATCATTAGTGTATAGGAATACAAGAGATTTCTGTGTATTGGTGTGTGTGTGTGTGTGTGTGTGTGTGTTTAGGGCCGCACCTGAGGCATATGAGGTTCCCAGGCTAGGGGTCTAATCGGAACTGTGGCTGCTGAACTACACCAGAGCCACAGCAATGCCAGATCTGAGCCGTGTCTGCAACCTACACCACAGCTCATGGCAACATCAGGTCCTTAACCCACTGAGCGAAGCCAGGGATTGAACCCGCAACTTCATGGTTCCTCGTTGGATTTGTTTCCGCTGTGCCAAAACAAGAACTCCCTGTGTATTGATTTTGTATCCAGTAAATTTATGAAATTCATTGATGTTCTTTGATAGGATTTTCTATGTATAGAATCATGTCATCTGCAAACAGTGACACTTTTACTTCTTCCTTTTTAATTTGGATTCCTTTTCTTTTTCTTCACTGAAAAAAGTCCTGCCATGGCTAGGACTTCCAAAAACTATGTTGAATAAGAGTGGTGAGAGTGGGCATCCTTGTCTTGTTCCTGATCTTAGATGGAATGCTTCACCTTTTCACCATTGAATATCACATTAGCCATGGGTCTGCCGTATATAGGCTTTATTGTGTTCCCTCTGTGCCCACTTTCTGGAGAGTTTTTATCATGAACGGATGTCGAATTTTGTGAAAAGCTTTTGGTTTTAGAAGGATAGCTATTAACTTGTCTCTGAATGTTTGGTAGAATTCACCTGTGAAGCGATCTGGTCCTGGACTTTTATTTGTTGGGAATTTTTATATTACTGATTCAGTTTCAGTACTGGTAATTAGTCTGTTCATATTTTATATTTTTTCCCTTGTTCAGTCATGAGAATCTCCTTTTCTAAGAATTTGTCCATTTTCTTGGTGTATAGTCTTTTATGATCCTTTGTACTTCTGTGGTGTTGGTTGTGACTTCTTTTTCATTTCTGATTTTATTGATTTGGGCCCTCTCCTTTTTTTTTTATTGCTGAGTCTGGCTAAAGGTTTCTCAATTTTATCTTTTCAAGGGATCAGCTTTTAGTTCCATTGATCTTTCCTATTTTTTTTAAGTCTCCATTTATTTCTGTTCTTGATCTGTATGAATTCTTTCCTTTTACTAACCTTGGGTTTTGTTTGTTCTTCTTTCTCTGGTTGCTTTAAGTGTAAAGTTAAGTTGTTCGTTTGAGATTTTTCTTGTTTCCTGAGATAAGCTTGTGTCGCTATAAATTTCCCTCTTAGAACTACTTTTGCTGTGTCCAATAGGTTTGGATTGTCATGTTTGCATTTTTATTTGTCTATAGGGTTTTTTGCTTTTTTTTTGTCTTTTTGCTATTTCTTTTGGGCCACTTCCATGGCATATGGAGGTTCCCAGGCTAGGGGTCTAATCGGAGCTGTAGCCGCTGGCCTACGCCAGGGCCACAGCAACGCGGGATCCGAGCCGTGTCTGCAACCTACACCACAGCTCATGGCAACGCCAGATCGTTAACCCACTGAGCAAGGGCAGGGACCCAACCCGCACCCTCATGGTTCCTAGTCGGATTCGTTAACCACTGCGCCACGACGGGAACTCCTGTCTGTAGGTATTTTTGGATTTCTTCAGTGATCCATTGGTTGTTTAGTAGCATACTGCTTATCCTCCACATGTGTGTTTGTTTTGAAGTTTTCTCTGTAGTTGATTTCTAGCCTCATGATAATGTGGTCAGAAAAGATACTCAACATGATTTCAGTTTTCTTATATTTATCAAGGCATGTTTTATGCCCTAGTATGTACTCTGTTTGTAGTATGTTCCATGTGCACGTGACAAGAATGTGTATTTTGCTGCTTTCAGGTGGAATCCTCTATAAACATCAATTAAGTCTATTTTGTCTAATGTGCCATTTAAGCCCTCTGTTTCCTTGCTGGTTTTCTATCTACACGGTCTGTCCATTGATGTGAGTGTTACTGCCCCCTGCTGTTACTGTGTTACTGTCAGTTTCTCCTTTTATGTCTGTTAATATTTGCTGTATATATCAAGGTAGGCCTCTGTTGGGTGCATATATATTTGCAGGTGCTTTATCTTCTTGTACTGATCCCTTGATCAATATGTAGTGTCCTTTTTTATTTCTGGTGACAGTTTTTATTTTAAAGATTTGGATTTGTCTGTTTCTTTTCATAGTTCTATCAGTTTTTCCCCGTATTCAAGTAATTTTTCTTTTCTTTTTAGGCCACACCCATGGCATATGGAGGTTCCCAGGCTAGGGGTCAAATCAGAGCTGCAGCTGCCGGCCTACACCACAGCCACAGCCATGCAGGATCCAAGCTGCATCTGCGACCGACACCACAGCTCCCGGCAATGCCGGATCCTTAACCCACTGAGCAGAGCCAGGGATCGAACCCACAACCTCATGGTTCCTAGTGAGATTATTTCCACTGCACTACAATGGGAACTCCAGCTTCAAGTAATCTCTTCACATGCATGTTCTGATTAGTATTCAGAGTCAACTCAGATAAAAATTCTGCAGATGTCTAGGGATTTTTTCCTCTTAAGAACTTTCAGAAACTTCATCTGGTGAATTCCAGCCACCTCAGTCTCGTTGACTCCCAGCTGCATTTCCTCAGCTTAGGGAAACCACAGCCTGGAAAGACTCCTTTCAGTTTCTGGGGAAATCAGAGGCCTCACCTCATTTATCTCCCATTTATCAAGGATCCCTGTTTCTTTGCCTGCTATCCAGTGTCTTAAATTCCAAGGTTTCATATATTTTTGTCCACTGTTTCATATGGGAGGGTAAACAATTCCCTGTACTTCCACCTTCCCCAGCAGTGCAGATCCCAAATAAGCATTTAGTGAGGGTAAGAATCACTACAGATCTAGGATTTATTTTTTTATTTTTAAAAAGCTTTGCAATCAACATTCTTTTACATAGGCTTTTGAAGTTTTTTACTAATATTTTTAGAGGATTAAATTGCTGTATCAAAAGAGAGTCATATTTTATTTTATTTATTTATTTAGGGCCACACCCACAGCATATGGAAGTTCCCAGGCTAGGGGTCAAATCTGAGCTGTAGCCTCCAGCCTACACCAGAGCCTCAGCAACTTGAGATCTGAGCTGCGTCTGCAACCTACACCACAGCTCACAGCAATGCCAGATCCTTCACCCACTGAGCAAGGCCAGGGATTGAACCTACGTTCTCATGGATGCTAGTCGGGTTCTTTAACCGCTGAGCCACGATGGAACCCCGAGAGTCATATTTTAATAAATATTGGCAACTTGCCTTTCCTGTTCACAACAGGAACATTTGCCATGATGAGTTCTTAGGTGAATTTTATGTACCTTTGTCTCAAACTGCCTACATCTTGCCCACCTTGAGATATATTAGTGAAGTTTTTCAGAATTTCTTCTGTCTACTTTTTCTCCACTGTGCTACTTTAACTAGAGGGCAGAGAGTGCCAAACATACTGGCATGTTCTTTTAATTTGGCCCTGACGGTTGTTTCTGTATTATAGTTTTTATAGTGTGTGATATAAGGTGGTATCACTTTACTCTTTCAGTGATGCTGACATATTCTTTTGTTGTTGTTCAGTTTTGTTAAGAGCAATTTCTTCCTTTTTTTTTGGTTTTTTTTTTGCCTTTTTGCTTTTGCCTTTTTGCCTTTTCTAGAGCCGCTCCTGTGGCATATGGAGGTTCCCAGGCTAGGGGTCTAATTGGAGCCTAGTCTAATTGTAGCCACCAGCCTACACCACAGCCACAGCAATGCCAGATCCAAGCCGCCTCTGCAACCTACACCACAGCTCACGGCAATGCCGGATCCTTAACCCACTGAGCAAGGCCAGGGATCGAACCCGCAACCTCATGGTTCCTAGTCGGATTTGTTAACCACTGCCCCACGACGGGAACTCCAAGAGCATTTTCTAAGTCTGAGTCTACTATTTTTCCACAGGGTCTAGAGTTAACTTTTTTTTTTTCCCTTTCTTCCTCCCTCCCTTCCTTTCTTTCCTTCCTTGGCTGCCCCATGGCATATGGAGTGCCCCAACCAGGGATCAGATCCAAGCTCCTGTTGCAGCCTGTGCCGCAGCTGTGCCAACACTGGATCCTTTAACCCACTGTGCCAAGCCGGGGATTGGACTTGTGTCATGGCGCTGCAGAGGTACCACCAGTCCTGTTGTGCCACAGCAGCACCTCCTAGAGTTTACGTTTTTGAATGAATAGAGCTCTTCCTGATCTAGCTATTTATCAAACGCCAATGAGTCTCAAATATTACTGTGTATTCAGATCACCTGGGCATTTTGTACAGCTACAGATTCTGAATGACTAGGTCTGGATTAAGGTCCAAGATTCTGGAATCCTGGCAGATTCTCAGGTGACGCCGATGCTGCTAGGCTATGGCCCACTCGCTGAGTAGCAAGGACTTAGCATTTATCTTGCAGTCCTGCATGTCCTTTGCAGCTTCCCGCTCCTCTGTCACGTGACAAATTACCTTTTCAAAACCCACGTGTTTCCTCCTTGCACACTCCAGCTCCTCCCCTACCTCGCTTTTCCCATTATAAACAGAGTTTAGGGAGACAGCTTTTCTCTTTTTGGCCATGCCCATGGCATGAGGAAGGTACCAGGCCAGGGATCCAACTCATGCCACTGCAGCAACCCAAACCACTGCAGTGACGATGCTGGTTCTTTCACCTGCTGTGCCCCAGGGGCACTGCTTTCCTAGGGAGACTTCCGAAGCCAGCCCTTTCACATCCAGCCAAAGTCAGGGGGCCCTGTCTTTTGCCCTTCCAGATACGCCACTGCTTGGGAGGAATGTGGTGCTCAGTGCGTCATCAGTTTCTGCTCCTGGGGTTCTCCCCACATTTAGCAGCATTTCCTTGTGGATTTTGAGACTTGGATTATAGCTGTTTCTTTACTTCATCGAAGACGGAACTTCCATGTCTGCTGCTGCTTCTTCCTGTTGCTTTAACTTGCTTTCAGAAAGGAGAAGTGGATAGATGTCTTGATTCCACACTTTAAGTTCAGAATTTAGTAACTATTTTGGAAGCCTCCTCATCCATACCTTCGAATTTCCTCCTTAAGGGAGTGTACCAGTCTCCCCCTCTTTTCTAGAGACCAGGAAGAGCGAGGGGGAAATGAGGTTTTCTTTTTTAAAGGCAGTCCTGGAGTTCCTGTCGTGGCGCAGTGGTTAACGAATCCGACTAGGAACCATGAGGGTGCGGGTTCAGTCCCTGCCCTTGCTCATTGGGTTAACAATCTGGCGTTGCTGTGGCTCTGGCGTAGGCCGGCGGCTACAGCTCCGATTCGACCCCTAGCCTGGGAACCTCCATATGTCGCAGGAGCGGTCCAAGAAATGGCAAAAAGACAAAAAAAAAAAAAAAGAGTTTGGAGTTCCCATCGTGGCGCAGTGGTTAACGAACCCGACTAGGAATCATGAGCTTGCGGGTTCGGTCCCTGCCCTTGCTCAGTGGGTTAACGATCCGGCCTTGCTGTGAGCTGTGGTGTAGGTTGCAGACACGGCTCGGATCCTGCGTTGCTGTGGCTCTGGCGTAGGCCGGCGGCTACAGCTCTGATTCGACCCCTAGCCTGGGAACCTGCATATGCCGCGGGAGCGGCCCAAGAAATAGCAAAAAGACAAAAAAAAAAAAAAGAAAAAGAAAAAGGCAGTCCTCTTCGTCGAGCAGAGCTGCTTCCCTTCATGGAAACAGCTTCACTCCGTTAGCGCTCTTGGACATCTGTGCAGGAAGCCTTCTTCGAAGTGCTTTAAAAGGAACTCCCCTGAAGCCTCAGGCACGAATGGTCCAGGTGAGTTTCAACCACCTGTCACCCACTCTAGTAGTCCCTTGCTGTTGGAGTTACCTTGTCCACCACACAGCTGTCTAAGGAGTCTAGCCAGGTAGCGTAATAACAAGCTGCTGCGTCCTGAGTCACTTGACCCATGGAAATTCAACTTAACCATATGCTCTTGAGGCTCAGGCAGAGCCCTGTCGTTAAACACAGTATTTCTGCAGCAAGAGACATGAGTATTTACTCACTTAGTGAATCAGTAGATCCCTCCTGTCAGTTCACGTCTGCATTTTCTTTACGGGAACTGATTCTCAACTGCCCTCTACCCCGCCCCCATTCCATGGGACATTTTGTTTTCTGGCCAATCCAGTGATCTAGTCCCCTCACATACGGACTTGACCCAGACTGGCCAAATAACCCATATCATGGATTAGGGGACTGGTCTACAGTGTGCATACAGCATGAACTGAAATGAATTAGTTTTTCCTCCCAGGGACTGACAGAAAGGCTGAGAGAGAGAAGATCACCATGCTTTTGAGATTAAAAACTCTAAGGATTTTATTTTTTATTTTTATTTTTTTGTCTTTTGCCATTTCTTGGGCCGCTCCCGCGGCATATGGAGGTTCCCAGGCTAGGGGTCGAATCGGAGCTGTAGCCGCCGGCCTACACCAGGGCCACAGCAACATGGGATCGGACCTGTGTCTGCAGCCTGCACCACAGCTCACAGCAACGCTGGATCCATGACCCACTGAGCAAGGGCAGCGATCAAACCCGCAACCTCATGGTTCCTAGTTGGATTCGTTAACCACTGCGCCACGACGGGAACTCCATAAAAACTCTAAGGATTTTAAAGTCTAATATCATGTACCATTTTATTCCTACCAAATGACAGCCTGCCCGAGAATGAAACAACTGAAAGAACGATGAGCTACTCATCTCGGATGAATCGGAGCACCTAGGTCCCGCCTGCCTGAGGCTGGACCATACATGCTCGGCATCTTTCAGCTTAAGGAGCTGATAAATAACCTTTTCCCTAAACGAATTCGGACTGAGTTTCTGTCAGAATCCTGATTATAGCTGCTATAGTCTTATTTGTAAATTCATCAACTTCATGCACTCATTTACGAGTCTTTCTTATCAGAGAACAAGGACTTAACTCATCCCATCAGGTAAGTTAAATGAGCCTCTCTGATGTATTTTTAACTTGAAATATAGCTGACCTGTACTTCTTACTCGAGGTATATAGAGGAGATGTCGGTTTTAGAAATGGCCCTTTACATACCCGAAGCATATCGCCCCCTCGCTTCAGTCTCTTATTTCCCTGGCAAACTCCGCCGTCCATCAGCTGTATTTTGCCTTTCCGTTATTAAGTAGGTAGATCAATATATACATGTACAAGACTTCAGGGATTTTTCTGTTTTGAAGTGGGAAACAAAATAGCATTAGATCCTTATCACCATGTAAATGTTATTCCCCGAAGGGCCAGAACCAAGCAGTATGCGAAGATGATATTTCCTCCTATTAAGTCCAATATTGTGACCCCAGTTCCCACTCAAAGGAGTCTATTTCTAATATCCGTCATACAGATTCTTTTTAAAATTTTAGCTATTTTCCAAAATTGACACACTTTATGAGGGCTTGGCTTCTAATAGGACCATGCTGTTTGGTATGGCTTTGCCTTTGTTTTTTTTTTCAAGAGCCAATAATTGCCTTTCTTGTAACAAACTTTTGTCTTCACTATATTACTAGAATCCCCAAACTTGAAGAGTTCCTTTGGGGTACACCGGGTTACGGATCTGGCATCGTCACGGCTGTGGTGCAGGTTCTTTCCCTGGCCCAGAACTTCATACGCCGTGGATGCAGCCAAAAAGAACAAACAAATCCTCACGCTTCATGTTAATTCTATGTAACCCCTTCCAGTCTTCCTCAAGTTTTTCTTCCCTGTCTCCCTGGATTTCTAGCCTACCAGTAATTTGGTCTGATTGCTGCAGGATGACCATGCTAGTTATCCTCAACCCCACTGTACCAGGGTAGGTCCACTGCGTAAAGCCATTCTTGTTTCTTTCCTTTTCCATCCAAATGTTGCTAATCATTTAATCTCCTATATAAAGGACAGGGGGAGTAAACTGAAGTAAACCACACATACAAAATACCAGTATTTGGGAGTTCCCTTGTGGCTCGGCAGGTTAAGGATCAGACATTGCCACTCCTGTGGCATAATTCAATCTGTGGCCCAACCTCAGTTTTATTTTATTTTAGCCTCATGTTTTTTTTTTTACTGTTTGGATATAGACCTCTAGATTCCATGAAATTTTACCTCTTGAGTTGACAAGTGCTGTTTTGTATTCTACAATCTAATATTGCTCATGGAGTCCCCATTGTGGTGCAGCAGAAATGAATCTGACTAGGAACATGAGGTTGCAGGTCCGATACCTGGGCCTTGCTTGGTGGATTAAGGATCCGTGAGCTGTGACACAGGACACAGATGCGGCTGAGATCTGCGTTGCTGTGGCTGTGGTGTAGGCCGGCAGCTGCCTCTGATTCAACCCCTAGCCTGGGAACTTTCATATGCCCCAGGTGTGGCCCTAAAAAGCAAATAAGTAAATAAATAATATTGCTCATGGGAGGGAAGGCTAATGCTGTCTTGATTATTATTATCTTTTAGGAGAAATTAACATTTTTTGGAAAACTTAGGATAGTCTCATCTGTAGTATTATGAAATTCCACAAGCATAATTCTGGTGCCTTTTTTCCTATTGTAATTGTTTTTATAATATAATTGTGATTGTATAAGTGTGGTTGAGCACTTCAGCTTGCTCACCATTCAGTGAATTAATCCACATTGAACAGTCATAACTTTTTTCAGTTTAGAAAGATTCTTAACCACTTATTTAATACAGTGCTCTTAGATTTTCTCTATTAATTTTTTTCTCTGAAATGTGCATTAGTTAGACATTGGACCTTGTAAACTTCCAAGTCCCTTTTGTCTCTCATTTTCTTTTAGATTCATGAACTTGAAGAGTTTCCATAATTTTCTTTCAAACCTTCTATTATTACAGCAGTAATGTATTTTCTTTTTTCTTCCACCCTACAGCATAGGGAATTCCTGGCCAGGGATCAGAGCTGGGCCTCAGTTGCACCCTATGCTGTTGCTGCAGCAGTGCTGGATCCTTAATCCACTTTGCCGGCCTGGGGATCAAACCTCTATTCCAGCACTCCAGAGATGCCTCTGATCCCATTGCACCAGAGAGGGAACTCCAAGAATGCTTTTTCATTCTTAAAGAGTTCTTACTTAATTCTTTTTGGTAGCTTCTCATACTTGCTTTAAAAATGCATCATCTGGAATTCCCATCGTGGCGCAGTGGAAAATGAATCCAACTAGGAAACACGAGGTTGTAGGTTCGATCCCTGGCCTTGCTCAGTGGGTTAAGGATTCAGATGCAGCTCAGATCTGGCACTGACGTGGCTGTGGCATAGGCCAGCAGCTGTAGCTCTGATTAGACCCCTAGCCTGGGAACCTCCATATGCTGCGAGTGAGGCCCTAAGAAGACAAAAGACAAAATAATGCATCATCTGATAAATCTCAGACTAACATTAAATGTTAATTTTCTTCTCATTATATAACTTCTCCTCTTCTGGGTTTCGGCTGTCTCTTGGTCCTTATGCTGATACGTTTCTTCATCTGTGATGATCCTTAGTTGTCTGTTCACACTTAAGAATGGTATGGTGTAGTTATCTTAGGTAGATAGCAAAGGTTCTTGTAGCTCTCTTTACCTGAATGAGAAGGTTTACTAGACTCTCTGTAGGCAAGGGAAGAGCTGGTGAGTTGGTGAGATTCTCCAGAGTCCAAAAAAGTTTTCACCTTAGGCTGCCAGCTCTCACCCTAGCTGACCTAATTCTCCATAACTTCAATTTTTCCATGGTGTGAAATTTTAAATGGTTTGCAATTTTAAATGATAACATTCTTGGAGGTCCTGTTGTGGCTCAGTGGTAACTACCCTGACTAGTATTCAGGGGATGCGGGTTCAATCCCTGGCCTCGCTCAGTGGACAAAGGATCCAGCATTGCCATGGGCTCTGGCATAGGTCGCAGATGCAGCTCGGATCTGGTGCTGCTGTGGCTGCGGCATAGGCCAGCAGCTGCAGCTCCAGTTTGACCTCTAGCCCCAGGAACTTCCAGTTCTCTCTCCAAAAGAAACACTTATCCGTTGGATGTGTCCAAGACTTTTTCTGAATGTTTGCATGCTTATGAAAACGTCTTAGAAATAGGTTTAAAATCTCTGATATTCTATTATTAAGCACATTTTTCATTTTTTTTTTTTGTCTTTTGTTGTTGTTATTGTTGTTGCTATTTCTTGGGCCGCTCCCGCTGCATATGGAGGTTCCCAGGCTAGGGGCTGAATCGGAGCTGCAGCCACCGGCCTACGCCAGAGCCACAGCAACGCGGGATCCGAGCCGCGTCTGCAACTTACACCACAGCTCATGGCAACGCCGGATCCTTAACCCACTGAGCAAGGGCAGGGACCGAACCCGCAACCTCATGGTTCCTAGTCGGATTCGTTAACCACTGCGCCACGACAGGAACTCCACATTTTTCATTTTTTAATCAGTTTTTTATTGACAAATCCCCACTACTACCAGTCCTTTCTTTTAAACTGGTGCTACTATTTCCGTGTAGCCTATGTATGCCTCTATTGATTTAGATTTAGACTGAAATTTAGATTGTTTCCAGTTTCATATCTGGAAACAATCTGCCCGCCAGAGGTTATAGTGAACATTTTAAAAACTTCAGTGCCTCCAGCGTGCCAGTAAGGAGTACCCATTTCTCCACACAGTTACCAAGTCTTTATAATACGTTATTTAAATTTGCATCTCAGTACTAGCCAAGTAGGGACTCATATTCATTAGTCATTTTCATTTCTTCTATGATTTGCCCATTCTTACCTTTGTTCATTTTCATTCTTTCTTGGTTGTCCTTTACCTATTTGTAGCATTTTTGTTTTTGTTTTGCTTTTCAGGGCTGCGCCCCATGGCATATGGAGGTTCCCAGGCTAGGGGTCAAATCGGAGCTGTAGCCACTGGCCTATACCACAGCCATGTGTCTGTGTCCTACACCACAGCTCACAGCAGTGCTGGGTGGAGGCCAGGGATCGAACCTGCACCCTTATGGATGCTAGTCAGATTTGTTTCTGCTGAGCCACAACTAGGAATATCTCCCTATTTGTAGATATTCTTACAGCTTTCCCTTTGTCATTTTTTCTCTTTCTGTTGCTTATCTATTAACTTTTTAAAAGCACACTAACTTTTGATATAACCAAGTTCATTAATCTTCCCTTTATGGCTTTCATTTTTGTCTGATTTAGGAAGATATGTCCAACACCAAGGTTAAAAACATATCCTACTATATTATCTTCTAATACTTTTGCTGTTTACTTCTACACACAGGATTTATGCAGCCGGAACTCATTTTTGTGAATGGTGTGCAGGAAGGCTCCCATTCAGTTTACTTATATACTTATGAGCGTTCCTGTGGGTCACAGAGGGTTATGGATCCAGTGTTGTCACTGCACAACTGGGGTTGCTGCTCTTGTGCAAGTTCGATCCCTGGCCTGGGAACATCCACATGCCACAGGTGTGGCAGAGAAGCGGTGGGCGGGGGGCGTGTTTGGAGTGGGAAAGCTGTTGGCAGGGGTACTGTCTTCACTTTCAAATAGAAAACCATTTAACGGTCCTGTCGTCTTGTCTCCTTAGCTCCAGCCTCGACACAAGCCAGCTCAAAGCTTGAACTCTGCTGGGGATGCTGTAGGCAGACCCCCATTACTGAAATTCCCATCACGCAGAAATTTCAGGTAACAGCGTCTTCTCCCTTTCATGAAAAACATTCTTTTCCCTTTTGTCTTTTACCAAATTTCTTTCATCCACTGATGACTTATTTTCTGCTTGTTTGATACATTTCATATTTATCTGTTTAATAGGCTATAGAAGATAAACTTGTTTTTTTTCTTTCATCTTTTTGCTATTTCTTGGGCCGCCCCTGCGGCATGTGGAGGTTTCCCAGGCTAGGGGTCAAATCGGAGCCATAGCCACCGGCCTACGCCAGAGCCACAGCAACACAGGATCCGAGCCGCGTCTGCAACCTACACCACAGCTCACGGCAACGCCGGATCGTTAACCCACTGAGCAAGGGCAGGGATCGAACCCGCAACCTCATGGTTCCTAGTCGGATTTGTTAACCACTGCGCCACGACGGGAACTCCATAAACTTGTTTTTAACTGCAAAAGAAAATCTTGATTTCCTGATGAAAATTCTGAAATTTGTTATTTTTAGAAACATGGTACAGATTCATACTCCCTCACATCAGTAAAGAGAAGTACCTCCTCTGCTGTGCTCTTGCAGTGCAAATTTTGTCAGTCTGATATCGAAAAATGGCAGTTCGTTTGTTTAACTTGTACTCTGATCCTGGTGAGATTCAGTACTTACCACACTTGCATCAATCACCTGCTGCCTCTTTATACCCTTTGCCCATGAAGGGAGGTGTTATTTTCTGAGTGATTTGTAGGAATACTTTTATGGTAAGGATATGAATTTCATAGGTTAAGTGTATTTTAATCATTTTATACAATTTTTTTTTTTTTTTTTGCTCTTTAGGGCCGCACCTGCAGCATTTGTCAAATCGGAGCTACAGTTGCCAGTCTATACCACAGCCACAGCAACCTGAGATCCAACCCACATCTGAAACCTCACCACAGGTCATGGCAACACTGGATCCCTGATCCACTGAGCGAGGCCAGCGATCAAACCTGCATCCTCATGGATACTAGTCGGATTCATTTCCCCTGCACCACAATGGGAACTCCAATTTTCTGCAATTCTCATGTTTAAAAACCTTTTGTACCATCTCTGACTGCATAAAAAGCATATTAAAGTTCTTATGCAGTCAAACCTGGAATCTTTGTTGCAGGCGGGTTTTGGATCTCATGTTTAGGAAGATTGTTCTCCATGATTGTAAAGCATGTTGTGGTGTCCTATAATGACACTGGTTTCATTTGGATAAAGTGAAGATATTATTTTGTATAGCAGTAACTTTTTTCTTTTTGGCCACACCATGGCAGTGATTACACCAGATCCTTAATCTGCTGAGCCACAAGGCAACTCCCGGAAATAACTTTTTTGAATAGAAACATATTTGGCAATATGTTTAAGCCACTGACATGAAATATCTTTATATTTATGTGTGTATCTGTTGTGAATGTGTGTGTGCATGCTGATACACACAAAATGTTTTAGGCCTTAAAATATTCTTAGGATTTTGTTAGTTACAAAGAATCTGTAGATTAATTTGGGGCCTACTAACCTATGACTATGAGTCTTCCCCCAAAAAAGGATAAAATGTCTGTTCTTTTCATCCTCCATTTAACTTTCATCATTTTCTTTCTACCTATATTCTCTTGAGAACTGGCTACTGCATTGATTGCATACTCGAAGCCTTCGGGAGTCAGGAAGTGATGTAAAGTCATGAAGGGAGCAAGGAGTGATGTGAACCCTGGAGAACTGGAAAACTCATGCCCACCTCAAGGTATGCGTATTCATGTTAAACTTGATGCACACCGAGTCAAACATATTCATCAGTTTTGACCTACAATTTTGGTTTCTTTTCCCTCTAGTTTTGAAATGATAGCTGAGAAAGCCTAACAGGTTTTTCTGTTTAAATGACATGGGTTTAATACAGTTCATCTACCTGTAATTAGGGGAGGAGAGTTAAATTTTATTTTCTATTCTTTGGCTATTGACTATATAAAGTTCTCTTTTAGAAAATATCTATATTGCTTTTGTTTAAATGATGACTACATCTCAGTAAGTTTTACTTACTACAAGTGATTTTTAAAACCTGGCTTCTTAAAACTGTTGAATAGATAATGTAATTAGTTTTTCTTATCAACAAAATCAGTTCTCTGTATGTTTATGCTGAAACTGAAGGCAGCATCTTAATCATCATGGACTCTGACATCAGCTCTATTACATCTTATCATCCACCTTCAAAACAATGGCTACTGTTCCTAGTTAAAAATCTTTACAGTATCTTGAGTCTTGAGGTGTTGTTTTTATTTATCAATCATTGCTGAGATGATCAGGTCTTATCTGTATACATAGTATCTTTTTATCTATTACCTTAATGTTTATTGAATGATTATGCTAGGCACTCTGCTGAGCAAATTACATGCATTATCTCACTTAATCCTCTTGTTAACTTCTGAGGTAGTACCATTATTATTCCCGTAACATAAATAAGAAGATTGAGCCTAGAAATGACAGAATGTCTGTCCAAAACTAGAGGTCTAGAAAATGGAAGAGTAAGAATTGAAAACCAGACCTATTTGATGCTGGCTGTGAGTTCTTGATTTCTTGGTTAAGTATCTAAAGAATGAGATGGATAGTGACATGAGATGGGACTTTGAAACACAGACTGGAACGAGGTATTGGCAATGAGAAGGTGTCTTTTAGGCGACTTTGAGGAATATGTGCCTTGACCTAAGAACTATGGGATGCTAATGAAAAGTTTTAATGAGGGAGAAGTGATATGATCAAACTTTTAAATACAAGTTTGACTGCAATATGGACAACGAGCAGGAAATGGTAACTACAGGGAGACCAATTAGAAAGCTATTTCCATAGTCCATGTCAAATAGATTTCTGTGTGTTGGACAAACATAATAGAATGGAAGCGTATTAAAGGAGTTAGAGTCAAGGCCTGTTTAGGAGATCAAACCTATAGGTCTTGGCAACTGACTGGACATAGAGGGTGAGGGAGAGGAAAGAGTCAAGAATGACTCCATTGTATGTATTCGCTCATGATGAGCAAGGTGGGCTCTCTGCCTAAAAGATTTCCTGCAATCTTTACATTCATAGGGTCTCTCTCCAGTATGAATTCTTTGATGTAGAGTAAGGGATCCACTGTAACTGAAGGCTTTTCCACAAATGTTACATTCATAAGGTTTCTCTCCAGTATGAATTCGCTGATGTTGTGCAAGGCCCGCATTCTGGCTAAATGTTTTCCTACATTCCTTACACATGTAAGGTTTCTCTCCAGTATGACTCCTCTGATGTTGTGCAAGTGATGAACTGTTGCTGAAGGCCTTCCCGCATTCAATACATTCATAGGGTTTCTCTCCAGTATGAACCCTCTGGTGTTGATCCAGGTAAGCAATCTGGCTGAAGGCTTTCCGACATACTTTACATTCGTAAGGTTTCTCTCCAGTATGAACTCTCTGATGTTGAGCAAGGTGTGCGTACTGGCTGAAGGTTTTCCGACATTCCTTACATTCGTAGGGTCTCTCTCCAGTATGAATTCTCTGATGTACAATCAGGTATCCACGATGGCTAAAGGCTTTCCCACAGACACTGCATACATAAGGTTTCTCTCCGGTGTGAATTCTCTGATGCTGAGCAAGAAACGAACCATTACTAAAGGCCTTTCCACATTCAATACATTCAAAAGGTCTCTCTCCAGTATGAACTCGCTGGTGTTGAGTCAGGTGTGCAATCTGGCTGAAGGCTTTTTTACATTCTTTACACTGATAAGGTTTCTCTCCAGTATGAACTCTCTGATGTTGAGCAAGGTGGGCATTCTGGCTGAAGGCTTTCCGACACTCTTTACATTCATAGGGTTTCTCTCCGGTATGTATTCTCTTATGCTGAGCTAGGTTTGCACTCTGGCTGAAGGTTTTCCCACATTCAACACATGCATAGGGTTTCTCTCCAGTATGAATTCTCTGATGAAGAGTAAGAGATGAGGTCTGGTTGAAAACTTTCTCACATTCATTACATTTCAAAAGTTTCTTTTCTACATAAACTTTCTTACGTTTCATTTCAGCAGGTTTTTTCTGGTACCTTCTCTTTTGTGGCTCATGTTTATGTATTCTTTCTTTGGTAGGAAAACTCTGCTTTATGTCAAAGATTGCACCCTGATGGAAAGTCTGCCAAGATTTAGTATATTCATTATTTTGCTCTCCATTGAGGATTTCTTTATGAGTGATCATCAGTTGACCAGGATGCACCTCCTGACTTCTCAACTGGTTCTTATACCAATCCTCACTTGTACAGTCTTCTCTCAAACTGGAGCAGTCAAGGTTATAACTAAGATGGCTTCTTGCCATTATCACTACTTTGGATGATTCTTCATATGTAACTTGCTTTGATGAAAATTCATTGTTTTTAGATGCATATTCCCAATCTAAAAGATATCAAGAAAACAAATGTGTTTTATAAGTTTTCTAATGCATAATTACAAAAGAAAAATTGGTAAATGACATACACAAATTCAAGGATTTAACAGCTGTTAAACACAGTCTAATAATATACGAGATTATAAAGAATGAGAACTTTGTAAAATGTATTAATAAATGAATTAATTGGAGTTCCCATCACGGCTCAGGGGTAACAAACCTGCATCCTAGTATGGGTGTATCTGTTAGGATGCAGGTTTGATCCCTGGCCTGGCTTAGTGGGTTAAGGATCTGGCATTGCTGTGAGCTGTGGTATAGTTTCCAAAGCCAACAGCTGCAGCTCCAATTCGACCTCTAGCCTGGAAACTTCCGTATGCTGCAGGTGCGGCTCTAAAAAGAAAAAGGAAAAAAAAAAATCATGCATAACTATCTATATGAACAGTCTCCAAATACCATTCCTCTCTTGCCTCATGTTTCCTGCATACAAGCTAAGTTCATTATCTTTTAAAAACCAATTTCATGTCAATATGACTAAAAAAAACCTCTGTAAGATCCCCAGACCCCAAAACATAGCAGATTCCATTAACTGTCATAGGTGTACAGAAAACTATGTGGTTAAACTTTTGCAACCTGAAAAGGATCTTCCTGAATATCATTTTCTATATGATACGTTCCAACCAAGTGTAAATTTTCAGTTGATCACAAAGCTAAGAAGCCTTTATATACAAGTCATTTTCTATCAAATTGCTTGATTTTATTAACCTGCCACAGGCGTTAAAACCTGTGGGTTAATCTGTTTTACCCTTTCTATTCCCAAATCGAATCACCTGTTATTCTGTTCAAGACTTTCGAATGGTCTCTCACTTTATAGTAAAATCAAAATTTCTACTATGATTTACAAAACCAGTGTAACACATAAAGACACATGTAGAACTTATACAAAACTTGCTATGTAAAATTATAGGAAATCGAATCCAGGAAAATATGAACGTGTAATCACAAGTGCAAAGTTACTTGGGCAGCAGATACAGCTCTTCTTAGTTAGGAACAAACCCCTTGAACATTGTCAGTGACGGTAATCACACTATTACCAAAGGGCAGCCACTTTATTACAGTTACTTGACAATCCCTTACTTGAAGGAAATGAAGGAAAACATTTGGGAAACAGAAGGAAATATAATTGTTGAAGAGCAGTTTGTCCAAAATATCAGATGTGATAGTTATTGTTCTTCTATCTAATGATTTTTGGAGTGGTTGAATCATGTAATTGCAAAGGCTGGTTATACTAAAAGTTGGTATTGTAATCATGTTAGTCTTATATCAAATTTCTTCCAATATGCGATAAAAAGTGCAAAGTTAAGTTTAATATGTGAAAATCGTTGTAATTCTAGAAAATCATGTCAATAGATAAGAAAGTATTTTAGTAGGATTTCCTATTGTGGCTCAGCAGAAATGAACCCGACTAGTATCCATGAGGACACAGTTTGGATCCCTGGCCTCACTCAGTGGGTTAAGGATCCGGCATTGCCATGAACTGTGGAAGAGGCCTCAGATGCAGCTCGGATCCAGTGTAGGATAGATAGATATGGAGATCAAGAGAACATAAGAGTTCAGAATTTAACACATGCATATATGGTCAACTGATTGTCAGCAAAGGTACCAACAAGACAATATAATGGGGAAGGGAAGGTCGTTCTAACAAAGGGTACTGGAGCCACTGTATATCCAGGGGAAAAAAATGAACTTCAAACTTTACCTCACCCAAGACACAAAAATTAGATTAATGGATCATATTCCAAAATGTTAAAGCCAAAACTATAAAATTCCTAGGAGAAAAATACTGACTGAATGAACTCTCTGTGACCTGAGGGTAGCAAGAATTTCCTGAATGTGACACAAAAAGGACAAAGACAATAATTTAGACTTCACAAATACTGAAAGCTTTTGATGTTCAAAAGACAGCGATAGAAAAATAAAAACACAAGCCACAACTGGTACATGTATCTTGATACACATAAATGACAAAGGACTTGTATTAAAGGCTGTATAGGCATACCTCAGAGATACAACAGGTTCACTTCCAGGCCATCCCAATAAAGTAAATATTGCAATGAAGTGAGTCACGTGAATTTTTTGGTTTCTCGGTGCATATAAAAGTTATGTTTACACTATACTGTAGTCTGCTTAAGCGTGCAAGAGCATTAAATCTTAAAAAATCAGTGTACATAACAATTAAAAAGCACTTACTGTTTAAAAATACTAAGCATCAACAGACAATGCAGGAATTCCATAAAACTTCAATTTGCAAAAAAAGTGCAATAACGTGGAACACAACAGAATGAGGCATACTTGTATAAAGAACTCTAACAATTCAATAAGAAAGACAACCTAATAAAGCAAAAGATTTGAACAGACACTTCAAAAAAGATACACGAATGGCCAAAAAGCCATGAAAAGATGCTCAACATTATTACTTATCAGAGAAATGCACACTAAAACTACACTGAGAAACCAGAACACAATCATCAGAATGAATAAAATAAAAAATACTCACTAAAATATGGTAAGGATGTAGAGCAACTGGAAGTCTTCCACATCACTGGCGGGAATGAAAATGGTACAAGCTCTCTGGAAAACTGGCAATTTCTTAAAAAGTTAAAACATATTCCTATCATATAACTCAGTTTTTCCACTTTTTTATATTTTCCAAAGAGAAATAAAAACGTGTGTCCAAACCAAGACTGCTTAATGTAGCCCCAAATGGCAAACAACCCAAATGTGCTCGAGCAGGTGAACGGAAAAAACAAAGTGTGGACCATCTACACCAAAGACGGCTACTTGGCAACAAAAGGAATAAAGCATTCATACGTGCAGCACTGTGGGGAAGTTTTAAGTAATTGTGATGATGAAACAAGCCAGACAACAGGAAGATTCCATTTAGTTTACAAGCAGACTGATCTACAACGAGACAGATCAGATTCGTGTTTAAAGCCAGGAGTGAACAAGGATGGACTGCAGAGAGGCACAAGCTATCTTACGGGGTGATGGTTTCATGGATGTATACAACTGTCCAAACTCAGCATATTGTTTACTTTATATGAATGCAATTTACTCTGTAATTAACAGTTATTAAGAAAAAAGATGACAGGTGGAAACAAGCATTAAGACAGCCTTTAGTGGGAGTTCCCACTGTCCCTCAGCAGAAAGAAACCTGACTAGTAATCATGAGGATGCGGGCTCAATCCCTGGCCTCGCTCGGTGGGTTAAGGATCCAGCATTACTGCACGCTGCAGCGCAGGTTGCAGACACATTTTGGATTCCATGTTGCTGTGGTTGTGGCGTCGGCCAGCAGCTGCAGCTCCAATTCAACCCCTAGCCCAGGAACATCCATATGCCGCAAGTGCAGCCCTTCTAAAAAGTAAAAAAACAGGGAGTTCCCATCGTGGCTCAGCAGTTAACGAACCTGACTGGCATCCATGAGAACGCAGGTTTGATCCCTGGCCTTGCTGAGTGGATTAAGGATCCAGCATTGCCCTGAGCTGTGGTGTAGGTTGCAGACGTGGCTTGGATCCTGAGTGGCTGTGGTTCTGGCAGCTACAGCTATGACTGGACCCTTAGCCTGGGAACCTCCATATGCCACAGGTGTGGCCCAAAAAAAGAGAGAAAGAAAAAATAATTTTAAAAAAAGTAAAAAAAGAAAAAACTTGAGTAACATAACAAAACTCATGATACGCAGCAAACACTTTACACTGAAAATAGAGACTATACCTTGGAACATACAGAACAGACACAAAAACTAACTGTACATTAGGCCACACAAAATCCTCAAATGTTAGAAAGTAGAATTAGTACTAATTGCTATCCTGATCAAATATGACACTTTGATCAAAATACAGTAAAAGCAGAAAACTTTCTTTTAACCAACACTTGTATAAAAGAAAAAATTTTAAAATAGATTGTCTAGGAAATGCAAATTAAAAAACACTAAGGGAGTTCCTGCTCACCTCCTAGAGTAATGACAATAAAATAAAAATAAACAAATGGGACCTAATCAAACTTAAAAGTTTTTGCACAGCAAAGGAAACCCTAAACAAAACCAAAGGACAACCCATAGAATGGAAGAAAATATTTGCAAATGAAGCAACTGACAAGGGATTAAGCTCTAAAATATATAAACACCTGTAGCTCAATACCAATGAAACAATAAAAAAATGGGCAGAAGATCAATTCTCCAATGAAGACCTACAGATGGCCAAAAAACATGAAAAAATGTCCAATGTCACTAACAGAGAAATGCAAATCCAAACCACTATGAGGGGAGTTCCCATTGTGGCTCAGCAGAAATGAATCTGACTAGTATCCATGAGGACGCAGGTTCCATCTCTGGCCTCAGGGGGTTAAGGATCTGGTGTTGCTGTGAGCTGTGGTGCAGGCAGGCAGCCACAGTTCCAATTCGACCCCTAGCCTGGGAACCTCCATGTGCCACGGGCCCAGCCCTAAAAAAGACGAAAACAAAACTACTATGAGGTACCACCTTACACCAGATGGCCATTATCAAAAAGTCTACAAGCAATAAATGCTGGAGAGGGTATGGAGAAAAGGGAGCCCACTTACTCTGTACATGGGAATGTAAACTGGTGCAATGCCATGTAAAATAGTATGGAGACTCCTCAAAAAGCTAAAAACAGAATTACCACGGCGATCTAGCAACCCCACTCCTGGGCATCTATCCAGAGAAAACCAAGACTTGAAAAGATACATGTACTCCAGCATCACTGCAGCACTATATAGAATAGCTAAGACCTGGAAGCAACCTAAATGTCCAATGACAAAGGAGTGGATAAAGACAATGTGGTATATACACACAATGGAATATTACTCAGCCATAAAGAGGAATGAAATAATGGCATTTGCAGCAACATGGGTGGGCTAAGAAATTATCGTGCTAAGTGAAGTTAGATACAGGTATCATATGCTATCACTTATATGTGGATTCTAAAAAAAAGGGTACAATGAACTTATTTTGCACAACGGAAGCTGGAGTTCCCATTGTGACTGAGTGGTATCGGTGACTAGTATCCATGAGGACACAGGTTCAATCCCTGGCCTCGTTCAGTGGGTTAAGGATCCAGCACTGCTGTGAGCTGTGGTGTAGGTCACAGATGCAGCTTAGATCTGGTGTTGCTGTGGCTGTGGCACAGACCAGTGGCTACAGCTCCAATTCAACACCTGGCCTGGGAACCTCCATGTGCTGCGGATGTGGCCCTAAACGACAAAAAAAAAGAAAAAAAAAACACAGAAACTGACTCACAGACTTGGAAAACCTTATGGTTACCAAAGGAGACAGGTTTGGGGGAAAGGATGGGCTGGGGGTTTGGGGTAGAAATGTAATTAGGTTGTTATGATGGTTGTACAACTATAAATATAATAAAGTTCATTGAAAATAAATAAAAATAGATTAATGAGGAGCAACCTAACAAATATTTTTTAAAAGAACACCTATACCAAATAAGAAATTAAAATTTTGAATTACTACAGATATAAAAGAAAAAAGAATTGTAAGATTATTATGCTCAGATTCGTAGAAATAAATCTGTAACCTAAATGAAAAGGATAACCATCTAGAAAAATGAAAATTTATATAATTTAACTCATGGAAGAAACCAGAGCGAGACCATTTGCCAGAGAGGACGCTGAGAAAGTTGCCAAAGGTCCATTTCCCCACAAAGGCCCCAGTACCAGGGTTTGTTTCTCAAACCCTAAGACGAGTAACCGCATTCCTTAACACCAGCATCTCTAAATCAGACTTTTTCTCTGAGCTCCCATCTCCCTCCAATGGTATGTTGCATTTACTCACTAGGAAATCTCCCCATTTCAAATTCGTCATCTTTTCCTCTGCCAAGCTATTCTTTCCTCTGACTAGTTTCTATTAAATGCTATCACCCTCCAGTGAAACCGAGACTTGAAAATACAATTGGAAAATGCTTTTTCCTTTGATGATTTGTAAACCTCTGAATAGTCCTAAAAACTGAGCAGAATGATTTTCTCAAAGTAGAAACCCAGTGAGCCTTGGTAAAAGATTAAGTGAATCAATCAATCAATCCTTGAATCTCGAAGGAATAAGTGGAAAAAAAAAAAATAGGCATTGCTGTGTCTGGATTTTTACAAACAGTATGGAGCAATCTGTGTAAAACTAAAAAGCAAGGACAAGGAGATACAATGACACCTGGATCAGAGAACAGGAAAATGTTCTCAGAGAAGAGAGTAATGTGTGAGAGAATATATACAAGGAGACACGGCTGAAGCACTCATGCTGGTGACACGTCTTTCTTCCCAGGCCTTAAGCCTTTAAGAAGAGCTACCCAGGAACCATCAGTTAGGAGCTGGAATCTTTCATGGACCGCTGAGCTCTTCCTTGCCATGGCCTCTACCTCCCTATTTCTCTCTCACTCACCAGGACGTGCGCATCTCGTCCCCTCCTTCTTCATCATCCAGGGCTCTTTTCCTTGTTCCAATAATGAGATCACATCTGGCTTAGAAGCTGAAACTCCTGCTTACAAGAAATAAAAGGAGAATTAGCCAGGCCCATAAATCAAATCAAGTTCCTTGGTCATCAGGAGGGCAGGGGCATCCCAGAAAGGAGCAGAGGAGGAGGTGAAGTATTCTGGGCGATGGGCAAGATGAAGGTGCATCAACAGTCTAATGAAACTGCCAGTGCTCCAAAACTCAACTTATTTGAGGGAGTAGACAGAGAAACTTAGAAATCCAGTGATTCCCAACCATGACCTCGGAGAGCAGCCCTGTGTGCCCATTCTGAATCACAGGGAGACCTGCTTACCCAGTGACACCAGGCTCCTGTAGTTCTCCAGCATCACCTTCCTGTACAAATGCCTCTGAGCAGGGCTCAGCCATTCCCACTCCTCCTGAGAGAAATCCACAGCCACATCCCCAAAGGTCACCAAATCCTGAAATGACATAAACATATTGTCTGCAACTAGTGTTCTTACCCTCGCAGACGCATAGTTTGAGGACTTAAACTTTCTATACTTCTGGAGAGAAACTTTGCTTATAGCGAAATTTTCTGTCCATATCTTGGGTTCTGAGCAATGCATGTCAAGTAATTGCTAGATGACTTATCATGTTTAGTTTTAATATTCTATCAAGGAAGATGTACATATCAGAGAGTCTCTACTGATGGAGAAAAGATACACACTAAAATGGGCAATTAACAGAATACCGTAAACAATCAAGTGTGAAATGATACATTATTCACACAAAATGCCACAGCATTTCTCAATACAGAAAATTAGGATAGACTGAGGCAGTGAAAAAAGTCTCCAAGAAGGAGGCAGAAACCTAAGTTACCCCTTATAAGATATACATGGTCTAAACCAGCACTGTTCCAACTTCTACAACGGCAATGGTCAATGTTCCAGCTTATCAATAGGGTGTGTGTATGTGAATATATATTTGATGCTTATAATATTGGTTTTCTAAAATAAATACATATGTAATAAACACAGAAGTTTTATGGTGACTCTGCAAAAATATAACTTAAACAAATGTATGCTATTACAGAGAATAATCAGGGATGACAAAAGATTATCTAACAGCTCTTTACAACACCGTAAGTCTCAAAGACAGCTGGTAACTTATCATGCTACCTCAGAAACAACACAATAGTAATTTTAAGCACTATTAATTAAGTACTGAACACTTCAAATGTGATAATGAGGTGCATCAAAAAATAACTAGCTCTCACTAGAGGAATATGCCCCACTGTGCATATTTAATGGGCAAGAGTTTTTTTAAATGTTAAAACACAGCACTCACACACCACTGTATGTTGAATTAAGGATCTTTATAACATGGAATAAGACCTAGTCCATTCCTTTTTTCTTTTCCTTTTTTTGCTTTTTAGGGCCACACCCACAGCATATGGAAGTTCCCAAGCCAAGGGTTAAATTGAAGCTAAGCTCTCAGCCTATACCGCAGCCACAGCAACGTGAGATCAGAACCACATCTGCGACCTACACCACAGCTCAGGGCAACCCCAGATCCTCAACCCACCGAGCGAGGCCAGGGATCAAACCCGCAACCTCACTGTTCCTAGTCGGATTCGTTTCCACTGCGCCACAACAGGAACTCTGCTAAACCTACTCTGAAGCGAACTGATATGCAGATGCCCTCAATACATGCCCGAACAGGTAAAGAGACTTATTAAAAACTGAAATACTGCCACACTGGTTGGTAAACAGCTATTGCACTGAGCCCTAGGAGTGACTATCTTCTACCTCCCCACAATCCAGCAACCAAAGGGAAACGCCCCGCACACTGTCAGTTTCCAGGATCTCAGCGGGCGTGAGTTCTGGTATGTGCCCTCGCCTTCGTGGTTGTCAAGTATGAACATCGTTCCTGTTCTTAACACGCCTCTCTGCAGAGTAACGCCTGCCGGGAGTATGCGCATAGAGCGCCAATGACAGAAGGAAGACGAAAAGACTATATAATGAGTAATGAATACATATCCTAGAATGGCCACTAAATGAATAATATTAATTGATAAGATAATAGGGAAAAATACCTGATTTATCTAAAAGAAGGCAAAAAAGGAGAAGTAAAAGAACAGATAAAATAAATCATAACATGGTATACCTAAACACAAATATATCAATAATTACATTAAATGAAAACACACTAAACACTATTTTCAAAAAAAAACCAAGATTATCAGACTGGACATGCAAAAACCAACCAACCTTTTAAGGAGACAAAGGGGGTTGTGGGAGGCCTAAGAGATTGGCAGGGAAAACAAAAAAAACCTTTCTTTTGCTTTTTAGGGCCACACCCACAGCATATGGAAATTCCAAGGCTAGGGGTCAAACTGGAGCTGCAGCTGCTGGCCTACGCCACAGCCACAGCAACACGGGATCCAAGCTTCTCCTGTGACCTACACCACAGCTCATGGCAATGCCAGATCCTTAACCCACTGAGCGAGGCCAGGGATTGAACCTGCATCCTCATGGTTCCTAGTCGGGTTCATTACTGCTGAGCCACAACAGGAACTCCAAAAAACCCTCTTTTTAAGAGGCATACTTTATTTTTATTTTGTTTTATTTGCTTTTTAGGGCTGCATTGTGGCATATGCAAGTTCCCAGGCTGGGGGTTGAATTGGAGCCACAGATGATGGCCTATGCCACAGCCACAGCAACGGGATCCTTAACCCACTGAGTGAGGTCAGGGATTGAACCCGCATTAAGAGGCATACTTTAAATAAATAAATAAATAATATATATATATATATTTTTTGGTCTTTTCTAGGGCTGTAACCTCAGCATATGGCGGTCCCCAAGCTAGGGGTCTAATTAGAGCCGTAGCCTCTGGCCTATATCACAGCCACAGCAACATGGGATCCGAGCCGAGTTTGTGACCTACACCACAGCTTATGGCAATGCCGGATCCTTAACCCACTGAGCGAGGCCAGGGGTCAAACCCGCAACCTTATGGTTTTCTTAGGTGGATTCGTTAACCACTGAGCCACGACGGGAACTCCATACTTGAAATACAATCGTTAGAGGCAAGGGTTCTCAAAAAAGTATGCATTAAAATCACTGTGGGACTCAGTGTTGTTTCCTGGGCCTCACCGTAAGAGCCTGTGATTCAGGAGGTGTGAGGTGGCATTCTAAAAACCATCTCGGCTGATGGGTTCTGTCTGTCTCTATAGCACCTACCCTCTGCTTTCTCCTTCTGTTACCAATTCAGTGGCCACAGAGAAGAGGTAGCTGCCTCTTGCCTCCCTGATCTCACTCAAAGATGAGGAATTCATTCCTTTGTTGATTCATATATTAACTTTACAAGTACTTAATGAATGCTTACTACCTAAAATGTTCTAAGAGTTGGGAATACAAAACTGAACTGAATATAGTTCTTCCTCTTGTGGAGTTAATATTTTAACACAAGAGGAAAACATAAACTCCTGGGCATATATCCAGACAAAATTCTAGTTTGAAAAGATACATGCACTCCAATGCTCACAGCACTATTTACATTAGCCAAAACATGGAAACACCCTCAATGTCCACAGACATATGAATGGATAAAGAACATGTGGTTTATATACACATACGCACACGCACACACACACACACACACACACAGGAATATCAGCCATCAAAAAGAATGAAATAATGCCATTTGCAGCGATACAGCTGGGCCTAGAGATTATCATACTAACCAAAGTAAGTTAGAAAGAGAAAGACACCACATGTATCACTCACATGTGGAATCTAAAATATGATACAAATGAACATATCTATGAAACAAAAACAGACTCACAGATACAGAGAATAGAGAATAGATTTGGGAAGGATTGAGAGTTTGGAATTAGCAGATACAAACCATTATATATAGGATGGACAAACAACACAGAACACAGGGAACTATAAATAGAGTAACAAAGATTAATTGTAGCACAGGGAACTATATTAAATATCCTGTGATAAATTATAATGGAAAAGAATATGAAAAAAGGATATATCATGTGTATGTATACATATATATATATATGTATAGCTCAATCACTCTGCTGTACAGCAGAAATGAACAGTTTAAATCTACTATACTTCAATAAAGTTAAAAAATTCTTAAAGATGAAAGAAAAAAACATAAGGTCATATAACGTCAAGTGGTCTATAATGTCAAGGCCACAAATCAAGCCTCAGTAAATTTAAGAAAACTGAAATTATATTATCAAGCATCTTTTCCACCAAAATGCTGTAAGATAAGAAATCAACTCCAAGAAAAAAAAAGCAAAAATCACAAATATCTCAAGGCTAAAAAATATGCTACTAGAAAACAAAGTGGTCACTGAAGAAATTAAAGAGGAAATTAAAAAATATCTAGAGAGAAATGACAACGAAAACCCTATGATCCAAAACTTATGGGATGCTGCAAAAGCAGTTATAAGGGGGAAGGTGACAGCAACACAGTCTTAACTCAGGAACCAAGAAAAATCTCAAACAACCTAACCTTATACCTAAAAACAGCTAGAGAAAGAACTACCAAAATCCAAAATTAGTGGAAGTAAAGAAATCATAAAAATCAACATCAGAAATAAATGAGGCGTAGACAATAGAAAAAGTCAATAAAACCAAAAGTTATTTCTTCGAAAAGATCAATAAAATTGATAAACCTTTGGTCAGACTCATCAAGAAAAAAGGGAGCAGGCCAAATCAATAAAATCAGAAATGAAAAAAAAAAGTTACAAATGACACCACCGAAATACAAAGGATCTTAAGAGACCACTACAAATTACTATTTTCCAATAAAATAGACAATCTAGAAGAAATGGACACTTACAGAAGTACAACCTTCCAAGACTGAACCAGGAAGAAATAGAAAATATGAATAGACCAATCACAAGTACTGAAATTGAAACTGTGATTTAAAATTTCCAAAAAATAAAAAGTCCAGACCAGATAGCTTCACAAGCTTTTTATCAAGCATTTACAAAAGAGTTAACACCAATTCTTCTGAAACTCTTCCAAAAAACTGCAGAGGAAGGAACATTCCCAAGCTCATTCTATGAGGGCACATCACCCTGATACCAAAACCAGACAAAGATACCACAAAAAAAGAAATTTAGGCGTTCCTGTTGTCGCTCAGTGGTAATGAACCCAACTAGTGTCCATGAGGATACAGGTTCAATCCCTGGTCCCCCTCAGTGGGTTAAGGATCCAGCATTGCCATGAGCTGTGGTATAGGTCACAGACACGGCTCTGATCCTGCCTTGCTGTGGCTACAGTGTAGGTCGACAGCTGCAAACTACGATTCAACCTCTAGCACAGGAACTTCCACATGCGGCAGGTGTGGCCCTAAAAAGACAAAAAAAAAAAAATTTATAGGCCAATATCACTGATGAACAGAGACATGAAAATCCTCAGCAAAATATTAGCAAACCAAATCCAAAAATATATTAAAAGGATCATACACCATGATCAAGTGGCATTTATCCCAGGGATGCAGTGATTCTCAATATCTGCAAATCAATCAATGTGATGTATATAACATATTAACAAACTGAAGAATAAAAACCGTATGATCATCTCCATACATGCAGAAAAAGCTTTTGACAAAACTCAACACCAATTCTGATAAAAATGCTCCAAAAGTGGAGTTCCCGTTGTGGCACAGTGGTTAACG
Source organism: Phacochoerus africanus (assembly GCF_016906955.1). Classification (NCBI taxonomy): domain Eukaryota; kingdom Metazoa; phylum Chordata; class Mammalia; order Artiodactyla; family Suidae; genus Phacochoerus; species Phacochoerus africanus. The sequence continues at coordinate 60,402,058 of NC_062551.1, forward strand.
AATCCGACTAGGAGCCATGAGGTGGCGGGTTCGATCCCTGCCCTTGCTCAGTAGGTTAACGATCCGGCGTTGCTGTGAGCTGTGGTGTGGGTCGCAGACGCGGCTCGGATCCCGAGTTGCTGAGGCTCTGGTGTAGGCTGGCAGCTACAGCTCTGATTGAACCCCTGGCCTGGGAACCTCCATATGCCACGGGAGCCGCCCAAGAAATGGCAAAAAGCCAAAAAAAAAAAAAAAAAAAAGCTCCAGAAAGTGGGCATAGAGAGAACCTATCTCAACTTAATAAAAGCCATATATGACAAACCCACAGTTAACATCATTCTCAACAGCAGAAAACTGAAAGCATTTCCTTTAAGATCGGTAACAAGAAAAGGATGTCAACTCTCATCACTTTTATTCAACATTGTTTTGGAAGCATTAGCTGGAAATCTGAGAAGAAAATGAAATAACAGGAGTCCAAATTAGAAAAGAAGAAGTGAAAGTGTCACTGTTTGCAAATGCCATAACACTATACATAGAAAATCCTAAAGGTGCTAGCAGAAAACTATTACAGCTCATCAATGAATTCAGAAAACTTGCAGGATACAAAATTAATATACAGAAATTTGTTGCATTCCTATATACCAATAGCAAAATATCAGAAAGAGGAATTAAGGAAATTATTCTCACATCAAAGAGAATAAAATACCTAGGAATAAACCTATCTATAGAGGCAAAAGACCTATACTCTGGAAACTATAAGATGAAACTTACAGATTACATTGATGAAAGAAATCAAAGAGGACCAAAAAAATGGAAAGTTATGCCACGTTCTGGGGTTGGAAGAATCAATATTATCAAAATGATTACACCACCCAAGATAATCTACAGATTCAATGCAATCCTGATCAAATTACTAATGGTATTCTTCACTGAACTAGAGCAAAAAAAAAATGTTTAAGCTCCATGGAAACACAAAAGACCCCAAATAGCCAAAGGGATGTTGAAAAAGTAAAAGAGAACTGGCGGAATCAGCCTCCCTGACTTCAGGCTATACTACAAAGCTATAGTAATCAAAACGGTGTGGTACTGTCACCAAAAAAGGAATACAGACCAGTGGCACAAGATAGAAAGCCCATAAATAAACCCACACACCTATGGTCAATTAATCTATGACAAAGGAGGCAAGAATATACAATGGAAAAAAGACATTAAGTAATGCTGGGAAAATTGGACAGCTGCATGAAAAATAATGAAATTAGAACATTCTCTAACACAAAAATAAACTCGAAATGGACTAAAGACCTACACATAAAACTCCTAGAGAAAAACATACAGATACGCTTTGACATAAATCACAGCAATATCTTTTTGGATCTACCTCCTTAAGTAATGAAAACAAAAACAAAAATAAACAAATGGCACCTAATTAAACTTAAAAGCTTTTGCATAGCAAAGGAAATCATAAAAAGAAAATGAAAAGACAGCTCATGGAATAGGAGAAAAATCACTGCAAATGAAGCAACCAACAAACAAAGGATTAATCTCAAAAATATACAAACAGTTTCTGCAGGTTTATATCAAGAAATAACCCAATCATATTCTGGGCAGAAAATGTAAATAGGCATTTCTCCAACAAAGACAAATGGCCAAAAAACACATGAAAAGATGTTCAACATGACTAATTATTAGAGAAATGCAGATCAAAACTATATAGAGAGGTGTCACCTCACTCCAGTCAGAACAACCATCATTGAAAAGTCTAGAAACAATAAATGCTGAAGAGGGTGTGGAGAAAAGGGAACCCCCACCCTCCCACACACACCGTTGTTTGGAATGTAAATTAGTACAACCACTATGGAAAGCAACATGGAGGTTTTTAAAGAATAAAAATAGGAGTTCCCATCGTGGCTCAGTGGTTAACGAATCCGACTAGGAACCGTGAGGTTTCGGGTTCAATCCCTGGGCTTGCCCAATGGGTTAAGGATCCAGCATTGCCGTGAGCTGTGGTGTAGGTCGCAGATGTGGCTCGGATCCTGCGTTGCTGTGGCTCTGGCATAGGCCAGTGGCTACAACTCCAATTAGACCCCTAGCCTGGGAACCTCCATATGCCGCAGGTGGGGCCTTAAAAAGACCGAAAAATAAATAAAATAAAATAAGAATAAATAAAAATAGAACTACCATATGATCTAGCAATGCCACTCCTGGGCATCTATCTGGAGAAAACCATAATGCGAAAGGATGCATGCGCCCCAATGTTCACAGCAGCACTATTTACATTAGCCAAGATGTGGAAACAACCTAAATGTCCATCAACAGAGGAATGGATAAAGAAGATCCGGTACAGGTGTACAGCGGGATATTACTCAGCCATAGAAGAGGGCGAAATGGTGCCATATGCAGCAACATGAGTGGACCTAGAGATTGTCATCATGCATGAAGTAAGTCAGAGAAAAACGAATGTCATATGGTATCACTTATAGGTGGAATCTAATAAAAAATTTATACAAATAACTTATTTATGGAATGGACGCAAACTCACAGAGTTTTAAATCAAACTTATATGGTCACCATAGGAAAAACTGGGGGAGGGGCGTAACTGGGAGGATCAGAATGACATATACATTACTGCCTAAAGTGGATGGTTAACAAGGACCTACTGTATAGCACAGGGAAATCTACTCAATGGTTAGTAATAACCTGTATGTGAAAAAAGGATCTATTAGTATATGCATGGCTGATTCACTGTGCTGTACACCTGAAGTTAATACAACATTGTAAATCAACTATAGACCAATACAATCAAAGAATAAAAAAAATAAAATAGTATCATTACATTATCATATAACAAAACTAGCAGGCACTAAATTCCATGAAAACAGTCTATTTTTATTTACCACAGTATTGCTAGCACTTAATATACAGTTAATCTTTAATAACTATGTTCAGCAAATGAATAAGTAGTTTCTATTCTTATCTGTATTTCCATTTGTTTCTGGACATTATATCCTGATCTTTTATTTCTTCTGGCTCCTATTCTACACTGTTTACTGTTTAGTTATTACAGATGTATGATACAGATGTATTTGTTAATACATCTGTCATAGGAATAAAAGTACTTCCTATTATTCTTTTTCAAAAAAATTTCCTGTTTTTCCATATTAACTCCACTGATCTTTACTGGATGACCAAGAACATTCCAGCTTTAGCCTGCTATTAACTCAGGATGTGCCTAAAATAGGGCCTCATTACTCCCATGGAATCCTACTCTTCAAAGCCCACAGAGTGCCTGAAAAAAGTCCCTGCCCTAATCGACCCATACGTTAACACTCAAGTTCCTGCAGATCCCACTCCTCAAAATCACCTTGAGCAAGAGACCCTATCATATACTGCCAATTACCCAACAGCCTTTGTCTTGTGTACCTCTCAAACACACGTCTGTGGACTCTAAACTGACAGTCCCATCTGAACACACACCTCAACCTCAATGAATCAAGTTCCTATAGTGAAGACTTTCATATCCTACCAAGAAGTGTATTTATTTATTTTTGCCTTTTGAAACTTCCAACTGAACACCTAACTCATAGGAAGTCATAAACTCTCAAATAAACATGAAAATTCTGGCTGAGGGAAAAAAAAGGGAAGACCACTGGAGTTTGGTCGACCTCCTTTTACTAGACTGGAAAACATGAATGAATGGGTCACTGAATGAATGGAACATTATTAGGATGGGGAATTTCAGAGGAAAAGCAAAATGTTCATATAAAACCTGAAAAACAAGGCACTTCGGGGAAGAGAGAAGAAATGCTTCCTTACCTCGGACATGGCTTTAAGAATTTAAGAATTTATAACAGCTCTTCTGTCCTCCTCCTCAGGCTCCTCTCTGGGAGAAGGGCACTGTCCAGAGAAAACAGAACTGGAGAGGGAGAAAGAAAATGTAAAATGCTGGGTCTGCTCTCAGCTCCCAGCATCACTAGCCTAGAAACTCCCCTTTCTTTCTCTCTGCCCTTCTCCTCAACCACAGAAGTAGATAAAAGGTGTCACTGAATTGGTCATTCCTATCTAAATTTACAATGCTTTCACTATGTGCTGTATTTCATTTTTTTGAAGTATAGTTGATTTATAATGTTATATTAGTTTCAGGTGTTCTCAGTGTAATGACTCAACATTCTTATAGATTATACTCCACTTAAATCCCCCATGTGCTTTAGATCTCAATATGCAGTATAAACTTTCTGTGCATAAGACACCTCCTTGTTTATATTTATAAACAGTAACAGTTTTACCCTTCAGAATGGCACTACCAAGTAGGGAGTATTTCCCCCTTCACACAGGAGGGCTCTTCATCAGGGAAATTATCCAAGGCTTCAAGGTAATAAGTAATTAAGCCCAGGTGGAATCCAGCGTCTGACTCTTTAATCTTTCCCCCTTATGATGATGTGAAAAGGAAATGTATCTCCACCCTTTCTAGATGAGATAAAGCTACAAAGTGAATGCCTGAAAGAAAACATCTTTACACAGAATAAGCCACAGAGGGGTTATGTGGTCTGGAGGACACTGGACCAAAGAGGACACTGCTTCTGGCCCTAGATTATGATAAAATGCACCTGAAAACCAATCTCTTAACTTCTCTAAGCTATTTCCTCAGAAAGAGGTTAGGGGGTGCGCTGTGCAGGAACGGTCACTGAAACCCCTTAATCATGAGAAATTCTCCACTAACTTCAGTGCCTCGGAGAGTAAAGCAATTATCTCAGGAGCAACATAACTTAGTGGTAAGAACCACCAAGCTTTGAGGATCAGAATGCTTGCACTCGAAACATCTGATCCACTACTTACAAGCTTTGCAAACTCCACTCTAAACCTCAATTTTCTCATCAGCAGGAAAGTACCTACTCCCTATCAGTGGCTGAAGAAACATGAGATGATCCACAGAGAGCACTCAGCACAGCACTCCAGGCGCTCAAAAAGCATCAATTATTCAGTCATTTATTTTCACAGAGAGCACAGAGTAGGTCTCCTCTTCCTTTTTCCTCCCCAACTCCTCGCTGGGAGAGGGAGAGAAAGACCTTCGGTGCCAGAGAGGACTAAGGTCCAGCGGCCCAGTCTTCGGCAGTCCAGGCCTAGGCTTTCTCGTCTTCAGCTCTCTTCCCTCTCCCTCCTCTTCTCTCCTTAAACTCCAGCTTTTCCCCTTCATCTCAGCCTCTCCCCCACAACACGCTCTCCCAAATCCTGAGCACCCCAGGCTCCCACGCCACAAAACCCCTCACGCTGACAGCCTGTGGACATGCCCCCGAGAGGTCGCCTGCCCTCCCCTCGCCGTGGGTCACGCTGACATGACGACACACGGTGCCATGTACTGTCACACGCACTGAGGTCACACCATCTACAGCAAGCTCGCGCGTACAGACACAGCTGTGCGTTCCCCGTCACAGATACTGTCACACCAACTCACGGTCCCACCACACACACGGTCACCACGTTCACACGAGGTCACGCAGTCACTGTCACACACTCTCACGCGATTCCACACTGCCTCGCACACAGCCCCAAGGTCTCACACACTGTCACGCATGGTCTCACTGTTCAAACACGGCAACACCTTGACACAGTCCCACCCGCCAGAGGCCCCCTCACACGCCCGCTCCCGCCCCGCAGGCCTGCTCAGACGCGCACCCGCCGCGGGCTCCTCACCGCCTTCTCCCTGAGACTCGGCACTTCGCTCCGCGCGGTTGGCAGAGGCCGGGAGCCGAGGCCCCGCGGCCGGGGCGGGACGCGACCTGGGGCCGGACCCGCGGGCTCACAAAGGCGCCGCGGCGCTCGGGCTGGCGGTCGGCGCCGGCCGCAGTGGCCGCTGGGAAATGGAGTCCGAGGCCGAGCGCGGGGCGGCGCGGTGCATCCTGGGACTGCTCGCCAAGAGCGCAGCGGCTCCAGCCTCGTCCTTTTCGAGTCGTCTCCGCCGCGATCCGCCAAGCCCTGGACCTTCCGACCCAGAACCGAGACCAGCCCAGCACACGCGGTCTGTCAGAACCCCCGAGTCCCGCCCTGAACTAGACGGGCCTGCCCGGACTGCGCAGGCGCTGCTTGCTGGCGTCGCGAAGGCGTCCAGAGGCGGTGCACGCGCCGGCCGCGCGTGGCGGAGCGAGCCGTGGGGCGCACGCGCAGTGGCCGAGCCCGCGCCGGGGCGCACGGACTGCGGCACCTGACCTGGAGCTGGTGAAACGCAGGTGGCAGTGCGGCGCGTGGAGGGCGGGGGCCCGCACCAGAGGGATTCCGGAAGGATGCGGGCGTAGTTACGAGTTCAGGTGCTCGGGATTTCCTTTCTTGTGTTGTTCTCTTTCTTCCCTTTTCTCCTTACCCTGTTTTTCCGTTCTCCATTTATTGAGCGCCTGCTGTGTGCCAAGCAGTGTTGTAGGCCCTGGGGATGTAATTGTGAACAAGCTAAAATCCCCACCCATGGAGCTGGATGTTCGAATGCGGGAGAAATTTAATAGTTAAAAAAAAGAATACTAATATATATTGGGAATTTATGCGCGCTATAATGAAAAGCAAAGCATAAAGATCATTCTTTCAGTTCCTTGTTTTTTCAGTTAATATACTCTTGTTCCTATTCGACGTATGTCTGAAAGTATAAACTTTTTCTAGCTCGAACTCACAGTCATGTCTCACCTCTTTTGAAACTGAGTTATAGGATGCAGTGCTTCAGTGTAATTTGTCTTACCAAACTAACCAATGACAAAGCATCATAGGAGGGGGGAACTTTTATATTGGGGCAATGTAAAAATGCAAATATTCACAAAAATATTGAAACACTGCATATGGTAATAAAATTTTGCATATAAGCAATAAGGACAAAAGCGGAGAAATAACAGTACATTTGTTTGAAACTATACAACTTATAAAACTAATTGTGTGATGATGAAGCAACCTGTAGAAACTTAACTTCTTGGGTTAAGTTTTTGGGTTTTTCTCTAAGGGAGGAATAGAGCTGTTAAAAATTCCACTAAGACTACAATATCAGGAAATTGTTGCTATGTGTAAAAAGTAAAAGAAACACAATCCACAAAAACTAATTGGTTTGGGGTTTCAGTGTTGCAATTATGACTAATAAACTTACCCCTTGCTTTTGGAAACCATACAAACATTATGTAAGTTAAGACATATCAGTAAATATCCAGGCATTTGCAGCCTTTTCCACATTTCACAAATGTATGAAGAAATCAGGCATCTTTGGCTTGAGGTAGATAAGTGATAACATTTTTTGTTTTCATTGATTACCTTTTAAGCTGCTGCTTTGGCAGAATCCTCTACAAAGCTTGTATCAAAATTTACTGTTGGAGTTCCCTTGGTGGCGCAGTGGTTAATGAATCCGACTAGGAACCATGACATGGCGGGTTCGATCCCTAGCTCTGCTCAGTGGGTTAAGGATCCGGCGTTGCCGTGAGCTGTGGTCTAGTTTGAAAATGCAGCTCGGATCCTGAGTTGCTGTGGCTCTGGTGTAGGCTGTTGGCTACAGCTCTGATTGGACCCCTAGCCTGGGAACCTCCATATGCCGCAGGAGCAGCCCAAGAAAAGGCAAAAAGACAAAAAAAAATTTTTTTAAACTGTGACTTGCATAAAAAACATTTATCATTTTCAAATCGATAATCAGCAAATAGATGTCTTCCTAGCATATATAAATTTAATGTAATAATCTAAAGTACATAATCTTGAGTATTTATAGAATCTGAGACAGAAGGACCCACTTATTTTTCCCACGTCGTCACGATGAAGATGTAATACATTTAATTTCATGGGTTAGTACTGGAGAGAATTTAAGTCTATACACTTTTGAGTTAAGTTTTGTATGAGGTATGCTATCAAAGTTCTCTCTTTTCTTTTGAGGTATGATATCAAAGTTCTCTCTTTTTTCTTATGGATGTGTAATGGCTCTAGAATTATCTGTAGAAAAGGCTATTCTTCCTCCACTGAATTGCTTTTGCACCTTTATCAAAAATCAGGTATCGGACACGGACTTGTATCCAGGATATGTAATGAATAGATACAGTCAACGAGTTAAGGACCCCACATTGTAACTGCAGTGGCTCAGGTTGCTGCCAAGGCCCGGGTTAGATCCCTGGCCTGAGAACTTCCACACGCTGGGGATGGGGAATATTCATAAAGTAACTACTAAAAGTACAATTAACACAATTTAAAAATGGGCGAAAGCTTTGAATAGGCATTTCTACAAGGAAGATAAACAGATGGTCCAAAAGTAGGTGAAAATATGCTCTACATCATCAGTCCTTGGGAAATAAAACCACAATAAGTAACCACTTCACACACACCAAGATGACTACGACATAAAAGTTAACAGTTGTTGGGGAGTTCCCGTCGTGGCGCAGCGGAAACGAATCTGACTGGGAACCATAAGGTTTCGGGTTTGATCCCTGCCCTTGCTCCGTGGGTTAAGGATCTGGTGTTGCCATGAGCTGTGGTGTAGGTTGCAGACTCGGCTCGGATCCTGTATTGCTGTGGCTGTGGCGTAGGCCGGCGGCTACAGCTCCGATTGGATCCCTAGCCTGGGAACGTCCATATGCCGAGGGAGCAGCCCAAGAAATGGCAAAAAGACAAAAAAAAACAAAAACAACAAAAAAGCTAAAAATAGTTATCATATGACCCAGAAATTTCAGTCCTAGGTGTACACCTAAGACAAATAACACACATGTGTGCAAAACCTAGTACACAAATTGTTCACAGCAGCACTATTCGTGATGTAGCCAGAGCAGAAAAGCCTCTAGTGCCCATATTATTCAGCCATCAAACGTAATAAAAGAAGTACTGATACGCATGCAACATGGATGTATCTTGAAAACATTACACTATGTGAAAGAAGTCAGTCACAAAAATGACTGTGTAGTGCATGAATCTATTATGTGAAATACCCGGAATAGGCAAATATCGGAGAAAGAAAGTAGATTAGTGGTTGCTTTGGGCTGATGGGAGGAGATGAAGAATGAGCATTAAAGTAGGGTTTCTTGTTGATGTGGTGGAAATTTGTAAATTTAGATTGTGGAGATAGACAACCCTGTGAATATACTAAAATACCATTGAACCGACTACTTGAGTAGGTAAACTTAATGGTCCATAAATTATGTCTCAGTAATAGTGTTAAAACCAATGGAGGGTATTAGCGTGGGTTTACTTCAGATTTCTCTTTTTTGTTCTGTTGAGCTATGTGTGTATTGATTATGGTAAGCATTGATCCTGGGTAGCGGTCTCCCAATTTATTCTTTGTTAAGACAGTTTTAGCTATTTTAGAGCATATGCCTTTCCATATAAATTTGAAGAAAACCTTATTAAAGTCTACAAAAAAATCTTTATTTCCATCTGTTTGGCTTGGATTTTTGTTCTTCTAGCTTCTGGATGTAGGAACTTAGAATAGTAAGACCCTTCCTTATTTCTAATGTAAGCATTTGGTGCCATGAATTTCCCTCTTCGCCCTGCTTTAAATACAAAGTACAGATTTTGTTGGGTGGTTGGAAAGAAAAGCTACCCTCCTCCTCTTTTTCTTGCTTCTCAAACACTGCACAGCGCTTCTGACAGCAGATGCCTCAGCATGTTTTCCCCCCCACACCAAGCAATTCTGCAAAACCAGCTGGCTGGCCTAGAACTTAATTCCAACCCTATCAACCTGGAGATGGCATCAGCTCCCAGACAGTAAGGGCTCAATCCCAGGAGACTGCGCCTCTTCAGATGCCGATCACAAGTCCTGGTTGTCGCCTGTGTTTCTGACCAATGAGCTCTTAGCTGGAGACTCCCATGACCCCTCTCCTCAGGTTTGATTAGCTGGCTGAAGTGGCTTACAGAACCCAGAAAAAGCGTACATAGCCGTTGACATTTAGTATCAAAGCTATAAGAGGAGTTGCCCTTGTGGCACAGTGGAAGCAAATCCAACTTGTATGCATGAGGACACAGATTCCATTGCTGGCCTCACTCAAGGGGTTAAGGATCCGGCATTGCCCTGAGCTGTGGTGTAGGTCGCTGATGCGGCTCGGATCTGGTGTTGCTGTGGCTGTGGCGTAGACCGGCAGCCGTAGCTGCGATGTGACCCCTAGCGTGGGAACTTCCATATGCCAAAGGTGCGACCCTAAAAAAAAGGATATAATAAAGAGTACAGGTGAACCTCCAGATGGAAGCGATTCAGTGAGCAAGATTTATAGGAAGAGACCACTTCCTGACTCTTGTATGGATGTCTTCTCACAGTAACCTCACGTGGTAGAAGCAGCAAGGGAGCTCTAGAGGCCTCTTTTTTTTGGTCACGCCCCCAGCATACAGACGTTCCCTCCTCCAAGCCGCAGCTGTGACCTATGCCATAGCTGCAGTGATGGCAGATCCTTAACCCACTGTGCCACAGTGGGAACTCTTCAGGGATCCTTTTTTTTTTTTTTTTCTTTAACGTTGCCAACTTTATTTTGTGCATTTGTGTCAGACTGTTTAGTTTACAAGTTTCAAGGCTCTCTCAAATTGTATAATTTGCTTGAGAAGCACATTTAAAACACTTTTTTTTTGTTTAAAGCTACGTTCAACATCAAACACGTAACTTTTGACAACTTCCATCTGTGGACAAAGCTCATTAGTGTTATTTTCTTTCTTGTTAGGTTCACACCCATGGCACACGTAAGTTCCCAGGCTATGGGTTGAATCAAAGCTACAACTGCCGACCTACACCACAGCCACAGCAACGCGGGATCCTTAACGCACTGAGCGAGGCCAGGGCTCAAACCCCCAGCCTCGTGAATACTAGTTTGTTACTACTGAGCCACGATGGGAACTCCTCATTAATGGTTTTTTAAACAGCACCTTGCGTCCAACATGACTTTATAAAGAAAATATGTATTTGAACCCTTATTTGATTAACTGCACCATTAAAACATTTGACTTAAATTATTGGATCATCCCAAGCTGGTGTACTTCTGATTTCTCACTGTTTAGGCTACTTTGCCTGTCAGTCTGATTGTCTTTTTCAGTGGTCTTGTATAATTTTTCGTACAGTAATTAAAGGCAAAGGACTAGACGCCCCACTGTGAGAGATTACACATGACTGTACCTTTATTGCACTTAATCAAAGTGGTGTGGCGATTTATAATCGCTTGCATTGCTTCACAAAGTAAATGTTTCATGTCAAATACTAGATCAGCACCTAAGTCATTTCTACTGAATCCTGTTTAGATAACAGGAACAAAAGAAACCCTCAGCGGCCAGTAGCAGCTTTGGTTTTGGAGTGACCACTGGACACATCGTGTTAAGGATCTGAAGCAGACCACGCAGGAGTTCCCATCGTGGCTCAGCAGTTAAGAACCTGACTAGCACCCATGAGGATGTAGGTTCAATCCCTGCCTCGCTCAGTGGGTTAGGGATACTGCGTGGCTGTGGCTGTGGAGTAGGCTGGCGGCGACAGCTCCGATTCAACCCCTAGCCTGGGAACTTCCATATACCGAAGGTTCGGCCGTAAAAAGCAAAACAGAACAAAACAAAAAAAACAAAGTAGACCACACCCTGACATAAGGTAAGCACTGCTAGTGTCTGTTTTTTTTTTGGTCATGCTGTGATGCAGGATCTTGGTTCCCAGACCAGGGTCTGAACCCTGGCTGCAGCAGTTAAAAGTCCTAAACCACTGGACTACCAGGGAACTCCATATTGTTTAAAGTCCTCCTCCTGATCTAGAATTTATACCAACTGCCGGCTCAGCCTGCCAGCTGGGGGGCCCCTCCAATGGAGAAGCACGAAGCAGTTAGGTCTTGCACTTGCCCTTCCACAGGTGCTGCCTTGTCCTCAGAACTGATGGCTTTCACTGAAGCCCAGGAGACAGCTCCTCACCAAGAATCTGGATTATGAAGGACTGTGTGTTTATTTAGGGGCCTGTGCTGGGCCCAGCAATGAAAAAATCTAATGCACCTTCACAAAACTTACTGTGAGCCATCCAAGCTATCTGGGACATATCCGAATAAGTGGGTGGCCCTAGGTGGCAGTTTCTGCAAATAGGCCGTGAATACACCTTAGCCAGATGAGTTAAGCTCAGGCAGCTCAAGACTGGAGGCCCGTTCATGCGGAATACACGACAAGGCCACAACTGGGTTCTATCCCCCCTCCCTGCAGATGCCACCCACGCCGCGCTTGGATGACCCCCAGGGAGAGGACACTCGGACTCACAGGGAAGGCACAGGAAGACGCAGAGACTGAAGGAGCCCTGACCTCTCCCTGAGGAATTTCAACCTTGGCTTGGCTGAGGCGTGAGGCGTCAAGTCCCAAGCCCCACCCGTAACCAGGTGCCACCTTGCTGCTCGAGGTTAAAAGGGCCGCCGAAAGTAGGCTCTCTAGCTGCCACCGCTGCAGCCTGACCCCAGGGGCTCCAAGGCTGAGCCATCAGGGATCTCTTTTAAGGGCACTAATCCCATTTCATAAGGGCTCCACCTTTGTGACCTAAAATCAACTCCCAAAGGCCCCACCTCCAAATACCACCTCATGGAGGGTTAACTTTTAGCTTTTTAGGGCCGCACATGCAGCATATGGAAGTTCCCAGGCTAGGGGTTGAATCGATGGGTGCTACAGATGCAGGCCTACACCATAGCCACAGCCACACCATATCCGAGCTACATCTATCACCTACACCACAGCTCACAGCAATGCTAGATCCTTAACCCACTGAGCAAGGCCAGGGATCCAACCTGCATCCTCATGGATACTAGTCAGATGCCTTTCTGATGTGCCACAAAGGTAACTCTGAGTTTCAACTTTCGAACGGGGAGGAAGGACAAAAACATTCAATCTGTATTACCAAGCAAATTCTGCTCACTCGGGGCGGGGAGGGAGGGTAAAACTACATTTATCTAGAAGGGAGACTGCAGCATCTGATTAGATGGGGGTCGTGAGAGGGGATGAGTAAAGGACACCTGGGTTTCTAGAGTGAGTGGGTAGTGGTGCCAGGTGGCTTAGGTGCACAGCTCCATAAGTCTGAATAAAACACACACAGCTCCCTGAAATACACAGTCACACACTCAGAGTGAAAAGATTTATGAGCAAAGATAAGCTATGAAGACAATAGTCAAAGGTGAATAACAGATGTAGGTAAAATACTTGAAAATTTGAGGGAAATTAAAAACCTTCTCAAATAATTAGAGGGCTCAAATATGTATTATTGATAAAACTTTCTTTACAAATACATATTTGAAATATTAGAATAATGAAACACTGAAAATCATTTGAAATTTCTTGCAGTTAACTTAGAAACATGCAATCTTAGAACAGCATATGCTAATGTCAGTAGTAACAGCAAAACACAGGTAAACCTTAAATAATTGCTATTAATGAAAAAGAAAAACACACAAACCAATAGAAACAAAACCATAGTTTTGTTTCCTTTCCTTTTTTTTTTTTTTTTAGGGCTGCACTCATGGCATATGGAGGTTCCCAGGCTACGGGTGGAATTGGAGCTGTAGCTGCCAGCCTCCACCACAGGCACTGCCATGTGGGATCCCAGCCAAGTCTGCGACCTACACCACAGCTCACAGCAATGCTGGAACAACCCACTGAGCAAGGCCAGGGATTGTGTCCTCATGGATACTAGCCAGGTTCATTAACCGCTGAGCCACGACGGGAATTCCTCCTTCTTTGTATAGATTATATGTCGGGAAAGTTATGGGAGGGGCCCAGGGTCATAGTCATATACGAGGTGAGTAGTTAAGACAGGGTCAGAGTCCACTTTATCGTTTCTTGCTCCAGAACCATGCCTCCCCACAGTTAACCTCTGTAAGAGAGAGCCTTCCTTGTGAATCTTGTAAGGGGCCGTGACCCATGACTTGTGACTCGATTTGTACGTGTAGACCTGGATTGTAGACACTGCTAACAATACCTCATTTTGACGATAACCTTTTGTCTCAAAAACGTACATAACCGTGCTTTGACCTCTGACAGGTGGAAGAGTCCTCAGAGCTTTCAGAATGAATGTCTCTGACTTAGAATCCTCGGGTTGGCTCGAATAAAAATTTCCATTTCTTCCTTAGATCGGTTACTGATTATTCCCTTAATAGAAATTTCAGAGGCCTGGTCATAAAAGACAATGCAGATTCTGGATCACTCATTCTAGGGGAGGCCAGTGATCATGTCATAAAGACACTCATCAGCCCTGTGGAGGGGCCTATGTGGAGTGAAACAGACCTCTTGCCCAAAGCCAGTGAAAGCGGAATACAAATCAGATTCCGTGTCCTCCGTTTCTTGTTTGTAGGAAATAGGCTTCATTCAGCCTCCTTGACTTTCCCTGAGTTCCAAAAGGCAAATTAAAACAGTTGCTTAACAGGAGTTCCCACCGTGGTGCAGGGGAAACAAATCTGACTAGTATCCACAAAGATGCCGTTTCCATCCCTGGCCTTGCTCAATAGGTTAAGGAAACAGCATTGCCTCAAGCTGTGGTGTGGGTCACAGATCGGCTTGGATCTTGTGTGGCTGTGGCACAGGCTAGCGGCTGTAGCTCCAATTCAACTCCCTAGCTTTGGAATTTCCATATGCCACAGGTGTGGCCTTAAAAAAAAAAAAAAAAAAAGCTAAATAAAATAAAATTAAGAAAGAAATGAAAGAGAATTACTTTATAGAAGAAATGTTTTCATCATTCTTTTTTTTTTGTCTTTTTCTAGGGCTGCACCCAGTGGCACAAGGAGGTTCCCAGGCTAGGGGTCGAATCGGAGCTGTAGCTGCTGGCCTACACCGCAGCCACAGCAACTCGGGATCTGAGCCGAGTCTTCCACCTACACCACTGCTCATGGCAACGCCGGATCCTTAACCCACAGAGCAAGGGCAGGGATTGAACCCACAACCTCATGGTTCCTAGTCAGATTCGTTAACCACTGAGCCACAACGGGAACTCCCTCATCATTCTTTTAATAATGCGTAATATTCACAATTAGTCATTGATAAATCATGGAAATTTTTTAATCTTCAAAGTACAAATTCTACAGATAGCATTCAGTTCACCACACTTTAGAGTGTAACAAATTCCAAACAGATGGAAATAAATGCATTTAAAACATCCCTATAAAGTTCAACAGAAAAATATAGACTTTATAATTTAAGGGTAAGAAAATGACTTTTGAGCAAAATAAAAGGCAGAAAGAAAAAAACTGATTTGCCTCAATATATAACAGAGTAATACAAAAAAGCTACCTAATAAAAATACTCACCAATTTAAGATTTCAGTCCAGACATCTCCCCTGAAATCACACTCATTGTTTCCACTTGTGTGTCTAACAGACATTTCAAACTGTCACATTCCAAACCAAACACAGCGACAAGACTGTGACTCTGGACTGCCACACGGGCTGCCCACAACCAACCTATCCCTACTTGGGGTCCTGGGGTTCCTTGCCTTCAGCCTTGTCATGAATGTGAGGCCCCACTCAAAACCTGTTCCGAGTTAGGTCATGCAGCTGCCTGACACTCAGCCTCAGGAACGCCAGTGGACCCACTCCACAGCACTGACCAGCAGCCCTGATACTAAATCCATCCTTTGTGTTTATTTCTTGGGAAAACCAGCACAAGCCCAGAATGGCCCCGTGACCTTCTCCTCTGGGCACCTCACACTCTACCTCCTCCAGGTCCCAGCCCAGAGTCCAGGGCACCAGTCTGTTTGGTTCTGTTTCCAAGAGACCTCGTGGCTTCCGTGACATCATGAAGAAAACGTCTTCTGAAGGTGCTTTCTCCAAAGTTCCACCACCTTGGCTCACCCATCACTCAGCAGGCAGAAGTAACACTTCCTCCGCCTACAGGTACTAAGGTCTGGTTTGCTGGCAATACCAGCTCTGTAACCTTTAGCGAGTCACTTAAGCTCTCTCCATTTCCATTTACTCCACTGTCAAAATGAGAACGATAATACCTACGTTATACCGCAAGTATATGGGACGGACAGAGCACAGCCACACAGCTTTTAAAATGATGAGTTCGGGACTGTTGGAATCTGATAGCTTTTCAAAGATGGAGGAGTCTTTCAACGAGGTAAGAAGAAAAGTTTTTCTTGAAGAATAAAAGGGACAGGACCCTGGGAATAGGGTAGAATTTAACTGGATGCTGCAGGGCATTTGTTCTCTCATGCTTCCTTCCCTCCTTCTTCCCTCATTCAGACTCGCTTAAGCCAAGGCCAGAACTAGAGTGAGGTGAGTGAAGCACTCCTTCAGGCATGACATTTAAGGGGACACCAAAAACAAAACAAACAAAAACCAACCAGAAAAAAAAAAAACAAACCAAAAAAACATGGTACTTCAATAAAATACTTTTAAAAATGAAGGTTAATGTCAAACAGATTTTTTTGTCATTTCTAGGGCTGTACCTGCGTCATACGTAGGTCGCAGGCTAGGGGTAGAATCAGAGCTGGAGCTGCTGGCCTACACCACAGCCACAGCAACACCAGATTCTTAACCCACTGAGCAAAGCCAGGGATCAAACCCAAGTCCTCGTGGATATTAGTCAGATATCTTTCTGCTGAGCTACAACAGGAACTTCTCAGATTAATGATGAATGGAACATCAAAATCTGAGAGACAAGATCTGGTTACTATGTTAAACCAAAAAGTGAGCAAGATTGAACTTCACACCTTAAGAACCTACAGTCCAGAAGAGGTGCAAATTCAAATCATTTGATTAACTATGATCACTCTGAAGTGACTAATTTTTTTGTAACAAGTTATGTGTGGGGAGATAATTTGAGACTACAAAGATATCCCATTCGTTATCAGTCTTCACCAAGAGATTTAAAATCAATGAGATTTCTGCCTAAATCAATTACTACTATGACGGTGGAAAGATGTTTTCTAACTCGTTCCTTTTACTAGTTGGAGTTCTTCTATAAGTTCTTTCCCTTCTCATCCATTCATCATTGTATTTCTTTATTTCTTTATTTTTGTCTTTTCTAGGGCTCCACCGGTGGCATATGGAGGTTCCCAGGCTAGGGGTCCAATTGGAGCTATAGCCGCTGGCCTACACCAGAGCCACAGCAACGCCAGGTCCGAGCCGTATCTGCAACCAACACCAGAGCTCACAGCAATGCCAGATCTTTAACCCACTGAGCGGGGCCAGGGGTTGAACCCACAACCGATACCAGTCGGATTCATTAACCACTGAGCCACATCGGGAATTCCCATTCATCATTTATTTTAGTATGGACATATGAATATTTTATTGAGTTAAACTCTTAATGTAGTTATACTGATGCTCAGATTGTCCTAATTTTGCCCACAGAAGCCTCCTTCAAGCTAAATCCTGAAGAGCACACTTCAAAGAGCTTTGACAAACATATGCATTCAGGTAATCACCCCAAATCAAGATATGAAAGTTTCCATCAACCCAGAATGTTCCCTTCTGTTCCTTTTCAGACTTTCCCCAGACCCCTGGACCAAAGCAACCACTGATCTACTGTCCATCATATAGTTTTGCCTGTTTTAGAAATTCACTTCAAATAGATATATGTGCACCTTAGCTTACCACCAAAAATTCAAGGAGACTCCTATGACTATTTCTGGAGCTCTCTTTCTCTGAGTATCTCCTTCCACTCCCACACTCTGCTCATCAAATTCTAGTTACTTGAGTTTCCCAAGCTCTGTTGTCTCACTTTAGCAAATCTGCTGTGCTCTTCTTGGGCTCCTCCTTCCTGCATTGTCTCAACTATGCCTTCAGGTGAGAAAAGGCCACAGCAACTATAGTATCTCATTTATTCTCCCTTCTCTCAAGGATCAAAGTCTTGCACTACCAGTTGTCCAATATCTGAAAAGACAAGTATTACCTAGTTTTCTGTTTATAGAGTGGGATAGCAAGTTTAGTTCTCTTACACCGGCACAGGTGTAAGCAGGGAATCCTCCATATTTTTTTGAGCATTTCCCTACTTTTTGGCACAAGAAGATATTCCATACTCATCTAGTACTTTCCCTGCCACTGTCCTAGAATCAGCCATTTCCCCAAGAAACTTTGATTCCTTTTATTAGAAAATGGTATTTAGAGACCAAGGTCTGGATACTTAGGTATGCTTATTGATACTGGGGCATCACTGCTTCCAGGGCCCATTCAACAAATAGAGTAGAAAACATAAAAACACAGATACTTTTTTAAAAATAACAAGACTAATTTTTTTATTTTACAAGTTTTTGAGTTACAGAAAAACTGCAAAGATAGTACAGAGGGTTCCTACATTCCCTGCACCCACTTTCCTCCACGACTAGCACACATTTTTTACAATTAATGAACCAACATGAATACATTACTATTAACTAAAGTCCACACTTTTTCCGTTCCAGGATCTCATCCGGGATACATTGTTTTTAGTAGTTGTCTCCCCTTAGGTTCCTTTTAGTTGTGACCATTTCTCAGACTTTTCTTGTTTTCATTGACCTTAACAGTTTTAAGGAGTTCAGGGCAGATATTTTTTCAAATGGCCCTGAATTAGCGTGTCTGATATTCTGCCATTACACTGGGATTATGTGTTCTGGAGAGGAAGACCACAGAGGTAAAATGTCATTTTCACCACATCTTATCAAGGGTACATGCAATCACTGTGCCCTCACTATGGATGTTAACATTGATCTAGTGAGGGAAACAAACACACTTAAAAAAAAAATTTTATGACCACACCCACAACATATGGAAGTTCCAGGGCCAGGGACTGAATCCAAGCCACAGCTGCAACCCGCCTGGATCCTTTTAACCTACTCCCCCCCGGCAGGAACTCCACACAAACACATTTTTAATCATGAGTTCACACGAATCTAATACCACAGGATTCTTCCCTACCTTCCATCATCCACTCACTCTTTTCCCATAGTAAAACACTGGCTTCCAACAAATCAATATATTTATTTATTTGCTCAATCCTATGATGCATACAAAATAGTTTCCAAATCACTGCTATTATGAAAAAGAACCTACAAAGTTGAGTTTAGGGGTTGCTTGCATTTTTTTTTTTTTTTGGCTTTTTGTCTTTATATAATAGAAATATAGGCTCCTTATCTGAGATATATAAAGTTGTAAAAACTTTTGTCATTTTTCTTTTGCCTTTGCTTATGGTGTATTTTGCCTTACAAAGTGCTTTAGCTTTGTGTTCCCAAGTGTAGCAGTCTTTTCTTGTATTAAGTTTGGATTTTTAAGTCGTAATTAGATAGCCTTTCCACACACTCAGGTTATAATGGAATTCACCTCTGTACTTGTCTGCTATTTGTACGGTTTAATTTAGAACTCTGATAAAGTTGGTGATTATACTTTTGTATGATATGAAGTATGAATACACTTTAATTTTTTCCCCAATGGTTATCCAGTTATTCCTCAGGGTTGCTCATTAAGAAGTCCATTTTTGGAGTTTCTGTGGTGGCTCAGCGGTTAAGGAACCCAACCAGTATCCATGAGGACACGTGTTCGATCCCTGGCCTTGCTCAGTGGGTTAGGGCCCCCGTGTTACCATGAGCTGTGGTGTAGGTCGCAGAGGCGGCTTGGAGCCTGCCTTGCTGTGGCTGTGGCGCAGGCCAGAGGCTGTAGCTCATATTCGACTCCTAGCCTGGGAACTTCCATATGCTTCAGGTGCGGCCCTAAAAAGATACACACAAAAAAGTCCATTTTTATCCCAATGACTTGCTACCCTTATCATACAGTCTACTTCTCTGTTTAATATTTCCAGGCTTTCTCTCCTAGCTGACAACTCATGGGCTAATACCCCAGCTACCATCATAGACTTATTGGCCGCCCTGGGGGCATGTGGAGTTTCCTGGGACTGGGACTGAATCTCCACCGCGGCCGAGACCTATACCGCCACAGCCGCCGCGCAGAATTCCTTAACCCACTGCACCGGGCAGGGATCGACCCCGCGCCTCCACGGCGACCCCAGCCACGCCGTGGGACTCAACTCGCCTCGCCACAGCGAGGGAACTCTTGTGCAAGATGTTGTAAAATTGGTTACGGAACCAACTCCAGGGCTTTTACCTCCCTCCAGAACATCTGGTAAAATGCCTGCTGCACGGTCCTGACGACTCAACACGTGAGAAGAAACTTCGCACATATACCGCCTCTGCAGCCACACACAGACGTCTGCCCGGCGCTGAACGGTCCCAGCCACACACTCAACGACTGAGTCAGAACACGCACCGCCAAGGCCGCTCCCACACTCACCTGCCGTCGGAGAGACGACCACGCGCGGACAACAAGCGCAACACACAACTTCACGCAGCAGCCGGTGGACACAGCGCACCCCGTCCCATCCCAGACGGTCTCTTTCTCTCACACACAGACACACGCACGGACCCGCCCACCAGAAACATCGCGAGATCTCGCCTTGCGGTTTGGTTACTACCTTTGGGCCTAGAGACTACGTTTCCCAGAAGCAACTGCAGCGCTGGTCCAATCGGGACGCAGCATTGGCGGTGCTTTGTGCGTCTGCGCCATCTTCCGGCTCCCGACTCCGCCGGTTTCTAGGAGGAAGCGCCCCGAGGCTAGAGTGGGCGCGGCAGCGGGGGCATCTGGATCCAAAGAGGCGGCAGGTGAGGGGCTCCGGAGCGCGCCAGGTGTTGTAGGGTCCGCGTGGGAGCGAGGTCCACGACCAGGCAGGTCTCGGGCTTGAGCAGAACCGGAACATCTCACCCCCACGTAGGTCAGCGGCTTTCCTGGCTCTGGACTACATCTCCCATCGGCCCCCGCAGCGCGCCCTGCTGGCGCCCCCTACCTGCAGTCGAGCTCATAGCCCGGGTGCATGGATCCCTAAGGTGGGTGTGTCTCTTGGAGGGTCCTGAGCTCCAGAAAATTCTTGCTTATGGATGTTTTGCATTTATTCTTAACGTAGTTGGTTTTTTGTTTTTTTTGTCTTTTGTTGTTGTTGTTGTTGTTGCTGTTTCTTGGGCCGCTCCCGCGGCATATGGAGGTTCCCAGGCTAGGGGTTGAATCGGAGCTGTAGCCACTGGCCTACGCCAGAGCCACAGCAACACGGGATCCGAGCCGCGTCTGCAACCTACACCACAGCTCACGGCAACGCCGGATCGTTAACCCACTGAGCAAGGGCAGGGACCCAACCCGCAACCTCATGGTTCCTAGTTGGATTCGTTAACCACTGCGCCACGACGGGAACTCCTTTTTTTTTTTTTTTTTTAAATCTTTGACGAAGTGAGTTGCAAGACCCCAGAAGATCTGGAACCACTAGTTTATTCCGCAGCATAGTGAGGTTCCCAGACTAGGGGTTTAATCCGATCTGTAACTGCCGGCCTACAGCCACAGCCACGCCAGATCCCAGCCGCTACTGCGACCTACGCCCCAGCTCAGGGCAACGCCAAATCCTTAACCCAGTGAGCAAGGCCAGGGATCGAACCCCCATCCTCAGGATACTAGTCGGGTTGGTTAATCACCGAGCCATGACGGGAACTCCGGAACGGCTAGTTTAGAAGCTGTGACATGTTTGAACATTTTACCGGATCTTGTTCAAAATTTGTTCAACCTTGGAGAAACGGTTGGGTAAATCACAGGCCAGCCCTATAATAGAATATTTACAGCTGATACATATAATGCTTAAAAAAAAAGTGGTCACGAGGAAAAAGACCTGTTACGTGCTATTAGGAAACATTTATCATTATTTCATTTACACACTACTTAGAATTAGATATTTGTAACACTCCAGGCACTCTAAGTTTTTATGAAATGAGCCTCCGCATCTTAATACTCAATACATCTTAATACTCAATGTTTTCCATTCTGGTTTTGGTTTCGTTGGGGGGGAGGGGCAGTTAGCCTGGGCATGGGTGGGTTTGACGTCTTTTTGTTGTTGCTTTTGTTTTATGGCCGCACTCTTGGCGTATGGAAGTTCCTGGGCTAGGGACTGAATCCAAACTAGGGATGTGACCTGCACAATGGCAACCACAGGATCTTTCAACACTTCGGGATGGGGAGGTGGGGGTGCTGCAGTCAGGTTCTTAGCCCACTGTGCCACAGTGGGAACTCTGGGTTTCACTTCTTTTGCTGCATGTTTTCTTGTACAAAGGGCTCCGTTGTGAGTATCTTTCATTGTCAGCTGATATTGTCAACCACATCATTTTTGATAGTTGCTTGGCATCCATCATATGGCTGTGTCAAAAATGATTCAACCACTTGCCTGCCTGTGAAATGTACTAACTTTTTGGTTCAGTTTTTTAGCAAATATTATGCACATAGCTTTGCTGTCACATTTGTGCAGGGCCGTCTTTATGTGACGAGAGTGGAGCACTGGGCCTGCTCCATCTAACTCGCCCACTGCCGCCATTTGTTGGCTCGAGGCAGGGTCCACAAAATCATGTCCACAAGGCCTTGAGTTGGGCTGTGGGGTTCTTTGAGAATTTGGAAGTTAGGTTAAAAGCCAAGGAGACTTCCAAAGGTGTTATACTGAGGACATGAGAGTTAAATATCTGGGAAGGTTTCACTGCGGGCCGGGCTGATGCATCTCAGGCAGGCTGTGCTCCCAGGACTGAGGACAGCCTTCCTTTTCCCGGGGACACCACGTCTCCGTAACGGGACCACATCTGAGCATCCCTAGCTCAGATTTGCATCAGTAACAAGGTGGAGCTGAGTAACGGCCAGAGTTTGTCCCAACTCCCTCTAATTTTGGGGGGGGTGGGGAGTAAAGGAGGCAGGCACTCAGTCTGGGAGCTGAGGCAAGCCTGGCCTCTAATGTTTGCTTTTTCCTCCCTCAGCTCTGCCATCTCCGGACTCTGCCCTTCCCCAGGAGAGAAACCGGGAGCAGGACTCATCAACCCATGAAATTCTGAAAGTCATGTCCCTCGTGAGTTTTAAAATCATGTAAATATTTGCTTTCCTTATCCTGTAGCTTCCCATCTGGGTTCCATCCAAGAATCGGGTTCTCAGATGTTCCCATTTTAGGGAATAAAAAGACCAGGCAGCTAGTACCCTCTCCCACGGCCCCATCCACTTGGACCGGTGCCCAGAAGGATTCATTTTATATACCATTCATCTTCTGATGGCTTTGTATTCCGCTGTGAGGCCAGAGGGAGAAGAAATCCCCTTCCTTACATAAAATGAGAGCATCCCTTACAGGGACTGAGGTGTGGTGAAATGAAGATGAATGCTGGTAAGGGATCACACACAAAAGCAGGGGAGCTAGTGTTGGTTGGTCTCAGTTTCAGTGTGGGGGTGCCATCTCCTGCTACTGACAGGTGTGTGTGTGGCTGAAGTTTAGATGAAAATCTATGCAAGATTCGTTGTCAGAACTAAGGTCTAGGAGTTCCCTTCGTGGCTCCTTGGTTAACGAACCTGACTAGGATCCATGAGAATGCAGGTGTGGTGTAAGCCCGCAGATGCAGCTCAGATCCCACGTTGCTGTGGTGTAGGCCAGCAGCTGCAGCTCTGATTCAACCCCTAGCCTGAGAACTTATGCCACAGGTGCAGCCCTAAAATAGCGCAAAAAAAAAAAAAAAAAAAGAATTAGGAGTTCCCGTTGTGGCTCAGTGGTTAACAAATCCGACTAGGAACCATGAGGTTGTGGGTTCAATCCCTGGCCTTGCCCAGTGGGTTAAGGATCCAGTGTTGCCGTGAGCTGTGGTGTAGGTAGCAGATGCGGCTCGGATCCTGAGTTGCTGTGGCTCTGGCATAGGCCGGTGGCTACAGCTCTGAATAGACCCCTAGCCTGGGAACCTCCATATGCTGCGGGAGCGGCCCTAGAAAAGGCAAAAAGACCAACAACAACAACAAAAAAAATTATGGTCTAGTTTGAGGTTGCACAGAGCATTTGAATCTAGGTTATCCTCCATCCGCTTCTTCAGTTTAAAAGCAAGCAGAATACAGAGCTGGGGGTTTTAAGACAATCAGTTCAATGGATTAATTGTTCAGAATCTGGATTGTCATAGTTTTGGAAGAGCCTCAGGAGATCTGACCTCTGGAGACCACTGTACCCAAATTAAGAAAGTGGTTGAGTGAGTTTTCTTCACTTGATAAAACTGTACAGCTGATAAAATCTTCATTCGAGAATTTTCTCAGGAAAAACGTGTGTGCTATGTTCTGCTTTCACACAATGATGAGTCTTTGTCTTAAAGCAGATCTTGACCTTAATGAAAATGCTCTTTTCTAAAACAGAAAACACTATTTTAAGGAGTGCCTGTTGTGGCTCAGCAGGCCAAGAACCCAGCATTAAGTCTGTGAGGATGCAGGTTTGATCCTTGGCCTCACTCAGTGGGTTAAGGACCCAGCACTGCCGCAGGCTGCAGATGCAGCTCAGATCTGATGCCACGGTGGCTGTAGCGTAGGCAGGCAGTTGCAGTTCTGATTTGACCCCTAGCCTGAGAACTTCCATATGCCACCAGTGCAGCTGTATTTAAAAATAAAGGAAGAAAATATTATTTTAATAAAATACGCTGGGAAAAGTACCAAAAATTGTTGGGTTTCGTTGTTACTCCACACAAGTACAAATGATAAGCCTCACGCTGAGAGGCATGTACCAAGGACACAGCAGGCAGTCTCTTTGCTTACACTGTTTGTCACAACTGGGAAAACGCCATTTGACTAGATTTCAGTTTTCATCCCAGACCTAAGTAAAGAGCTTTGGCTTGCAGTAAAAAGGAAAACTCGAGACTGTATGAACATCTCTTTTACCTGTGCCCATCTTTTCCTGTCACCTGTTCACATCGGAGGCCTCCAGCCACCGCCTTTTCACCAGAACAGCCCATTCCTGCGGAGCCCGCCTCCCTCTCTCATCCCACTGAAAAACCTTGCCTTGAATTCTGCACATCACAGACCTGCCTGTCCTTCCAGGGGTCAGCCTTGTTCCGGGACGTGGCCGTAGTCTTCACCCGTGAAGAATGGGAGCAGCTGGCGCCTGCGCAGAGGGATCTGTACAGAGATGTGATGTTGGAAACGTATGGCAACCTGGTCTCACTGGGTAAGGCCACGTGGTCAGTCAGTTTGGAGGTTCCCCTTGGGCACATCTGTGACGTCCTTGTCCATTTCAGGGCATTGTTTGAGCGGTTAGAGGGCAGCTCCATGGCCTGAAGCTACATCTCCCCCAGTCCTCGGGTGACTCGTACATTCCCTCAGCCCCTCCTGCCGCTGCCTCTCCTGCTCAGTAACAGGCCCTGGTTCTGAATTCCGGGGCTCCACACCGTAACGGGGTGGCGTGTTTTTATCTCACATCCAGGCCTCGCCGTTTCCAAACCTGAGGTGATCGCCTTCCTGGAGCAAGGCAGAGAGCCCTGGATGGTGGAGGAAGTGGTGACGGGAAGCCTGTGCCCAGGTGAGTGAGGCATGTGTCGGGGGAGAAGCCACCGCAGACACCCGTCCAGCTGGTTAGCGAGGAAGCAGGCCCTTCGAGGTAGAAAATTTTCCAAGTTGCCAGACTCGGAGGTCCGGTCTCAGTCATCATCTTCCTTAGCTTGTCAGAAGCACTGGACAAAAATGCTGTTCCTTCCCTCCCGAAACATTCATGTGTGTGGGGGGCAGCTCTGCCTCTTGCTCTCGCCTCTGCCATGAACCACCCTCCGCCTCCCTGGTGGATCTTCTCACCCACAGTAAAAGCTGGAGCACCCCAGCGCTTAGGCTGGGCCCCTCCTCTTTACATCCATTCCCCAGGACCTTCTCCGTGACCAGGCGGTACACACCGTCCATACCCGTGCTATCTGATGTGGCCACATGGAGCTGTTGACATTTTAATTAACGACAATCAAACACATTTTAAAACGCACTTGCCGCTGTCACATCTCAGATGCTCAGTGGCTGCTTTGTGGCTCCTGGCTCCTGTACTAGACAGTGCAGAGAAAGAACAGGGCCATCACTGGGGAGAGTTCTTGCGGCCGACCCAAATCACGACGTTCACCGTCGACTTCTCCCTGGAATTGCAGATCCTCCACTTGGACTCCACTCTTAGGACTCCACTTGGGTGTTCACCAGACATCCTGAGATTAAGTCCAGAAGGGCATGCTGCATCCTTCCTGGCAGACACACTCTTCCCCATTTCTTCGGCACGTTAGCAACAGGGGCCTCTGTTCTCCGTGCTCTAGGCAAAAGCTGTTGAGGCTTCCTGGACTGTGTGTGTCTCACACACACTCGGTCTGTCAGCATGAGCTCTACCTGGACATACACAGAGGACATAACCCTTCTCACCAACAGCACCGCTACCACCCTCATCCCCACCACTCTTGGACTGTTGCAGCAGCCCCCTCCCTGTGCTTCTGCGCCCGCGCTTGTCCGCTGCACTTCATTCTCCACCCATCGGTCAGAGCACCCTCCTCAAAACGGCAGTGAGGGTGTATTACATCTGCTTAAAACCTGCGACGACCCCCATCTCACTCAAGAGAAAATCCAAAACCCATATCACAGCCTAGAAGGCTCTAGTCTGTACTGCAGCTACCAGCCACAAAGCTATTTAAGTGTTAACGAAAACTGGAGTTCCCATCATGATTCAGTGGTTAACGAACCCGACTAGTATCCATGAGAACGCAGGTTCAATCCCTGGCCTGATCGCTGCTCGGTGGGTTAAGGAAGCAGCGTGGCTGTGAGCTGTGGTGTAGGTTGCAGACGGGGCTCGGATCCATGTTGCTGTGGCTGTGGTTCCCGAGCCTGGGCATCTCCATATGCCATGGGTGTGGCCCTTAAAAAAAGACAAAAAAAACACACTAAAATGAAATAAAATGTAAAATTCCTTTCCACAGTCACCCTAGCCACGTTTCCAATGCCAACTAGTCAAGTAGAGCTAGTGGCTGCCATACTGGACAGTGCAGAATAGACGTCTTCAGCATCACCAGAGTTCGGTGGACTTCATTGCTCTATACGATCCACTTGCCTGCCTCCACTCTGACTTCATCTGCTGCCTCTCGCCATGTTTCTTATTCCATGACGGCCACACCAGCCTCTCTGCTGTTGCATTAACACAGATGCTGGCAAGTGTCGTCTTTAAAAGTCCAGGCAGTAAACGTACTAAGCTTTGCCAATTAGATGGTCTCTGTCGCAACTACCCAGCGCTGCGGTGGGAGTGTGCACGCAGCCAAGACAAGTAGGTACAGCCCATCTCTGACACAGCAAGCTTATTTCGGTTTCAAGGCTTCTTTGCCTGCTGTCCCTCTGCCTGGGGTGCTCTGGCGCTGGGTAGGTGATTTCTCAGCCTCAGCAGTGTTGACTTCGGGTGGGAAAGTTCTTCGGCATCGGGGTGGTAGGGGTCATTCTGTGCACTGCTAGGATGTTTAGCAGCCTCCCTGGCCTCCCCTCACTTGTGACAGACAAAGAAGTCTGCAGACACTGTTGAATGTCCCCTGGGGGGGCAAAATCTTCCCTGACGAGACCCAAAGTTACAATGTGACATGAATCCAAAAACATGTCCATTGGAGTTCCTGTCGTGGCTCAGTGGTTAACAAATCTGACGAGGAACCATGAGGTTGTGGGTTCGATCCCTGGCCTTGCTCAATGGGTTAAGGATCCGGCATTGCCGTGAGCTGTGGTGTAGGTGGCAGACGCAGCTGGGATCCCACGTTGCTGTGACAGTGGCATAGGCCAGCGGCTACAGCTCCGATGAGACCCCTGGCCTGGGAACCTCCATATGCCAAAAGTGCGGCCCTAGAAAAGACGAAAAAAACCCAAAAAATTCAAAAACATGTCCATAAACATCTTCTACAACGTACACAGCACTGTGCGAAAATGTCAAATGGGAACCTAAGAACCCACAAGCATTACAATGTGGCAGATTCATCCACGCTGAAGTGGTACTTGGCTCTCGGGAGTGAGCGAGGTCAGGCGTGGAGTGAGTGTGGGAGAGAAGGTGCCTGCTACCGTGTCGTGTGCGGACATGCTCATGGTTCAGGGAATTAGAACCTGAGCATATCCAGGGGTCGTCATTCTGGCTATCACAGCTGAAATGTCAGAGAACAGGTTTTTGCTTTTGTCACTTGAATTTGACAGCATGTGCTTGTTTGTTTGAGGTGCGCAGTTTGTTTACTCCTTAGATACATGGGCTTGTATCATATATATGTGTACAATTTAAATTACTCAATGAATTCTATTACATTTATGGTTGTACAACGACCATCACAACCCAGTATTACGGCATTTCCATCCCAAACCCCCAGCGCACCCCCCCCCACCCCCTTCCTGTCTGATTTGGAAACCATAAGTTTTTCAAAGTCTGTGCGTCAGTATCTATTCTGCAAAGAAGTTCATTGTGTCCTTTTTTTAGATACCACATCGGTGATAGCATTTGATGTTGTCTCCCCACCTGACTTCACTTAGCGTGCTAACTTCTAGGTCCATCCATGTTGCTGCAAATGCTGTTATTTCTTTCCTCTTAATGGTTGAGTAATATTCCATTGCGTATATGGACCACATCTTCTTTATCCACTCCTCTGTCAATGGGCGTTTAGGTTGCTTCCATGTCTTGGCTATTTGTATATAGTGCTGCAGTGAACACTGGAGTACATGCATTTTTTTCAAGTCATGGTTTTCTCTGGATAGATGCCCAGGAGTGGGCTTGCTGGATCCAATGGTAGTTCTATTTTTTAGTTTTCTGAGGAATCTCCATACTGTTCCACAGTGGTTGCACCAGTTTACATTCCTACCAACAGTGTAATAGGGTTCCCTTTTCTCCACACCCTCTCCAGCACTTTGTTTGTAGACTTTTTGATGATGGCCATTTTGGCTGGTGTAAGGTGGTAGGTACCTCAGAGTGGCTGATTTGCATTTCTCTAATAATGAGTGATGTTGAACAGCTTTTCATGTGTTTTGGGGCCATCTGTATGTCTTCTTTGAGAATTGTCTATTCAGATCTTCTGCTCATTTTTTGATGGGGTTGTTTGTTTTATTTTGTTTTGTTTTTTGGTGTGACGCTGCAGAAGGTGTTTATAAATTTTGGAGATTAATCCCTTGTCAGTCGTTTCATTTGCAAATATTTCTTCCCATTCTATGGGTTGTCTCTGTGTTTTGTTTAGGGTTTCCTTTGCTGTGCAGAAACTTTTAAGTTTAATTAAGTCCCATATGTTTATTTTTGTTTTTATTGTCATTACTCTAGGAGGTGGATCTGAGAAGAGTTTGCTGTGGTTTATGTCAGAGAGTGTTTGGCCTATGTTTGTGTCATATTTAAAGAGAACTTCACCCTCTGCAGTTACGAGTCTCCTAATTTTTTCTAGTTTATTTATAGTGTTGTGTTGCATGTGGAATTTTTCCTAGTGTAAGAAGTGATTTCCTCGTACTATCCAGATTATTATCTAGTTATTCAAACAGAATTTATTAACTTATTTTCTCTCTTCACCACTCATCTACAAAGCTACCTTTGTCATCCGCTTTATCACCTCTGTATTTGGATCTATTTTTGGACTTTCTGTTCTAGCCCATTAATCTAACCATGTGTCTATTATTTTTTTTATTAATTAAGGGTTTAAATGGTTTAAATATCTGGTAGAATGTCTCTTTTCACTCTTATTTTTCAGAGTTTTCCCAGCTAGTCTTACTTTATTTTTCTATCTGAACTTCAGAACCAGAATGTTTGCTTTCAAAAAAAAAAAAAAAAAAAGCATTTTCTTATTGCAATCACTGTAAATTAATTACTTAATTTGTTTATCTATTTTGTCTTTTTAGGGCCGCACCTGCAGCATATGGAGGTTCCCAGCCTAGGGGTCCAATCAGAGCTGTAGCTTCTGGCCTACGCCACAGCCACAGCAACATGGGATCCGAACTGCATCTGCGACCTACACACGCAGTTCACAGCAATGCTGGATCCTTAACCCACTGAGCAAGACCAGGGATCAAACCCGCAACCTCGTATTCCTAGTCGGATTCACTTCTGCTGTGCCACAAGGGGAACTCCCTAAATTTATAATTAATTTAGAATAAAACTGATTTTATTGCGTGGAGTCTTCTATTGAAGAACATGACAGGCTTTTCCCTTCATTTATGTCTATCCCTGATGAAGGTTTTAACATTTTCCTGATATAGATCTGTCTCTTATTATATTTATGCCTAGGTAATTTATATTTATTGCTGCTATTGGAAATAGTATAACTTATAATATTAACTAATATGGCATTCACCTATATTATACACCAATTGGTTATTTTTATATATGATAAAAACCATTTATATCTTCAGATTAATTTTGTAGCTAACCCACCTTGGCTGAATTTTCTCATTGTTTAATGACAGTTTTCATGTAATTCTCTTGAGCCTTCTAAGCAATTAAATCATCTGCAATTGGTGATTATGTTTTTATATTTTTATAACTTACAGGTTTTTTCTCTTGCTTGATTAGGATGCCGATTATGTAGTACCCCCAAAACAGCAGGGTTTTTTTGTTGTTTGTTTGTTTTTTGGTCTTTTTTGCCATTTCTTGGGCCACTCCCGTGGCATATGGAGGTTCCCAGGCTAGGGGTCGAATCGGAGCTGTAGCTGCTGGCCTATACCACAGCCACAGCAATGCCGGGATCCGAGCCATGTCTGCGACCTACATCACAGCTCACAGCAATGCTGGATCCTTAACCCACTGAGCAAGGCCAGGGATTGAACTTGCAACCTCATAGTTCCTAGTCGGATTTGTTAACCACTGAACCACGACAGGAACCCCCAGAACAGTGTTAATAAGAGTAGTTTACATACTAATCTTGTTCTTGACCTTAATAGGAATATTTTTAGTGTCTATTCATTAAGCATAATATCAGCCAGAGAAATGAGATAGGGATATTTTCTTAGGTTAAAGCAGCATTCACCTTTTCATATTTTTTTTTAATATATAGAGTCTGGATTACATGAATGGATTTCCTAATATTGAACTCCTGATACTGAATACTGAGTCTAAACATTCAAGTGTTGCATTTCTTGAGCCAGTTGTGGTCATTTATAGTTTTTCTGGAAAATGTTTTTAATTTTTTTAAATTTATGGTAAAATATACATAACAAAATTCACCTTTTAAAGTGTATAGTTCATTGGCATTTAGTATTAGTCATCATTATCTAATTTTGGAATTTTTTCATCACTCGGTGATATTGTGATTTATAGTAAGAAATATGTTTTTGGTCTTCATCCTGGTTTTCTGGCGCATAGCTTTAAAACCCTTGGACTCTCCAAAGTCCTGAGTGTCTTCTGTATGCTAATTAGATCACTGGTGGCTGGGTCTCCTGGATAGCTTCAGGATGGAGGCTGGATGAGAGGGAAACCAATTAGGTGATCAGAGGGATGGAACTTTCAGCCCCCACCCCAACCTCCTGGAAGAGGAGAGGGGTCTGGGAGTTGAGCTCATCACTGATGGACAGGATTTGGTTAACCATACCTACATAATGAGGTTTCCACAAAAATCCCTCAAGCATGGGGTTCACAGAGTTTCCAAGTTGGTGAACTGTGGAGGTGGCGTGGCCAGAGACGGCATGGAATCTCCACATCCTTTCCCCCCATCTTGCCCTATGCATCTCTTCCATCTGGCTGTTCCTCAGTTACACACTTTGTAACAAACTGGTAATATAGTAAGTAAACTGTTTTCCTAAATCCTCAGAGCCATTCTAGCAAATGATTAATCCCATGGAGGGAGTTGTGGGAAACCTGCGATTTATGGGGGGCACTGGTGGAAGCAGTCTGGTGAGACTGAGCCCTTAATCTGGGAGATCTGCAAAAAGAGTGTCAGGATTGACTTAAATTTGTAGGTTGTCCAGTCAGTATCTGCCAGATTTGGAGAACTGCTTGATGTGAGTGAAAAACCCACACACATCTGGTGACTAGAAGTATCAGAAGTGAAATAGGGAGAGTGTGGTGTTAGAAGTGTTTTTCCTAGACATACCCCAGAAGGAAACCCCATACCCATGAAGCAGCCATGTCTTATTCCCCCTTCCCCCCAGCACTTGGCAACTAGTAACCTGCTTTCTGCCTCAGTAGGTTTTCTTATTGTGGATACTGCACAGAAATGGAATCATATGTGGCCTTTTGTGTCTGAGTTCACTTGGTATGTTATCTTTAAGGTTCATCCATATTGTAGCATGTGACAGGATTTCTTTCCACTTTAAGGCTCTATTATATGCCACAATTTTTTATCCATTCATCTGTCAGTGGACATTTGGGTTGCTTTCACCCCTTAGCTATTGGGAATAATGTAGTGAACATGGGTGTGCAAATCTCTCAGAGTCAATTCTCTTGGTTATATACCCAGAAGTAGAATTGCTGGGTCATACAGTACTTCTCTTTTTAATTTTTTAAGGGCCACTATGCTGTTTGCCATAGTGATGGCACAAATTTACATTCCCACCAGTAGTGCACAAAGGTTCCAGTTTCTCCACATCCTGTCAACGCTTGTTATTTTGTGTTTGTGTGTGTGTGAATTTTTTAATAGTGACCATCCTAATAGCTGTGAGGCAATATCTCGTTATAGTTTTGATCTGCATTTCTCAAATGATTAGTGATGTAGTTTGAGCATCTTTATATAGACCTGTTCACTTGTATGACTTCTTTAGAAAAATGTCTATTCAGGTTCTTTGCCCATTTAAACATTTTTAAACAAGTTATTTGTGGCTTTTGGTTGAGTTTTAGGAGTTCCTTATACATTCTGGATATTAACCCCTCACTAGATACATGATTTGCAGATATCTTCTCCCATTCTGTAGGTTGCCTTTTCACTCTCTTGACTGTTTCCTTTGATGTGCAAAAGTTTCTAAGTTTGATACAGTCCCATTTGTCTATTTTTGCTTTTGGTACCTGTGTTTTGGGTACAATATCTAAGAAATCCTTGCGAGGTGCAGTGTCATGAGGCTTTCCCCCTGTTTTCTAGGAGCTTTATGGTTTTAGGTCTTTAATCCATTTTGCGTTATTTTTTATATGTATGGCATAAGGTAAGGGTCCTGCTTCTTTCTTTTGCACATGGATATCCAATTTCCTCAGCCTCCTTTGTTGAAGAGCCTGTCCTTTCCTCATTGCATGGACTTGGCACTCTTGTGGAAGTTCATTTGACCATATGCATAAAGGTTTAATTTCTGTGCTTTCTCTTCTGTTCCACTGATCTTTATGTTTGCCTTTATGCCAGTACCACACTATTTGGATTACTGTAGCTGTTTAATATGTTTTGAAATCAGGAAGTGAGAGACTTTCAATTTCTTCTTCCTTTTCAAGATTGTTTTGGCCATTTGGGATCCTTTAAGGTTCCATATGAGGAAACCCAAACATTTCAGTGCTAAGACTATACATAAAATTTGGGGTCAGAAACAATAACTACTAATGCTAATTCATGTCCCAAACTGTGCCAGGTCTTCTCAGCAAAACATGAAAATAATCCAGAGGACCTCACTAGTATTGTTGCTATTTTGCAACTTTACAAGGAGTAGAACAGAAGTTAGAAAATAAGTGCTGTCTTTGTATAGTTAGAGCACAGTATATAATCAGCAATGGCTTAATTCAGATGAGTGCAAAAGTGCTCATGGAATAAACAATGTACTTTGATTGCCATCAAGCAACAAAACTCAATTGCATCACATGTCTGTAACAGAAAATGTGGCAGTTTGGAGAGAAGTGTGCTTTTAATGTCATGTCCTTAAAGGCAGATATGTTTTTGTGTTTTTTTTTTCACATTACCAAAAAGACCAAGTAATGTGTGATCACTTGAATTACTCAAACCACTTCCATTTGGGCATAGTTACATATTCCCAAACTAATTTTCTTCTGTCCACCAGGATGGCTTTAATATTGCATGGTCTACTACAGTCTTTTGGTTGTCTTTCTTTATAGGATGGCAGCCATATGTTGCTAATCATTAAATAGATGGACCACCAATTCACAGGTGGCCATCAGAATGACTGTGTTTGGAATCTGTCTTACCTGAGTTGTTAGACCACAGTAAAGAGACCCATAAAGGGAGCTTCCTCCTGAACAACCAAACATGGTGTCTGAAAAAATACTTCTACTTTATGCCCTCTTCATATGGTCTTGTTCTTAAAACTTCATGTGGATGAACTATGGTTGTGGTGCAAGTTTTTGAGATGATAGCAGCATCATTCCCCCAAAATCTGATACTTCTTTTACAGATTTTCATTATCTGCCATTGTCAAAGTAATCTTTTACTCCAGTAGTTTTTGCCTAATAATTTCACAAATAACCAAATGAATAGGAGTCTCTGATATGCCACCAGAGGAAGCAGACATGCCCTTATAAAATCTTCTTTGGCCTTCTAATATACTTGACGACCACATTCAAGAGCTCTCATTCACTTTTCCCCATAGTTCCTTGCATGAAGCTGCAACAAATTCTTTTTAGCCAAATGGGACTGATTTCTGTGATTATGGTAAAATAGGCCACTGTAATCGAAATCATGTACCAGGTAAAATCAAGATCAAATACACCATTCAGCCTTTTCCTTGCAATTTGAATAACCAGCAAAGAATGTTGCTCTGGAAGATGCTACCCCATTAAATTCAGGCCTGATCTTCTAAATAAGGAGCAAGGCCCTCCTTTACTAAGGTCACTGTTAGGCAAAGGAAAGATCCAAGGAATACGGTCCAATTGACATTAGCTCTAGCCATGATGTTCAGCTAAACTTCAGAGCCAGAAAGCATCACAGCAGAAGACCAAGGCTGAATTATTACAACTTCCAGTTGTAATAGCCCTCCTATACCACTACATTCCCTTACAAGCAGATGCACTGTCAGGTTCCTCTGGCCAGAGAAGTATCTAGTCACCACTCTCCATCATTTAAAAATTCCACTTTATTGCCATATAATTTATATTCAAATAAATGCATGCATTTTACTATAATAAGAGTACTCACAAATGTGTATACTCACATAACCACCACTACAGAAAAATAAAGAACATTTTCATCACCCTTAAAAGTTTCCCTTCCCACACAGTTGCTCATAATCTCAGCCAACAAATGATTTGCTTTCTGTCACCCTAGGTTATATTTGTCTTTTCTAGGGTTTCATAGAAACACTCATTTTTAAAAATACGGTTCAGAGGTGATTCTGATTCATATTTACATTTTAGAAATACTCTTATAATATCTCTAATTACCTCGTTAATCTCAATTTATGGTCTTTCCTCTTTCTCTGTTTTACTTCTCCATTTTCTAATTGCTTAGTCACGTTCAAGAACTTACAGATATTATCTTGAGTCTAAAGTTTCCAATTTTTACTACAGTAGTTCTTTTTTTCTGGAAAAGGAAAAAACAAACACATACTTGTTTTGTTTTTTTTTCAGTATTGGAATCCAGGTATGATACTAAGGTATTATCTCCAAAGCAGCACAGTTATGAAGTACAGTCACCACGGTGGGAGATAATGGAAAGTCTTGCAAGTTATGGTCTTGAGTGCTCAAGTTTCCAAGGTAACTGGGAATGTCGAAGTCAATTTGACAGGCAAGAGGGAAATCCAGATGGACATTTAAGTCAAATGATAATCAATAATGAGGAAATGTCCACTTTCAACCAGCAAGCATCCCTCACTTTTTATCAGAAAATTCATCCCAGAGAAAAGCCCTATGGATATAATGAATGTAGAAAAGACTTCTGGCAAGAGGACTTCCTTATTAATCATCAAGGGATTCATATTAATGAGAAACCCTATAAATGTAAAGAATGTGGGAAGGCCTTCAAATATGGCTCACGACTAATTCAACATGAAAATATTCATTCTGGCAAGAAACCATATGAATGTAAAGAATGTGGAAAGGCCTTCAATTCTGGTTCAAATTTCATACAACATCAGCGAGTTCATACTGGTGAGAAACCTTATGAATGTAAGGACTGTGCAAAGGCCTTTAGTCGAAGCTCACAGCTGATTGAACATCAACGAATTCACACTGGTGAGAAACCCTATCAGTGTAAGGAATGTGGCAAGGCCTTTAATAGGATCTCACATCTTAAAGTACATTATAGAATTCATACTGGTGAAAAACCCTATGCATGCAAGGACTGTGGGAAAACCTTTAGTCATCGTTCTCAGTTGATTCAACATCAGACCATTCACACTGGCAAGAAACTCTACGAATGTAAAGAATGTGGAAAGGCCTTTAATCAAGGTTCAACTCTTATTCGACATCAGAGAATTCATACTGGTGAGAAGCCCTATGAATGTAAGGCATGTGGGAAGGCCTTTAGGGTCAGCTCACAACTTAAGCAACATCAGAGGATTCACACTGGAGAGAAACCCTACCAATGTAAAATATGTGGTAGAGCTTTCAAACGGGTCTCACATCTTACTGTACATTATAGAATTCATACAGGTGAGAAACCATATGAATGTAAGGAATGTGGGAAAGCCTTCGGTCATTGCTCACAACTGATTCAACATCAGGTAATTCATGCTGAGGAAAAACCCTATGAACATAAGGAATGTGGGAGGACTTTAAATCACGATTCACCTACTATTCAACATCAGAGAATGCATAATAGAGAAACACAAGTGAACTTAATAAATGTAGAAAAGCCTTCCATCAACACTTATCCCCTATTAATCATCAGAGAATTTATGTTAGCAAGCAACCATATGAATGGAAATAATGGAAAGAGTCCATTAGCTTAGGCTAATCACAACTTACTCTATATCTTGGGGAAAGACTTAAATAATGTAATGCAAGTGAGAATTCCTTTGTTCAGAGCTATCCTTTATCCTAATAAAATTCATACTGAAGAAAAACTATATGGATGCAAATTTTTTAGACCATGATTGTCAAAGAAAGGTTGGAAAATATTTTGTCTCTTAACACACTCCAGAATCACATTTTTCTAACCACAGTGTAATATTTTAACAATAGCTAAAAGAGTGAATTTTCTCAGAAATTCACACACACACACACACAAAAAAAGAGCCAAATTACTTTTGGGTTAACAAGGAACTAAAAGAATGACAATGAGGGTTTTACATGCCAAGAAATGTGGGATGTGGCTGAAACTACTCAGATCAACTATTACGGCCTTTAAGTGCATGCTAAACATGAATATACGAGTGACAATATTCATATATACTAAATGTGCTATTTAAGAAGCCAGAAAAAAGAATACCAAACACTTTGGAGTCTTTCTTAATTTCCATGTTGTTTGTTTTGGAAGGGGTTGGTTGCCTACCTAGCAGCCATACCCAGTTCATTACTACTTGCGGCCACTGTGTCTTGCCTTAGAATCTGAAGAAGTCAGATGCTAATTTTCAGCCTTCTTTGCAGCTAAGTATGGCCCATATGTCCTAGTGTATGGCCAGTATGGCTCTACAGGGCCTTCTGGGAAAGAGCTTCCTTATTCAGAAAAGATAGATACATTAGGAAGATTCACTCCCCTTTCATTTCTTACTTTTAAACATTTTCCTCTGAGAACATGATGCCTGGAGCTGCTGTAGCCATTTCTGAACCAAGAGCAGAAAAGAGAGGACCTCAAAGAAGCTGACTGAGAACCCTAAGAACACTGAGCTATGAGGCCTATTTGGAACTATCCCTTTGAGGCCTTCTCATGTAAGAAAAATAAACCTTTTAGTTGAATATTTTGTAATCTTGTACCTAAAAACATCCTAAATGATATAACTTCAAATTTTATTTTATTATGATTGGTAAATGTAACCTGAAAATATATATTTTGAATTTCACATTTTCCTCAGTGGCTCAGTACAGGATTGATTTTTATATGTGTTCCATAGCACAGAAAAAAAAAATACATATCCTTTTTTGGATATGAGATTCTTATATTTAAGCCAGTCAATTACAATGATAAAACTCTCCACATTCTTATATAATTTGGTATACTGGATCAGAATTTCCTGAAATTACAAAAAAAAAAAAAAAGAATTTCCTGAAATTGAATTTTTTTTAGCCACAATCTTGAATTTCCAGAGATTTTTATACTTAATGTTGCATGACCTATTAAGACGTATGACTTAACTCCTATTTATGAATCATACTTTTATCACTATATAATATCCTACTCTACCAAGTGTAGGTATTGACAACATATTATTGACAACAGTAGATCTGAGTGGTTGCAACAAGGACTATGGCCACAATGCCTATTTCTTTCCTGCCTGGCCCTCTAGATAATAAACTTGCCAACCTTGGCCTAGTGGAATCCTTTTGGTATCAAATGGATTTTGATGGTTTTTTTGGTATCAAATGGATTAAATGGTTTTTGCCCATTCATTTATTTTCAGCCCCTGTCATTTTAGTTATTTTTTTAAAAAAGCTGATTTTCTAAAAATAACTCAAAACACGAATTAATTTTTCTGTACAGAAATTCATTTTTATTTAGTAAATTATTCCTTTCATTTTACATGGTATGTACTATTTATGTAATCTTAGTCTTTTCTTTCCTTATGTTTGCTGATCCTTTTCTCTTGCCAAACTGGAATTTCCCACTATGCTTAGGGTAGTGGTTCTCTCCCCATTCTTAATCATTTGGATGGAATAAGAGCACTGTTATATTTTCTAAACCAGCATTAATTTTCTTTGCTACTCTCCTCCAGGAAACCATCCTTGCTTTCTCTTTCCCTTCCTTCACGGCCTGTTCTTACATTTCTTCCATTTCACTACGGTAATAAAAACTCACAGTCCAGAGCTTTTAGTTTTATTTACTTGATGCTTACATTACTTATTGCCAGACCCATTCATGATTTCCATTTAAACTTAAATATAGTACTCCAAGTAACATTCATTGCTGGCCACTCTTTGTTTACTGTTTTCTCCTCTCTTACAGTTTTATTTCCAGTGCAATTTGGCTAGACTATTTTATTGAGTGTTGATATTTATCTAAATACCTGGTATATAGCTGGTATTCTCTGAATCCTTTTACGTCCAAAAGAGTTTCTGGACCTTCACAAATTATATTATTGGTTGGAGGAATGTTCTTGGATTATAGTTTTTTCTCAGTAATCCAGAGATGTCACTTCACTAAATTCCGGCTTCTGACCTAGAAGAGGAACCCAAAGCTGCTCTGTTTCTCTCAGCTTATGGGGATTATTCATTTCCTGTTGCTGCTGTAACAAACTATCAAAACTTAGTGGCTAAAAACATTTATTATCTGGAGGTTGGAAGTCTGAAATAGGTCTCAGTGGGTCAAAATCAATGTCTTGACAGGGCTATCTATGTTCTCTTCCAGAGGCTCTATGGGAGAATCGATTTCCTAGCCTTTTCAGCTTCTAGAGGCTATCCACATTCCTTCACATGGCCTTTCTCCATCCTCAAAGCCTGCAAAGGCCAGCTGAGTTTCTCACATTGCATCATTCTGACCCTTGACCCTTCTGCCTCTTTCACCTTTAAGGATGCTTGTGATTATACTGGGCCCATCTGGACAACCCAGGATAATCTTGTCTTAAGGTCAGCTGATTAACAACCTTAATTCTATCTGCAACTTAATTCCCCTTTGCCATGTAACAACATACCCACAGGTTCCTGAGATGAGGAAGTAGACATCTTTAGAGGCCCAGTGTTCTGTGTCCCAGCATTTGGCAAGAGTTTCTGGAGTTCCTGGTGTGGTGCAGTGGGTCAAGAATCTGACTAGAGTGGCTCAGGTCCCTGTGGAGGTGCAGGTTCAATCCCCAGCATAAGTCTCAACTGTGGCATGGATTCAACCCCTAGCCTGGGAACTTCCATATGCCATGGGTGCAGCCATAAAACTTTTAAAGTTTCTTTCTATCCTTGGAATTCAGAAATTTAGCAGGATATGTTTAGATAATCTTAAGTATTTTTTTAGCCCAAGATAATTTTCTTCTAAATATTGTTTGACTAGTATCTTAATTGTTCTATTTTCTTTTAAAATCTTTAATATCTTGAATAAGCACTATATCCTGATTCAAAAACTTCAAGATCTAAAAAAGATATGCACTAACAAAGTGTGAGATTCAACTTTTTATGCCTCTGTCACCTCTTCTTTTAGAATCAGTAATTGCTAATTCTTAACATAACCCTGCCATCAGATTATATTTTTTTATTGGAGAAAAAATAAGACAGAGATATAGAAAAAATTAAGTGACTTGCTGAAAAACACAGAGCTAGGATGTGACTGGTTGATTTAGTATTTGCAATGAGATCTGTATGGCTCTAAAATTTCCTTCCATGAAATATAAGGCCTGCAGGGAAACGTTCCTCTCTTTATTCCCACCCCATATATGTGGAATCAAGGTGGGATATTCCTTAGAGAAAGCACTATCAGAAATAGATACTTGCTTCTTGACATCACAGAAGCCATGAGGCCAGATGAAAACAAAATGATATTAAAGGACAGAAACGCTGGCTTTGGGTTT
Organism: Phacochoerus africanus; assembly: GCF_016906955.1. NCBI lineage: Eukaryota > Metazoa > Chordata > Mammalia > Artiodactyla > Suidae > Phacochoerus > Phacochoerus africanus. The sequence goes on from NC_062551.1 coordinate 60,442,209, forward strand.
GGCTCAGGGACTCACCGTTGCCTTTGGACAAGCTTCAGAACCTCGTGAGAGAAAGCGTCCTTCCTCAGAGTGAGCACAGCGGGCCAAGAATATCCTAGATCAGAGTTTCAGGATGGGGAAAGCCAATTCTTCATTCCAAGGCCTCCTCAATTTCTCCCAAGCCCTATTCCAATCGCAAAAGAAATGAATGACTGTAGTATCTGGGACAGAGAGAGCTAAGACAAGATGTACCATAATAAGTTGTTTCATTTTAACATTTTAGGCTGACTGTGAATTTTTCTCTATAATAATTCAGAGTTGTTTTAAAGTAAAAGTCATGTCTTTACCATGTTATATGTTATCTTTGTTCTTTGCTACAGAACATCAGGGAACTAAGAAATAAGGAGTTATTATCCACATAGTTATTTCCAAATAGGGAAAGCGAACCTGAAAGCAGGGATCACAATTCCACAGGCAACGAAAGAGAAACCCACATTTACATTATTTTCTTAAACCTACACAATTTTGAACAACTCCGGTCACGTCCATACAGTCACACTGAAAAAAACGTTGAGAGTAACACATTCTAAGACCTGCAGTCACCCAAAGACACGTCACAAAGCCCTGCTCGCACGGCCACGCACCACATCGCAGAATCCCAACACCACCGACGCAGAGGCACGTGTATCCACCCACCTGCCCCGCCCCACAGTCACAGGCACCGCCTTGGGCCAAACTGTTTCATGTCACAGAGCCGCACAACCTCACTCGGCCTCACACAGGCTGCCCCACACCTCACACCCGGAGCCGTACGCAGATCAGGTCGAGGCCAACAGGCACAAAAACTCAAGAAGAAAGTTCCGGTTCTGGGTGGCCAGACGAGGCCGAGGTTGAGGGGCTGAAAGGTCGCACTTGCGCATGACCAGAGCAAGGTGCTTAACTGCACTCCCAGAAGCCACTGCGGCCGGGGCCCAATCACCGCTCGGGTTCGTCTTCCCAGCATTCTTCGGGCGAACGGCCCGTCCGCAGGGAACTACACTTCCCAAAAGGGGCTGCGGTGAGGCCGGTCCTCGGGCGCCTCGGTGTGGTCAGGCTGAGGAGGCCGCGCGCCCTGGAGTTTCGAAGGGATAGGTTTCGCGGAGCCTTGGGCGCGTTTTGACTCAGAGAGGTTGTCGCCGCGTCGGTGCGAGTTCGACCATCCGCTCTGTCCGCGCCCAGCCCAAGCTCCTAAGGGGTGACGGGGAGGGTATTTGGGAGGTTCGAGGGTGGTGGCGGGATGACCCACTCCTGGCTCTCCTGCTTCTGGACCACATTTCTCATCCTGGCGGCAGGGAATGTGTCCAGCCCCAGCGTCTTTTCCTTCCTAAAGATTCTTAATCTGGGGTCCATAGACCCCACGAACCACTTAATGTTATGGGCGGTTTTTCTTTTTTTTTCTTTTTTTTACCCCAATTTGCACTTTCCCTAGAGAGAGGACTCTAGCTGTATAGTTCTCCAAGGCATCTGATCCTTCCCCAATATATTATCAAAGACAACCAGAGCGGGACAGAAGCTAAAGCTCCACGAAGCAAATGTGATTCAGAAACTGTTGCCATAGGGCGAGAATTTTGCCCATAACTGGGCTCCATTCCAAGAACAAGTGGGGATTTACAGTCAAGGAGCAGGGTGGGGGGCGCTGGATGTACAATTCCTAAGGTGAAAATCAAGGATGAGAGGGAGAATCTGGCTAAAAGGAGTTAATAGGATGCTTGCGAAAGGCTGGCCAGAGCAAGGAAATACTGAGGATGAGAGGGTTCTTGATAAACTGACCTAACAGTTCCAGCTAAAACTAGGCAAAGGGCAGTCCGCTGGGATATCGTGAAGGTAAAAAAAATGGATCTACTGGAGTTCCCGTCGTGGCGCAGTGGTTAACGAATCCGACTAGGAACCATGAGGTTGCGGGTTGGGTCCCTGCCCTTGCTCAGTGGGTTAACGATCCGGCGTTGCCGTGAGCTGTAGTGTAGGTTGCAGACGCGGCTCGGATCCCGAGTTGCTGTGGCTGTGGCGTAGGCCGGTGGCTACAGCTCCGATTCAACCCCTAGCTGGGAACCTCCATATGCCGCGGGAGCGGCCCAAGAAATAGCAACAACAACAACAACAACAACAACAAAAAAAAAGACAAAAAAAATGGATCTACTTAGAACCATTCTATTTTTCACTTTCAGTAGAGTATTCAGTAAGTTACACCAGGCGTTCCCGTCGTGGCACAGTGGAAACGAATCTGACTGGGAACCATGACGTTGCAGCTTGGATCCCTGGCCTCGCTCAGTGGGTTGAGGATCCAGTGTTGCTGTGAGCGGTGGTGTAGGTCGCAGACGCAGCTCCGCTCTGGTGTTGCCTGGCTCTGGCGTAGGCCGCCAGCTGTAGCTCCAATTTGACCCCTAACCTGGGAACCTCCACATGCCACGGGGGCAGCCCTACAAAGACAAAAAGGCAAGATAATAATGTTACATGAGCTAATCAACCCTTTGTTATAAAATAAAATAGGCTTTATGTTAGATGATTTTGCCCAACTGTAGGCTAAGTGGTCTGAGCATGTTTAAGATAGATGAAGCAAAGCTATGCTGTTCAGTAGGTTAGGTGTATTAAATGCATTTCTGACTTAGAATACTTTCAACCTACAGTGGGTTTATCAGGCCATAACCCACAGTAAATTGAGGAAGAACTGTGTGTATGTAGATATATCACTATGTAGCAAGCACTATAATGAGTGCTTTAGTTTAACTTAACCCTCACATCAACCCTTTGAGGTATATATAGTGTCACTTGTCCTATTTTAATATCAGAGAACTGAGGCATAGAGAAGCTGCCAATACAACTCCAGCAGTCTCACCCTAGTTTGTAGTTTTGTTTTTTTTGTCTTTTTGCCTTTTCTAGGGCCGCTCCCGCGGCATATGGAGGTTCCCAGGCTAGGGGTCTCATCGGAGCTGTAGCCACCGGCCTACACCAGAGCCACAGCAATGTGGGATCCGAGCCACATCTGCAACCTACACCACATCTCACGGCAACACCAGATCCTTAACCCACTGAGCAAGGCCAGGGATCGAACCCGAAACCTCATGGTTCCTAGTCGGATTCGTTAACCACTGCGCCACGACGGGAACTCCCCTAGTTTTTACTCTTAATGTATGTATACCACCTCTCAAAAATTTGGAACCACTGGTCTAGGAGGAGTCTGCAAAAGACTTTGAGGTCTTGTCTAACAGGAGTGCCCTACAACCAAGAATGGGCAGGAGTTCCTCTTGTGGTGCAACAGAAACGAATCCGACTAGTATTCATGAGGATCCAGGTTTGATCCTTGGCTTTGATCAGTGGGTCAGGGATCCAGTGTTGCCATGAACTATGATGTAGGTCGCAGACGTGGCTGGGATCCCCCATTGCTGTGGGTGTGGTGTAGGCTGGCAGCTGTAGCTCCAATTCAGTGCCTTGCCTGGGAACTCCCATATGCCTCGGGTTCAGCTCTAAAAAGCAAAAAGCGAAAGCAAAAACAAGAATGACTGTGCAAATCATAGACTTACATGTGAATCTCATATGTCCATCCATGTGATGAATTACTATACAGTTAATAAAAATTATATTTATGAAGAGTTTTTCAGAACAAGGAAGAATCTCTGTTTATGATAATGGGAAACATTCACAGCAATGAATGTGTTCTCAAGGAATAATGGGATTTAAACTGCATCTAGTCAGAAAGAAATTTACAAAGATTATATCCAAATACTTTTTTAAATGAATAACCCCACGGATGTTAGGTAATCTATTTAACTGGTGTACTATTAGTGGACATTAAGGCTATCTGAACAATTTCTTTATAGCGCCCTCTTTCCCTTTTTTTGTAGCACATTTACCCTTCTCAGGGTCACGTGGTCACTCAGCTCTCAAGTCTAAAATTGTTAAGTTTTTCTTATCAGGATGGCCACAAAGATATGGCCATCAACTCCACCTGAGCAGAGTGGTGGGGATGACTAATCCCCTTCCTCTCCTTCCACATCTATCCACTCAGAGGGATGTGTACACACTCCAGAATGGCAGGAGTCTCAGCTGTTCGTGAAGAACATCTTCCTCTCGGAGTTCCTGTTGTGGCGCAGTGGAAACGAATCTGCCTAGGAACCATGAGGTTGCAGGTTCCATCCGTGGCCTCGCTCAGTGGGTTAAGGAGCCGGTGTTGATGTGAGCTGTGGTGTAGGTTGCAGACGCGGCTCGGGTCTGGTGTTGCTGTGGCTGTGGTGTAGGCTGGCGGCTTTAGCTCCGATTGGACCCCTAGCCTGGGAACCTCCATATGCCGTGGGTGCGGCCCTCAAAAGGAAAAAAAAAAAAAAAAGCAAATATCTTCCTTTCATCATTCATCAGCTATCATCTGAGTGTCATGATTCCTCTCTTCAGGGTCTCCAGGGAACTGCTAAAGTGTTTGACTGGCTTTTGGAAGCAAGAGTTTGACATGTGTAAAGCTGGAAGCAGGTCTGAGTTACCTCCGACTCTTTCCCGATTCTTCTAGCCATGCTCTCCACCTTCCCGTTTTAAAGTCCCCTCCAGGGACTGGGTATGTGAAAAGCAGCAGCGTGACCAGGTCCCCACTCATGTTCCCACATGCGGGGCTTAGTAATTCTAAGCCAAGTGTGACTGATTTTTGGAACAAGGGAATAGTGTTGAGGGTGAGGAGACAGCAACCTAGTAGGTGAGTAAGAGGGAATCTGAGATGGGGGCAAAAGGCTCCTCTGTTTGTTTTTCAGGGGTTTTTCCTCCTAAACGCTTTTCCTCTAAGGTTTACAGAGACAATGAGGCTCCTCTCACATGAGATCTTAAACTTTTACTTCTGTCGTAGGGCTCAAGCGAAGCTGCTGTTATCAGACTCCCAAATATGTTGGTGCCAACAGTGCAAGAATTTATTTACTAGACAGGGGCTGCCAGCACCTTGATCTCAGGCTATGCAGCCTCCCGAACTGTGCGGAATAAATTTCTGCTGTTTATGAGCCACGCCGTGTACGGTATTTTGTAAGAGCAGACCAAAGAGACGAAGCCGGTGGGTGACATGCGTTTGGGCTGGCCGATAGTTACAGCTCCATAGACAGAAGTTCATTCTCCCCGATCCTGCTAGGCTCAGGCTAGGGTACCTTTCCCCGCTGTCCTAGGAAGGGTTGGGGCGGACGGACGTCTCTTTCACTTTCACCCTAAGTAATCCTTTGTGGATTCATCTCAGCGTGGGGAGGCTCTTCCCCGAGAAAGCCCACCTTGGACAGCCTTGGAACTGTCACACCTTTCCCGCTACCCTAGGAGATCATCTGAACTAACAAGAGGAATAGCACTAAGGGCAAACCAGCCTCAGTACTCTTACTGAGTCTAGAGGTCACGTTTCCTTAGATTTTTGCCTGGTAATTCTGGGGCTTTTTTTTTCCCCCAGATCTTTCATAAAGATCTTTGACAAAATTTTTTTTTTTTTTTGGTGTAAGTTGTATTTTTATTTTTCTGTCTTTTTTTTTAGGGCCAAACCTGAGGCATATGGAGGTTCCCAGGCTAGGGGTCGAATTGGACCTGTAGCTGCCAGCCTACACCACAGCCACAGCAATGCCAGATCCAAGACACATCTTCGACCTGCACCTCAGCTCCCAGCAACGCCAGATCCTTAACCCGCTGAGCAAGGTCAGGGATCAAACCCGCAACCTCAGGGTTCCCCGTTGGATTCACATCTGCTTGAGCTACGACAGGAACTCCAACATTTCAGTTTAAACTATTTCTACTAAAGATGCTCTGACACCCGGGACTAAAACAAGCATCTCTGCTTTTTCACTACTTTTCAGATCGGGTATGCCAACGGCAGAAAAAGGAAACACTTATAAACAAAGATCTGGAGAACCTCAGTTTCCAAGAAGACTGGGAATGGGAAGGCACATTCAAGACCGATCGCAGAACTGAGGACAGAAGCTCCCAGCAAGTCATCATCGCTCATGAAGAAATACCCACTTTGAGACAGCAGTCACCCCATAACCTGCTTCACAGAGTTCCACCTGGAAGTAAACCCCTTGTGTGTCATGAATGCAGAGAAGGCTTTTGGCAGAAGAAATCTCTTTTTAGTCATCAGAGAATTCATACTGGTGAGAGATCTTATGAGTGCCAGCAGGATGGGCAGGCTTTCCACCACCGTTCCTATCTTGCGCAACACCAGAGAACTCACACTGGGGAAAGACCTTACGAATGTAAACAATGTGGAAAGGCCTTTGGTTCTGTTTCGCTCTTTACAAGATATCAGAGAATTCACACTGGGGAGAAGCCCTACGACTGCAAGGAGTGTGGCAAAACCTTTGTTTGGCTCTCATAACTTAAGGTACGTCACCGAACGCATAGCGGTGAAAAGCCCTATCAATGTACCGCGTACGGAAAAGCTTTCGGCTACTTGTCACTGATTATCAAACATCAGAGAATTCATACTGGAGAAAAGCCCTATGTCTGTGAGGAATGCGGAAAGGCCTTCAGAGGCATCACGCAACTTCATGAACATTGGAGAATCCCCACCAGTGAGAAGCCATTCAAGTGTCACGCATGCGGAAAGGCCTTTGGCCATCGCTCGTACCTTCCTCAACACCAGAGGATCCACACTGTGGAGAAACCTTACAGCTGTGAAATGTGTGGGAAGGCCTTCAGGCAGGGCTCACAGCTCAACCACCACCAGAGAATTCATACTGGTGAGAAAGCCTGTAAATGTAATGAATGTGGGAAGGCCTTCAGGCAGGGCTCACAGCTCAACCACCACCAGAGAATTCATACTGGTGAGAAAGCCTGTAAATGTAATGAATGTGGGAAGGCCTTCAGGCAGGGCTCACAGCTTAAACAACACCAGATCATTCACACTGGTGAGAAGCCTCATGAATGCAAGGCTTGTGGAAAAGCCTTTAGTCAGTGCTCACAACTAACTCAACACCAGAAAGTCCATTCCTAATGTAAGGAAGAAATGCAGGAAGGCCTTCTGACACGCTCATCTTCCTCAACTTTAAGGAATCCATGCTCCAGAAACCCTACAAATAAGTGAAGCGAAGATGCCACTGGTCTCAGCCTTCAAGGAACATCAGTTAATTACACAGAACCTTGTGGATGTGCAAGCATTTTTTGGTTCCACCACGATATTCATCACTAAAGACCATAATGATAGGATGCAGACAAGCTTCCCAACACTACCTATCAGTCCTTAGTAACTGGAAATTTTGTACTGGCTAGCCACCAAGTAAGTAGAGAAATTTTGGAAAGCCTTTAGTTTGAGCTATTCCTTACTGACATAAGGGAAAGTAATCCTGTGAATGTCAGCTACGTGAGAAGCTCTTTAGCCGTTAAGTCTCTTTTCATCAGAAAATTCACATCAAAGAATGTAAATTATTAAAAACAAAGCAGAGTGTATCATTTACTGTACATCAGAAAATAACACAGTGACTAAAACCCCAGACATTTCAAACAACAGTTAAACACTGAGGTTAAGGAAGACGTGAAGTTTGTCACAAATCAGACAGGACTGTGGTTCAGGTAAAAATGTAATAAATCAGATATTAACAAAATATGTTACCTTCTACCTAATATTTTCTCCTTCAGTGAAACAATGAGAGCACTATGAATTGAAAGAAAAGAGTATGAAACAAAAACCTGTGGGATGTGGCCATATCTATACTCAAAAGTTAAAACTTTAAAGACCACTTGAGGAGCTAGAATATGAACATAACTCAGCAATAGACAGAATTAAGGAAAAAAAATCATTGAAATTTAAAGAGAAGTAGGTTTTATTAACCTTGAAGACTCTCCATTAAAAGAACATAAGCAGCTACAAACGTCACAGAAGTAGAAATATAGTATTATTAAAAATAAGGGCAAAATAACACACACAAAAGACATTAAAAAATAAAAGTGACTGTTTTACATCTTTGATATCAATAAATTTCAAATTTTAGATGAACGTCACTTCCTAAAAACAAAAAACTAAGTTTCCAGAGTTGATTTTTTTTTGTCTTTTTGCCTTTTCTAGGGCCTCTCAGCAGCATATGGAGGTTCCCAGCCTCAGGGTCTAATGGGAGCTGTAGCCACCGGCCTACACCAGAACCACAGCAGTGTGGGATCCGAGCCACGTCTGCAACCTACACCACAGCTCATGGCAACGCCGGATCCTTCACCCACGGAGCAAGGCCAGGAATCAAACCTGCCACCTCCTGGTTCCTAGTTGGATTCATTAACCACTGTGCCACAACGGGAACTCCAAGAGTTGATTAAAAATTAACAACCAACCAATTTTATAGGGAATACACTTAAGTGGGTTTTTTTTTAACTCTAATATTATCAGTTGTTAAGAGCAAAGATTAACCAAATCTTTTATAAGAGTACAGAAAATATGATAGAAATTTCCAAGTTTGAAAGATGCAGATTTGAATGAAGATCAGAATGAAGTCATTATAGCAATCAGTTACTACAATCTCAGTGATTCTTGATCTGTGACAAGTGTACTTCACTATATCAACTAAAAATGTTTGTGGCCATAGTAACATCCATGAGTTGCTTATATTATCATGTATAATTATGTGTGAGAGGTATTTCTAATACACTGACATTATTCCTTCCAAGTATAATATTTTCATATTAACATATACTTTGACATGTCTACAAACCATATCCTATCCAGCATTTACTCCATACCATGTTGGTATGTGGTCATTCCTTTCCACTTTATACATGCTCACATGTGTGGTGGCTTCTCATTGTGTTTTTTTTTTTAATATCGTTGATTCACAATGTTCTGCCAATTTCTGCTGTACAGCAAAGTGACCAGTTATACATAATACATACATTCTTTTTTCTCACATTATTCTCCATCCTATTCTCTCATTGTGGTTTTAATCTGCATTTCCCTAATGACTACCATTGAACCTGCTTTCATGCACTTATCTGCCATTCGTTAATTTTAAATGAAATATCTGTTCAAATCGGTGGCCCATTTATAAGTTGGTTGGTTTGCTTTCTGTTGAGTTTTAAGTCTTCTTTATATATTCTAGATCAAATCCCTTATCACATCGTGATACGCAAATTTTTTTCTAGGCTGTTGTCTTCTCATCTTAGTAGTATATTTGGAGTTGCAGAAATTCTTTTTCTTTTTTTTTAAATTTTTGGACACACCTGTGACTTATGGAAGTTCCAGGGCCAGGGATCAAATTCATGCCACAGCAGCAACCCAAGCTGCTATAGTGACAACACAGGATCCTTAACCTGGTGCTCCACAAGAGAATTCCAAGAAATTCTTTTTTAAAAATTATTTATTTTTTATTAATCAAATGGGTTTATCACATCTGTAGTTGTATAATGAAGAATTCGAAGAAATTCTTAACATCAAAAGAAATCTTTGCCTAACCTAAAGCCACACGTATTTTTTCCTAAAAGTTTTATAGTTTTAGGTTTTACATAGACTCTGATATTTTTGAGTCAGTTTTTGCATATAGGTATCCAGTTGTTAACAGCATCACTTGATAAAACACTTTCCATTCTCTACTGAATTGCTTTTGCTGCTTTTTCCAAAACCAACTGACCATACAAGTACAGGTTTATTTCTGGATGCTAGTTTATTACATTAACACCTTTTTCTGTCTTTATGCCAATACTGTCTTGATTACTGAACCTTTGAGTCCTGAAGTCAGGCCTCAACTTTATTCTTCAAAACTGCCTTGACTCTTCATCTTTTTTTTGCATTTCCATGTGAACTGTGGAATCAGCTTGTTGATTTCTATTAAAAAGCCCACAGAGATTTTGATTGAGATGGTGCTGACTCTAGAAATGAATTGTGGGAGAATCTACAGCTCAACAATATTGGGATTTCTGATGCATAAACACATCTCTGTATTTCTTCAATATTTCTCTCAACTGTGTTTTGTAGTCTTTCAAGTATTTCATTTTGGGGGGGCCATTTTAAGAGGTATTTTAATTTCAATTTCTGATTTTCACTGCCAGTGTATAGACATGTAATTGGTTTTTATATATTAATCTTGTATTCTACAACCTTGATAAATTCACTTTGGGGAGGCCACGCCCCCTGGCAAGTGGGAGTTCCTAGGCCGGGGATAGAACTTGTGCCAGAGCAATAACCCAAGCCACTGCAGTGACAACACCAGATCCTTAACCCACTGCGCCACAAGAGAACTCCAAATCCACTTATTTCTAAGGCAATTTTTTATATAATCCATAAGATTTCTATGCAATTAAATACAGTTTTACTGTTTCCTTTCTAGACTGCCTTTTGTTTCTTTTTCTTGCCTTGTTGCGCTGGTTAAGGCCTCTAGGACAATGTTTAATTCAAGCAGTGAGAAAAGACTTCCTCGCCTTTTTCTTGGTCATCGAAGAAAAGCATCCATAAATATGATGGCAGCTTTAGGGTTTTTGTAGATAGATGTTTTAGACAGCGTGGACTCCCGATTACCAAATACCATGACTGGTGGCTTACATTTATTTCTGACAGTTCTGGAGTCTGGGAAGTCCAAGATCAAGGTGCCAGCAGATCTGGCGTCTGGTGAGCTAGGTGTCTAAATTCATCTCTTCCCATAGCAGGCCTTGGAACTGCAACATAGGACTGCCTCGTTTTTCCTACCACCAATGAATCAGTCCTTCTCTGCTATCCATAAACAATCCATTTCTTCCCCTCCTAAGGCTCCCTCACCACAACACAGAGCCTTAGATGTAGATGACACTCAAAATCAGAGATGTATGTGTATAAAGACACAGTTCGGATACTGTTTCATCTACTAAGACTCAGTTACACACTTCCAACTTACATACCAAGCTGCACTTCAATTTCAAATGACTTCTTAATACATCACCAATGTACTCCACCTCTTCCCTATCAACCTAAATATCACCAAGTTTCACAACTAAAACAATACTCACTCCCACATATCAAAACAACCAATTTTGGAGTTCCCATTGTGGCTCAGCGGTAAGCGAACCCGACTAGCATCCATGAGGACGAAAGTTCAATCCCTGGCCTCAGTGGGTTAAGGATCGAGTGCTGCCTGTGAGCTGTGGTGTAGGTCGCAGACACGGCTCGGATCTGGCGTGGCTGTGGCTGTGGCATAGGCCAGCGGCTACAGCTCCAAGTGGACCCCTAGCCTGGGAACCTCCATATGCCATGGGTACAGCCCAAAAAGACCAAAAAAGAAAAAAAAAAAAAACCAATTTTGATCCTTCTCATTATAATTCCTACTTTGCACAAGGTTTATGGAAATAAGCCTTAATTCCACCCCCTCCAAATCAAATGTAAAATAATTCCAAGTTTCTAAACTTTTAAACAATCTCAGAAAAGAATTAGCATAGTCCTCAGAAAGGCGTGCTTGCAAGGTTGGCCCCTGACTGGTCTCTAACTTGGATTTCAGGAGGGTTCCTGCCATTCTTAGAACTGATGAAAGTACCTTACTGTGCATAAATTATTTGTGCAAACAATGTAGCCTATGCCGAACTCTTCCAAGAGTTTGGAACATTCGCACACACCAGCCAAAAGATACATCGGTGACCAGCTTCCAATAAAATCTCTAGGCTGGAGTTCCCGTCGTGGCGCAGCAGAAATGAATCTGACTAGTATCCATGAGGATGTGGGTTGGATCCATGGCCTCGATCAGTGGGTCAGGGATCCAGCACTGCCATGAGCTGTGGTGTAGGTCGCAGATGCAACTGGGATCCTGCGTGCTGTGGCTGCGGCCAGCAGCTGTGGCTCGGATTCGACCCCTGGACTGAGAACGTCCATGAGCCATGGAAGCGGCCCTAAAAAGCAAATAATAATAATAATAATAATCTCTAGGCAATGAGTCTCTCATGTTGTCCACCAGAGAACATCTCAGACACATCACAAATCTTGGCTTGAAGAATTAAGCACATCCTCTGTCACTCCACTGGGAGAGGACTCTCGGCAGATCCCACCAGTTTCCTCCTGACTCTGCCCCGTGAGCCTTTTCCCTCTGCTCATTTCGCTTTATATCCTTTTGCCAAAATACATCTTAGCTGTAGCGTAGTGAAAGAATTTAATGTTTCCCAGAAAGAGCTCTAGCCTTTGCCTTTGGCTCCCGGGAGGCCATCTCTGACCCTTTGGGATGTCCTGCCTGATAAAATTATCTTTGTTTACTGAGGAGAACATGGCCCACGCCAGAGAGTCAAACAAGGTGACTCACGGTGGGGATGTGTTATCTCGGTGCCAGTGTGACCTCCTGGGCGGTAGGGACGGAGGAGTGACCCCCCCCCATGACTATGTGACTGAGCCCCAGTAAACAAGGGACAACTAGGCTCAGGAGCACAGGGTCACACACTGTTGCTGGGAGGAGTCTACACCGTCTGTGACTGCCCTGTGAGAAGACAAACCTTCTTGGACTCTGCCCCCTGCGGCTCTTCCCTTGGCTGATTTTTTTTTTTTTTTAAAGGGTCACACCTGTGGCATATGGAGGTTCCCAGGCTAGAGGTCGAATCGGAACTACAGCTGCCGGGCACAGGAACAGCCACACCAACACCAGATCTGAGCCCTATCTGTGACCTACACCTCAGCTCATGGCAGCACCAGATCCTTAACCCACTGAGCAGGGCCAGGGATCGAACCTGCAACCTCACGGACACTAGTTGGATTCGGTACCCCTGAGCCGCAACATGAACTCCCCTTGGCTGATTTTAATATGTATCCTTTCATTGTAAGGAACGGCAACCAAGACTATGGACGTTTCTAGTAAATTCTATGAGTCCTTCCAGTAAAGTATCAAACCTGAGCATGATCTTGAGGACTCGACTATGCAACTGGTATCGGAAATGAGGGTGCTCTTGGGGGCTCGTCTCACAGCCATAAACACAACTATGTGCCAAATCCTGTGACTGTGCCCCGTAGATCATTAGGAGGGGTGATCTGGGGGGCCTGTAACATGTCACTAGTTAAAAAAAAAAAGTTACTGGCTAAATGATCGAGGAATCCATCTATTCACTCAATCAGAGAGATGGGTCATTTTGCAAGAAACAAACAGCCGTATCAAAGAATAGGGCTTTGTAACAACACACAGAGCCTTGCCTAAGATCAATTGCAAAAAGAAGGATGTGCTGATGAGAATGAGGATCACGGATTTAACAGAACCTTCCCGTAGATAAGGAGGAGAGACGCACCTGCAGTCTCTGAGCTGGCGCGCAGTTACAAAGTCAACATAAGTGCCGAGTGATCACAGCGGATGATCACCGTCCCGACAGGAACTCAACTTGGCGAAGCCTCAATTTCTGCACATCTGAAACATCTGAATGGAGCATCGTTCATAGCTCATGGTGCTGTGGCCTCTAGGACCAGCTGGCCTATGACAGGCACGGCACCCCGACTTTGTTCCCTTATCCCACCTGGCAGTGGGATTCTTACCTCTTCCCTTACTGTTTGTTATCCAGGGCAGCTTCCCATGCTTCAACAGTGAAATTATATCGGACTTAAAAACAGAAAGGCCTGTGAAAATAAGCAGAAAAAAGTGGCCATTCTGTGGTTGCTCGAGTGTTTCGACAGGGCCACACACAATCAGGATAGAGCCCTGATAAAACGAGCAAAAAAGTTTAGAAAAGTATTTGGGAGATGGGATAAGGGAAGCTGCTCAGTCCAATTTTCATATTTCATGGACGTTCAGAGCCTCACCAAAGATGCCCAGTAGAACGAGAAGACACACCCACGACCCCATGTAGCGATAACCTGCCTCTGAAAACTGCGGCAGATGTGTTATTACTTCACTTCATCCACCCTCGGGGCCTGCAACAGGTGCAAGCAGGCAAGGTTCACCTTCAGCTGGAATGAGTCAAGGGAGGAACTGAGGATGCCTAGCTCATGGCGAGTTTCCCTTCCCAATATCCTGAGACATTAAGGACCTCCTCCCACAACTACAATTCACAATGATTCAGCCACCAGGACTGCCCTGTACTGTGTCTGTCCTTTCCAGATACATCGTGTCTGCACCACCTGTTTGCATCAACAGCACGTGAGATCAGTGAAAGTTTATTTTATGGAACACAACGAGCTCTGTGCCACGGTGACAAAGGTTAACATCAACACACAAACTGCTTTCTTCCGCCGTGTTAACTCGATGAACATCAAGGCACCCCCAGGGTAGCACAAATCTATTAACGCTTTCACTTGCCACCAAACGCTATTTATTTTTAACAGCTTCACGAGGGTCCACTGTGAAAACCAGAAAGCTCATTTTTAAGTAGATAAATCAATGGTTTGAGTAAATTTAGTCTGCAACCATTAAATTATTTTTAATAATACTCGGCCATCAAAAATCTATGTATCTAGGAGTTCCCGTTGTGGCACAGTGGTTAACGAATCCGGTGAGGAACCATGAGGTTGCGGGTTTGATCCCTGGCCTTGCTCAGTGGGTTAAGAATCCAGTGTTGCTGTGAGCTGTGGTGTATGTCGCAGATGCAGCTCAGATCCCACATTGCTGTGGCTCTGGCACAGGCCGGCGGCTACAGCTCCGATTCCACCCCTAGCCTGGGAACCTCCATGTGCCGTGGGAGTGGCCCAAGAAAATGCCAAAAAAAGACACCCCCCCCCCAAATCTATGTATGTAGGTAAAGAATGACAGTTGACAAATTTACACATACAGTAAAGAGACACTATTAAAGAAGATAAAAACAAATCAAATATTTTCATATTTTACATCAAAATAAGAAAAGTGGTTCCAGGTTATATAATTAAAGATGACACTTATTCTCTTGTTATGTACCCTCAACAATCAGTCAAACCCTCAACAATAACCATACAGCATTTTTTTAAATGACAATTTAAAATCATCCCAGTATGAAAAAAATGAAAAAGATTTAAGAAATCTTCAGTATGAATGAGTGCCCTATTTTTATAAATTTTTTACAGTGTAAATGCACACCAAAAGGGTCACAAAACATTATTAAGTGTACATGAATTTTCACAAAGCAATCTACTCACAGAAGGAGAACCCTGATCAAGAAACAGGAGTTCCCATCATAATTCAGAGGAAATCCATGAGGACAAAGGTTCGATCCCTGGCCTTGCTCCGTGGGTTAAGGATCCGGCATTGCTGTGAGCTGTGGTGAAGGCTGGCAGCTGTAGCTCCAATTAGATCCCTATCCTGGGAACCTCCATATGCCTCGGGTGCGGCCCTAAAAAGGCAAAAAAAAAAAAAAGAAAAGAAACAAACAAAGCACTGGAGTTCCTGTCATGGTGCAGTGGACTGAGAATCTGACTGCAGCAGCTCAGATTGCTGTGGGGGTGCAGGTCCAATCCCCAGCCCAGCGCAGGGGGTTAAAGGATCAGGCGTTGCCGTAGGCAGCGTAGTTTGCAGCTGTGACTCAGATTCAATCCCTGTTCCGCGAACTTCCATATGCCAAGGGTGCAGCCATAAAATTTGTTTTAAAGAGAAAAAAATTAACAGCGCATCACCAGTACCTCCATGTTGCCCTGGTAGCCCTCTTCTAGACACTAAGACCTCTCATTAGCCTGAGTCCTGTCACCAGAGATTAGATAAACCACATTATTTTAATGAACCAATTTTTTTGATACTCCTCGGATCCTAGTATCTTTTCCATGACTACTACATCTTCTAAAGTATCACAAAAAAGACAGGTACAAAAATCTTCATAATTTTATCCAGAACAGCCAAAACAACCAGAAACATTCCAAATAAACAGACTGTAGTGTACTAATACAATGGAATACTACTCAGTAAAAAATAAACTAATATAGGCATCATCAAGGAATCTCAAAAAGCATGCTGCACGAATGAAGCCACATGAATATACATACTACCTGATTCCACATTTGTGAGTTTCAAAGAAAGGGGGAAAGGGAGGTAAAACAAATCTACTGTCATAAAATCAAGAAAGTGGTTTGCTCTGAGGGTGAGGACAGGAAAACAGGCATGAGGGAACTTTCGGGAGTGATGGAAATCTATCTTGATTTTAGTGGCTACCACAGGGCTGTAATCAACAGCGAAACTGCATAGTTAATATCTGTGTTTTATTAACTGCAAGTTGTATTGCACTTACAATTATAACATATGAAAGTGTCAAGAGAGTGAGAGTTCCCCCTGTAGTGCAGTGGATTAATGATCCGGCTGTGGAGGCGCATGGCCCTGTGTAAGTGGGTTAAGGATCCAGCATTGCTGCCGCTTAGGCTCAGATATGACCCGTGGCCCAAGAACTTCCATATGCCCTTGGTGCGGGTAAAAAAGGAAAAAAAAAAAAATCAAGGGAGTAAGAGAAGCATGGGAAAAGGTGTAATGGTTAAAAACAGCCCTACGCATAAATATTTCATGTGGTCAAAATAAAATACAGAAAGAAAAAGAATAAAATGGTAAAAAAAAAAAATCTGTATAGATTGTGTACGTTTCAACAACTATATATATATATATATATATGGCTGTTAAAATATTTTATAGTTTTCTCTTTAAGCACAATTTAGCGACTTTTCAAATAATAGGAGTCATCATAATAACACATATAGAGAAAATACTTCTTTTCCTAAAGGAAAGAAACTAAGAGTTTCCTCTTTGAGAAGAAAAAAAAATGTTTTTCAAAATAAAAATGCCTTGGAGTTTCCATCATGGCTCAGTGGTTAACGAATCCGACTAGGAACCAAGAGGTTGCAGGTTTGGGCCCTGGCCTTGCTCAGTGGGTTAAGGATCTGGCGTTGTGGTGAGCTGTAGTGTAGGTTGCAAATGTGGCTCGGATCCTGCGTTGCTGTGGCTGTGGGATAGGCCGGTGGCTACAGCTCTGATTCAACCCCTAGCCTGGGAACCTCCATATGCCGCGGGAACGGCTCAAGAAATGGCAAAAAGACACACACACACACACAAAAATGCCTTGCTATCAATATTCAGAGGGAAAAGAAAGCATCAAATCTGCTTTACTGCACAGAAGTTCAGAGCCCATGAAACCACCTTCCACAGAGCCCTCCTCCAGGAAACAGAGACAGTTCACGCATCTTCCTTGTTGGTCGTACTGTCTTGTTCCTCATTTATACAAAGCTGATAAGGTATTTCCACAAGTGCAACCTGCCTCGTGCATAAGCTATCAAACCTCAAACTGGATTCCAGTTCATCTTGTACTAGCGCCCTAGTCAACGTCCTGATCCTCATAACCCGGACTTCCATACTCAAGACCCCAATTACATTCTTGTTTCCCAAATTTTCCAAAGGAAGCCTGTGCCATTCCCAGGACCAAAAGAACCAAAATCATTTTCTATCGGGATTCTCTTGTGCTAGCTGCTATGGTGTGAGATCGATCCCTGGCTCAGGAACTTCCACATGCCACAGGCGTGGCCAGGAAAAAAAAAAGAAAGAAAGAAAGGAAGCAAAATCATTTTCTATCTTATTTGTTCTCAACCCCGAGGCTGTGAAGGTCAAAGATGGCTGAGAATTCATTTCTACTTCAAGAAGCCGACAATCTTCAGGAAACTTATTTTTGACCCCAAGAGTGTTCAGATGATTGGTCAGAGTAGAGATTCAGAATAATTCACTGAATGAAAAATGAACATTTAAAGTAGAGAAAGAGAGACAAGTGGAAAGGGGACACTTAGAGTCCCGCCTTTTGCTGGAATTAAAGGACCAGGACGTCACACGTGTCGGCCTCTACTGCCCAAGCAGTTTCACGAGGAGTGTTAAAGAGAAACACCACAGGGCCAAAATGGCATCACTTCGGCTAAAGCCGGTAAGAGTAAACCTAACTAGTTTTGATCTTTCCCCAAAAACATAATCTTAAATCGACAAGTTTGAAATGTTCTGGGCATCACCACTGAGGTAATTTGTCACATGGGTCCTCTCTACCCACCCCCCAACCAGAAGAAGCAATCTGCATAAAACATGTGCCTTTCCTTCCCCACCAAAAGAACCTGGCCCCAAACAATCAGTCAATCAATCAATCAATCTTTCTTCCTCTCTCTCTCTTTCTAGATAATGATTTCCTTAGCTCACCCTCGTTTCCATAAAAGCCTTCCAATAAACCGATCCCCAGAGTGCCCCTCTAGCTGTCAGATGAGATGCAGCCCAATTCACAAACTGTTGCATAACATCAGTTAAAACTTAGTCGTTGAATTTTGTTTTCTACCAGACGAGACTACATGTTTCCAGGACTTAAGGAATATGATGTGCAGTTAACAGAGGTAAAACAAACTCACCTGTTAGGCCCACTTTGGCAGAGCCCTCTCAGAGGAGGCACAGAGTCCTGGTGCAACAGGAGGGAAAGCGGCAGGACACAATCTAGATAAATAAAGAAGGGGAGCAGCTGTTAGGATTTGATAAAAAAAAAAAAAAACAAAACAAAAACAGCTGGAACCGGGTGAAATCAAGAATAGTCTGGTCATTCATTGTTAACTCAATATACCTTCATTATAACACAAAAATTCATCCCCCTTTAGACCCTGACAGTTCTACAGCAGAGAGCATAAAAGGCCAAAAAGTGGGCAGTGGCTCATTTCCTAGGATATCCCCCCCTTTTTTTCCGGTCTTTTTAGGGGCGCACCCAGGGTATATGGAGGTTCCCAGGCTAGGGATCAAATCTGAGCTGTAGCTACTGCAACCTACACCACAGCTCACGGCAAGGCTGGATCCTTAACCCACCGAGCGAGGCCAGGGATCAAACCTACGTCCTCATGGATGCTAGTGAGATTCGTTTCCGCTGAGCCACGATGGGAACTCTATCCCCAACTTTTAGAATACTCCTCCCTCTCCTCAGCCTATGAAATAATTACTCAGTCCATGAAAAACAAACCCATATCCGGGGAGGGCTCTCACTTTCTGAGAAGGTCAATTCTGCCTGGAGTGTGTTTTTCTCTAAATAAACTCACTTTTGCTTTCCTATGGCTTCCTCTTGAATTCTTTCCCACGCAGAGCCAAGGACCCTCACTTGGTCCTCAGACCTAAGGACTGCACGTCCTGGGACATGGCCTTTCCCTCTCTCACAACACGGGGAACAGGGAGCTGAGGAGAAAGCAAGTTGAAGGAGACCAGGATCTCAACCCCCTTGCCATCTATTGTCGACCGTGCCTGGGAACAAACTCCAAGAAAGAGCTGTCAAAACATAACTGTTCAGTGTTGAGCAGCGGTTCCCAAGTACGTAACGGGGCTGTTTCAGTGCCTCCGCTGCCTATTCAGGGCGAAATTAATACACGCACAAATAACGGTGAGTTTAATGATAGCTGCCGTGCACGCGCACGCACACAGTCGCACACACAGAGCCTCCGTCATAAACACCAACACACTCAACACGCCTGGGCTACTTCGCACTCGCCCACTCGGGCGGCCTCCCAACCCACAGACCTGTGGACGCCGGGCCGAGCTCCCTCGCAGGAGCGGTTCCGAGCCGTGGCCGCCCCGCCCCCCACGCGAGCCGAACCTCAGGTCCCCCCCCCGCCGCGGGGAAACCGGCCCCAGAACTGGGGGAGCGCCCGGGACGCGCGCCAGGGTCCGCTGGTGCCGCCGGATTGGACACGCCCGCGCGCAACGCCGCGGGGGTTCTTGGGAGTGGCGAAGCCTCCGTGCGCGCATGTGCAGCGTCACCACTGTTGTCCCGGAGACCAGAAAGCTGTGGGATCCCGGCCCCGCCCAGGGGCTGAGACTTCGGGAGCGAGGGGCGGGTCCAGGACTGGGCGTGTCTGGGTTTGTCCAAGAGCCTGGGAGCCTTTATTCGGAAGAGCGTGGCCTCCTCTCCCCCGCCTTGGGTCTCCGGAGGGGAGGGTCTTGGAGAATAGGACGCGCTTGCGTACTGGTGTCCGTGGAGGCGCGGCCTCAGCGCGATACGTCTCTGGGGGGCGGAAGGCGTCGCGAGTGACAGACACGCATGCGCACTCCGTCCCTGGGGGGCGTGGCCTCGCGTCCTCTGGAGCCGAAGAGGGCGGGCTGCGCAGGCGCATAGAGTACGTCGCCGCCGATTTCTGGAGAGACGGAAGCGTTTGGGGTTACCTGGTAAGACTTCCCGGTCGGTGGAGGGGGAGGGGGCCTTCCGAGAGTGCCAGCTGGGAGTGGTCGCCGGAGACCTGTGTGCCCGGGCTGCCAGAATCCGTGTGTCTGGCGGCCTGTTCTGAATAGTCGTTTGTCCGTATGGTTATGGGATTTGCTTCGCATCTCTGGGTGTTGCCTGACGACTCTTCTGAGCCCTGGAAAGGCTGTGTGACTTTTTGCGAATCATTTAATTTTTCGGAACTTCACTTCGTTCATATATAAAATGGTATTACTAGAACAGGTTCGTTTGCCTGGTACTGAGACCTTAGCCCAGGTTGACCCTGCCTGCGGGGCCTTCACGCTGTGATCCCAGTTTATTGTTTGTAGAAAAAAAGACTCTAGTCTCTTAGGCCTTCCCAGAGTCCGAAGGAGCAGGTACAAGTAGTTACTAATTACAGAAGTGAGGGCATGCAGAAACAAATGACAAGCAGTCAAGCAAGAAGAGGAGTAATAGTTTAGACAGTAGTTCACTGATAAAATCCGTGAGTCTTAGTTCCTCCTCAAAAGACACGCATAGGAGTTCCCATCGTGGCTCAGTGGTTAACGAATCCGACCAGGAACCATGAGGTTGTGGTTCGATCCCTGGCCTTGCTCAGTGAGTTAAGGATCTGGCGTTGCCGTGAGCTGTGGTGTAGGTCGCAGACGCGACTTGAATCCCAAGTTGCTGTGGCTCTGGTGTAGGCTGGTGGCTACAGCTCCAAATGGACCCCCTAGCCTGGGAACCTCCATATGCCGCGGGAGCGGCCCTAGAAAAGGCAAAAAGACCAAAAAAAAAAAAAAAAAAGACACGCATAAAAACCTGACCCATACCTTTGAGTTGTTCTGCAGAAACTAAGACCACCACCTTGGCAAAGGATGGTGACTACATGCTGACAAGAAGAACCAGAAAGTTTATGTTGACGCCCCACATAACACCTGGTACCTCACCACCGGCCAATCAGAAGAATGTCCACAAGCTGAAATCGTTCACCCCCACCTTTACCCTAATGTTGCCTTTACACTCCTGCCGGAAAGTCACTGGGGAGCTTGGGTCTTTTGAGCATTAGCTTCCCATTCTTCTTGCTTGGTGCCCTGAAATAAATAATGTACTTTCTTTCCTTCACCGCAACTCTGTATCAGTAGATCGGTTTTGCTCTGCATTGGGCAATTGGACTACAGCTGAGTTGGGTAATAACCTTGGTTCAAATGTACTGCAGAGAACCAGTGACCTTGAGAAAAGTGCCTACCATGCAGGCCTTCTCTCTCCTCAATATATTCCTTGATCCACCTGAGGATTTTTTTTCCCAGCCCAGAAACTCTCCAGCAGTTCTTGCTTTCCTGGGGGGACTCTGGTTACATAGGCCCATTTCCATTCACCCCTCAAGTATCCAGTGTTCTTCCTCTTGACCATTCATTATACCTTCAGAAAATTTTGTTTAGCAAATCAAATTGACAGCAGTGTTTTATGAAGGATTTTGATGAACCAAAGGACATACCTTGAGGGGAACCCAGGATGGTGGAGTATCTAGAAACTATGTCTCATGAGAAGAGATCGGAAAACCTGTGTATGTTTGCCTGGAGAAGAGATAATTGCAGAATAGTATGAAAGTGTGTCTCTGGGTAAAAGGAATTTAATTGCAGCTTTTTTTCCTATGAGCTCTAGAAATAGAACCAAGTAGAAATAAGAGAGTAGCAGATTCAGACTAAAGTACTTTTAACAAATGGCAATAGCAAAACTGAATACGCCGCTTCCCAGTAGGGTAATCAGTGGGTTACATGAATGGTGATGATGATTGCGACTTTATTTTTTGCCGTATCTTCAGGCTTTTAAAAAATGGTGAGGAGTTCCTGTCATGGCTCAGCAGAAATGAATCTGACTAGCATCCATAAAGACACATGTTCAGTCCCTGGCCTCACTCAGTGGATTAAGGATCCGGCATTGCTGTGAGCTGAGGTGTAGGTCGCAGATGCAGGTCAGACCTGGCATTGCTGTGACTGTGGCAAAGGCCAGCAGCTACAGTTCCGATTCGACCTCTAGCCTGGGAACCTACATATGCCACAAGTGCAGCCCTAAAAAGTAAAAAAAATAATAATAATAAAAATAAATAAATAAATGAAAATAAAAAATGGTAAAAGATTGAATTCCCATTGTGGCTCAGTGGGTTAAGAACCTGACTAAAATCCATGAGGATTTGGGTTTGATCCCTGGCCGCGCTCAGTGGTTTAAGGATCTGACATTGCCACCAGCTGCAGCGTGGGTTGCAGATGCAGCTTGGATCTGGCATTGCTGTGGCTGTGTCATAGGCCGGCAGATGCAGTTCCTATTTGACCCCTAGCCTGGGAACTTCCATATGCTGCAAGTATAGCCCTAAAAAGAAAAAAAATAAGATATCATTTACTCATCTATTGGCTTTTTTCTAATTTAACCAACTCTCCAACCTCTGTACTTTTTTTTTTTTGTCTTTTTGTCTTTTTGCCATTTCTTGGGCCGCTCCCGCGGCACATGGGAGGTTCCCAGGCTAGGGGTCGAATCGGAGCTGTAGCTGCCAGCCTACGCCAGAGCCACAGCAACTTGGGATCCAAGCCGTGTCTGCGACCTACACCACAGCTCACGGCAACGCTGGATCGTTAACCCACTGAGCAAGGGCAGGGATCGAACCCACAACCTCATGGTTCCTAGTCGGATTCGTTAACCACTGCGCCACGACGGGAACTCCCCTCCTGTGCTTTTTTTGTTCCAGGATTCAAACCACATTGCATTTACCTGTCATGTCTTCTTAGTTTCCTCCAATGTATGATGTTTTATTCTTTTTCTTGGAAGATCTTGAAACTTTTTTGTTTGTTTTGTCTTTTTAGGGCCACGCATGTGGCATATAGAGGTTCCCAGGCTAGGAGTCCAGTCGGAGCTGTAGCCGCTGGCCTATACCACAGCCACAGCAATGCCAGATCCAAGCCAGGTCTGCAGCCTATACCACAGCTCATGGCAACATGGGATCCTTAACTCACTGAGCAAGGCCCCACCCTCATGGATGCTAGTGGGGTTCATCACTGCTGAGCTACAACGGGAACTCCCTGTAAAGTTATTGTTTTAGTCTTTGTAACTAGTAAGTCTCCTGAGATGAGGTAGTCTGAGACTGCAAATATCCTTTTTCTCAACTTATTTTCACCCATTAAATTCATCATGCCTTCTCACCTGCAACAGTGATTTCTGTTAGGCTTACCTAATACTGAATTTCCTTTTCTCTTACTCCTTATACATCTATTAATTGGTGTGCTGTAAAGAAAAGCTATCTCTTCTCCACTTAACGAATTTACTCAGTTCTTTATATCAGAATGGGTTCATGGCTAATCAGTTTATTCTGTGGGTTATAAGCTAATGTTATAACTATTTATTTTGTCCAGGTTGTCCCTGGTTTAGCCACCGGGAGCATCCTCAAATTGGCTTCTGTGTGTTTTATTTATTTATTTATTTATTTTCCTTTGTAGGGCTGCACCCGTGGCGTATGGAAGTTCCCAGGCTAGGGGTCAGATTGGAGCTACAGCTGCTGGCCTGCACCACAGCCACAGCAATGCCAGATCTGAGCTGCGTCTGAGACCTATACCTCAGCTCATGGCAACACCAGATCCTTAACCTGCCGAGCAGGGCCAGGAATTGAATCTGCATCCTCATGGATATTGGTTGGGTTCCTCACTGCTGAGCCTCAGTGGGAACTCCATGTACATTTTCTGTTAAATTTATCTCTAAGTATGGTATCTTCTTTGTTGTCCCTGGGAATGGTTTTTTCCCCTGCCGTTATGTCCTCTCTTTATTGTTTCCATTTACGCCAGATATTTATTTGTATAGCAGTAATTATTACTAGTATAGATTAATTCTTCATCTTGCTACTTTGCTGGATTCTTCTGTTTTCATTTGTTCTCCTTGTCCTATTAAATCCCATTTCACTGATGAAAGCGACATCAAGCACCTCTTCTCGTGCTTATTACCTATGCTGATAAGTCTTTAAAGCATTATTTGAATTTTTGTGGAAGGAGGAATTTCTACACTAGTGATGCCAGGAGCTGAAAAAGTAGGCCTGGTCTCTCTTATCTGTCCTCTTTCCTTCCCCAGCTCTGACTTCTCTGGATTCTGCCCTTTTCCAGACAAAAAGGAATGGCTGCTTCAGCCCTGTCGGAGCGTGAAGGTAACACATGTAAAGCACTCAGAACAGTCATTGCTGTGATTATTGTCATTATTGTCAATGAAGATTTTGTGGAACAGGTGTGCAGACATCACAGTAGGCGTTCTCACAACTGCAGGAACCAGTCGTGCTCATAAAAAGGAGTTGGGTTTGGGCACCGCAGTGCACTCTGTTTTGATGTTTTACTGGTGGCGGGGGGGAGTAGTAGATAAGAGGGAATGACAACAGATTTAAGGCTTTTTTTTTTTTTGGATAGTTCCTTCCTTTTCCTCAGCTCTGTATTCACAGGACGTCATTCCTCGAGAGAAAGACCCCATGAAGGGGAGCATGACCACTGGACCTCTAGATGGCACCGCACGGGTGAGTTATGGTTTCCTTCCTTCCTCCCTCCCTTCCTTCCTTCCTTCCTTCTTTCCTGCAATGAGACCCAAAAGGATAAAGTCATCTGGTAAAATGGAGAGCCTCATGAATACCAGATGATCAAGTGCCCCCAGCTTTAATCCCACGTCTAAGGATAAATTTAAGAAGTGAGGGGAGTTCCCACTGTGGCTCAGTGGAAACAAATCCAACTAGTAGCCACAAGGTTGTGGGTTCAATCCCTTGCCTTGCTTAGTGGGTTAAGGATCCGATGCTGCCATGAGCTGTGGTGTAGGTGGCAGTCGTGGCTCGGATCTGGTGTTGCTGTGGCTGTGGCATAGGCCGGTGGCTACAGCTCCGATTGGACCCCTATCCTGGGAACCTCCATATGCTGTGGGTGTGGCCCTAAAATGCAATAAATAAATAAATAAATAAATAAATAAATAAGAAGGAGTGAGAGGAGTTCCCATTGTGGCTCAGCAGGCTAAGAACCCAACTTGTATCCATGAGGATGCAGGTTCGATCCCTGGCCTTGATCACTGGGTTAAGGATCAGGCGTTGCTGCACCTTTGCAGTATAGGTTGCAGATGTGACTTGGATCTGGCATTGCTGTGGCTCTGATGTAGGCTGGCAGCTGCAGCTCCAATTTGACCCCTAGCCTGGAAACTTCCATATGCCGCAGGTGTGGCCCCAAAAGCACGCACGCGCGCGCGCACACACACACACACACACTCACAAATCCTTATTTCCAGAAAAAGTTCCTGGGATCCTTTCCTCAAACAGGGCCCACAACCAGTTTTAACAATTTGAATGAGAAGATAGGCTACTTCTTATCCAAAGAGTTGGTTTTCACTGTCTATACATATTTATGTGTATTTGGCAAAACAAAAACAAAAAAACCCTCTGGATCCTTTGGTACCCACCACAACACCCAAGCAGTATGTGCTTTTTTTCAGTCAAGACTTTGCCCTTCTCCCTAGGGCCTTGTGAGTAAGAAAGTGTTTGCCATTTCAGCAATCAGTGACATTCCAAGATGTGGCCATCAGCTTCTCCCAAGAAGAGTGGGCATTCCTGGTCCCCAGTCAGAGAGAACTGTACACCGCTGTGATGTCGGAGACTTACCAGAACCTGGTCTGGGTGGGTAAGTGCAGCCCTGAATTCAGCCGCTGTTTTCTGCTGTTGCCTTCTGTTGGAAATCTCTGAGGGAACTACTGTGGCCTTTTGCTTTATTTTTTTGTTCCACATCCCATGAAAAGCTCATTAGAAGTGGACAACTTCCTCTTTCCCATCCTTCAAAAACCTTTAAACTTTGGCCTTTTTTTTGGCCTCACCTGTGGCATGCTGAAGTTCCTGGGCCAGGGATCAAATCCTCACCACAGCACTGACCTGAGCCGCTGCAGTGACACCAGATCTTTAACCCAGAGGAACTACAGGGGAGTTCCTGCCTGGCCATTCTTTTTGATTTAATTTTTAGGGGCAAACCCACCGCATGTGGAGGTTCCCAGGATAGGGGTCCAATCGGACCTATAGCTGCTGACCTACAGCACAGCCACAGCAACGCAGGATCCAAGCCTCGTCTGTGACCTACACCATAGCTCACAGCAATGCCAGACCCTTAACCCACTGAGCAAGGCTGGGGATTGAACCCACCACCTCATGGTTACTAGTCGGATTCATTTCCGCTGCGCCACGATGGGAACTCTTGGCCATTCTTAAAAGGACTTTTATCCTGGTTCCTGTGGGAGTTAGCTGAACTCTGGAGTGATGATGACATGGATAATTGCCATGTCTTGCTCTTTAAGCAGGCATTTCTGTATCTGAGCTTGATGTAGCTTTCCTGTTGGAGCAACACACACAGCCCTGGGGGGTGAAGGCCGAGGAGACAAACTCTTCACAGGCACATGACTTGGGAACCAAGTAGAAGGAAAGCTGTACATGCAAAAGGCCATCTGCTCCGTGGAGATCCCAGTGTGGCGCAGTGGGTAAAGAATCCAGCGGCAGCAGCTTGGGTTGCTGCTGTGTCTCAGGTTCATCCCCAGCCCGGCACAGTGGGTTAAGGTCATGGTGTTGCCACAGCTGTTGTGTAGGTCACAGCTTTGGCTCAGATTCAATCTCTACAGCTGCTGGCCTACACCACAGCCACAGCCACACCAGATCTGAGCCTCATCTGCCACCTGTACCATGGCTCACAGCAACACTGGATCCTTAACCCACTGAGTGAGACCAGGGATTGAACCTGCAACCTCATGGTTCCTGGTTGGATTCGTTTCCACTGTGCCATGCCGGGAACTCTGACCATGGGTTCGGGGTGTTTGGATCTCTCCCTTCAGAGGGCCTCCCTCTGAGCTCCCCAGTGGATCCAACTTTCATCCTCATTGGTCACCCTATTCTCCCATCTTTTTATTTTATTTTACTTTATTTATTTTTTTGTCTTTTTCCCTTTTCTAGGGCCGCTCCCAAGGCATACAGAGGTTCCCAGGCTAGGGGTTGAATTGGACCTGTAGCCACCAGCCTACTCCAGAGCCACAGCAACACGGGATCCGAGCCACATCTGCGACCTACACTACAGCTCATGGCAGCATCAGATCATTAGCCCACTGAGCAAGGCCAGGGGTCAAACCCGCAACCTCATGGTTCCTAGTCGGATTTGTTAACCACTGCACCACAATGGGAACTCCCTCTCCCATCTTTTTAAATAATTACCTCCAGCCTCCAAAAGTTTATGATCAGCTTTCAACCTTTCCTCTCTGGATTGATTCTCACCAGCTCACATTTTCATTTCATGAGGCTGTTTTCTCAAAAATGTGCTACAACACTCATTTTCTTTACCTATCCAAAAAGTTCTCATTCTGTCCTACAATTAACTGAATTTTTTTTTTTGCTTTTAGGGCCGCACCCATGGCATATAGAGGTTCCCAGGCTAGGAGTCCAGTCAGAGCTACAGCTACTGGCCTACGCCACAGCAACGCGGGATCCGAGCCTCGTCTACAACCTACACCACAGCTCACAGCAATGCTGGATCCTTGACCCACTGAGCAAGGCCAGGGATAAAATCCTCATCCTCATGGATTCTAGTCGGGTGTGTTAATCACTGAGCCACGACAGGAACTCCCTGAATAAGTATTTCTGAGAGCTATTCCATTGACAAACATATTCAATCTTTAATTCTGGCCAAGAATGGGAGTTTTCTAAGGAAATAGCCCCCATCAAGGAATATATGGTTTAAGAAGAAAAATTAAGAGACCTTCTTAGACACCCTTGGCAAAACGGGAGCCAAGATTGGAGAATTTCAGACAGGATGACTACTGCATACCCACTGGTGTGGCCAGGGACCAGCACGTCAGCAGTGGATGGCATGAGGTCTGGCCACGTGTGTGTGCAGTTTACCTGTACTGCCTAGACCTGTGCAAGCCCAGTTCTGGGCACACCTCTTGTACCTCATGGAAGATTGCCCAAGTCCACCCCACCTGAGAGCTGGCAGTTTGGGCAGTACCTAGCTGGTGTGGGCAATTTGGGCTACATGAGCTGTGGATGTCTACCTTAGTCTGTTCAAGCTGCTGTAACAGAAACACCTCAGACCAGGTGGCTTAAGCAAAAGACTTTTACATCTCATAGTTTTGGGGTCTGGGAAGTGCAAGATCAAGGCACTGGCAGATTTGGTGTCTGGTGAGGGCCCCCTTCTTGGTTCACAGGTGACCATCATCTCACTGTGCCCTCATGCAGTGGGAGGAGTCCCTTTTATGAGGGCACTAATCCCATTTATGAGAGATGAACTTAGATACTTTAAGTGAATATTTATTAATCAACCACACTTCACTCTTTAAAATTTTAAAGTTAAAAAAGTAAAATGCATTTCAAGTTCAAAAATAATAATAAATGGATATTTATTTGTTCCTAGCTTTTTTTGTCAGTAGAGTCCCCGTACATATATCCTTAAGTACTAGAGCCTTTTTTTAAGGAT
Source organism: Phacochoerus africanus (assembly GCF_016906955.1). Classification (NCBI taxonomy): domain Eukaryota; kingdom Metazoa; phylum Chordata; class Mammalia; order Artiodactyla; family Suidae; genus Phacochoerus; species Phacochoerus africanus. Next base: position 60,470,675 of record NC_062551.1, read on the forward strand.
AGATTCTCAACAGTGGGAATATACACATTTATATTATGTACTTATGTATTCATTTTCAGGAAGCCAGTCAATACAAGAGAGCAAGGAATCGTCTTTAAGTAAGAGCATAAAAGAAGAAACATACCAACATGAAATAGTGATGGAAAAAACAAGCAGTGTGTTTAAAAAATATAAAAAAGTTTCCCATGCCAGGACTGTCATTCAGCCCAAAACTCTCAAGGAGGAGAAATGCTGCCAGTGCCTTGAGTGTGGGAAATCCTTCAGTCGCCGCTCAACTCTGGTCCAGCATCAGAGGATCCACACAGGAGAGAGACCCTATCAGTGTGGTGAGTGTAGCAAAGCCTTCAACCAGAAGGCCCACCTCACCCAGCACCAGCGCGTCCACACGGGTGAGAAGCCCTACAAATGTGGACAGTGCCGGCGGGCCTTCAGCCAGATGACCAACCTCCATCAGCATCAGAGCATCCACACTGGAGTGAAGGTCCATGGGTGCAGCGAGTGTGGGAAGGCCTTCAGCCGCCCCTCAACCCTTGCTGATCACCAGCGAATCCACAGAGGAGAGAAGCCCTTCAAATGCAAGGCCTGTGGCAGAGCGTTCACCCAGAGCGCTCAGCTTATCAGGCACCAGAAGATTCATTCCGCAGACAAGCCCTATGGATGCAGCAAGTGTACCAAGTCCTTCATCCGTCTCTCTTCCCTGATCGAGCATCACAGAACTCACACAGGAGAGAAACCCTATCAGTGTGAGGAGTGCGAGAAGGCCTTCTGCCGCCTCGTGCAGCTCATTCAGCACCGGAGAATCCATACTGGTGAGAAGCCCTACATGTGTAAGGAGTGTGGGAGAGCCTTTACCTGTAGATCCCATTTCGTTGTTCACCAGAGGAGTCACACGGGAGAGAGACCCTATGCATGTCCCGTGTGTGGGAAAACCTTCAGTAGCCACTCTTCCCTTGTTACGCATGACAGGACTCACAGTGGTGTGAAGCCATTCGGGTGTCATGTGTGTGGGAAGGCCTTTAACACGTCCTCCTCACTCTGCCAGCATAAGAGAATTCATACTGGGGAAAAGCCCTTCAGTTGCCATAAATGTGGGAGACCCTTCAGGTGCAGGTCACACCTTACTCGACATCAGCGAATTCATGCAGGAGAATATTGACAACAGCCCACTGGACTTGAAAATGTTACAATTCCAATTATTTAACGATCAGTCAAGATCTTGGTAACAAGCACCCTTGGTTGACTCTGACTCTCTTAGAAAAGCAGCTCATTCTTAAGGTCTTGAGAGCTCATTGAGTGGATGGGAGGGATGGCAGTGAACCCATTTTTGGAAACAGGAAGAAGCAAAACAAACTGTGTTTAAGAGCAGAACATGAAGGAGTTCCCTTGTGGCTCAGTGGATTGGATTAAGGACCTGAAGTCATCATTGCTGCAGCTCAGGTCACTGTTGTGATACAGCTTTGATCCCTGGCCCAGGATCTTCTGCATGCTGCAGGCATGGCCAAAATAAGTAAATAAACAAATAAAAATACCAAAAAAGGTAACAACAAGAAAAATATATACCTATGTATATTGGATTATAAAGGAAGAGATAAACCTGCTTTTCTTCATCTCGGTAAAGCATTTTATAAGGTAGTATCATCAGTTTGAGTCCTACCATGAACATCCTCTTCAGTTTTGTGACCAATGCCTACTGTCACGTTTTACTACACCTATGCCCTTTTTCTTTTCTCTTTTTCACACAGCCCATCAGCTTCGAGTAATGTACTGCGTAATAATGTGGGTTCAATCCCTGGCCTTTTAACTTCTACATGCTGGAGGGCACAGCCAAAAAAACAAAGGCGAGAGAGAGCAGAAACCACTGTCCTGCGATATAGAGAGCTCTGGTCTTCTGCTCCTACATGTCCCACACAGCTGCCATCACTAACAAACTGGCCCTCAGTCTCTGTCACCTCACTCCCAATGCCCTGAAGCCAAGTTTCCAGTGTGGGCATCCTGACAGCTGAAGACAAGGCCAAGAGATCTCTCTTGAGTTTTGCTTCTGTCCTGGTGGGAGAGAAACCATATGCTACAAAGTTCAAACACGACAGGGAACTCTCCTCAAATGGGAGGGCCTTGGACATTGTACATCATGAAAAAACAAGCAGCTATGACTTAATGCTTTGTATCCTAAAAATGGCCCCCAGATATGGTCCCATATTTAGCTTTGAGTTACCTGACCAGTGTTCTTTCCTGAATTTTCTTCCACACTTCCCACAGCTGCTATATTTTAAAGATTTCATCACTGTGTCTGTTGCCTTTGAACAGGAATAGAGAGACTGACACAAAGGAATAGCACCAGATGGATGGAAGGGGTTTCATAGATGTTAGGGGATGTTCCTAAACTGAGCACACAGGATTTTTTTTCTTGAATTCCTATTAAACTCGGATATAAGAGCATTTTTTAAAATGCATGCACCAGTTTAGAGCAAAAAATAATAATAAGCTCACCAGTCAAGCTAAGATGGAGATTATTCCAGCACTTTAGAATCCAGGGAGTGTCCTTGAAACACTATTTCTCTCATACCTCAGTACCTCGGGTTATCAGTTCTTTAGCTTTTCACTATTGTTTTATCACCTGTGGATGTAAACCTAAATGGGATGTCTATTTTTTTCTTGGTTTTGAACCTGAAATAAAGGGAATCACACCAAACCCTTTGGCAACTTTCATCTTAAACTGCCTTTGAGATTCATATATACATTTAAATGAGGTTCCCCTTTGACATCGCCACACCCTGCAAACATAGCAACAGATGTCACTTGGGTTGGTGGTTTCTAAGTTTTTGCCTTGAGTCCAAGGAGAATCTTCTCCATGTCTTCTGGCCCATTCGCAAGGCTCTCTCCAGGGGAGAGAGCCAGCTTGGACTGCTGGAGGCTGTGCACATTCACTAAGCAATTTTTCCAGGTCCTTGTACCACTAAGTGAGCTATATTCATCCATAGCAAGATCTTTGCCATGGAAACAGTTCCTACAGCTGGTTACATTCTAAGAAATCCATGTGGCCTCAACAGTAAACAAGGCTTCAATGACAGCAAACAAGGTCTTGATGAGTGAGCCCCAACACTCGAGTTGTGTGGTCTGGCACAGACTTTCCTCTTACTCAGATACATCTTAGGCATTGCTTCAGGTGCCATTAAGACAGTCAAATTAGGGAGTTCCCGTCATGGCTCAGTGGTTAATGAATCTGACTAGGAGCCATGAGTTTGCGGGTTCGATCCCTGACCTCGCTCAGTGGGTTAAGGATCCGGTGTTGCCGTGAGCTGTGGTGTAGGTCCCAGACACGGCTCGGATCCCGTGCTGCTGTGGCTCTGGCATAGGCTGGTGGCTACAGCTCTGATTAGACCCCTAGCCTGGGAACCTCCATATGCCGCAGGTGCAGCCCTAAAAAGACAAAAGACAAAAAAAAAGTCACATTAGCACATACACACCCAGCTTCCTGATTTCAGTATCATGATACTGCCTTACTTTCCCTTCATTAAAAGACTCTTCCAAATGAGTGGTCATCTAATTTAAATTCTGCACAAAGGGCGGGGAGTTGGGTTTTACAGAGTTCAAATTGCACGTACACCTCCAGAGCAGATGAGCCTTACAAGAAAATAAATGACGTTTAAAGGGAAGGAATCCACTACTGAATGGTTTTGAGATCCAGAAAGGTTCTCAGAGAAATGTTACTGGGCTCGGTTTCGAAAAATGAACAGGCTTTTTCAAAGGCAAGTTGAATAAGTACCTTCAAATCAAGGGGAAAGGCCGGAAAACTCAAGGTGCTTGTGAAGACCAAGATCCCCGGGTTTAGCTCCCCCATAGATTGTGGGTTCTATTTAATCCTCTCAGGCCACGTGTCTTGCCCCCGTCCCTGCTTTACTTTTCTCCCCAACCCTTAGTTTGCTCATTTATAATGCTACATATTTGTTTATTGTGCATCTATTCAGTGCCAGAATGTGATGTCCATGAGGAAAAGAATTTTCTCCAGTCTAGAAAGGTGGCTTAGATGTTGTAGCTCATTGCTAGATACTTATCTGTAAATGAATAAATAAATGAATGGAAGCCTTAATAACTCCTTGACTTGGACTCAGGGTTTTATGCAGTTCTGCTGAAAGAATCTCATATACTGTTTGAAGCCTTAGGGTTGTGATTGCTATAACTCAGATTTATGTGTATTTATTTATTTCGTCCTTTGTCTGTTGAGGGCCACACCTGCGGCATATAGAGGTTGCCAGACTAGGGGTCTAATCAGAGCTACAGCTGCCAGCCTGTACCACAGCCACAGCAACACCCAATCCAAACCACATCTGTGACCTACACAACAGTTCACAGCAACGCCGGATCCTTAACCCACTGAGGGAGGCCAGGGATCGAACCCACAACTTCATGGTTCCTAGTCGGATTTGTTTCTGCTACACCACAACGGGAACTCCTGCTATAATACAGATTTAGACAGTGGTCCCCATGGCTTGCTTAGCTACACTGATAATTCAGTTTATACCCATTTTGCATAGCTTATGTGATATGGAGAACATTACATGAAAAAGACTGAGATTGTTATTGGAATAGGCACCTCTGTCAGGATTCAGGATCTGGAGAGATTTCAACTGCAGTGTTTTAACTGGTCTTTATCTGGAGGAACCCAGCCCCTCCTGGCCTGACCCACTGCTTGCCTGTCTGGTAGCCAGAAACTATAAGATGCCCACAGTTTGAATTGTGGAAAGATAATAGGAAGATATGAAAGACACTCAAGACTCATTCAGAGCATTCTTAAGATTTCTCATCCTAAGCAAGAAAATGCTTGTGAACATGGATTTGGAGGTGCTTATCCAAACCAAGTAGATCAAACTTGTGGTTTAGCAAAGTGTGTTGACATAGATTAAATCAGGAGAGGTTATTAAAATTTCTAGAACGACGGGTGTAGACCTGTCCTAAAAATCTATAGCACAGTAAGGGACATCTTTGTGCCAGAAAGAAGAAAACTCTAATTCAAAAAGACACACCCCAATGTTCACAGTAGCACTATTTACAATAGCCAAGACATGGAGGCAACCTAAATGTCCATTGACAGATGAGGGATAAAGAAGATGTGGTATATATAGAATGCCATCTAAGAATCCACATAGAACCGGGAGAGGGTTGTAGATTAGTCCACTAAAGACTGCTCTCGGGGAGTTCCATTGTGGCTCAGTGGTTAATGAATCCGACTAGGAACCATGAAGTTGTGGGTTTGATCCCTGTCCTCGCTCAGTGGGTTAAGGATCTGGCGTTGCCGTGAGCTGTGGTGTAGGTTGCAGACGTGGCTCAGATCCCACGTTTCTGTGGCTGTGGCGTAGGCCGGCAGCTATAGCTCCAATTCGACCCTTAGCCTGGGAACCTCCACATGCCGAGGGAGCAGACCTAGAAAAGGCAAAAAGACAAACAAACAAACAAAAAAACTGCTCCCCTCACCCCTGTGTTACATTCAGCCAAAAAAAAAAAAAAAAAGAGGGAGTTCCTGTTGTGGCTCAGTGGTTAATGAATCAGACTAGGAACCATGAGGTTGCGGGTTCGGTCCCTGCCCTTGCTCAGTGGGTTAACGATCCGGCGTTTCCGTGAGCTGTTGTGTAGGTTGCAGACGAGGCTTGGATCCTGCGTTGCTGTGGCTCTGGCGTAGGCCTGTGGCTACAGCCAGTGGCTACAGCTCTGATTCGACCCCTAGGAACCTCCATATGCCGCGGGAGCAGCCCAAGAAATGGCAAAAAAGACAAAAAAAAAAAGAACTAATGGCAAAAAAGACAAAAAAAAAAAGAACTAATGGCATTTGCAGCAACGTGGATGGAGGAGATTATCAAACTAAGTGAAGTCAGCCAGAGAAAGACAAATACCATATGATATCACTTATATGTGGAATCTTAGATAATTATACAAAGGGAGTCCCCACTGTGATGCAGTGGGTTAAAGATCTCGTGTGGCTGCTGCTGGGGCTCAGATTCCATCTCTGAAACAGGAACTTCCATATGCTGCAGGTGCAGTCGAAAAAAAAAAAAAGAATACAAATGAACTTATTTACAAAACAGAAACAGACAGACATAGAAACCATATTTATGGTTACCAAAGGGAAGGAGGGGGAGGGATGAATTAGGAGTTTGGGTTGACATAAATACACTACTAGATATAAAATAGATAACCAACAAAGACCTACTGTATAGCACAGGGAACTGTATTCAATATCTTGTAATAACCTGTAATAGAAAAGAATTTGAAAAAAGAATGTTTTTATATATGTATACCTAAATCCCTGTGCTGTACACCTGAAACTAACGCAACATTGTGAATCAATTATACAAAAAAGGAGGGAGAGGAGTTCCCGTTGTGGCACAGTGGTTAACGCATCCGACTAGGAACCTTGAGGTTGCGGGTTCGATCCCTGCCCTTGCTCAGTGGGTTAACGATCCAGCGTTGCCGTGAGCTGTGGTGTAGATCGCAGACGAGGCTCGGATCCCACGTTGCTGTGGCTCTGGCATAGGCTTGGCAGTTACAGCTCTGATTAGACCCCTAGCCTGGGAATCTCCATGTGCCGCAAGAGCGGCAAAAAAAAAAAAAAAAAAAAAAAAAAAAAACAGAGGAAAGAAGGAAAGGGGAGTTCCTGGTGTGGCTCAGCAGGTGAAGGAGCCAAGTCGTATCCACGAGGACACAGGTTCCATCCCTGGCCTCACTTGGTGGGTTAAGGATCTGGCATTGCTGCAAGATGCAGCATAGGTCACAGATGCAGCTTGGGTACTGAGTTGCCGTGGCCATGGTGCAAGCCAGTGGCTGCAGGTCCGATTCACCCTCTAGCCAGGGAACTTCCATTGCAGCAGGAAAGGGAGGGAGGAAAAAAGAGAGTGAGAGAAAGGAAGAAAAGAAAGGATTCAATTTTTCTAGGGGGTTTTTGGCATATTCCATATGTTGTTCTACAAAGGACAGTCATTTATTTTTTGCCCCCCTTTTTTTTTTGTCTTTTTAGGGCCGCACCTGTGGCATATGGAGGTTCCCAGGCAAGGGATGGAATCGGAGCTGCAGCTGCCAGCCTACGCAACAGCTACAGCAACGCCAGATCCAAGCTGCCTCTGTGACCTGCACCACAGCTCACAGCAACACCGGATCCTTAAGCCATTGAGTGAGGCCAGGGATCGAACCTGCATCCTCATGGTTCCTAGTCAGATTTGTTTCTGCTGAGAGAGACAGGAACTCCAGTCATGTCTTCTTCAAATAAAGACAGTTTTACTTGGTCTTTCTGCCTAATGTAATTTATTTTTCCTGGCCTTATTGCACTGGCTGGAGCCTCTGGTAGAGAATTAAGTAGAGGAAGTGAGACCAGATATCTTTGCTCTGTTCCTGATTTTAGGGGGAAAGAATCCATATTAGCTTGTTTTGAAAATGTTTTTTTATTAGGTTGAGGAGGTTCCTTTCTTTCCTAGTTTGCTGAGAGGATTTTTGTTGTTGTTCTCCTTTGTACACCCGCACCTGCGGCATATGGAGGTTCCCAGACTAGAGGTCAAGTCAGACCTACAGCTGCTGGCCTACACCACAGCCACAGCCACGCCAGATCCTTAACCCCCTGAGCAAGGCCAGGGATCGAACCCACACCCCCATGGAGATTACGTCAGGTCCTTAACCCTCTGAGCCTTAATGAGAACTCCAGAGATTTTGGTTTTGATTTTGCTTTTATTGTTTTTGTTTTGTTTTTTTGTGGGGTTTTTTGGCCACGCTCACAGTATGCAGAAGTTTCTGGGCCAGGGATCAAACCCAAGCCACAGCAGTGACTCAAGCTGCTACAGTGACAATGCTGGATCCTTAACCCTCTGTGCCACAAGGGAATTCCTGGGTTTTTTTTAAATCACGAGTGGAGGTTGCATTTTTTTTTGTCTTTTTTGCATTTTCTAGGGCTGCTCACATGATCGAACCTGCAACCTCATGGTTCCTAGTCAGATTCGCTAACCACCGAGCCACAACGGGAACTCCGGATGTTGCATTTTGTCAAAAGCTTTTTCTGCATCTATAAAAATGAGACCATGGCTTTTCCTTTTTTTTTTTGTCTTTTTGCCTTTTCTAGGGCTGCTGCCAGGGCATATGGAGGTTCCCAGGCTAGGGATCTAATTGGAGCTGTAGCCGCCAGCCTACACCACAGCCACAGCAAAGCAGGATCTGAGCCACGTCTGTGACCTCCACCACAGCTCATGGCAGTGCCAGATCCTTAACCCACTGAGCAAGGCCAGGGATCGAACCTGCAACCTCATGGTTCCTAGTCGGATTCGTTAACCTCTGAGCCACAACAAGAACTCCATCTTTCTCTTTTTTTTTATTTCAGTGCAGTGAATGCTGTTGCTGGATTTTCAGATGTTATGCCAACTTTCATTCCTGGGATAAACCCCACTTGGTCACGCGGTATGTAAATGCAATGACTGCCACTGAATTTTTACACCTAAAAATGGCTAGACTGGGAAATTTACTATTAAGGATAGTTCACCACCATTTAAAAAGCAGAAGAGGAAGGAGGCAGGAGAGGAGAGGGAGGAACTGCCCCTGCCACAGCTGGCTGCCAAGGGAAGAGCTGCAGGTCCAGCTGTGCAGGGGCCCGATGGCCGGGATGGCCCCCCATCATGGCCGAGCCAGGTGAGGTGAGTCATGAGTGCGTACCTTGCTCCAGGTGACCTAGTTTTGAACCCTCGTTCAGAAACAGTGTCACCTTTTACTTTCTGGCCTGCAGATGTTGAGCACGAGAGGGTTTGGGACTGCGACCCTGGTGCAGTGTGGTGGGGTGACTGTGAAGAAGTCAGGCCATTCTTCCCAGGACAGAGGGTCTGCAGGTGCCTAGAGATGGGCTGGCTCTCCCGCTCATTCACCTGCCTCCTCTCCACGGCCCATCCTGCCACCAAGACGATGCCGAGGCCATCGTGTCTGTGCCTGACTCAGCAACCTGGGGTCCCCCAGCCACCCCAGCTACAGAAGAGGATTCAAGCCCTGAACGTGGCCCTAGGGGCCAATTGGATCCCTCTCCTTGATGAGTATCTCCCAGCCCTTCCCTTCTCACTCATTTCCAGGAGATCCCACTGTGGCTCAGTATGTTAAGGACCTTACATAGTATCCGTGAGGATGCATGTTCAATTCCTGGCCTCGCTTAGTGGGTTAAGGATCTGGCATTGCTGTGGCGGTGGTGCAGGCTGGCAGCTGCAGCTCTGACTCAACCCCTGGCCTAGGAATTTCCATATGCCACGGGTGCAGCCCTAAAAAGAAAAAAAAGAAAAAAAAAAAAAAAACCTCCAGGAATGCCGCAACGTGTGACTGTTCCTTTGAGTATGGTGACGTCGCTTTATCTGAGAAGACCAGCCCCCACCACACGGCCTGGTGAGCCTGGCTCCGATGCTCCCCCTCAGTGAATTCTTTTCTGCTCCCTGCACTCAGTACAGACACCCCTGGTTTTCTTGTGCTGGCAGATACTGCATTTTTCACAAATGCCAGGTCCATGGCAACCCTGCACTGAGCCAGTCTGTCGGTGCCCGTTTTCCCAAGAGCATGTGCTCCCTTTGTGTCTCTGTGTCACATTTTGGTAATTCTAACCATATTTCAAACTTTTTCATTGTTGTTACTATATTTGTTATGGTGATCTGTGATCAGTCATCTTTTCTTTTGGCCATGCCCACAGCATGCAGAAGTTCCCGGCCGGGGATCAAACCTGTGCCACAGCAGTGGCAGCACTGGATTCTTAACCCACTGTGCCAACCAGGGAACTCCCTGTGATCAGTAACCTTTGATCTTACTATTGCAAAAGAATTATGACTCACTGAAGGCTCAGCAATTTTTTTTAGCACTAAAGTATTTTTAAAATCAAGATATGTACTTTCTTTGGACATAGTGCTATTGCAAACCTAATAGACTACACTATGCTGTACATATAATTTTTTTTTTAGAGCTGTACCTGCAGCATATGGAACTTACAGGGCTAGAAAGTCAAATCAGAACTGTAGCTGCCAGCCTCCACCACAGCCAGAGCAACACCAGATCTGAGCTGCATCAGCGACCTACACTGCAGCTTGCAGCAACACCGGATGCTTAATCCACTGAGCCAGGCCAGGGATCAAACCCACATCCTCTCGGACACTCTGTTGGGTTCTCACCCAGCTGAACCATCACAGGAACTCCACTATATACATTCTATTGGCTCCCTTTCTCGGGAGGATTCTGACCATGCAAAATGTCTTCCTATGGGCACTTCTAGCTTCACCGTGGACATGGGCTGAAACTCTTATTTTATTGGCCTCTGGACTCTTAGGACCCAACATGCGTCCAGAGATGTTTGTTGCCTAGAGTTAAAGTGATAGTATTTTAAAACCAAAAATATTTCATTTTCCTGGAATACTGAGTGAGAGCCTATCTGCACTGGCTACAATCTCAGTAAAAGTTTAATAGGCATTATTGCTTTTTGGTTTTGGTTTTGGTTTTTGGCCACCCCACTGCACATGCAGTTCCTGGGCCAGGGATCAAATCTGAGCCACAGGTGTGACCTACGCTGCAGCTGCAGCAATGACAGAGCCTTGACCCAGGGTGATGGGCTGAGGCGTGAACCTGTGTCCCAGTGCTGCAGACATGCCACCCATCCCACTGTGCAGCAGAAACTCCACTTTTGCTTTTTTAGGGCCACACCCCTGGCACATGGAGGTTCCCAGGCTAGAGGGAGAATCAGAGCTACAGCTGCCAGCCTCCACCACAGCCACAGCGACACAGGATCCTTGCTGTATCTGTGACCTACACCACAGCTCATGGCAATGCTAGATCCTTAACCCACAGAGCCAGGCCAGGGATTGAACCTGCCTCCTCATGGATATTAGTCAGAGTCGTTTCTGCTGAGCCATGACAGGAACTCTTAGCGTTTTTTAAGCCCTGATCCTTACAGAGTCTTGTGGAAGGCGAGGCTGATGGCTTGTTCCACCACCAGGCCTTCACACACTCTCTCTGAGAGCTGTCCTTAGTCTGGACAGCTGCCACCATGGGCAGAACTCATCAGCCTCCATCCTAGCTAAGACATCAACCAGTCAGGCCCAGGAACACCTCTGGGACTCAAAAGGCAGAGACGTCCCCTGAAAAGGCGGCAGTCACCCCTTCATATAAAACTGAGATGACACTAGGGTTGATGGAGGACACCCCTGAAGATACTGCGTTCGTGTGGCCAGCAGAGCCTGTTTGGTCCCTTGCGTGCTCATCTTTCAGTCCAACTCAACTCGGGGACGTGGGGAGGGGGGGGATGTGGGGGATCCCGGGAGACCCCTGGCCTCCGAGAAGGAGTCTCAGCTTCCAGGATGTAGAGCCGTGGCACTTGGTGCATTTGTCCAGCAGGTGGCGCTACCACACTGTAAAACAGTGCATGTGGCGCACACGGAGGTTGCCAAGCCGGGGGTGGAATCAAAGCTAAACTGCCAGCCTGCGCCAGAGCCACAGCCACGCGGGATCCGAGCTGCATCTGCGACCTACACCGCAGCTCAGGGCAACGCTGGATCTTTAACCCACTGAGTGAGACCAGGGATGGAACCTGCGTTCTCATGAATGCTCGTCGGGTTAGCGAACCGCTGAGCCACGACAGGAAACATTTTCGCTGGGAATCTCCACTTCCCGACGGAGAGGCTCCCTTTGATGCCGTCAACCACATGGATGTTCTAGATTGTGAGTTTCTCAAACGCAGTGTTGGGTGGGAAACTCCTACTCTCGCCTGTACAGCATGTGAGCCTCTATAAGGACTGAATCATGAGCCGCTGTAGCTGCTGACCCTTCAACACCCACTAAACATGTTTAGGGTTGAAACTAAGCAGGACCCCGTGGGGCTCCTGGGCACCAAAGCCTTTCTCTCCTACTTACAGTCTGTTGGAAAGACGCCTCATTCAGCCTCCAAGGCCTTCCCTGAGTTCCAAAGAGCAGGTTCAAACAGTTGCTAATCAGGGAAGGGCAGGGGAGCTGTCAAGAAACAACAGTGCAGGGAGTTCCCGTTGTGGTTCAGTGGTAATGAACCTGACGAGGATCCATGAGGATGCAGGGTTCCGTCCATCCCTGGCATCGCTCCGTGGGTTAAAGGATCCGGCATTAATGAGAGCTGCCATGTAGACAGACACAGCTCGGTTGTGGCGTTGCGGTTGCTGTGATGTAGGCAGGCCGCTGCAGCTCCAATTCAGCACCTAGCTTGGGAACCTCCTTATGGGTGTGGAACTTCCTTAAAAAAAAAAGAAAAGAAAAGGAACAACAGTGCAGCCTTGGGGCAGTGACCTGGTTCCCCTTCAAGGGATACACATGACAGTATCTTTGAGCTCTTCTGCAGAACAAAAGCCCCCAACAAATGAAACCGGCAAGCAGTCTTCATTCCAGAAAGAAGGACCTCGGGAACCAGTCCTGGGGCCACTAAACACGAGCCCTAAAGAATGCAAGGTTGCACCTACCCTGATCCTTATCTGCAGCCCTGTTTTCCACTCCACAACCAAGACCTCCTCCTATTCTATCCCCAAAATGGTGCTAAGGCATTAGCCTGCTGTGGCCTCGCTTGCTTGGCAAAGCAATAAAAACGATTTCTTTCTCCTTTGCCCCAAACTCTGTCTCCACGTTCTGATTTGGCACCGGTGGACAGAGGCCCAGTTACAGGGACAGGGTGGCGATCAGGAGTGAAGAATTGTGGGTCCTGGGAAAACTGGCACAACAGCTCTCCAGTTTGGGGGTGTGTTTTTGTGTGTTTTTGGTTTTCGATGTTTTCAGGAGAAGATTTTATGAGCCTAATTCTTGCATCTCGTCATATCTAGAAAAGCGCTCAAAGCCTTCATGGTGACGTCTGCTCCATGGTCGACTAGCGGCGACCTTCGGTCAAATGTGGGATTGGTTGCCTGTACCTCCCCTATTTGTGGCAAAGGAGGCCACCGCAGGCTAAGGCTGTAAGACCAGGGCCTTTTATGGTCCCAAAGGAGAAAAACAGGGTTTCAGAGAAGAATCAGGACTGGAGCAAACACGCATTCTTCTTTCTTTCAGGGAATTTTAGCCCCTGAAGCCGGTGTCGGGGGATCTCGGCGTGATCCTGGCGGGGGGTCTCCTGGGTCACTGCCTGGAGTCATGGTACTTGGGAAAAGGGCGTCTGGATCAGAGAGGAGAACAAACTAGGAAAGTTGCTGAAGCACATGCTGTGCTAAGAATCTGTAGGGCACAGGCAGTCGTGCTCAGGGGGCCTCATCGTCAGCTCACAGGGGATTGTGTTTAGGATGCGATTAAGTGAGGGAGAAACACAGGGAAGGGCTCCAAGCTGCTGAGTCTGAAAGTATTCATTCCTAAAAGAAGCATAAGGAATAAAAGTTTTCTCTTAGGTGCATAAGATGCCTACGTCATATGTGTATCCCTTGAGGGGGAACCAGGACCTGCCCCAGGGCTGCACTATTGTTTCTTGGCTGCTCCTCCCTGATTTTTGCATCCCCTCCCTTCCCTGAGGAGCAACCATCTGAACACAAAGCTTGGAATTTAGGGAAGGTCATGCAGGCGGAATGAGGCCCATTTCCTACAAGCAAGAAATGGGGGGAACTTGGAAAGATGCGAGTGCCCTGGAGCCCGCAGGGCCCTACTCTGTTTCACCTTCCCCAAACCACAAATATACTGATATTTCCCCCTATCGCTTTGGAGAAGTTTTCCAGAACCACCTGAAATGGTGCCTCCCAGCTTATTTTGCTCCCAGTAACTCTTAACTCTCAGCATTTTAGGTTGCGATTTTTGTTGTTTTAGGGCCACACCCGTGGCATATGGAAGTTCCCGGGCTAGGGGTCAAATCAGAGCTACAGCTGCTGGCCTACACCACAGCCACGGCCATACCAGATCCCAGAATCTGCACCCCACACCATAGCTCACGGCAATGCCAGATCCTTAACCCACCGAACGAGCCAGGGATTGAACCCACGTCCGCATGAATATCAGTCGGGTTTGTTGCTGCTGAGCCGTGATGGGAACTCCTGGTTGTGCATTTTTTTAAAGCCAACAATAACATCACTAGCTTCCATCTCCAACCCATCACAGTTCTTGGCGTTGTGTGTTTCTGTCTCTGATTCTGAAACCAAGCAGGGCCCTGTGGGGATCCCGGACACACGGCCTCTCTGTGTCCCCCCATTTCTTGTTTTTAGGGAACAAGCTTCAGCCTTCATGCCCTTCCCTGAGTTCCTAGGGACGGGTTCAGACAGTTGCTCATCCCAACAGGGGAGAAGCCATCAAGAAACAACAGCCTTGGGGCAGGGTCCTGGTTCCCCCTCAAGGAATATGTATAACAATACCTTTGAGTTCTTCTGAAGAACTAAAACCCCCAACGAATGAACACCTGGGAGGAAGACCACCAGAACCAGTCCTGGGGCCACTCAACACCAATTTTGAAGAATGCAAGCGTGCACCTACCCTGGTCCTTATCTGTGGCCCTATTTTCAACTCCCAAACTATAAAATCCGTTCCTAATCTCTCCCAAGGGAGGGCACCGTCTTTAGGGCATTAGCCTGCTGTGGTCTCCTTTGCCTGCCAAAGTAATGAAGCTTTTTTTTTTTTTTAACTTTGCCCACGACTCTGTCTCTGCTTTTCGACTCCACACTGGTGAACAGAGGCTGAGTTTCCACAACACTAATGGTGATGAAGCCAATATAACTCTCAGGAATAGACTTGTATGAAAAAAAATTCTAGGAGCTCCCGATGTGGCGCAACAAGATCGGCTGGGAGTGCCGGGTCACGGGTTTGATCCCCAGCCTGGCACAGTGAGCTAAGGATCTGGCACTGCCGCAGCTGTAATGTGACTGTGGCTCAGATATGATCCCCCACCAGGGAACGCCATATGTCGTGGTATGGCCAAAAATAAAAAATAAAGAAAAAAGAAAAAATGCTAGACTGGAATGAAATATATCTATAAGGTATTGTTGAAGGAGAAAGAAAATAATATGATAAATGGAATGTTATAATCCCGGAAGGAAAAATTCGTAATTTCAAAGATGTTTGTTCCTCCAGTTAATCTATAAATTCATTAAAATTCCAATCCACGTACCAACAGTTTTTTTTTTTGCTTTTTTTTTAAGGCCTCGCCTGCTGCATATGCAGATTCCTAGGCTAGGGGTCTAATCAGAGCTACAGCTGCCAGCCTACACCACAGCTCACGGCAACAGGCAACGCCAGATCCTTAATCCACTGAGCGAGACCAGAGATGGAACCCGAACCCTCATGGTTCCTAACAGGATTTGTTTCCACTGCGCCACGACAGGAACTCCAACCAATACTATTTATTAGGAGATCTTCCAAGGTAATTTTTTTTTTTCTTTTTAGGGCTGCACCCACCCCATTGGAAGTTCCCAGGCTAGGGGTCAAATCAGAGCTGCAGCAGCCAGCCTATCACAGCCATAGCAATGAGGGATCCTCAACCCACTGAGCGAGGCCAGGGATCTAACCTGCATCCTCATGGATACTAGTCAGATTCTTTTCGCTGCCTCACAACAGGAACTCCCAAGACTTTCAAGACCACACAAAGGAGGAATCTGCAAGAATTCCTAATTCCAAAGCTTTGCAAACAGTGGACCATTATGAAGGAAATGTGGTACCCACTATCAAACACAGAAGTATAAAGTTCACATTATTACAACAGTGTGATATTTGCTCAGTAGAGTGGCGGGGTGGGGGTGGGAGGGGAGAGGTGAGGGATGAAACAGAATATCAAATCCAGAAAGATGGATTGGATTCACATATGGAGAGAGACTTAGTACGTGGCAAAATTGGACATTTCAAATCAATTTGATCTTAGAACATTTTGAATAACCATGGCAGAACTGATGGAGTCAGGTGTGTGAGTTCAAAGAGAAAAATGAGAAAATACAAACCGAAAGACTACGTAAAAGTGGTTACTGCAAACAAAGTGAATAAGAAATAGTAGAATATAGTAGATTCAATGTAAAGAATTATCCCCTTTCCCCAAATGAGCCGATGTTGAAATTCAGGATGAAAACCTTTAATCAAGGTTGCAGTGCCCTGTTTTTCGACAATAACCATTCTAATTTTCTCTATTCTCTCTTCTTTGTTCTTTATTTCCCCATTTGATATGCTATTACTTTTACTCATGTGGTCTGTTTCCATTTACTTAAGAGTAAAGAGAGGGAAATTTTGTGAGGTTTTTTTTTTCTCTGTCTCCTTGAATGGCTTTTCCTTATTTGCTTCAACTTCTAAGGCAGGTACTAACTACCGTTTTCTTGGTCTCCGATACTACGGAGCGTTTCCACTCCGGTCAGGGGGTTCAATACTTGCTCTTTGGTCTCCGTGTCTGAACAGTGATAATGACCTTCCCGTTTTGCAGGTACTGGTTGGCTGTAGTCACAAAGGTGGTAGAGCCCGGTGGGGGATCCCTCGCTGATCTTATTGTCACAATGCCTAGCACAGAAAGAAAACCACATTCCCACGAACAGGCTTAGGGAGTCGCACTCGGAGCGACAGAGCGGCCACACGGAAACAGACAGCGTCACATCACAGAGGCACACCCGAGGTTCAGCAGGCGGCGCTTTCCAGACCTCGTAACTAGGGACGCTTCGGGTCTCCAGGCGAGGGGAGGGCGAGTGCGCATTCTACGCGCCTGCGCAAACTGGAACCAGCCCTGCCACGCCCCTCGAGCGAAATCTTGTGCGTACGCAGGCTCTCGCGCTGCGACGCTAAGAGCCTCCGACGCCTCCCTTTCTCCTCAGCCTAAGAACACGCCCCTCTCCTCTAAACCACGCCCTCTATCCCGTCCCCACACCGACTCCTCCCTTACCCCGCCCACCTGAGGCTATTCCGTGCCTGCGCACTCGGCTCCCGGGCGTCGGCTCCCGAAATCCTTCGGGTGAGAGCAACCGGCTTCCGGGGGGGAAGCCGGTGGGTTGTTCCGGGTGGTCGGGTGTCGGAGCCCAAGGGCCGGGCTCCACGGGCGAGGCCGGCAGCAGAGACCCGGGCCTGGAGCCCCGGCCAGGGCGCTGCTGCGGTTGTCCCCGGGCCGACTACATTTCCCAGAGGCCCCTGCGGGTGCGCCGACGCGACGGCTCGAACCCGGCTCGGGGCTGCGGGGCGGCTGGAGCGGGGTGTGTGTGTGCAGGGTCGGTGAGAGGCCGCGGTGCTTGTGAGAGAGATTGAGAGCATGTGTGGATGAGAGAATCGGGTGTGCCTGTGTGTGAGGGTCAGCCAGCGTGCGGCCCGGAGAGATCATGGAGGGAGATGTGTGCGAAAGACACCTGAGGGTGGGAGACTGAGGGAGGGAGACTGCTGGTGTGAATGTGCGATGAGAGAGCAGCGAGCACGTGAGACGAGTGTGTGTGTCCAGCGGGTGAGGCTGTGTGACAGCGCATGTGTGTCGTGTGTGAGCGAGACTGGGGCATCGCGTGTGAGAAACAGCAATTGCAGTGTCTGTGTATCTCTGTGTGTGAGAAATCGGAACCAGACCATTGAGAATGTGTGAGAGAAAAACCAGTGTTGCGGAGATCAAAGTGAGTAGGAGAGTCAAAAAAGAGGACCAAGACCACATGATGGCACTTCTAAGTGGAATCTAAAATATGGCGCAAATGAACCTACCTGCAAAACCGAAACGGACTCACAGATGTGGAGAACAGGGTTGTAGTTGCCAAGGGGCAGCAGAGAGGGAGTGGGATGGACTGGGAGTTGGGGGTTAGTAGATGCAAACTATTACAGTTAGAATGGATAAACAACAGGGTCCTAAACTGGAGCACAGGCAACTGTATCCAGTCTCTTGGGATAGAACATGATGGAAGATAGTATGAGAAAAAAAAAAAAAAATATATATATATATATACACACATATATACAGGCACATACACATTATATAACTGGGTTACTTTGCTGTATCGCAGAAATTGACAGATTTATAGTTATAATTAAAAAAATTAGGGATTCCCGTTGGGGTGCAGCGGAAACTAGTATCCATGAGTATGTGGCCTTGCTCAATGGTTCAGAGATCCTTTGTTGCATTGGCTGTGTACATCGCAGATGCAGCTTGGATCCTGCATGGCGTTGGCTGCGGTGTAGGCCGGCAGCTGTAGCTCCAATATGACCCCTAGCCTGGGAGTTTCCGTATGTCGCATATTTGGCCCTAAACAGCAAAAATAAATAAATAAAAAATAAATTCTTGGTAATGAGTAGGTCATCCCTGGGGAGAGTCTGTCCACGAATGATGCCTGCCTGAATCCTAATATCACTACAAGTATTGCCAAGTGATGTTTTCTGCCTCTGCTCTATCTATATAGATATCACCAAAAAGAACTTTCTCTTGTATTATTTCTTTCAAGAATATATCAGAGTTCCTATAATGGATCAGCAGTTAACAAATCTAACTAGTATCCATGAGGTTGCGGGTGGGGGAGAATAGATCAATGTGGATTCACTATTTTTTTTTTTTTTTGGTCTTTTTGCCTTTTCTAGGGCTGCACCCTCAGCATATGGAGGTTCCCAGGCTAGGGGTCCAATCAAGGCTGTAGCTGCCAGCCTACACCGCAGCTCACAGCAATGCCAGGGATCAAACCCGCCACCTCATGGTTTCTAGTCGGATTCCTTAGCTACTGAGCCATGACGGGAACCCCCTGGATTCACATATTTTTAAAAATTTGTTTTATTATTCATCTTGATGTTCAAATTGTCCCCAGTTGAACTATCAGGAACCCCCTTCAAATGCGTTCCTGTGTCCTTTTTTCCCCCTTTTCAAGTTTCATTGAGGTATAATTGATTGACAGTGCTGTGCGACAAAGTGGTTTGGTTTTCGCAGAATACTGGGTAGAGTTCTCTGTGCTATACAGCAGGTCCCTGTTAGCCTATCATTCCATGTACCTTAATGTGCAAATGCCAATACGGACAAAGAGAACAGATTTGTGGTTGCCAAGGGGGAGATGGAAGGGAGTGAGAAGGATGGGGAGTTTGGGGTTAGTAGAGGCAAACTACTTAGATTTAGAATGCGTAAGGAAGGGAGTTCCTGTTGTGGCTCAGCGGAAATGAACCTGACTAGTACTCATGAGGACACAGGTTCGACTCTCTGCCCTTGGCTTAGTGGGTTAAGGATCCAGCATTGCTGTGAGCTGTGATGTAAGTCACAGATGTGGATTGGATCTGGCACTGCTGTGGCTTTGACCTAGGCCATAGGCTGGCAGCTGCTGCTCCCATTCGACCCCTAACTGGGAACTTCCATTTGGCACGGGTTTGGACCTAAAAGACCAAAAAAATAATGAAAAAAAAAAAAGAATACGAGAAGTTCTCATCGTGGCTCAGCAGTTAACGAACCCAACTAGGATCCATGAGGACTCAGGTTCAATCCCTGGCCTCGCTCAGTGGGTTAAGGATCCAGCATTGCTGTGAGCTGTGGTATAGGTCACAGACATGACTCAGATACCCTGTGGCTGTGGCTGTTGTGTAGGCTGGTGGCTACAGCTCTGATTCCACCCCTAGCCTGGGAACCTCCAAGTGCCGAGGGTGTGGCCCTAAAAAGACGCAAAAAAAATATATGAGAAAAAGAATGTATATATACATAGGACTGGGTCATTGTACAGCAGAAATAGGCACACTGTAAATCAACTTTACCTTAATAATAATAAATAGGAGTTCCCTTCCTCAGTGGTTAACAAATCCCACTAGGAACCATGAGGTTGCGGGTTCAATCCTGGGCCTTGCTCAGTGGGTTGAGGATCCCGAGTTGCCATGAGTTGTGGTGTAGGTCACAGATGCGGCTTGGATCCCACGTTGCTGTGTCTCTGGCGTAGGCCAGTGGCTACAGCTCTGATGAGACCCCTAGCCTGGGAACCTCCATATGCTGCAGGTGTTATTTATAAATAAATAAGTAAATAAATAAATGAGTAGTAGAGAGACTATGTGAACCACGTATGGGGCTGGCAGATACACATCTGTGAGATTGTGGGGTGTGGGTGGGAGGAACAGATATGGGCAGGGACATGGGTACATGTGATGTTTGTGTATCACCATGTGTGTTTGTACCCATGGCCTCTGAGACCGTGTGTCCTCTCTGTAATCGAGGTATGTGAGATCTAGGGTCAGTGTCTGTGTCGCCCTGTGTGGTTTAACTGGCCCTGTGTGGTGCTGATGGCTATGAGGAGACTGCATGGGAGGTTGAGAGCTTTGGCTTCTTTGTGTATGTAGCTTTATGGAATTATGTGTTGCTAGGATAAGAATCCTGGAGTAGAATTCCCTGCTTTCAGTCCACAAGTTCCAGTGAGAAGCAAGAGGCGGGGTGACTGGAGCAGGAGAGCTCTAGGAGAAGACAGGAAGGGGCTGCAAAGAGAGATGGAAATAAAAGCGGCAAATTGGGTATTTAAGAATCCATTGTCCTGGGAGTTCCCATCGTGGTGCAGCAGAAAGGAATCCAACTAGGAACCATGAGGTCACAGGTTCAATCCCTGGCCTCAATCAGTGGGTTAAGGATCCCGAGTTGCTGTGAGCTGTGGTGTAGGTGGAGACACGGCTCAGATCCTGCCTCCTGTGGCTGTGGTGTAGGTTGGCAGCTGTAGCTCCGATTCGACCTCTAGCCTGGGAACCTCTGTGTGTCGTGGGTGTGGCCCTAAAGAGAAGGAAAAAAAAAAAAAAAAAAAAACCTTTGTCCCAGGGTGAGAGAAAAGCAAAGCCCTTGGGGATTGGGGAGGAGAAGGAAGCTGACCCTGACCTCTAGTGGTATTTTCGAATCAGAGTCTCACACTAGACAGTGTAGACTATATCAAAGCATGAAGAGGCGGGAAGGGAAAAAGTTCACCATTACCTATAAAATAGAGGAAGCAACTATTTCATGGGATTCTTTTTTAAAATAAAGTGAGAGAATATAATCTATGCAGAGTACCTAGCGTGTCTCTTTTTGTTTTGTTTTTGCCTTTTCTAGGGCTGCACCTTCAGAGGTTCCCAGGCTAGGGGTCTAATCAGAGCTGTAGCCACTGGCCTACACCACAGCAACAGCAACGCCAGATCTGAGCCAAGTCTGGGACCTACACCACAGCTCACGGCAACGCCGGCACGTTAACCCACTGAGCAAGGCCAGGGATCGAACCTGCAACCTCATGGTTCCTAATCAGATTCGTTAACCACTGAGCCACGAGGGGAACTCTGCGTGTCTCTTTTTAAATTCATAATAAGACCAAAGAATTGGAATGTAACTTTTAGGAAAAATATTAAATTTAGGACCTGGAGGAGTTCCCGTTGTGGCACAGTGAAAACGAATCCAACTAGGAACCGTGAGGTTGTGGGTTTGATCCCTGACCTTGCTCAGTGGGTTAAGGATCCAGCGTTGCTGTGAGCTGTGGTGTAGGTTGCAGATACAGCTCAGATCTGGCGTTGCTGTGGCTGTGGTGTAGTCTGGTGGCTACAGCTCCAATTCGACCCCTAGCCTGGGAAGCTTCATGTGCCATGGGTGCAGCCCTAAAAAGAAAAAAAGACCAAAAAAAAAAACAAAAAAAATTAGGACCTCAAGCATAGGAGAGACAGAGGTGTAAACTGGACCCCTCAACCACAGTTGGTTGCCTGTAATCTCCCATTTATGTGGGCAGGGGAACCAAAGAAGGCTGAAAAAAAGAAATGGAAGACAGAGTTTTTAGGCTGGTGATTCTGGGAGTGCAAAGAAGGGCTCATCTTCTCACTCTTCTTTTTCTTCCTCCAGCCTTACCCTCCTAAGACACTTCTGTTCTCCAAGAAAGAAGCCAGGAAAAGAAGGCAAGAATGACTGTTGAACTAGTGAAAGTCATACCCCAGGTTAGTTATTTCTCCTCTATGAAAGGTGGTTTTTTGTTTTGTTCAGTTTTGCCTTTTTTTTTTAGGGCCGCAGTGAAGGATCAGAGCCTTGTCTGTGACCTACACCACAGCTCACGGCAATGCTGGATTCTTAACCCCCTGAGCAGAGGCCAGGAATCGAACCCGCATCCTCATGGATACTAGTTGGCAGCTCCCAACCTGCTTTCCTTTTGAAAAGTCCCCCAAACCCTTATCTAAGCACCTGGTTCCCACTTCTCCCAGACAGCTCTGTCCTTAACTCAAGACTACATAACGGGTAAATAAAACTGAGTCTGATAAGGCATAAAGCTCCCTCTGAGCCCCCTCTTCTTCCCACTTCATTTTGATTCATTGTTGACATTTGTGAAAAGATTTGGTTTTTCTTATACGGAATAAAGGTGTCTCAGTAACAGTGAATTGGGTCCCAAACCAAAAAGTGCATAATAGCCCTCTCCTGTTCTTAGAATGCATCCAAACCTCTAGCTGAGTTTTGTCCAAATCTCCAGTTATATGCTTACTTTTTTTTTTTTTTCTTTTTTAAGGCCACACATGTGGCACATGGAAGTTCCTGGGCTAGGGGTTGAATCGGAGCTGTAGCTGCTGGCTACAGCCACAGCAATGCAGGAACTGAGTCGTGCCTGCGACCTATACCACAGCTCATAGCAACGCCAGGTACAGAATCCACCCACTAAGCAAGGTCAGGGATCGAACCCACATCCTAATGGATACTAGTCAGATTCGTTACCACTGAGCTGCAAGGGGAACTCCCTTTAAATTTTTTTTTTTTGGGGGTCTTTTTAGGGCCACACCCACAGCATATGGAGGTTCCCAGGCTAGGGGTTGAATTGGAGCTACAGCTGCTGGCCTACACCACAGCTCACGAAACCCCCAGATCCTTAACCCACTGGGTTAGGCCAGGGATCAAACCTGCGTCCTCATGGATGCTAGTCAGATTCGTTTCCACTGAGCCATGATGGGAACTCCCCCCTTAAATTCTTTTTACAAAATTTTTTTAGGAGATCCCGTCATGGCGCAGTGGTTAACGAATCCAACTAGGAACCATGAGGTTGCGGGTTCGGTCCCTGCCCTTGCTCAGTGGGTTAACGATCCGGCGTTGCCGTGAGCTGTGGTGTAGGTTGCAGACGCGGCTCGGATCCCGAGTTGCTGTGGCTCTGGCATAGGCCGGTGGCTACAGCTCCGATTCGACCCCTAGCCTGGGAACCTCCATATGCCGTGGGAGCGGCCCAAGAAATAGCAACAACAACAATACCAACAACAACAAAAAAAAGACAAAAAAATTTTTTTTTAATTATTTATTTTTAAATTACTTATTTTTCTTCTTATTGCTGCACCTGCAGCATAGGGAATTTCCTGGCCTGTGGGTCGAATCAGAGCTGCAGCTGCCAGCCTATACCACAACCACAGCCACACTGGCAACACCAGATCTGAGCTGCATCTTTGACCTGTGCTGCAGCTTGGGACAATGCCTGGTCCTTCACCCACTGAGTGAGACCAGGGATCAAACCCACATCCTCAAGTACGCTTTATTGGTTTCTTAACCTGCTGAGCCACAGTGGGAACTTATGTCCTTAAGTTCTTAAACACTTTTCTTTCTTTATTTTTTGTCTTTTTGTCTTTTTTGTTGTTGTTGTTGTTGTTGTTGTTGTTGTTGCTATTTCTTGGGCCGCTCCCACGGCATATGGAGGTTCCCAGGCTAGGGGTTGAATCGGAGCTGTAGCCACCGGCCTACACCAGAGCCACAGCAACTCAGGATCCGAGCCGCGTCTGCAACCTACACCACAGCTCACGGCAACGCCGGATCGTTAACCCACTGAGCAAGGGCAGGGACCGAACCCGCAACCTCATGGTTCCTAGTTGGATTCGTTAACCACTGCGCCATGACGGGAACTCCCTATTTATTTATTTTTTAAACCTCATTCGTGGCACATGGAAGTTCCTGGGCTGGGGATTGAACCCGCCCCACAATAGTAACCACAGCAGTGACACCACCAGATTCTTCATTGGCTGAGCCACTAGGGAATTTCCATTTTTCCTTTTCTTTTTTTAAATGTATGAATTCCCAGCCTCATTTGCTCACCTAAAAAAAGCTTATCCTACATAATTTTGGCAAATTAAAAAAAAGTTAAAATTGGTGATAGGTGCAAATAGTACAAAATTCAAAACCTCTCTCTTGCCTCCCAGTTCTCTGGAGACAGTAACTATCCTTGGCTTCTATTCATTCGTTCAGGGATATTCTATTTCTATGCATACATAGATGCTTTTTTCCCTTTCATAGCTAGTGCTTTTGTGTGTCCTGCTTAGGAAATGTTTGTCTACCCTTAGGGCATATAGATGGTTCTGTTTTCTTTTTTTTTTTTTCCTTTGTCCCAGCCATGGCAGTGACAACACTAGATCCTTTATCCATTAGGCCACTAGGTAACTCCCTCCTACTTTTCTTCTAAAAGATTTGTTTTACCCTTTACAGTTAAGTTTCTGTTGAGACTGTTTTTTTTTTTTTTAAACCAGAATATTTATTGCATGACTTTGCTGAAATCCTTAAGATGAACTGGATGTCGCAACAGCTGACCTCTTGGGGTTTAGGTATTGTTGCTTCACGGAATCTATGCCTGAAACTGCCACATACAATTTTTAGGTGCCTCATTCGCCCACTCCCGGTGATATTTTGTCTTTTAACTTTCGCCCTCCAGCTATACTTCCTCTTTCGCTTGGCAGGGTAGCCACACTTGCCACAGGTCCACTTTTGGAGATGTGGCCTTAGATGTGGCCTTAGAGCCACAGCGGCGGCACAACGTGTGCATCCTATTCTGACACTTTCCAAACGATGACATTCCCTTTGTCATCTTGCTTCCACCGCTGAGACCAAAGAGCTCTATTGAGACTTGATCTGTGATTTTTTTTTTTCTATGAGGGTAAAGCTCAAATTTTTTTTTTTTTTTAAGGCTGCATCCAAGGCCTATGGAAGTTTCCAGGGCAGGGACTGAATTTGATCTGTAGCTGTGACCTACATTGTAGCTACAGCACCACTGGATCCTTTAAGACACTGTGCCAGCCAGGGATTGAACCTGGGCCTCTGCAGTGACCTGAGCTGTTGCAGTCAGATTCTTAACCTGCTGTGCCACAGCAGGAACTCCTCAAGTTAACTTTTCACATTAAATTGTTACAATCTATTTTTAACTTATAAGAGAGACAGAGGTTCATTTTCTTCCCAGTTGTCTGTCCAGTTGACTCAATGGCAATTATTGAATAATTCATCTCTTTCACATGGATTTGGAATGCCACCTTTATGTCACACTAAATTCCTGTATATTTTGATTCTCTTGCTGGCAAATTAAAAAAATATATATTCAGTTTTACTTGTGTTTCTGTTTTTAATCTTATAATTTTTTTTTTTTTTTTTGGCTACATGTGGCATGTGGAAGTTACCAGGCCAGGGACTGAACCCATGCTGCAATTGGAGCCTGCCATGCCTGTGGCAATGCCAGATCCTTAACTTGCGATACCATAAGGGAACTTCCTAACCTTAAAATTTTAAGCTATGTTATTTGCATAAGGAACCCTGAATATAAAGGAAGCCCTTAATTTTACCAGTGAAAAGTTCTCCACTCCAAATTTCTGCCAAGTAGAAAATATTCCCTCATTGTATAGATGAGACTCAAATGTCCACTTACTAATATTTAATTAAATTACACGTTTTATTTTGAAAATCACGTATTAATTTGAAAACACTATTTTTTTTTCCCCTTGTCAGAGTTCATGAAATATTAACATGCATTTGGGGTA
Organism: Phacochoerus africanus; assembly: GCF_016906955.1. Classification (NCBI taxonomy): domain Eukaryota; kingdom Metazoa; phylum Chordata; class Mammalia; order Artiodactyla; family Suidae; genus Phacochoerus; species Phacochoerus africanus. Next base: position 60,496,268 of record NC_062551.1, read on the forward strand.
TCTGTGTCTTCAGCATTAGAAACACTTTATGCATCAGCTAACATAATCTTCCGACACCGAACTTTTAGTTTGTGTATATGAAAATATTGAAATTGTATCTGAAGTCACAAAACTTCACTTTCCCCTCGTTTGTCCTATAGAAATAGGTGATAGCCATAATGTTACCACTTCATGTCTTGGTTCTGATATTTAACTTCATACTCCTGAATAATATTGGTTTTTTTGTTGTTTGTTTTTGCTTTTTAGGGCCACACTTGCAGTATGCGGAGAGTCCCAGACTAGGGGTCTAATTGGAGCTACAGCTGCCAGCCTACACCACAGCGCACGGCAGCACTGGATCCTTAACCCACTGAGCGAGGCCAGGGATCGAACCCACAACCTCATGGTTCCTAGTCAGATTCGTTTCCGCTGCGCCATGACGGGAACTCCTTCATGCTCCTGAATAATGTCTGGAACACTATGCCTGCTTATTTAGTTTGGGATATTATCTATTAACCTACCGCTATGAATGATAAGATTTAATCCATTAACAAACCCAGCACCCCAAATACCCAACACACAGTTTTGGAATTTTTTTTCCTACCTTCAAACATTATTTTGTTTCTGTTTTATATCAGGGTTCAGAGGAGTTTGGTGTCTTCAATTTTGGAAAATTTCAAAACTGTCTTTAAAAAATGTTAGCTCAGACCCTTTCCTTTCCTTCTAAAATTATATTTTTTACTATTATATGTGGTATTTGTACTTTTTCTTCAACTCTCTAATCTGCGAAATTTCTATCATTGAATTCTTAACTTCTATTATTGCATTTTTAGTTCTAGAATGTTTGTATGCTTTATATAATTTCTCATTTTCCACATAAGTTCACCATCTTTCCTATTAATTCCTTGAAAATATTAGCTATACTTTTTTGACCTAAGTGTCAGATAATTCTATTATTTGTATCTCCTATGAGTTTCTTTTTTTTTTTTTTGTCCTTTTAGGGGCACACCTGTGGCACATGGAGATTCCCAGGCTAGGGGTCTAATAGGAGCTATTGCTGCCAGCTTATGCCACAGCCACAGCCACGCCAGAGCCGAGCCAGGTCTGCCACCTACACCACAGCTCATGGCAATGCCAGATCCTTAACCCACTGAGCGAGGCCAGGGATAGAACCCACAACCTCATGGTTCCTAGTCAGATTCGTTTCCACTGTGCCACAATGGGAACTCCGAGTTTCTATTTTCTGATTTTTCACTCTTGATTTTGTACTATGTGCCTCATTATTTTGAATTAAGAAGCTGGACTCTGTATATTTAAAAATCTTAAGAAATAATGTGAAACTTTGATGTCTTCCTTTTGATAAGGTTTACTTCTAGGGGCGGGGAGGCACAGCATGCAGTGGCTTGATGTGGGATCTCAGTTCTCAGACCGGGGATTGAACCTGGGCTGCAGCAGTGAAAACGCTGAATCCTAACACCCTCGATAACCAGGAATCTCTCTCAACTTTTTTCTTTTTTTTTGTTTTTTTTGCTATTTCTTGGGCCGCTCCCTCGGCATATGGAGGTTCCCAGGCTAGGGGTCGAATCGGAGCTGTAGCCACCGGCCTACGCCAGAGCCACAGCAACTCGGGATCCGAGCTGCGTCTGCAACCTACATCACAGCTCACGGAACGCCGGATCGTTAACCCACTGAGCAAGGGCAGGGACTGAACCCGCAACCTCATGGTTCCTAGTTGGATTCGTTAACCACTGCGCCACGACGGGAACTCCAACTTTTTTCTTTTCTTTTTTAGGACGATACCCGTGGCACATAGAGGTTCCCAAGCTGGGGCTTGAATCAGAGCTCTAGCTGCCGGCCTGCACCACAGCCACAGCAATGCCAGATCTGAGCCATGTCTGCAACTAACGGCAACGCTGGATCCTTAACCCACTGAGCAAGGCCATGGATTGAACCTGCAACCTCATGGTTCACTAGTTGGATTCGTTAACCACTGAGCCACGACGGGAACTCCTTCCTTAGTTTTTACTTAATGTCTTTTTCTCTTCCAGGATCCTATCTGGGATACCACATTACATTTCGTAGTTCTATATCTTAAGTAGGTCTGTCTCCTTGTTTGTGACAGTTTCTCGAACTCTGCTTATTGATGACCTTGTCAGTTTTGAGGGGTTCTCAGGTGTTTTGTAGGACATCTCTTACTTAAATCTGATGTTTTTCTCATTATTAGACTGGAGTCATGTATTTTTATTTCTTTTTATTTTATTTTTGCTTTTTACGGCCACACCCACAGCATATGGAGATTCCCAGGCTAGGGGTCAAATTGGAGCTGTAGCTTTGAGCCTCCGCCACAGCAACATGGGATCCAAGCTGAGTGTGCAACCTACACTACAGCTCACTGGCCATATTGGATCCTTAACCCACTGAACAAGGCCAGGGATCAAACCCGAATCCTCATGGACCCTAGTTGGGTTCATTACCACTGAGCCACAATGGGAACTCCCTCTATTGAATCTTCTTGCCTCCTTTGTTGTGGTTAAATTGTTCATAGGTGCCTGGGTTTATTTCTGGGCTTTCTGTGCTGTTCCAGTGATCTATATATCTGTTTTTGTGGCAGTACCTTACTGTTTTGATGACTGTAGCTTTGTAGTAAAGTCTGAAGTTGGGGAGCCTGATTCCTTGAGCTGAAATTTATGTACTATTCTAAGTCAATCATATCTCAATTTAAAAAAAAAAAAAGGATAGAAAAAGTTTTGTCACAACCTGCTAGTGATTGTAACTGGACATTAAATCTTTTTTTAAAAAATTATGGCCACACCTGTAACATACAGAAGTTCCTGGGCCAGGACTGAATTGAGCCACAGCTGCAACCTCCTCTGCAGTACGTTTCATTTTGATATTGTTTAAGTATATATTGGCTTATACTCATTCAGTACACAAGTTGGCTGTGTTTTAGTCTTACACACTGGGTGATTTCTCATATTGCCATCCAGGTCTCTCTTCTATGGCATGATGTGCTAATTAATTATTAATGGTACAGCATTAAAAAAATTGCATTCTAGGAGTTCTCATCATGGCTCAGTGGTTAACAAATCCGACTAGGAACCATGAGGTTATGGGTTCAATCCTGGCCTTGCTCAGTGGGTTGAGGATCCGTTGTTGCTGTGAGCTGTGGTGTGGGTTGCAGACATGCCTCGGATCCCACATTGCTGTAGCTCCGATTAGACCCCTAGCCTGGGAACCTCCATATGCCACGGGTATGGGCCTGAAAAGACAAAAGACAAAAATTTAAAAAAATAATAAAATAGAATATTTTGGGGTCATTTCAGGACTTGGTGACATTCAAGGATGTGGCAGTTGACTTTTCCCAGGAGGAATGGGAATGGCTGAACCCTGCTCAGAGGAATTTATATAGGAGTATGATGTTGGAGAACTATCAGAGTCTGGTGTCACTGGGTGAGTGTCTTTTTCCCCTCTGTGTAATTCAGAATTACCCTTAGAGACTCTTTACATATTTATTATTACAAGTCTTTTTTTTTTTTACTGTGTCTAGGTCAGAATGGAATCTGAAAAAGAAAGAGGATATTCAGAGATTGATGAAAATTTCAGATTTAGTCAGTGAATTTGGTGTGTATCAGATATTTCACAAATATGCCCTTTAGTTAATTAGAAACACTGGACATGATGTGACTCTTACTGATCTCATCTGCTGCCTTGTTTCCTCAGTCCTGCAGTCTCGTTACCACTAGTGGTGACAAACTTCCCCAAGAATATAGCTGGATTATTAAAATTCAGAATATTTCTTGTAAAAATCTATATTTTTATTAACTTATAATAAGTGAACTAGTGAGGCACAAACTTTGAAAATTGCTTCAGATGTTCTTAGGGAAAAGTAATATGGACCCTTCTCAGGCCTGGGGCACCTCATTGACTAGATAGCTTTCTCTTGCCTGGAGGCCCCTTTTATCCTGCTTGTGGTTCCTGGAGCTTCTTGAAACTAAGTGTATGTTTTTCACCAAATTTGAGAAAATTTTGGCGATTATTTCTTCAAGTAATTTTTTCTACCCTCTCTTCTCCTTCTGGGATTTCAATTACAAACATATTAGAACTTTGGATATTGTGCCTTGGGTAACTAAGGATCTGTTCACTTATAGAAATCTTTTTCCTCTGCCAAATTAGATAATTTCTATGGATTTATCTTCAAGTTGACTATTTCCTTGTCTTCTTCAATGTCTTGTTAAGCCTATCTAAGTGAACTTTTAACTTTCAGATACTGTGTTTTGCAGCTCCAGACTTTTGCTTGGTTCTTTTTTATATTCTGTTTTGCTGCTGAAAAATTACAAGCATATTTTCCTTTACATTTTTGAATATAGATATTATAGCTTTTTTAAAATACTGGTCTGGAGTTCCTGTTGTGGCTCAGTGGTTAACGAATCCGACTAGGAACCATGAGGTTGTGGGTTTGATCCCTGGCCTTGCTCAGTGGGATAAGGATCCAGTATTGCTGTGAGCTGTGGTATAGGTCACAGATGAGGCTCAGATCCTGTGTTGCTGTGGCTCTGGCGTAGTCTGGCGGCTACAGCTCTGATTCAACCCCTAGCCTGGGAACCTCCATATGCCAAGGCAGCGGCCCTAGAAAAGGCAAAAAGACAAAAAAAATAAAAAATAAAAAATAAATAAGATAAAATTGTGTAATAAAAAATAAATAAATAAATAAATAAAATACTGGTCTGCTGATTCCAATATCTGTATTATAGGCCTCCATTAATTGCCTTTTTTTTTTCTGAGTATGCTTCACTTTTTCCTTTATTTATTTATTTATTTAGTCTTTTTTGGGTCATACCTGCAGCATATGGAGGTTCTCAGGCTAGAGGTTGAATCAGAACTATAGCTGCTGGCCTACACCACAGCCACAGCAATGCCAGATCCGAGCTGCATCTGTGACCCACACCACAGTTCATGGCAACACTGGATCCTTAACCCACTGAGCCAGGCCAGGAATCAAACCTGTGTCCTCATGGATGCTAGTCAGATTCGTTTCTGCTGAGCCATGACAGGAACTCCTCCACTTTTTTCCTTTTCTTATATAGTAATTTTGTAATTTTGAATTTTATTCCAAACACTGTAAATAATACATTGTAGAAACTCAGGATTCTTTTACATTCCTCTGAAAAATTTTGTTTTGTTTTTAAATCAGGCAGTTTAACTTGACTCAAATTTCAAACTGCCTCTAGGGACCCTTTATGTGACCTCACTTACTCTTGTCTGGTGATCTTCTGAAAATGTTGGGCTTTACTTCTCCCCCTGACCCCTTAGAAAATGATTTAACTTTTATAGAGTTGACAGTTGGCAGTCCCACTAAACTATGCTGGAAGCTTTATGTAGTCTCTCACCCCTTGATCTATTCATTCCTGTGATATAATTCTATCACAGTTAAGGAACTGGCTGAAATTCCCAGCTGGTTCTGAAATGCCCCAAACATGGCCAATTTTCATATCTTTTTGTATGCAGGACTTTGTATCTCTAAGCCATATGTCATCTCCTTACTGGAGCAAGGGAAAGAGCCTTGGGTGATGAAGAGTGAGAAGACAAGTAGCCCATTCCCAGGTGAGTGTGGAAGAACCAGATAGCAGAATCTTTTCTAGGTAAAGGCTCAGCCATTTTCAGAGGTTATACTTCTTTCTTATGTTTCTTAGAAACACTTCTCAAGCCTTCCAATTATGATAAAAATGACATGTTACCACTTAGCATGGGCTCCCCAAATATCTCCTCTTCTACTTGACTTCTAATAACTCATTTTGCAAGAAAATTTTATTCAGCTCTTCTATCCTTTTGCGATACAGACTTACATAAGCTTCTCTGATTCTTAAATCTTAACTCCAAAATTAGACGATGCTTGCAAATCATAACATACCCTTCTGCTTTAAATCTTTTTTGTTTCCTGTTGCAAATAGGAAAAATTCAAACCCTACCAGCCTCTTTGTAACCAGATCCTTCCTACTTCTCCAGCCTTATCCTCTATAACTTTTTAGTTTTTTTCACTGTATTTTAGTCCAGAGTTTGTAAACTATGTGAGGCATGAAGGTATGTTCCAAGTGTGTTACAGGTATGCCAATATCCTGAGTCTCTAAGCGTTGGGGGACCAGATGGGGCTAGAGGTAGTCTGAGTTCCAAGAATGCTTGCATCTGGATCATAGGTAGTGCAGTGTGTCTTATAAATGTCATTTCCAACAAATGCCTGACATACAGTTGAAAAGCAATGCTCTAGCCCATTGGTCG